>NC_062292.1:54237788-55437788 GCF_902655055.1 Lutra lutra
ACAACTGCATATTGCCCTGAAGATTTAGATGTCTTATATAATAAATGTTTTTCTTTGTAAAAAACAAATGTGAAAAGGTGATACGTGTATAGGTGTGTTTACATGTATAAACATGCATCACACCAAGAACCCAAAGCAGCTTTTTAACTATATCCCATGGCAGTGACCTATAGTTTCACATTTCATCCTTAAGAGGCTCCTTAGAGAATTGAATCCAATGAATGTTCCAAGACCAGACACAGTCATAAAATTCCCAATCTTAGACTCTACCAGTGTTATCTAACATTAGCTAAGTGGAAAAAACAAACAAAAGCAGAGTGATTATCCTATGGACATATTCAGTGCATTGTATTATAATAACACAAAATGTGAAGGGTTTCTCTCTAATATAATTCGCAATAGAACTGAAAGCAAGGATAGCTCTTAAAAAGTTATTCTCTGTTGCATTTTCTGTTAATTTTTCATTATTTCAACCACTTATAAAAAACTTCAATTACTGGATTAAATTTGGCAATGCATATTAGCATCGTAAAATTAGGATCAAAGGCATTATAAATTGTTTTTAACACTGGAATTTCTTTAAAAGCCAAATACGTTATATAAATTGAATGAGAACTGAACAAACCACACACACACAAAAATCTTTTTTTCAGATGGGTACAGAGTAATTCTTACCAAATCACAAAAACAGGTAATAAACCAGTAGGGCTAAAAACAGAACATACTGAGCTAATACTACATTAAAATGGTAAAAATGTGGAAAATACGTATGCATTTTTATTTTTAAAACACTCTATTTTATCAAACTTGTCCTTTTTACTGTTTTATCCCCTTTATTATTTCAGCTTGCCAATTTTGAGGGTGAGCCATACCACATTCAGGAACAGATCATATTTGTCACAGAGAAAACATGGAATAGTATTTCCCTGCATGCATGAAAAAGATGTAAAATAAACAGGCTTCTCTTTCCAAAAACCAAGAATTATCATTAAAAATGTTGTTAGGCGAACAAAAATATAGACTCACAAAAATTTATTTTTCAATTTCTGCCAGCAAAAGATCTAAAAACAGAAATCATGAATTTTTTGTTTCAATGAAACGCTTGTTGTAACACTGGCTTTAGATAAAGAATACCCTTAAGGAATGTGTGTATCTGAATCTGGACTATCATTCATGACTACAGTAGATATGCCGGGCGATTTAAAATATTCAGATATGTAATCTCTTAAGGGCATACTGTAATTGGTACAAAAATATTTTAGAAATCAATTGAAGACTGTAGGTTTTAACTTATTGGCAGCACAGCGTTGACTTGTTCTAAATAAAGACATTGTTGTTCAATCCCAGTGATTAGAGATGGATCATTGACTTGGGAAAAGCATCTGCATACTGAGCACAGGATAAAGAAAAGTACCAAGGGGAGAAAATAACCACGCTTGATGTCAGTACTGAGTCTAGAATGTACGAGGCCATGGCGGAGCAGCTTTTACAATCCAATTCTGTTTTCTCCCTTCCCGTCAGGGCACTGTGGCATTTGATTTCTTAAGGTTAACATCGCCTACTATCTTATCTGCACAGGACACAGATCAATAACCGTGTCCCCCTTGTTTCAAGTTGCCAGAACATCAAGAGACAGTGTGGGAGCCAATTTAGTAGCCAGAACCATGTGCTGTTTATATTTTTGAAAGAGTCTAGGTTTCAAGCTCATGTGAAGTGTTCTCATGTTTCTTTGCTTTTTCTTTTGAATGGAGAAGAAGAGCTGGCCTCTTGCCATTCCTGCTTTTAAGAGTAAGTAACCGTCAGAGGGTCTGAGCTATAAAATACTTAATGGCAGTAAAGACTACAGCTCAGCTCCACCAAAAGATGATGTTAGCAGCTTGGAAAGCAACCAACCTCTGAAACGAAATGGAAGGTGTGATCAAAAATAAGGAAGCAAAAATGAAACTGTAGAGCTGTTTTCCAAGGTAATATTTATATAATACACTTTCCAGTGAAGACAGAGTGCATTAAAATGATAGAGCATTAGCAAACATTGCCAAAAAATATCTAAAAGTAATGAGCATTTCCCTTAAAAGAAGCAAAATCTAATTAAGAAAAATGTACAAAAATAAAATCTGATGTTTTGAAGCTAACGAATGTCATGCTGGTCTATGACAATTATGCACTATTGAGTTTTAAAAATTATATTAAAAAATAAAAAGCATGATTTGTCAATCTTTTAACTGCTAATGAAATACACACCATAGATTTCTGAAATGTGGATATCAAAAACTAATATTCATGCAGTTTTAAATACAGTTCTTATGAAACTGTATCACACTGATGATATAAATCTATTTTATTCTATTAGATGAGGCAAGTTCAAATTTCTGACTGACTGACATACTTTTTGGGCAGCTGTGTTGCCATACTGTGGCAATCATGGACTTTCAATTGTTTTCACTTTTTAATCATAAACTTACTTAGTTGTTGAGCCCATTATTAGAAAGAAAAACATCCACTTTAAATAAATATGTAACTAAACTAAACAAAATCAAATGTCCTTCTGCTAACCCAGCCAACTTACCTTGAAAAATTTCAGTGAAATTCTGTCCTTCACTACACCTATGCACAATCTTGAAATTTATGTTGAATATAAACTCTAAGTCTTAAATAAAATTTTATAAAAAGAAAATCTCCCATCCTGCTTGAAAGCCTAGCTGTGCACAGAGTGAGTCACCACCATTTACTTCTTCCTTGATATTCACTGTCATCTGACATCGGATACATTCCCAGAATGTAAATGTGCATACTCACCAGTGGGCCCAGAGCACAACCTTTGGCCGTGCATGCTTGCACTCTGAAGGAATGTAAGCTCCAAGGAGCAAATCCATAAGCATGACAGCTGAGTTCTGAGGAATTGTGAATTAATATACCATCCAGATATAGTCCGTAGCTTGTGATAACACCTGGGAAGATAATCATGGACCTTTAGCATGACTACCAGACAACAGCAAAGAATGTCTTAAGAAAGCAAGCACTTCTTGATATGATTTCTAATTTCATGGAATTACTGAATCACAGTATCTGGTATTTTCTGCAGTCTAAACCCTGTCTCTTTCCAAAGGATAAAACAGGCATTAAACCCCTAAATATCAAACTGTTAAGCTAATTAGTATAGAGACAGAAATAGAACCCAAGAGCCCCAGTATGGGACTCTTCATATTACATCATGTGAATAGTTATCAATTGTGTTCCAGATAAAACATGAATAAATTAAGTACACTTATAATTTGTATTGTACTCTAAAGTGATATCCTTAGTAGATGTTCTTTAGAAGTCAAATGACCTTATTCGTTAGGGTATTATACATTACTCAGGATGTATCAGGCACTGTTCTAAGCACCTGTTGTGTGTGAACTCCTTTTTAACCCTCTCCTAGCAGCACCACCAGAATAGAGGCAGTATCATTATGATCATTTCATAGATGAAGAAATTCAGGCAAGACAGATTAGGTAACTTCCTCAAAATCACATAGCTGGCCAGTGCCGGAGTCAGGATTTGAACCTAGGAGGTCTGACTCCAGAACCCATGTTCTCAACCAAAATATTACATAACCTAACCATAAGCACCTTAATACAAATTGCACAAAGTGCAGTCATGAGACACTCATGAATGGGTTAGAGAAACTATGATTTACTGGTTTTAATGATCAACTAAAATTTATTTCAGAAGGAAGTTTATGTGTCTTTTCATGAAATCAACTAGTAGAGATATGTGAAATTAAATAGTTGTTGAATATGATCATTTGAATTATGTAGTCAAAATATTTTTATTAAAAGGAAGTTAGGGATCTGTGTTCCCTGGAATTACAGAATCCCCAAACTGATCAAGCATTGAGAAATAAAACTTTGCTTACATGCTAAATTAGAACTTCTTTCAAAGTGAAATTAATTTCACAGTGGCTGTTTAATTGCCTCTCTGTAGGATCCCCAAGGCAATCTTGACTCTTCCTTACCTGTGTATTTCTAGACTTAACACCATGCCTAAAACATAGTAGGTACTACATGTATATTGATTAAATGAATAAATTAATGAACACACAGCAGAGTAAAAATATCAGCATCCAATCTAGAGGGAAAATGTAAGGCTATAGAAAAAAGAGATAACTCTCTACCTGAAGTATGAAAAGAGACTTGGTAAAAAGATGATATTCGAGAATAGCTCAGAGATAAATTTGTCAAAGGAATGAGTCTTGAAAGAGGCTCTAGCACAGTCAAGGTTGTCAAGGAATTCAGCTGGCTTCCAAGAGGCCTGTCTCTTAGCCTGGGAACTCCAAATTTGGTCGCATTAATGTCTTGAAGGAAGATCAAACCTTCACCCATCATTGCATTAGGGATAGCATTCCTAGTGGGACCAAGGACATCAGGAGCTTTTTCCCGAGTGTCCCTTTCTCCTGGGAGGAAATTGCTCCCTTCCAGAATCTGTTCACGTTTGTCATCACCATCACCTGCAAATTTATAGAATGCTGGACTCATTTTCAGGATATCCTTTACAAGACTACTTTGGATTTAAAAATCAGTTCATAGCAAAACAAGTAGGGAGTGAGTTACTGCCATAAATATTACTCATCTAATAATATACCTCATCAACCCATAGCCTAAGAGATTGCTGGAACGGCCTCCTAAAGCCCACATTACGGCCAAGGCTGGGTGATGACACCTGTGGATTTGAGGGTTCGTGCATGATGCTGCGCCTGATTTGAGCCAGGGGTCAGTATCTGATGCCGGCTTTTCTAAAGTGAGAAATGTGGAAATGGGGATCAAGAGAAGGTAGTCAGAGTGTTTCCTCTTACTATTACACTTAATATGTTTGCATTCTCCAGCCACAAAGAGGAATACTTAGTTGTGGGCTGCAAGCAAGTTACCACTAAATTAGAAACAGAATATTACCTGGCCATTTGGGATCCTCACGCAACTAAATCAACAGGCAAAAAAGAAAAAAAAGTTACTGTGTGGAAGGAGACATTGGCTTCCTGGGGCATGCTGACACTAAGCACACACACCCTTCAGTAATGAAGGTTTAGGTTACCTTACTAGGTCAAGATTCTGAAACAGATGAGCTGCTGGCTGAGAGCAAAGGGAAGAGATTATAAATAGCAACTGTGGCCTTCAACTAGTTATGGAAATGAGAATTGTAGGTGTTATTTCATGTTTTATTATTTTCATATTACATAAAGATTTGTATAGAATAACTAATTTTCTCTTCTCCTTTTCCCTGCTGATTTATATAAAGGAAGTTAACGGGTATTAATTTTTTCTTAGTTTTTACCTTGCAGGATATCTAGGTCGGTCGTGTCTAAACTCAAGGGGGCATGAACCCAGATGGAATACAATGACAGAGGGTGAGAGCTTCTTCCTTGTATAAAGCAGAGTAGGGTGTTAGGCGGAAGCATGCAGTGATTATTGCTGCTCATGGAAAGTGATGGAAGCAAGAGGAGCATGCATGGGTGTTGAATAATCTGGTTATTCACCCAGTTCATCTGCCCACAGCCCCACATCCGCAGGTCTACAGTTTGCTCTGTGTGCTGGGCTTGACAGTCCGTCCTCTGTATTTGCCGCCCTCTGGCTTGCTGGCTTCCTCTTGGATTTCACCAGTAGGAGGTACTGCAAGCTGGGCAGAATCAGGAAGACAGAAAATGTCCAACTTGTAGCTCTAAGCGCTGAGGCTTTTGCTAACTGTTGAGAGGTCAGCAGAGGGACAAAGCAGCTGTGGTCTCAAGCAGTGTCTGCAGCAGAAATGCCTCTTCTGCATTTCCAGCTTCTTCAGTAGTGGACTCTAGGTGGCCCTTTAGCTTGGGCTGGGGCAGTACCTCCTGACGGTTCAAGCACCACATCAGCAAATCTAGCAGCTAGCAACAGCGGAGGCCGACTCAGAAGCCAAAGACCAGGGAAGTTAGCAGCGCTCTGACAATCACCATTTTTGTTTCTACAGCCCTTCCAACACATTTGTAATCAACTCCTTATATTTAACACAGTCTGTCTTACAATCCTAGCACATTTTCTGTTTCACTAGTTAGATCTTGGTCAGTACATCCTTTAGGATTAAAGCCGTTTATATTTGAATGAGCTAATACTTTTTATTTATTTATTTTTTGAGCTAGTGCTTTTTAAATAAAGCTACTACTTGGACTTATTTTCCTTGATGAGGATAACGTTGTATAGCTTATCTTTTAAGAGCAGGCCTATTTCCCTCATTTCCAAATTTTGGGGTAACAGTATTTTACTGTAATGTAGCCCTTTGGCTACACCAAGAAGGTACAACTGTCAACTTTCTCCTTTATTCTAGTATGACCATCTCTGATAACTCTGAGAATACTTACAGAAAGTATTTGGTTTAATGCCATTTAATAATCAAAACACAAAAGCACAGATGAATTAAAACTAAGAAATGAAAGATATACAATGTAAAACTAAATAGTCACAGGAAATTTAAGAGAAGAAAAAATGGATAAAATCACAGTAATAATCATGATAAGAAATTATGATGTTCCAGGCTCTCAGCTAAGCAATCTTTTAATCCTCACCAAAAAAAAAAAAAAAAAAAACTTATGTGCAAATAATGTGTTGGAGAAGCTCTTAAAGAAATTGTAAGACCCTCAAAATGCTATCTACTTGACCTGCTTTTCAACAATGACATAGAAAGTACCCAAACCATACATAATTGGGGAACAGAGAATTTCTTTTATGCTAGGATTATGTGCATAATATCTCATTTATCTGACATATTGGGAAATGACACATTTCATAGAAGTTAATTTTTGTTACAACTAAATCTCATTCCTTAAGTATAAACTTTAAGAATTTTAACCATTTTTAGAGGAAATCTTTCCAGCAAGGACTCCACAGTACTCACCTGTCTTCCCACACAGACTATAATGAATATAATTGAATCATCTTGTGATGACTCAAACCATGCATTATGGACACCAAAGAGTATATTCTCTAATTCAGTAATACCCTCAGGGACCAATGAGAGCTAGGAAACTTACCCAACTTTTACCCTTCACCTCCTTCAGTGGCTACACTTAATCCATTCTTATGTCTGCTTTTTGAGTTCTCCTTCCTCCCTCAGTGACAGTCTCTCAACAGTTTCTTCTTTGTTTTGTCTACCTGACTTAAGCAAGTCAACCCCTAGCAAGCAATGCTAAGAAACTAGATAACCATGACATCTGGAACTATGTATAAAGAAATAACAGACAGTTGCTAAGAGAATGACTTAGAGTAAGATGAGTGCATGGCAAATGAGCTGAGAATAAAATTAAATGAGATATGTGACAATTAATTCAACTGCTCAGAAAATTTTTAGTATGGAGGATGCATCTGAATGGAAAGGTGGGTGAAACTCAAGTCCAGCTTTCACACGGGTGAGCGTGCACACATGCACTCATGCACACATACCTACAGAGTAACCCAGCGTTTGGTAAGTAACCACTATTTGACAGCACTTGGGGGAAGAACTAAAAAATCAATTACAGATCTAAATTGTAGAATCCAAGTGTACCCTGGGTAAGTGTCATCTAGCCTTTAAGACATATTAGACTCTCTCCTCTCCTCTTCCTCCCCCACCATACCAACTCCATCACTGAGACACATAGACTGTACACTCCCAACTGAACTTCACCCATCACCATACTTATGGCCACCTAGTCCATTCTGCCGTCATCTCATATCCGAGAATAATAGCCAGCCTCATGTTTTGATGCATTATTCATGTTTCCATACAATTCATTCTTTACACTACAGACAGAGGGCCATTTTTCAAAATGTGTATCCAAAAATGCCACATGCAATCAGTGATCAGTCAGACCTTTGCTGAGTACTAGCAAGATGAGAGTTCCCCACCCCAGGATCGGGAAGCTGGGGTCAACGTGAGCACATTGTGAAGCTGGAACAGACTCATGATGTTGACCTCTCTGGGTCTTCTGCCTTTAGCTCCAGGTCTCAACAGCTAGTCACCAGGTCTCAAGGACAGGCCAAAGTGGGATACCATCATGGTTTAGAGCTGGTGCCTACATCTGCCACAAAAAGGAGCCTGAGACAATTGTAAGTATTTCCTTTGATCTGGTTTGGGCAAGGCCATTAGCGATATAATCCATGTTAAGGACATATGGTCAAACTGCCTGGCAAATTGGTGGACAATAAGAGATACCATTTGAAAATAATAATCCATTTCGTACCAAGATAGGCAGGCAGATGTCATAAGTTCTCACTAACAGACTTTTTAATGTAAATTAAATTAGTATATGAAATATTGTATAATTCAGTTCTAAAAACATACATTTAGAAATTAAGTCTCAAATATGTATTAAGACAACAATTTTCATTGATCTCAGATTTCTAAAGTATATAACAAAAACTAATGAATTTCCAGTGCACATTTTAAGTGAGCTTAAGGAGGCACTTTCCTTCTTTAAGTAGAGTACAAGACATGTATGAATAGGTTTGAAAAAAAGTTAAATGTAAAGTTCTTAAAATGCTGTGTGTTTTTGAAATTTTAAACACTTTGTTATTAAAAAATGTACTGAACACTCATGTTGAGTCAGACAATAGGCAATATGCTTGATATGAATTATTTCCATTAACAACATCAAGAAATAAGAAGTGTTATTTGCCTTGTTACTGAGTTAGGGGAACGGACTCTTAGGCTAAGCTGTTTTCCAAGGTCACACAAATAAATATCAACTCCGGCTTGGAGCCTGGCCATCTCATCCCCCTACCACCAGCGCGCCTCTTCTTCATCTCCAGCCTAACTTTCTCTGCTAAAATAGGAATTCCACTCAAATAAGCACTGACAAACCCGTTCTGGCCCTACGAGCAATTAAGTTGAGCATAACAAAAACTTAGTGTGTATCTACCGGAAGTCAATTCCTGAAAGCTACTATGCTTGGTACTTTGGGGAACAGAAACAATAAGGAATAATATCTGCCTTTATGGAAGTAAAAAAAGGGCTAAACACAGGTCTAATTAAACAATTGAAGAGTTAAATAAAAGGGATAAGCACCACAAAAATTTTATGCTCAACAAATGGTATAGGCATACAAGAGCTTCTAGCAAGGGGCAATCACTCTGCTTTAAGTAAGTCCTGAAAGCTTTTTAGAGCAGCTGGGGTTTCTGTACAAAGCGGCTGGGTCTTCCATAAAAGGCAAAATGTGAAAAGGCCATGTCTCAGGAAGATGTTCCTTGTGGGGAAATGACATTTACCAATGCCTGGAAGCAAGAAAATGCAAGGTATAATAAAGACATCCAGAATAGATCCGTATTCTGTTGTTATTGTCGGAACTGGTGAATGCCTAATAGAGAATGAGCCTTCAAACGGATGTTCAGACCTTGAATGCCACACCAAGGGATGGGGATTTTATGATGCACAGGAGAACTATGGATATTTTTGTGTATTGACCAGGGGTTAAAATAAACATGATATTTAGAACAATTAATCTAGAGTCACAGTTGCAATAGACTGGAGTAGGGAAGACCACAGATGTAGGGAAAAGGGCAGCTGAAAATATCAAAAGAAAAAATTTTTTTTGAAAACATCCTTTTCCTGAATATATAGTAATGAGTTGTGATTGAGAGAGGGGTGTGGGAATGCCATATTGCAGTGGTAGTATGGAATTCTAAGAGAGAAATAGCTTAAACAGTTTTATATATTTTCTCTTAATAAAACAAATTTATAATGCTTAGAGCTGAGGTTAGGGTTAGAGCACAGCATGGTGTCATGGGTCACTGTGCAGGAAAGAGAAGGGTCTATCCACCTTAGAGAGGTTTTGTGAGGGTAGGTGTGAATGATTTCCAAAAGCCCAGTACCAAAGAACTAACTTACCTTTCGTCTACTGGTTTCAAAGGGGACTGTTTTCAATTGGGGGATTAAAAAAGTCACACCCCTGTTTTGCATCTTGACTGTATCAGGGTCAAAATCATAGTTGTGATCATGTAGTATAGTTTTAAAAGTATCCTGGGGGAGCTGGAAAGGGTCAATGAGATCTCTCTTCATGATTTCTTACAACTGCATGTGAATTTGTAACTATCTCAACATGTAACATTTGATTAAAATGCAAAACAAATACTGTTACATAGGAAAGCACGGCAAAGTAAGAGGAGGCAAATGCTTGAAAGTCAAAGGACCTTTATGCTGAAAAATTAACAATAGTATGTTTTAGATCAGATGCCATCAATCCTCAGGAAAAACCCTTGAAGGCAAAAAAAAGTTTCAGTTTCCCTTTACAGAGGAGAAAAACAAGTTGGAGAAAGACTGAATAACACAGTCAATGCCAGACAGAAAGTGTTGGAGTTACGGGTTGGTGTAACATACAGAAACATTCAGGTTCAACAGTGCACAGAACATTACACTCTCTAACTTCCATGCACCTATTTCTTCTATGTTTCTTAAATTATGTGATAAAACATAACATAGAAAAATACATAAAATATGTTATATCTCAAAGATAAATGAAAAAGTGGAAAGCCATGTAACCATCACCAAGGTTAAAAAATAAAATATTGCTAGCACCCCACAAATCTTCAGCACCCCATGAACCTTCTATGTGTCCTCCCTCATTCCAGCTCTTTTTCTTCCTCACAGACAGCTGTGTTAACTTCTAAAGAATGATTTGTTTGCTTTTCTATTTAGGAATGCATCCATAAACAATATAATTAAGCTTGGTGAATTTTTAAATTTAATGCTAATAGAATCATATAATATAGAGTTGGGGGGGAGGCACCTGGGTGGCTCAGTCGCATGGGCATCCAACTCTTGATCTCAGCTGGAGTCTTGATCTTGGGCTCATGGGTTTTGGCCCTGTGTTATGCTGCACGCTGGACGTGAAGCCTACTTGAAAAAAAGATATTTTTGCATCTTTTCTTGTTCACCATAATAAACATGAATCCTGTCTGTCTTATTGAGGGTGGTCACACTTCACTCATTTCCATTGTTGTATCGTATTCCTGCACAATACAACTCATTCATTTATTCTACTGTTGACATTTGAATTGTTTCCTCGTTCTGTCTCTTATGTCACTGTATCTGTTATCATTTTTGTACTTGTGTCCTGAGGCAGACGTGAAGTTTACTAGCACATAGGTCCTGGAGTGAAATTGTTGGAATATATTTAATTTTGCTAGACAACACCCAACCGTTTTTCAAAGTGCACCAATTCCCACAATGAGTCCTCATTGTTCCATATCCTCAAAAAGACCTTGTATAACTCACAGTTTTAAACTGTGCCAGTATTCTATGTGGTAAAATGGTACCTTTTTGGTATTATTTTTTATTTCCAGCTTATGAAAGAGGTTGAGCACATGTCCTTATGTTCATTAGCTATTTGCTTTTTCTTCTTTTGTGAAATGCTTTTTCAGATATTTCCCCAGTTTATTATTATTATTCTATTTTTTTTGTTTTTTTTTCTGTTTTTCTTTTTTCTTTTTTTTTTTTAAGATTTTATTTATTTATTTGACAGACAGAGATCGCAAGTAGGCAGAGAGGCAGGCAGAGAGAGAGAGGGAGAAGCAGACTCCCTGCTGAATGGAGAGCCCGATGCGGGGCTCGATCCCAGGACCCTGGGATCATGACCTGAGCTGAAGGCAGAGGCCTTAACCCACTGAGCCACCCAGGCGCCCCTATTATTATTATTCTAACAACATCTGGAATATGTTATCATTGACAAAGTGTGTTGGAAAATAATAAATGAAGTAAAGAGTTTGGGTTTCATTTCTTCTAAGTTTATATATTTTAAAACATTTTATCAAAATATAGATGACAGATGATCTTATATTAGTTTCAAGTATACAATGTAATGATATGACAGTTCTGTACATTAGTGCTCACCATGGTATGTGTAGCTACCATCTGTCACTATACAATGCTATTACAATTATTATTGGCTACATTCCCTCCCCAGTTTATTATTGATTCTGAAGAATACTTTAAGTATTCCAAATACTAGCCTTCTGACAGTTACGTGTGTTATAAATGTTATATCCCACTCTATTACTTATCTCTTTAGGTACTTTGTTTACAGCACATTTTGATGAAAGAAGAGTTTGTAATTTTATTCTCCCTTTTACCATTTTGAATTTACCTATCTCTAATAATCCTATTTGCCCAAAAGTCTCCTCTATATGATATTAAAATAGCTACGCCAACTTTTCTTCTCTTATCCTTTCTTTTCCACAGTTTGGGTTGCTTTTGTTTGAGAAGAAAGGGGTTGACAGCTAGTTCAGGGGTCTTCTTGTCAGTCTTCAAGACTCCTGAGGAACTACATGTTGGCTGTATCCTCATAGCAACACTAACTCAAGATAAATGAGAATCCGTCTGAGGACTTCGTACCTGACCAAGCCCCTGACATCACTGTTGACATTGTTTATGAGTAAATGGTTAGCTGGTATTGATGAGAGCTGCGCCAAAGAATGGACACTAGTCAGGTACCAGGTAGCCTGGGGGAAGGGGGGATGTAAGAGCTGTGATTTCATCCAATGTCATTTGATTGAGCTTTTAGAAAAAAGGAGGGAGAGCACACGGCCTTTCTCTCATGACCACACACTTTCACAACTTAGGAAGCTCACATTTTCCAAACTTTTTTTTCCTTACCAATAAAATGGGGGTCATATTCCTTGTCCTGGTGGCCTGAAATAGTTAATGTGAAAATCAAATGAGTGAGCATATATACAAGTACCTTAGGAATCAAGTGTGATGCATATAAGAGGAATGAACTTAGAGCTGTCCCTTCCTTCACATGTAAATTAAAGCCTTATTTGCTGTGAAAATCTTGCCTTAGACTATCTCTTCCTATGCTCACCTGTGTCATGTACTGCATATCTCTTGTAAAACATAACCTGCCCATCTCTCGGAAGCACGTTGTAGGCAGGTCTGTATTCCCTACTTGTATGCTATCTGTCATCACCCAGCAGTTTCCTATGTGTGTACTAACTATTTAAGATTCCTCTCTACCCCAATCAAGTTCAGAGAGCACAGTGTGGAAAAACAAAACAGAACAGGTACTTCCCAAGTGCTGTCAAATACTTTTTGAAAAAAGAAATCTGCTGGATTTAGTGGATTTGGTTTTCAGTAGTTATCTGATTCCTCAGTAAATACTTATGGAATTCCTACTATGTGCCAGATATTGTGTTTCAAGCTGGAAATACCCAGAACAGTCCTGGTTCCTACATTCATAAAATTTCCAATCTAAGTGAGTAGGAGGACTAAGTGGATTATGTATTAAAAGAGAACCAGATGGAAAAGAAGAAAAAATGGTAGTGGCTGGGAAGGCAGATGCTAACCTCATCTAGGTGGGTTAGGAAATTAGATTTTTCTGAGAAAATCGTGTTTAAGATGAACTTGGCCCTTGGACCTACTTCATCAAAAGGAAAAATGTCACAAATCATTATCTGATTACTTACAATAAGTATTTCATAATAATTAATAGAAAGATTTCAATGAGGTATCAATGAGTTGATTACTATTTAAAAAATTAAATATCACAGACAGATAAAGAGTCTTCATCTAGAATGTTTGAATACCATTCTCCTTATTTGCTTTTAAAATGTCTAGAGTGGCAAAGTTTAACTAGATGGGATTTTTGTTTACTTATTTACTTTTGCTATTCCCAGAATACATTTTACATCTATCTCTAGACCCAGCCCCCGAATTCTGTGTGTTAAGTGTGGATTATACGAAATTTAAAAATCAGTTAAGGACTCAGCAGAAACTTGATAGCAACTCAAACTCATTTACAAAGCTATGGGCAGAGTTAAGGGAAAGACCGGGTGGTAATAATGCATTCCCAGTAGTTCCTAGTTAGGACTCCTAGGAGACCATGCTAACGGAAGTTCAGTAGGATCCTGTAAACATCCTCAAATTTGCAAGGGAACGGATGAGAACAGATTTGGGAACCTGGACAAAGAGCTGGAGTTATAGGAAAGGGCCATTGGATGGGTGCTGTAGCTTTTGGAGAAAGGATATGGCTCTACCCTGGAGCCCGGAGCCCGGGCTCAAAGGGAACAAAGGCTTTAAATTCTGAGACTTCTTTCTCCTTCCACCCTCTGATCTCTTGCTGCTGCTGCCACTGCTCAGGGACAAACCAAAAGGAAGCCAGAGAGAGAGACAGAGAGCAAGCTCATAGACACTGTGAATACAGGTCAGCCTTGTAGGATACAGGGCTGAATGAAAGAGCAAAGAGTGGATCCAGAAAGTGTGAAAAATATACACATCTAACATAAAAAAATTATAGTAACGCTTTATGTTGCACTGTTTCATCTTTTCTGTGCTTTTCTTTTGCTTACTCTCTTGTGCTATTAATTGGTAAGCTAGCTAGAACAAAATGAAACAATAGAATGCTGTGTGGTAAAAAGGGATCAGGTTATTTAATCTAGTTCTACAAATTCAGTTCCACAGTGGATAATCCACAAAATGGATATTTAATTCCCATTGGCTCGCCAGGGTAAGCAGTTTCAAGTTTATCACCTTTCTCTTTCCATAATGGTAGAATTTTTAAGGTGTTTAATTTTCACAGGGAAGCTGAAACATAATTGTCCATAAAGCACATCCACTGGGATATATATCTTTGTGCCTCTTCATCATGTTCTGTCAAATTGTGTTTCCTAAGGTGCTCAGTAGGTTGTCATCTATAACCAAGGAAATTCAATACAAGTACAATACGATGTAAATTTAATACAAGGTATCTCTATGTACACTGAAGAATTCTGTTTACTGTAAGAATTAAACAATGCTTTAGTGTGTCATGAAAATAACATGTATAGTGAATATAGATGCTCCAAAGATATTTTTTTTTTTTCCAGTACAGCATGGCAATATGAATATCAATGGCAAGTTTTCCCCCAAGGTCCAGATGATGATTGAATGTGGCAGTTATCTCCCTATGTGAATACTTGATCCTTCAATTAAAAAGGAAAAGAGAGAACAGCTTTCACATTGTGGAATAGTGCCTTATTACTGTTAGGCTTTCCTAAAAATGGAATCAACGGAACCTAAAAAAGATTGTGCTTGGGAAATTCTACCTGACAAACTGATTGGAGGTGTTTCATAAAAGTTACACAAGGTTTGCTCAAAACTGTCAAGCAGTTTTCCTAAGTGATTCACTGAATTCTATAATCCATTTCTCCTATTAAAACTGAGCATTTCCAGGAAAGAAAATAGAATTGCCTTTTGGGTATTTAAAAATAAAGTTAGTTTCAAAATAAAAAGTTTGAAAAATAGTTATTCCTTGAAAACCACAGAAAAATCAGAACAGAAATCATAAGAATTTTGAATATTGTCAGTGAGAATGATGCATCAAACAAGTCAAAGCATCTAAAAAAAATGTTTTTTCACGTGCCTAGATGAAATACTGAACTATGAGCTTTTCTACAAAATGTAGAGGCAGAAGAGTACAGTGAATAAAATCATGAATTTTTTTTTGTCATTGACACCTTGCTTTGTATTAAATTCCTACTTAACGAGTTGTCTTGAGCAATTAATGCTTATAAATCTGAGTTTCCTCAGCTGAATGTTAAAGAAGCCATATCCATTTCTTTTTTTTTTTTTAAGATTTTATTTATTTATTTCACAGACAGAGAGATCACAAGTAGACAGAAAGGCAAGCAGAGAGAGAGGGAGAAGCAGGCTCCCGGCTGAGCAGAGAGCCCGATGCGGGGCTTGATCTCAAGACCCTGAGATCATGACCTGAGCTGAAGGCAGAGGCTTAACCCACTGAGCCACCCAGGTGCCCCAGCCATACCCATTTCATGGCTGGTTGTGAGGACCGAAGTGCTTGCTACCTAGCTCTAAGCTGTAGCTATTTCTACTACTATTACCATCAGCGTTGGTAGGATATCAAATACTTTTTTCTTCATATGGGTGAATTGCTTAGTATTTACACACACAACTGCGACATAAACTATAAAAGTCTATTTCTTTCTCATCATTTCTTAATGTGAAGGATGACATATAAAGTATATAAAAGTTCTGTAGTTATTTCTTTACCACGCATTTCTGAAAACATATATATATGCTTAAAAACTAAACTTCATGGGGTCACCAAGGGGGTTCAGTCAGTTAAGTCCAACTCTTGGTTTTGGCTCAGGTTGTGATCTCAGGGTCATGATATTTCAAGTCCCATGTCTAACTTGACACTCAGTATTAAATTCCTCTCTCTTTCTTCCCTCCTCCCATGCTTGCTCTCTCTCATTCTGTCTTAAATAAAGAAATAGATAAAATATTTTAAAAACCTGAGCTAAATGTTCTTCAATAATGTTCCATTGTCTTCACGATATCATGTATAAGTATGCCAAAATAATCAACTTCTTAAATTCTTTCTGTTCTTATTGACCCAATTGCCACTATCTTGGTACATATTCACATCCAAATTCTCAAAAAGCCAGTCCAGTACAAAAGGCTGAATTAGGAAAATATTTTCATAGTTTCCTTGAGTACTCTTTCTTTTCTCAAGAAGTACCTGGGACCCTGTCCCATGGGTGCCCAGCTCCCCTTCTCCTGTGCATATCTTGACATTACCTCATCTCGATAGCAAGAACAGTCTACCCTTTCGCACAGAGGCACGCAATGCAGATCCGGTTTCACGTGCTGTCTCTCTTTAGAATCTTGACAAATCACTCAGCTGAGAAAATCTTAGGCCAAACAATTAGGTCTTTGAGCCTTCAGCAGGACAAGAGGGAGAGGCCTTTCTGCTGTCTTTGAAATCATTCTTCTACATTATGTAATTATAAAACGTGCCGTAAATGTGCGTTTGTGTGTATTGTATGACTGCATAGGAATATACTTCTCACATCCATACAATTACTATGTTATTATTGTCCCTGTCCTCAGCAAACATTAATTCCTTCAACAGCAATTTAATACTCCTCTACCCATGACTGGAACCCCTGCCAATTGCTGGCTCTAGAACCATGAACAAGGTGATGGAGGATAAGACGCATGCCTCCCCTTATGTGGGTCACAATCTAACAGGGAAACTGTTCTAGCAAATTTGCTCAAGTAAAGATAGTAGATAGTTACAAGCAATTGTAAATATTAATAAAGGATAAGAATTTCACATTCTATATTACTACTTACTATTTAAAAAAATTCTGATTACTTTCAAATGTTACTACATGTTATGCTAGGTAATGAGAAATCAGTGTGGTCTAGTCAGATATTGATGCTGATTTTCCAGCAAGGGAAACTTCAAGTGTGAGGAAAAAGCATATTTACAGATTCTAAGGTCTAGGCTTCTGAAAGGGAATATGGCTCAGGAGAATTTGGAAGCTCTCGAAAACATAATTCTAATTACGCAATTGTAATCTAAACAACACAGGTCACAAATTTAATAGACAGGAATCCTTCGTGCCCCTTCTCACTGATGGCTGATGGTATGACAAAGGCAGGGTCCAGGTGCTGCACAACAAAGGGTTCTTATCTTCCTAAAAGTCACTCTTATTCAGGTTTTAAAACCCTGCCTGAAACTGCATCCTGCAGAGAACGCCTTTGCCAGAGGGAACATGGATGCCCTGATTAGAGAAACAGAGCTGGAGGGTCACATCCCCATTTTTGAAGGTAAGTGAAACAAGGGGCTAGAATTCAGTAGGACATCTTTGAAGGAGAGCAGAGCCTTAGGTGTGAATCAAGTGATAAAGACCAGGTACTTAAAGACTACTTGGTAAAAGAAGACAATTAATAGCATGTAGCATTATTTATAACAGTAAAATAATGGAAGCATAAATATCCACTGATAAAACATGGGTCACATAAGCTGTGGTATTCAGTGAGATTCCACTGCCTTTTAAAACATTGAAGCTGGGCTTTCTCTGCTTAACTACCCTGGAAACATGTCTCCACCATGTTGTTAAGTGAGAAAAACACGTTGCAGAGGACAGATAGAATGATCTTAATTTGGTTTAACAAATGTATATTTTATGTATATATCTTTATGTGATTATTAATTGAAACTTTTGTTTATTTTAAACTAACAGCCTTTAACCTTCTTCTGATTTAAAAGTTTGCTGCATGTTATTGTGTCGTCTCTACCTTATATTTTTAAAAAATGTGATAAAAAATGCATAACCTAAAATTTACCATCTTAACTATTTTTCTATGTATAATATAGATTGTTAACTAAACGCACATTGTTGTATAACAGATCTCTAGAACCCTTTCATGTTGCAAAACTGAAACTAGATTCATTGAACTGCAACTCTCCCTTCCCCCTCCCAACTCCCTGCCCGATTCTACTTTCTGTTTTTATGTGTTTGATGACTTTAGATATCACATATATGTGGAATCATGCAGTGTTTGTCTTTTTGTAACTGGTTTCTCTAAGTTAGCATAATGTCCTGGAGGTTTATCCCTGTTGTAGCATGTGATTATTTCTTTTTTTAAGGTCAGGATAATATTCTATTGTATATACATATACACACCACATTTTGCTTATCCATTCATCCATCTGTGGACATTTGGGTCTCTTCCATCTCTTGGCTAATGTGAATGATGCTACTGTGACTGTGGGTGTGCAAGTACCTCTTCAAGATCCTGCTTTCAATTCTTTTGGATAAATACCCAAAAGTGGGATTGTTGGATCACACAGTAATGCTATTTTTAATTTTTTGAGGCATTTTCCATACTGTTTCCCATAATGGGTGCCCCATTTTACATTCCTACCAACAGTGCCCAAGGGTTCTAATTTCTCGACATCCTTGCTAACATTTTGTTATTTTCTGTGCATTTATTGTTTCTTTTGGTAGTGCTAATCAGCAAAGTTTTAATTGAGTATCTATTATGTGGGTCAGGCACTATTCTTAGAAGTGCTGGTACAGCACAGAACGAAAGATTCCAGAACAGGAAGAATTCTCAGAGCACAGGAAGCATGTCCTAAAGCAAAGAGCAAGCTTCCCAGCACAGGATGTGAAGTGAGAGCAGGTTGGGAGACAAAGAAGAAAATGGCAATCAGAAGGGCAAGAGGCCATTCTCTTAGTCACTGGTTCAGGATTATTACAAGACTCTGATGAGTAGAAAGTGACTGTTTAAATCAGAGTCATTTACAAAAAGCAGAGAGCCTGTTTCCTAAGCTATGCTGGCTAAAGATGAC
Organism: Lutra lutra; assembly: GCF_902655055.1. NCBI lineage: Eukaryota > Metazoa > Chordata > Mammalia > Carnivora > Mustelidae > Lutra > Lutra lutra. Next base: position 54,256,900 of record NC_062292.1, read on the forward strand.
CACTTGCTTGTTAGGCAAGAACTAGACATTTATATCCCAGCATGTGCAAAACCATGCAAGAAGCATCTGTTACATGACAAGACAGTCTAAATGCTTATGTGTCTCTGGACCTGCCACATCTAATGGAGACCCAGAGGGAGGACACTCCCACAGCCCATAGGGCTCCCTGAGGAGCTGCTTCTCCATACATTTGGCACCTTATTCACATCCTGACCTTGTGATTCCCTTGTGTTCCCCTATGGAACTCTAATATCTTTAAGATCAGAGATTGGCAAATTCATCTTGGTATCATCAGAATGATGGCTCCTGGTAGGTCATCAAAAAATATACTTTGAATGAATAAATTCAGATTCTTGCAGGGTCTGAGGAAGTTCTTGAAGTTATCTGGGTGAAAAATATCACTGACCTTCCTTAGAGAATTGCAGTTGAACGTTGTGTGGTAAGGTAAATCAGGAGTGAGCCAGGGTTGAAGTCAAGATTGCCGCCCAGGCTTTTGGCTGGCGTGACTGGGTTGTGCTAATAGTGAGAGGAGTAACACAGGAGAAAGGGCAGATAGAGGGGCAGAGAACATGTGGAAAAATCAACTTGAATATGTTGAATATAAAGGGTAATAACAATCCAGGTGGAGGTCTCCAGATCTTGGGGTCCTGGGATTAAGCCCTGTGTTGGGCTCCCTGCTCAGTGGGCAGTCTGCTTCTCCCTCTCCCTCTGCTATTCTCCGGCTTGAGCTCTCATTTCTCTCTCAAACAAACAAACAAATAAATAAATAAAATCTTTTTTTTTTTTAAGATTTTATTTGTTTATTTGACAGAGAGATCACAAGTAGACAGGCAGGCAGAGAGAGAGAGAGAGAGAGAAGCAGGCTCCCTGCTGAGCAGAGAGCCCGATGCGGGACTCGATCCCAGGACCCTGAGATCATGACCTGAGCTGAAGGCAGCGGCTTAACCCACTGAGCCACCCAGGCGCCCCCCCCCTTTTTTTTTTAAAGAGACCCACGTTTAGTTCTGACGAATGACTTAGATTTCCACAGTGAAGATGGAAAGAAAATGGGGGTTGTCAATGCCAATTTTACAATCAAGAGAACCAGGGCTCATGGAATTTAGTCCCTCTCCCCAAGTAACACACTACTACACAGCAGAGGTAATATTTGTCTCTAGGCCTATTTGACTCCACACACACATCTTACAACACTACAGTAAGCCTTAAATATTCTAAAAAAGAACATGTGTTAGGTGTGTTACAGTAAGCCATGAATATTTTAGAAAGGAACGTGTTACAACCCTACAGTAAGCCATAAGTATTCTAGAAAGGAACGTGACTCTATAAATGCAAGTTGAGTCATACATTGGGAGTGACCTGAATACTAGGCTAAAGAATTTGGATTTTATCTGTTAGGTTTTTAGGGTGAAGTATGAGGCTTTAAAAACAAATAGAGGAACAAGTTGTTTTCCAACAATCAGATTTTCCCTCTTCAGACAAGACAATAAAAATCAAACACTAGAAAATTTGGGGCAAGTGAAGAGAGAAGTAGGTGGCATGATAGTTGCTGTTTTCTTTTTAAATGAACACTATTACTTTTTAAATGTCTAACACTGCCCTACAATAAAAATTTTGAAAATTCTGATGTGACTAAACACAAGACTTTAGAATACAATTAAGGTGTTTAAAGAAATCTGCAAAACTTCAAATTCTTTTTGGTTCAATGACTATATTTTAAAATTGCTTGTAAATGCACAAAACATAGTATGCAAATATTCTTTTAAATATAGAAAGTATTTCTCTAGGTCCACCTAGGATTCTGAGTACAGTTGTGGTTTCAGGTGCCATGACCAACTGGTATGAAGGAAAATGTTCTATGATGCAAATCACATAATGGCATTTAATACCAATCCAACTGGAATAAATCACTAATATTTGCATTGCCATCTATGGGCTAGATACATTTGTGGAGCACGAAGTATGACAAGATTTTTCTACTCTTTCATGTAAGTGTCAAATAGAAATCCATTTATTTTTTTAGTAGGAAATCTGTAACAGTACAGGAATCACTTCTATAGCAGAGATAATCACTCACTGTAATTATTTGAGCTCCCTCCATTACCTCAAATACATCTAATGCATTTGCCAAAAGTTTAATTAAAATTAGATAACTGAAATAATATCATAGTAAACATAAGACAAACTAATAAAATTACAATTTTTTTCTTCCATTCTTTTTGGCTATGCTAAAGGAGGCCATCTCAATTTTCAGTAACAAGCTACTTAAAACAATTTCTAGGAGATTAAAAATCTTGATGTTTGTCTTAAAGGGAACAAAATTTGATGGTACATAAGTGTCCACCAGTGTGGAACAAGGACAGTATGTTGTGTGAAACTTAAAGATTTTCTAATAAATGAATAAAGTAATTTCTACCTCCAAGTTTTTACAAATTCTTTATAATAAGATTTTATTTAAGCGAACTACAACTGGCTAACTTAATTCTCTAAACTATGCGAAGATGTGTATATCATTTAGAAATATATGCAATCAACTTGAAGTTAAACAAGTAGAAATACACATATATTTAATATATGCACTGTTTAAAAACTGCATGCTGGCAAATTTACATATACTATATTAAAATACAGAGTTTCAAGTGGTCTCTTCTAAGATAAACTTACTCAATCAAAAGCATTTTGAAATACAAGATGTGCATGGACTTTCCATCTCTCTGCCTCTCCGAGAATGAACTAAGAACTGTCAAAAATAGAAACTCCCTGAAAATATAATGTCACTGTCACAATAGCACCTTGGGAATTCTCATCTGTTCTCTCTACCTCTCCTGGACCGTATTGAACAATAAGATGCAGTACACAAGAACTATCAAAAGGGAGCACTTTTGAGCCACCAAAATTGTGTGTTAGCCTAAAAACTACAATCTCCTAACTACAGACAATGATACTATCTCAGGTATTTTATGTGCTAAAATGATCATTAAAAATTAAGCACCACATATAAGCTGCCATTTAGAATATTAATTTACCTTTGCTAATCATCTTTTTAACTTGAGGCTAAAAGAGTTCACTTACCATTTGGATATTCAGGCTCCGTCCAGGAGATGTGAAAGGAGTGGGGTGAGTAGGAGTGCGCTTTGGGGGCCGGCACTCCTTCGGGTATCTGTTCCTCAGTTAGGGCCTCACTGGCCTCGCTCACGGTGCACCCACCCCCTGTGCAAGCCTGGGGAGAAACGCCAAAACCACATTTCACTCTGGGTCCCAAAAGTTTTAGTGAGCCTTGGAAACAGAGGATTCCTAACAAGAGTTCCAGATTCTTTGAAATACAGTTTTGTTGTCCACATCCCCCCAGCCCCCACCCCCGGCCCTGCCACCCCACCAAATAAATCTGTGCAATGCTGAGGCCTGACATTTAATTAGTTCGCTTTTTAGGACATAAGACAGCCATCTCCAATAATTAGAAAATAACCCAAAACGTATGCATGTATAAATTATAAGTGCATCCTATGTTAGAGCCTAGAGAGAGAGCATCTATTGCCTGGGTGAATCCCCTTGATGAAATCAGCCTCGCACAAAGTTTCCTAGAAGGAATTAAGTGCGTGCATGCACAGACACACACGTGTGTGTGTGCACGACGGGAGGGAAGTACTAGAGACTGAAACTACTTCAGGATAAAAACAAGTAATTTGGAGTAAACGAAAAGATCTACAGCAAATATAATCACTTTCATTGCGACAGTGTAACCAATATGCTTAAAGTACTGCATAATTTGAAATTGAATAAAATAGTATTTCTCATGTATCAGCAACAAAGCAGTTGTTGAGTGACTGTTTAATGGCTTAAAGGGTCAAATCATTTACTTACATGCCAGAGGAAATGGGCTCATTACAGGGCCAACTTAAAGTGATCACAGAATCTTCCCATTCCCTAATAAGGTATTACTAATGCCATAAATGAAAATATGGATGTTAAAGATACCTGGGGGGGAGGGGGTCTCCCTGGGAGCGCTCATTTGGTTAAGCATCTGATTCTTCATTTCAGCTAAAGTCATGACCTCAGGGTCTTGGCATCGAGCTCCGAGCTCTAGCACAAGCTCTGGACTCAACATGGAGTCTGCTTGTCCCTCTCCCTCTGCCCTGTCTCTCCCCGCTCCCCTGCTCTCAAATACATAAAATCTGAAAAAAAAAAATCTTAAAAAATACCTGGAAACTTCTGTGTGCACTCTCATAATTAAATACAAATAATTCCAAAATAAATGTTTTAAGCGTATTAGGAAAATATCTTTGCTACCTAACTTATTGGATAAACATTTCTCCAGGAAGCAGAGACAGACACACAGGGTTTTTCCAGACCATATTTGCTAGCAAATATTAGCAATCATATCTTTATACAACACAGATATTTGAAAACTACACTTAACCTTTGTTCAATATTTCTTTAGGTTCCAGTTGTAATGCGCTCAAATTTAAAAATATTTCAAAAAGCACTAAAATTTACTGAAAACAGATTAAGAAAATGAAGCAAAATCCTAGGACAATGTAAAAAGCAGGTAGGCATTCAGTCCATTTTCAGGGAAGGTAGATATTGCTAGCACAAAAAGTTAAAACACCTTTTTATTTCTCTGGGCCTGTCTCCTGCTTTTCAGCTTGATATTAAGGGAATAACCTTTTGATAATTAACACAGTTGAAATTCTTTTCCCTATAAATAAGAGAGAGTTGACTTATTTTTAAAGATATTCTTCTTACGTTGCAGTATACCATTTAACAAGTTGTTGCAAATTCTTTATTCTAAGTATTCAAAGTATAAATATTACATGGTCAGTTGACATGGAGTTCAATCTCATGTTCTCTTGTAAGAATACAGCGGTAGCCTATACAGGATAATTTCTCATCAGCGTAAGCAAATTTCTGGTGGGTTAAACTGTGGCTTGGGCATGAAATTGCATTAAGACTGGGACCTAATTAACCTCTGTGGATTCCCTCTAATTCTCAGCTGCAGCATGTGCATATATATGGAAGAGATAAACTATCCCCTTCCTGAGAACAGAATCTTTGCAAATAAAGAGGAATCAATTGAACTTGTGACCAAACCATGACTCAAAGCTCTAGGACATGTCATTGCTAGCCCAAGAAATAACTACTGGAACATTAAAATAGAAAAATTTAAAAAAAAAAGACTTTTCAAACATACTAAAAGTCCGCTAGAAAACATGGCAGGAAAAGCTGTCCCAAGTGGGACAGCTGAATTATCAAAGGGAAATGATAGAAAGAGCATTCTTTTCAGTCCTCAGAGAGACAGAAATATATCCACTTTCAGTTCCTAGATTTTTTTTTTCCTTAGGAGGGGAAAAATGTTGGAGCATCTTACTGTTAAATCCACAACACACTGAGATTTAATTCAGATAGTCTACTTATCACTATTATTTTTCTTATTTATGTCCTAAGACTTGTCCCTAGCTAACTCTTCCCAAAGAAATATTATAAGACATGTAATTGTATATATTTGAAAATAAAATGTGAATTGAAATTTACTTTGTTTTGAGAATTTTGGGATGCCATTTGAGATAAATAAAGACATCCTCTGGTTTGGAAGGATTGATCTTTGGGTTATGGGCTATGTCATCTAAACTCATAATTTGACAAAGGGGCCTTTTAAGAATCCAATGAGTTTATAAGAGAATTTTTCTTGCAAATAAAACAGAATTTATAAAGAGGCTGCTGAGATAAGAGAATTACCTGCAAAATATTTTATTTTGTTTTTGTTTTTTCCACATTCTTTTTGCATGAATTTAGAGGTGCTAAGTGAGCAGTTCCTTAAATAAGGGAAAAAATGCTCTTAAAGTTGCTTCTGATTGGTCGAATCTAACTGGTATTATCTAAATGAAATCAGACCGATCAGTGTCTTGTTTGACCCACCAGCACTGGAGACTACTGCATGCAATACAACTGAATGCTGATTAAAATTCTGACTTAGAAAAACTAAACAAAATAGTAGGATTGATTAAAGATGCCTTTATGAAATGGAAAGCTCTTTGAAAGCCTCTGAGCCTTAACAATGAGGCATTTCAATCCATCTCCTATAGCTTTCCCCAGTTATAGCCATTTTTGTTAAGTGACAAATGACATACTACCACCCTGAAATGTCCACTAACTTCTGATCAAATAGGGGATTGGATTTTGGTATAAAGAAATGAGTAATCAATCAATATGTATCAATTATTTTGAAATGATGACTATTAGGAACATCCAAAGCCACCATCCTCTTTTCAATAGTTTGTTTTCAGAGTAGGCTCTGAGGATATTAAGAATGCAGCAAACCCTAAAGCATGAAGAAATGGAACAAGGCCATGGTATCTATAACTGATCTTTTGAAAAATTAAGCTCATCAGTTCTAAGAATCTTTCCAGGAAAGAAAGTTATTTATTTATTTATTTATTTGACAGATGGAGATCACAAGTACGCAGAGAGGCAGGCAGAAGAGGGGGGGTTGGGGAAGCAGGCTCCCTGTTGAGCTGAGAGCCCTGTACGGGACTTGATCCCAGGACTCTGAGATCATGACCTGAGCAGAAGGCAGAGGCTTAACCCCTGAGCCACCCAGGTGCCCCCAGGAAAGATATTTAACACTTAACATTCATCAGGAGGCAAATGTCTAGCTATAATATGAAAATTATCAAGGCGTACGTATCTTGCTATAGTCTGTATTACTAGCTTCTTTATTTAATTGCTGACTCACTATCTTTATTTAATTGCTGACTCATTATCTTTATTCAGAGCTACCATACTCCACAATACCATTTGTGGAGTGTAGGGACACATTTTGCTGTTTCTTTCAGTAGAAAAAGCATATGCTTGGATCCACACAGTCCCCGACTCGGACATCCTACAGCAAATCATTTAGTTCATATCAAAAGTCTCAGATTCTTTATGAAATACATATACTTAGTGTTCATTTACTCATTCATCCATTCATTCAAGAATTGTTTGCTGAGTTTCTAGTTCCTACCAGGCACTGTGCTTGACTCAGCAGATAGAATTTTGAAAGAGACTGTCTCTACCTTTCAGGAGTGTATAACCAAGTCAACAGGAAAAATTAAATGAAGCTACTTGAAGTAACATACTGTCTCTGAGTCTAGAGTAAATCACAGTGGCTTGAAACCTCATGTATTTTCTTCTATTCTTAAGGGCTTGGCCATCTGTATGTTTTATTTTCCAGAACTTTCAATATGCTAAGACTATCTATAAAGGCAACTGCACTTGGCTGAGAACCTAATCTCCATCTACTAATCTAATGACCTTGAAAGCTAGTTATTATGTCGAGACTGTGAAATATATAATAATCCTTCAATTAACCAAGATGAACCTAAAATGTTCTGGTTCACTTAATTTACTTGTTATAGAATTAGGTAAAAAAAAGAACTTTTTAGTTGACTACTTCCTGAAATATATTAGTGTATTTCCTCTACTACTAAACACAGCGAAATCAAAAATAATGTGAGCATATTTATTTCCCTAACAAGAGTAAGGGCAAAGACTTCCACATCTTTATGACGTCCTGCATCAACATTACTCTGGGGCTGACAGATCTCATTTGACTCCATAGAATATTGCTTGAGATCACAAAATGATTTAGTGTCATGTAATTTTAGGGCTCAAAGAGACATTAAAAATCATCTAGTTCAAAGCCCTGATTTTAGGCTTAAAGAACATAAAAATCAGTGCAATTAAGTGCATTTGCCTTTGGTTACACAGTTGATAGCAAAATGTGAATTGAAACGCGAGAGAGCAGCCTCCCAATAGCGGTATTTATTTTTCAAGATACCGCAGATATGTAAAACATAGGAGATTGGGATGGATTTACACTGATTGCACAGCATATCCTAAAAATTGCCTGGGGAGCAGAACTTTGTTTCATGACATTTGCCTCCTGATAAAAACCAAGAGTACAAAATTTCTGTTTAATTTTGGTTGCTTCTAAAGAATAGAGTGTTTTCTGGATTTTGATATTACCACTGTTTTGAAAATAGTCTGGATTTCTGTATTTGTTTTTGAAAATCAAAGTAATACCCTTCTTACATCTTGAGTAATAAAACTAAGTAATCAAAGATGCTGTTTCAAAAGCCCATCTGGTGCTGAACACCTAGGCACACAGAGTCAGTTCTGAAGAGGATTTTTAACATTGTCTGATTGCCCTTGTTTTGGGATGTCAGGTCAGACAGTTAGCAATAGTTGAATGTAGTTTATTTTCTCGTGGTATAATATTTAGAGCATTCAAGAGCATGTTAAGTAAAATGAATGCATACACAGTGTCTACATAAATGTAAATTTATTCATAATCAAGAGCAGAATATTTTCTATGGCATTTATCAAAGCAAATATCCTTATATAGGTATTGCTATAAAATGAAGAGTGTGTTTAAAACAAATAGGGACAATCTCATGTTTATATTCAGTTATTTTCAGATGTGCTATTACACTTAAAAAAGATTATATTTCATCAAAAAACAAAAGGAACCACTGAGTATAAATTCCACAGTAATATCAAGGTCTTTTAAAAGACCTTTGTATAAAAGTGCTATTTTGCATTAAAAAATGCTATTGTCTGTCTAAAGACCTCTAAAGTATGTTGATTCTAGGGTTTTATTAAGTGACTGTTCTTTTGAGATAGAAGTGTAATGTAAACCAGACTATAATAACAATCTAGAATATTTGGGGGTCATTTAAACCTTCATTTTAAAATACATGACTTAAATTTTCATACCGAACATTGTTTTCCAAATGAATATAAGCTCCCCAGGGAAATAACCTTATTAATTCAAGCATTTTAGAAAAAGCCCTTACCAATTATGACATTCTAGAAATAACAAAGAAGAAATAATTTCTGATAATCCCAAATTAGATCTGGGGAAAAAATTGACTGACTCGGACTGTTATGCCATCATTTTGTGTAATACAAAATAAATATGTAGGTATTCGATTACATTCCCATTTACGGTGTGAGGTTAGTTTTCAGTCTCAATAGCAATACATGGGTTTGCGTTTTAGGATTTTTTTTTGGTTTTGTTTTTGTTTTTAAGTAAACGAGCGAGAGAAGATGGGACAAAGGAAAGAGAGAAGCAGAAGAGAAGGGAAGAGAAAGTGACAGAAGTAAAGTGAACTTACTCCCAGCTTGATGAGATATTTATTACCAGGGGACAAATATTCTAGCAGGTGATCCTGAAAAAGTTCAGTGCTGTTATAGATGACATCCCAAACTGCAAAATCATGCGTGTGATTCAAAATATATAATATATAGCGCTCCAGAATCCCATGTACAGTGCTTGGTTGCTTCCACCTGGGAATGGAAAAATATAGCATGACTATCCATCATTCCTTCAAGTCAAATCTGGAATGTGCACGATTTTTATTTATTTTTTTTTTTTTGGTGCAAGATTTTTAAAGGATGCATATGGACTTGGATGTATGCCACTTAAAACACACACACACACACACACACACACTGAACGTTTAAAAAAAAAAACAAACCAAGTTGTTATTACACGTCTCTTCTGAATGATCTGAAGAAAATATGACATAGTGCCTGCTTTCGTTACTTATAATTTTAATTAGCTAATAGTCTAAAAAAATGTGTGAGTATTTAGTTTTGAACTTAAGCCATAGAACAAGAATTGAGAGAAGTAGGACATTTGAGAATTTATGAGAAACGGGAGAGAGAGACAGAGAAATAACATAATTGTCCTGAAAAAACACAGCCATCTAATGTCGAATTAACATGCCACCCCAGAATACAGAGAAGCCAGACTGCAGTGCTGAAGTTGTCAAATCAAACGTCATGGATAAGGTGAGACACTACCTAGACATGGAAGACTGTCTACTTGATGGATGGGATACGGTAGGCAGAAGGAAAAGTAGAGATGTTCCACATATGGCTTACATAGTGTCAGCAAACATGAGCCGGACAGTTCGTAAAATAGACAGAAATTGGTAAGCTGAGAGATACTTAGAGTAGTGGGAGATCTTTTCTGTAAGTAATGTGGGCTCAGCTTAGGGCAGCCTGAAAGCCAGGAGGACAGCTCAGACCCAGAACAATGGGGGTAGGAATCATAGTGTTTCCCAGTTTGAATGAATATCCTAATTTACTCAGCCCAAACTCTTCTCTTTCAGGTGGGAAAACTGAGACCGAAAGAGATGAATGCAAATGAGTATTAATTGTTGCAGGAGAGGCTTTTAAGTTCAGATTTGGTATGACGGTACACCTTGCGCCTCGGAGATTGGGAAATGGGTCAGAATCACTTCATATAAAAAATAACCTGAACATGCCTCTATGTGAAAATTCCCTTCTGACTTCAACCGGAGGGGAACAAGAAGGTCCTAGCTTATACTCAAAAAGGAAATATATATTTGGACTCTAATTCCAACTCATCATGGATGACACTCTCCTACAGAAAGCCCTAGGCAGTCCTGTAAGTGGTCAGTTCCCCTTTATTGAAGTTTGCACAGACTCTGTGTACGTACATAGCTCAGCCTGATTGCATAGAGACAAAATGGAAATTAAGTTGGCAAGTGATAATCAAAGGTTCCCAGAACCACTGAACTAATCACTTCTATGCATTTCATCACAATAAAATTAATTTTATGTCACAAACCTTTCCCTTGATTGAGCTCACTGGGATTCTTGCATAAACCAGTGTGTGACAGAGACAACATTTCTACTTACTGCACATGTATGGTTCTGGAATCCAGGACGGTCAGGAGTGGGGAATCCACGTGCTCTGGTGGCCTCTGTGCCGTGTACAGTACGACCAGGGAACTGTTTGTACATCCCACATATGTGCAGGCACTGAGGACAAACCGGTGGGGTGTAAATACTGGTAAATCTAGAGGTTGGAGGAAAAAAAAAAAAAGAATTTATTTACCATCATATTTTTTATTCAGGTGGTCCCACTCCTCCTCTACATCCTCACTTCTTAGAACTGCTAAAGTGAAGCTTAAAACAAGAATCAATAGCCTTAAAAATCAATAGCAATAAGATATAGGCTGTTTTATCCGTTAACTATGCTACGGTTATTTTTAAGTAGATAGGTGTCGGTCAAACTTTTGCTTTAACTTTTTCATTTTAACAATTTGACTGTCCTCTTGAATGCCTATGACCAGGTAAATCGCTTTCTGAGTTTAGAGCTACTTCAACCGCTCGGTTAAAAAATAAACATGGACTCTGAGAAACAAGGGGAGGGGGGTAGGGAGTTGGGGGAGCCTGGTGGTAGGTATTATGGAGGGCACGTATTGCATGGAGCACTGGGTGTGGTGCATAAACAATGAATTCTGGAACACTGAAAAGAAATAAAATAAAATGAAAAAAAAAATGAGACATTTAAATGATTTTTAATGCATATTTGAAGACAAGAGGAGTTGGTTTTGAAATGCAAATACATAACTTGTAACAATGCCTAACTCCTTTCTCCTGTCCCCTGACCAACTGTTGTTTGACCTTCAAGTTGCCCAGCTCAGTGCAAAAGCCCCTTTCTTTCTCCTAACACATCCTGCCGTGACCCCTGGCACAAGGTGGAGCTATTATCCTCTCCTTGGATTTGGCTCCCACAGATTTGCACTCGCCCTGTGCAAGGCATTATAACCCTGTCATAATCATTTGTTTACGTGACTATCTGATCCTTTTAACTGAACATGGTGAGGGAAGGATTCATTTTTCGTCCTCAGTATCTAGCACAGTGCCTGGTACATTGTAGGTTCTGAATATGTGTTTGAACAAATGAAAAAGGAACTAATGAGTGAGATGATCAAGGTTCAGTTGAGCTGGGTTTGACCAATGACTGAGGGAGTGGGATAATACTCCTCCAGTAATGATCTCTCCCCCTCCCATGAACCTCCCCAGTACGTTCTACCTGTCTGCCTTTATAAGGGATATCACCTTTCCTTGTATTAGAATAAATCAATCTGTGATTTATCAATTCAGTTCTGAAATACCCTGAGCACTTCACTTACAAAGGTAATCAATAATTATTTTATTGATGAATCTAACCAAAGTGCAGTCAACTTTACCAAGATTTAAATATCATGCATACTTTTATACTACTGGAAGAAATTCTTATTTTCTGGAATATTTTTGAAATAAGTTGGTCACAATTTAAGTGACACATATTTTTAAATCTCATTAACGTTGAACCATTACAATTCAATATTTAAAAGACTAATAAAATACAACCTAATTTAGAGAGATAGATTTTGTATTACACTGATAGCAGAACTAAATTAGAAAAGAACACTTTGACAATCATGCAAAGTATAGTCAGTTGGTTAAACATGTAGATCATCAGAAAAACGGCAAATAATTTTATGCTAAATATAGTTATTCTAGACCAAAAGAGTGGTTGGTCATCAAGAAGAGACTCATAATGCTTTGGATTCAGCTTTGTTATTGTTAAAATTTTATCCTACTGGTATTCAGTGGTACGGGCTGAGGTGGGCACCCTCCAGCAATGTGCTCAGATGTGTTACAAGGACACGTTGAAGTTGGGGGTGAAGGGGGGCAGCATTGGCATTGCCCGGGACTGCCGGAGACATGACAGGAACAGCTGAATCGTGTGTGCGCAAGTCAGACAGAACTGGCAGACCTTCATTTGGACCAACATTCTTTGAAACTTGCTAAGTTAAAAATCGTGAGAACAGTGGTCTCATATGCTACAATGAGTGGAAACTACTATTTGCCGTAGGAAAATTTCAAGCAAAGAACAGCTCCTACTAGCAGGTCCAATTCTGGCCAAAATTATAATGGATTAACATGCTAATACATTATCTTCTATTCGCCTCTTCTCTTCACTTTCTCCTTTTGATTCGCAGGAACTTGGTGACCAAGCAGCTTCTCCTCTCTGTTATCTGTCTGAATTCCTTGCATTCCCAAGGCAGGGAAAGCTAGGGATTTTTGTTCCTAAGTCTGGTTTCAGAAGCAAAATCAAAGAGGACACAGAACCCAGAGTAAAGCAGGAATCCCTAATGGGTAAGTCAGTACAATTAGAAGAAAGCTGTAGTATGTGAACATCAGAGTATCTCTAAGTTTTCTAAAAGAATATGCCTCTGCCGAAATTGTATTCCATGAGGTGGATTCCAAGTGATTTTGGAATATTTTGCATGAGCCTCTCTCTTGGCCACTTCAGATTGTCTTGGTCAGCTGCAAATGAGACTGGGTGCTAGAGTGTTCTTTGGCCAATGGACTCTGTGGTGGGGCAGTTTTTCTTGCTTCCTTACGTTCTAGCTTTTTGAGGTAGGGGTTTGGCTACCCAGTTTGTAGGTGGTAAGGAAGTCATACCATTCGAATGTGGCCTGATGATTGCTTGTCTGTGTTTGCTGGGACTGCCTTGCATGTCTAAAAATCATTAGTTAATTCTTAGTTATCTTAGTTAATAATACTTAGTTACCATCCTCAGGATGGTGAGGTCAGACTGCATCATCATCATATCATCACCTTGTAGTATCTCCTTAGTACAGAAGACCTCACTCCCTTTCCCACTCTGCCTCCATACTTTGAAAGTGACCTTGATCACCTGACTCGAACTCACCAGGGATATCTGCCTCAGATGAGCAATAGCCGTCTGTAGCAATTAGTTCCAGGGCTACCATCGATATCCAGTTTCTCCTGTGACAAAGTATCCTCCTCCATGGATTAGGAAACTTGTATGTCTATGCCAGCTGGGGAGTGGGGGAGACCAGGATGAAGAAGACCATCTAAGGTGTTACAGGTGAGGAAGATAGGAGACAGCATGGTTTTAACTAAAACATCCAACAGGGTTTAAGGATGTTAGAGGTATATGATTGAAAAGTGCTACAGAAAACATAGAATATTTTTCCATGCTCCTGGATTGGAAGAATAAATATTGTGAAAATGTCTATGCTACCTAAAGCAATCTACACATTTAATGCAATTCCTATCAAAGTACCATCCATTTTTTTCAAAGAAATGGAACAAATAATCCTAAAATTTATATGGAACCAGAAAAGACCTCGAATAGCCAAAGGAATATTGAAAAAGAAAGCCAAAGTTGGTGGCATCACAATTCCGGACTTCAAGCTCTATTACAAAGCTGTCATCATCAAGACAGCATGGTACTGGCACAAAAACAGACACATAGATCAATGGAACAGAATAGAGAGCCCAGAAATGGACCCTCAACTCTATGGTCAACTCATCTTCGACAAAGCAGGAAAGAATGTCCAATGGAAAAAAGACAGCCTCTTCAATAAATGGTGTTGGGAAAATTGGACAGCCACATGCAGAAAAATGAAATTGGATCATTTCCTTACACCACACACGAAAATAGACTCAAAATGGATGAAGGATCTCAATGTGAGAAAGGAATCCATCAAAATCCTCGAGGAGAACACAGGCAGCAACCTCTTCGACCTCAGCCACAGCAACATCTTCCTAGGAACATCACCAAAGGCAAGGGAAGCAAGGGCAAAAATGAACTTTTGGGATTTTATCAAGATCAAAAGCTTTTGCACAGCAAAGGAAACAGTGAACAAAACCAAAAGACAACTGACAGAATGGGAGAAGATATTTGCAAATGACATATCAGATAAAGGGCTAGTGTCCAAAATCTATAAAGAACTTAGCAAACTCAACACCCAAAGAACAAATAATCTAATCAAGAAATGGGCAGAGGACATGAACAGACATTTCTGCAAAGAAGACATCCAGATGGCCAACAGACACATGAAAAAGTGCTCCATATCACTCGGCATCAGGGAAATACAAATCAAAACCACCATGAGATATCACCTCACACCAGTCAGAATGGCTAAAATGAACAAGTCAGGAAATGACAGATGCTGGCGAGGATGCGGAGAAAGGGGAACCCTCCTACACTGTTGGTGGGAATGCAAGCTGGTGCAACCACTCTGGAAAACAGCATGGAGGTTCCTCAAAATGTTGAAAATAGAACTACCCTATGACCCAGCAATTGCACTGCTGGGTATTTACCCTAAAGATACAAACGTAGTGATCCGAAGGGGCACGTGCACCCGAATGTTTATAGCAGCAATGTCTACAATAGCCAAACTATGGAAAGAACCTAGATGTCCATCAACAGACGAATGGATAAAGAAGATGTGGTATATATACACAATGGAATACTATGCAGCCATCAAAAGAAATGAAATCTTGCCATTTGCGACGACGTGGATGGAACTAGAGGGTATCATGCTTAGCGAAATAAGTCAATCGGAGAAAGACAACTATCATATGATCTCCCTGATATGAGGGAGAGGAGATGCAACATGGGGGGTTGAGGGGGTAGGAGAAGAGTAAATGAAACAAGATGGGATTGGGAGGGAGACAAACCATAAGTGACTCTTAATTCACAAAACAAACTGAGGGTTGATGGGGGGAGGGGGTTGGGAGAGGGGGGTGGGGTTATGGATATTGGGGAGGGTATGTGCTATGGTGAGTGCTGTGAAGTGTGTAAACCTGGCGATTCGCAGACCTGTACCCCTGGGGATAAAAATATATGTTTATAAAGCTGTAAAAAAAAAAAAAAAAAAAAAAGACATTTAAAAAAAAAAAAAAAGAAAACATAGAATAGAGCAAGAAGAATCAGGAGTGCTGGGTAATTTTATTTTATTTATTTGTTTATTTATTTTTTTAAAGAGTTTATTTATTTATTTGACAGACAGAGATCACAAGTAGGCAGAGAAGCAGGCAGAAAGAGAGAGGGAAACAGGCTCCCTGCTGAGCAGAGAGCCCAATGTGGGGCTCGATCCCAAAACCCTGGGACCATGACCTGAGCCGAAGGCAGGGGCTTTAACCCACTGAGCCGCCCAGGCGCCCTGTGCTGGGTAATTTTAAAAGGCAAGAGTCAGTGGAGTCTTTGGCAGGAAAGTGACATATTGAGCAAAGACCTGGAACAGGTGAGAGTAAATCTGGGATTCTACGGCAGGGAGAGGTAACAGAGCAGTCTTGAAAGGAGGAACACGCATGGTATGGCTAGCAAGGAGTCAAGCAAGTAAGGCAGAAAGAAGAGATGACATCAGAGATTTCATGAGGGACTGGGTCATGTGAGCCTTGTAGGGCTTTGCACAGATTTGGGCTTTTAATCTGAGATGCTGTGAGGAACGCGAGGGAGGACTTTGAACAGAACTGTTGCATGATCAGATGGATATCATGACTATCGCCCTGGCTGCTGGGGCGTGTAGACTACAACGAGCATGAGCATAAGCATAAATCTCACTTAAGAGGCTACTGTGGGGGCGCCTGGGTGGCTCAGCGCCCCAGATTTATAAGGTATTAATGTATAACATATATAAGATTAAGATGTACATTGTGATTATTTGATATCCATATATGTTGTAAAATGATTACCACAATAAGTTTAGTTAGCATTTCTATACCCTTCTTATAATTACCTTTTTTGTGTGTGTGTGTGGTGAGAACATTCAGGATTCACTCTCTTAATGACTTTCATGCATAAACACAGTATTGTTAACTGTGTTGGCCATGCTACACCTTAGATCACCTGAATTTATCACCTTAGAGCTCAAGTCTGCACTCTTGGACCGACACCTCCCTATTCCTCTCCCCAGGGAGAGGTCGTCTGGCTTCAATCCCTTGGCAACCGTGATGCTATTCCCTAGTTCTATGACTTAGGCTTTTATATTCCACACATAAGTGAAAACATGTAGTGTCTGTCTTTTTGTGTCTCAGTTATTTCACCTAGCAGACCTATCCATATTGTCTCAAAGGGCAGGAATTCCTCCTTACATGGCCGAATATCATTCCTGTTTGGGTGTGTATGTGTGTGTACATGTGTGTGTGCAGTGTGTATTCGAATCTTTAAGCTCATTTTATGCTTAAATTCAACATACAAGTGAGGTAATATGGTAATTGTCTTTCTCTATATGACTTCTTATATTTAGTGTAATATCCTCCAGGTCCATCCATGTTGTTGCAAGTGACAAGATTTCATTATATTATAATCTTCCATTGTGCATACATCCCACATTTTCTCTATTCTTCATCCCTCAGTGGATACTTAAGTTGGTTCCATGTCTTGGCTATTATATATAATACTGCAGTGAACATGAGTGCACTTACATCTTTTTTAGTTAGTGTTTTCATTTCCTTTGGGTAAATACCCAGAAGTGGGATTGCTGGGTCATATTTTAGTTCTAGTTTTAATTTTTTTTTTAAGATTTTATTTATTTATTTGGCAGACAGAGATCACAAGAAGGCAGAGAGACAGGCAGAGAGATAGGAGGAAGCAGGCTCCCTGCTGAGCAGAAAGCCTGACATGGGACTTGATCCCAGGACCCTGGGACCATTACCTGAGCCGAAAGCAGAGGTTTTAATCCACTGAGCCACCCAGGTGCCCCTAGTTCTAATTTTTTGAGGAAGCTCCATGCTGTTTTCCATAGTGGCTGCATTCAATTTACATTCTTAGCTACAACATACAGGAGTTCCTTTTTCTCCACGTCCTTACCAACACTTGTTATTTTTTGCCTTTTTGATGATAGCTGTTCTAACAGATGTGAGGGTCTTTGCAAATCCCTTAGATTTGCATTTTCCTGATGATTAGTCATGTTGAGCATATTTTCATGTACCTATTAACCATCTATATGTCTCTATTCGAAAAATAACCTACTGAGATCTTCTGTCCACTTTTTAATTGCACTGGCTTTTCTTATTTGTTTTGTTATTGAGTAGCATGAGTTCTTTATACAATTTGGATATTAGCTCCTTATCAGACATATTATTTGCAAGTACTTTCTCTCATTCAGTAGGTTGCATTTTCGATTTGATTTTTCTCTGTGCAGAGCTGTTGAGTTTGACGTAGTTTCACTTATTGATTTTTGCTTTTGTTGTCTTTGCTTTTGGTGTTAGATCCAAAAAATCATCACCAAGACCTCTGTCTTGGAGCTTAGTACTTATGACTTCTTCTTGGAGTTTGATAGTTTCAGGTCTTGTATTCAAGTCTTGAGTGCACTGAGTTAATTTTTGTGAATGGGGTAAGATGGTGGTCCAGTTCCATTCTTTTGCATACGGCTGTCCAGTTTTCCCAACACCATGCATTGAAGACATAGTCCTTTTTCATTGTATATCCTGGGCTCCCTTTTGTACATTAGTTGGCCATATATGCATGGTTTTTTTCTGGGCTCTGTATTCTGTTCCATTGATATATTATGTCTGGTTTTTTGCCAATAACATCCTGTTTTGAATACAATAGCTTTGTAATATATTCTGAAATCAAGTAGTATGATGGCTCCATACAGGGAGTCAGCCTAGGACTCAGTCTAGTGCTCTACAGGCCAGCTCTGGGGTAGTGAATTAGGTGCTCACTTTATTCTCCATCTCCCATGGGGAGAGTCTTGGTCTGTGCTGGGCTGCCTGGATTTGGGGTAGGGATAAATGCAAGTACTGTGAATTGATCTTTCCTACTCTCCTTAATGCATCTTTTCTTATTTCTGTGCTTTACCCAAGTGTTATAATCCCTTATTTGGAAATCTTGGCTCTTGTGAAGATAATTTTATGTGTGAATAGTTGTTCAAATTGATGTTGCTGGGCAAGGGTCTGGTTGTTGGGGGATTAGTAGATCAAACCAAGAAGTCCCTATTCTGCCATTTTGCTGAAATCACTCAAAAGGATCTCTGGGTATGTTTTAAAGGCAAAACTATAGGATTCCTCAGTGCACTGCAGATAGAGTATGGGAGAGAGAGAAAGGAATCAAAGCTGACTCCAAGGTTTGGCCTAAGCAAAGGCAAAAATGAAGTAACCATTAATTTGGTTGAAAAAGATCACAGAAAAAAACAAGTATTGAAGAGGAAGATAAAGAATTCATGTTTGAGACATTAACTAGACAAACAAATGGAGATGTCAATTATGAAATTTGAATATTAATTTTGAATTTCAGGAAAAAGTACTGGACTGGGATATAATTTGAGATATCATCACATAGGTTATATTTAAAGTGGATGGAACACTAATAGAGCAAATGTAGATAGAAAAGAGAAAAGGTAAAGGGATTCAAATGTTTTGGTAGATTTTCCTTTTTCTGGGAGTAAAGCACAAATCAACTAAAGAAACCAAATCAAATCAAAACAAAACAAAGAAAGAGCAACCACTAAGGTATGAGAAAAACAAGATTATAGTATCTGGAAGTCAAATAAATCAAATGTTGTAAAGGTGATAAGTCAAACAAGATGAGGACTACAGACTGACCAGTGTTTAACAATACAGCAGTCATTGTATTTGTGCAATAAAGTTCCAGTGAAGTTATGGGTGTCAAAGCCTGAATCAAGTGAGTTTGTGAAACTCTCAAACTCAAAGTGAGTTTGAGAGATAGTGAATATATATACATATATATAATACATATATATATATTCATATATATAATACATATATATATTCATATATATATCTGTATAAGAATAATATATATAAGAATCAGAGATAGTGAATATAAAAAAAACTTCTTCAAGAAATTTTATTGTAAAGTAGGAAAGAGAGACAACAGAGAGAAGGTAAGTAGAGTCCAGGGATTTCATTTTTTATTTTATTTTTATTTTTTTAAAGATTTTATTTATTTATTTGAGAGACAGAGGTCACAAGTAGGCAGAAAGACAGGCGGAGAGAGCGGAAGGGAAGCAGCCTCCTGGCCAAGCAGAGAGCCCGCTGCGGGGCTCAATCCCAGGACCCTAGGATCATGACCCAAGCTGAAGGCAGAGGCTTTAACCCACTGAGCCACCCAGGCACCCCGAGTCCAGGGATTTTAAAAAGATAAATTCAATGAGATAAAAATTATCTTGTATATTGATGGGAATGACCCAGCAGAGAAGGCAAAATTAGTAATGGATAAAAGAGGAGAGAATTATTGGAGCTTTGCCTTAATTACATGAAAAAATGGAATCTAGTATGAAAGAGGAGGATTTGGACTTAGAGCGAGGACAGATACTTTTTAGTTATGAGAGAGAAGGCAGACAACATGGGTTTGAAGGCTGGTTGGTGGGTGGAGGGTCATGGGAGTATATGGGATTTATCTTATAACTGCTTCAATTTTCTCAGTGAAGAAAGGACCAAGATCATTAGTGAAGAGTGATCTTTTGATTCCCCAGAATAATACACTGCTGTGGGCCCTCTATTTCTTTTAGAATGAAATCTAATAATGGTCAATGAAATACTAGCTGACTTAACACCTGCCTACTTCTCCTCATTCCTTCTATACACTAGACATATTTCTGTTCCTTTAACTCTACAATGTCACGCCTCCAGGCCTTTGCAGATATGATTCCTTCTAGCTGAAATCTGTTTTCTCTTTCTCTATACTTGGCTGAATTTTTTTCATTCTTCAAGTTCATCCTCCTCTGGGTGTTCTCTCTTGATAATCCAACAGTGTGCCTACCACCATCCCTAGACACTCACTGTCATATTGCCGTGTTTAGTTACTTACTCTAATTACCAAAACATGTCAGAAATTGCCACGTTATTTATTTCTTGACTTTATATCCCTCCCGGGGGGATGTAAACTCCTTGAGTGGAGACAGATTTCTTTTTTTCTTTCATGTATTCTACAATATCTCTAGGACTGATATAATGTCTACCTAGCATAGTTTGCCCATGAATGGGTAAGACCAGAGGGAGACCTCTATGTCCCTTACCCAGACTGCCAACTTTTTCTCAGAAATAGAATAACATCTAAACATCTCTAAGAATTTAATTAATTGTTAGGTCAATGAAGGGTCTGTAATTGTGAGATGAAAGAGATTCACTATTGGAAAAAAAAAAAAAAAGAAAGAAAAAGAAAAGAAAAAGGCAAAGCTGTGTTTGCCTGAATGCCAGACCATTATTTTCAAACATGATCCTTCATAAGAAACATGGACTAGAGATATACCACAATATCAACAGTGTTTTTCTCAGAGTGAGGGCATAAAGAAAATGTAAATCTTATTTATTTTTTGGTTACATGTCCTTTTCAAATTTTATAATATATACGTATAGACATGTGTAGATGGAGACAGGACAGCCATAATTTACCAATATCATTATTTAACAAACTGTGGACCTAGTTGATACATGCCCTCTTATACCTTCTATGTCATACTTTTCCTTTCCTCAATGACTTCAGCATTGGCTCAGTTTTCTTTTCAATTATAATTCCTTTTTGGCAACCCCAACATCCTCAATAATGACTCATCTCTGAATCTGGCTTCACTTTAACTTCCTCAAATGTAATGTCCTTCACCTCTACTTCATCTGTTCGACATTCAGCACAGTTATACCCACTACTTGATCATCTTTGGAACTATTTCCAAGATTCTTAATCTAAAACCTAACCTCTCCGACGACAAACGGATAGTCTTCCACCTCTTCCTCTTGTCACATCGATGCAGTCTCTCCTTTGTTACCCTACAATGTCCTAATCTCTAAGCAGCTTCTCCTTTTCTAACTATTTGCAACATTTGCATTTTCTGTGATACGGTCTTTGATCACCCCCTTCAGAGCCGTGCTCTCCAGCTCCCTAGAGACGATCACCTCCCCAGTCGACTTCAGTATATGCTCTCCCAATTTCTAGCTCTGGATAAATCTCACCATCTCATTTCTCTAATGCTTCCCACACCTCTGAGATGTGAATGGGAAATACTGCTGAACATATCGAAAGAGTCTACCAGAATTTTAGGTTTTCCAATTTCAACCAGACCCTTGGCACTCCTCAGTAATAACTGTCTTGTTCTCTCATTTCTTTCTTCATTATACTCATCTTTCCTTTTCCTCCTCCCATGTTTTGGTCAGTTCTCTACATGAATTGAGTGGGGTCTAAAGTTGGAGCCCTTAGCTATAGCTCTGTCCTCTGAACCCCCACAATTCTTGATATCAGTGCCACAGGTGCTGAGATCAATATGGCTGTTATATTAACCTATTTTGTTTCCTTCTGCCCTTCCATGCCCCCCCATTTTCCCCTCATTTAGATTCTCATCTAAATTTCCCTCAATTAAATTATAAATCCAGAGTTTATAAAAATAGGTACTATCTATAAAACAGAATGTGGTTGGTTGGTTAGGGAGCAGAAAGAGCAAGAGAAACTTCCTGAACAGAATCACTGAGGGGAAGAGAGACTACTCAGGGTTTACATATAATGTTGGGAAAACCAAGAAATGCATATTCCTTTGCCTCCACCACCTCAGATTTCCCAGAATGATGGAATAAGGATGGAAGACATGTACCAGGAAGGGGTCTCCTGCCCTGTTTCCAAGATAGAGTCCCAGGGAGGTGACAGATCCCAGCTAAAGAAATGACCTTGGTGTATATACACAGAAAACAGTGCAAGGATTTCAGTTTCTCAAGTGTGATTCGGAAGCAATGAAGGGATCTCCTGGATCTGGGTGAGATATCTCAACAGTGATCTTTTTGTAAAGAGAAGGAAAGTATCATAGATGGCCACACTCCAAATGTCAAGAAACTATGTAAGACTCTGGAAGCTTTCACACCATCAGAGGACAGGAGTGGGACCCCTGAGAATGACTGTGATTCTCTTACTACAAAATTTTATGGGAGGGAAGTCAGTTATCAAGTGTAGCTACGGAAGTAAAGATATAAACAGTTACATAGAAACCGAGATACAGGTAGATGTCTTATGGAAAGATCTGTAAATGTTCCACACATAGTGCATAAACGTTGATGCTTATGATGACTATACAGCCAAGATTTTTCAAGCCAATGCAGAATTAAAGATTTTTTCAATTGTTTTCCTTAAGATAATTCACGCACGCACACAGACACAAATTTGGTGGGCCACGCTTCTAGTTTGGGAAATCTGATCTGATCGCTGTGCCTTTGCTACAATAGGAATTGAGGATTTTCTTTTGATTCTGAGAATTTAAAAACTATAAACTCAACAGTGCAAAGAAAGCCAGACTGATTAAATAGCTTTTTTGACTTCCAAGTCATTTTTATGCCTATACTGTCCACCCCGAAGTGGATTATTCTCAATGTATTTCCATAAGAAGATGAAGTGTCACTCGTGTCCTTTGAATAATGAGGCATGAAAAAAAGAAAGGGATAATATCTGACATGACACATGGGAGAGGAAGCTGCACAGGTGGCCCGATTGGGAACTCCCTGGTGAAACAGGAAGAGATGTGAGCAAAAGGGGAAATTACAGAAGAAAAGAGGAGGCAGCATCAGGTGGGGGGAAAGAGCAAGTGTCTGAAAAGGAACAAATGGAATGAGGGTTTTTCTTAAAGAGTCAATTTTAAAAAGTAAAAAGGAGGGTTACAGGGGAGACAGGTCTAAGGCATTCTTTGGGGATGAGCATAAACAAAGCCACCAATTCATAATGTAAAGCAAAGAGGACTGTAATGATAACTCTCTCCTCCCTGCCTAACCGCAACTGATTCGGTAATCCGTCTCTACAGACGCGATTAGGCCCTTCAAGGGGAATGCAATGGATCAATGGATTCGAAGAATTGCAGGGATGTACACAAATCCGAGTTGAGGAAATGGAGGGTGGGGGAACCCTGAAAACATAAGGCCACTGTTTGTCAGAGCCCCTTAGCAACAACATCTTGTTTTCCATTTGCTTGATTGCATCATTTGCATAAGATCAAACACAGGGAGTTGTAGACAGGGAAAAACAGATCACTCTAATATGCATTAGAAATGGATCCACAGACATCATCCTAAGACGTGTTACACGGAAATGCATCCCAGCGCATGGAAACCTCACCGATTACTGTCAAGCAAAGTATAATTTACAATACCGGCCATGAATTATATGCTATTTTACGATTGATTTCATGCTGTTGTTCAGAGAATTTCATTGATCTCAATTTACAAAATGAACCAATAAGTAGGCAATGATTTTCTTTTAACTCCTGGTGTAAACTGAGGAATTTATACCTTATTGGTTTCTCCCATTAGAAAATTAAAACACAGTTGTTGCTTCTTCAGTCTCTAATGTATGTTATCTAGTTGCTTTTCTGACAACCTCCCACTATCATTTTGTAAATGAAAAACACAGCTTCTTCCTGATTTTCTTTTCTCCTTCTATGCATCCTTCCCACAAATCATCACTGGGATGTTTAAAAATGTTGGAACAGTCTAGGCAACTCCTGACCACATCTCCTTCTGTCATTTGGTATTCCAACCTGAGAAGCACTGCTTGGTTATGGTTCAGTGAGAACACGTCTTAGGCGGCAGACCTGAGAGGTGGTGTGTTTTCCACAGATGCCTGGAAAGCAATGAGCTATGCCACAATGCACGTGGAATGTCAGGTTGCATTCATCTCTGCCACTGTGTAGCCCTTGTTTCACAATTGCTTCTTCAGACTTTTTGATTCCAGAAAATCAGATTCTGACCTTATAATTAATAAAAACGGAGGCTTTCTTCAGCCTGGACATCATTGCTCTTTGCTCTTCATAGAAGCCGAAATTTGCAACACACTCTTGGGCCAGGTGAGCAATAGAACCACCACTAACATCCCATCCTGTGCTTTCAAACTAATTTGCAGAACTAGAATCTCTCTGCCCTGGTAAGTCCTCCTAATTACAACCGTACCCAAACAACATTACTCAACAAATTTTCCATTTGTGTTTATAATATTCTCCTCCGCATCAGAGAAATCCATAGCTCTCCCTTTCATCAAAACCTTGTCGAAAGTTTGTATTAGACATGGAGCATCACCTGACTCCTTCATGTGGGCATTATGCGTACTCTATTTAGCTGCCTTCCTAAAAAGTCTCCCTTGTGAGCATCCTCAGATGAGTTGTCTAAGGATTCATGGTATAAGTTCTTTGAGAACAAGGATGCATCTTCTTATAGGCATCCCCTATGACTTCTAACACTTTGGACCCTCCTGATGGTTGAATAGTAAAAACTTCATTGTGATAAGAAAACTGGTGGTAAGGAAAACCTGGTCCTTCCATCAGGATAGCAGCACACGGTGGGGGAGCCCAGCCTGCTGGGAGTTGTCAGTCACTAGTTTGTAGAAAAAAAAAGGAATCATTACTGTCAGTTGTGATAATGAGGGACGATGCTTCCTCATTTTCCTCTTTTCTTCTTTGGCTGGTTAGAACAAAAGGCTTCCATGCAAAACTCCTTAGGCTGACAGCATTCTTATCCAGCTGTCTTCCAGTCTGGCTTTCTGAGCATCTCTAATACCTGATTTGTAATGCAGTATAGTATATTGAGCCCAGGGTTGTTTCTCTTGGTTACTTTTATAATATAACCCTAGAGCAGTGCTCTCTTTTCTCTCTTTCTCTCTCTGTTTCTCTCTCTCTCCCTTTCTTTCTCCCCTTAAACACACACACACACACACACTCTAAATTCCCACCTACTCCACCTTGCCTCTGGATAAGAGATACAGAATTAAGGAGTCAGTCACAGGCTTCCAGTTTTCATAAATGCTTTCCACTCACAAACCAAAGAGGAGAAAATTGAGATACACTTCTAGGAATCTTTTCTAAAGAGATTTGAGTTGTACAACTTAGCTAAATATTTCTTGCAAGACTAGGGAATTTCCTCTCAGACTTAGGTGGACATTTGCTACTCTCATATTCTTTAATAATCTTAGGAATCAGTTAATATACTGCAAGACAATACTCTACTCATGTGACATAACTGTTAAACAACAGAGGTTAATGAGACATAATGAGAATAATGATGTGTCTAGTTATCTGTAGCATGAAAAGAATAAATTTATGAATCCGCACTCCCCCCAAAAATGATATTGAAGGTAAAAGGCTGTTAGTTCAGTAACAACAATAGCTATAACGTTGACTACATAGTGTTTGACAGGCTCTGTTAAATATGTTTTATACTCTCTCATTTATTTTAAGTTGCAAAATAACTCTGAAACAAGTACTGTTATTCCCAATGTACAGATAACAAAATTCCAGCTCAAAGAGATCAGCTGTGTAAGACCCTAATGGGGATCAGAAACAACCTGAATTCACACGGAAAGCAGCGCAGCCTTGAGGCTGGAGTTGCCCGTGGCCAGACCATTATTTAAAGGGGACTCCACCCAGTTCACACTCTGCACCGCTAGCTTCGTAAAGGATCACATGAGAATGGTTTTCATTGAAGACCCATTACCAGTTCTTAAATATTAATTTAATGCTTTTCTAACTTAGCCCTATATTGGACACTGTGTGATATGACATGCTCAGATATGCTGTGTGTGATAATGATATGCTGAGAAAATTGTTCCTGCATATAAGAAGAGAATGTGTAAAATGAACACAATGTATCCTCAACTTAAATTGTAATGTTAGGGTATAAATAAATATCCTATTAAAAGTATGCTTTTACATCAACCTGTGAAAATGCAATGCATCATAAGCAACCACTGTGTTTATAGAAGCTGAAGAAGTCCTCAGTGTCACAGCTAGAAGTATTCTGGCCCATTATAAGACTTCCTGAATTACCTATCCTGGAGACATTTCCGTAAAATGACAGGCTTTTCTCTCTTAAAACAGTAATTTTCAAAGAAAGGTCTGTTGACATTCCTCCAGGAAAAACACTTGTATTATAAGTGTTCACACTATGACAGTGTCTAACTTTTTATTTCTGAAATAATATCTTACTGATGATTTTAAATAAAGTAATAGGTCTGTGATGGTTAAATTATGTATCAACCTCACTGGGCTATGGAGTCCACTTGTTTGGACAAACACTCGTCTAGGTGTTGCTGTGATTAATACTTAATAATCTGTTGACTTTAAGTAAAGAAGATTACTCTCCATCATGGGGTGGGCCTCATCCAATCAGTTGAAGGCCCTAATAGCAAAGTCCGATGATGTGTCCCGTGTAAGAAGAAATTCTACCTTAAGACTAAATCACAGAAATTCTGTTTCTAGCCTGCTGGTGTGCCTGCAGATTTTGGACTCAAGACTGCAGCTTGGATTTCCTACTTGCTGAGCAGACCTACAGATTTCAGATTTTAGATTTGCCAACCCCCACAATCATGTGAGTCAATTCCTTAAAATACAAATAAAAATTCCCCTCCCATCATTCACCCTTTTTTACTCTAATATAACATCTGTGGTCCTTCATAAAAAGAGGACCTCATCTTGAGTGTAAGGTATATGTAGATTTCTCTGGGTGTATATTAGAAAGAACTGGAAACTAGCATTCCTGGCTCAAGGAGAAAGTTTGGCAGTCATGGAAAGAAGGAACAAATTTGGGTGTACTCTGGATTCAGATATATCTGTGAATTTCAGGACAGCTCATGAGATGGCCTGACAGAAGACTGTTTGTGTTATAAGCTGGGGAAGATTTGGGAACATTTGCTTCTGATGCTCAGAGAAGAGGATGTTTAACCAGAGCAAGGCCATGGATATGAGTTACTGTGACACTTGGCTAATTGGTGTCAGACTTGATCCTAAGTACTTGTGAGAAAACCCACATGATTCCCCAGAAATGCACGAGGATTATTGGTTTGCAGAAGGCAGAGATCACTAGCAGGTGAGGGTGATGAGCAAGTAAAATATGAATATTAGAACTAATGAGACTTATTATATATACAGATACATGAGGTCTGGGAAAATCTGACATAAATATATCTATGTCCATCCATCCATCCATCCATCCATCCATCCATCCATCCATCCATCTATCCATCCATCCATCATCCCTTAATATATATCCACTTCAGGGTGTAATCAATGGCAGCTCACTGTATCAAATTTATACTTTGGGGCACTGCATGTTTCTTTTTTCTCTTTTAAAGAATTTATTTATTTATTTGAGAGAGCAAGAGAGTGTGGGGACAGGGGAGGAGCAGACAGAGAGGGACAAGCAGACTCCACACTGAGCACAGAGCTGGTTCCACCCCATGACCATGAGATCATGACCTGAGCCAAAATCAAGACTGATGCTTAACCAACTGAGCCACCCAGTTGCTCCAAGACTCTGTATGTTTGTTAGATGGAAAATGTCTTTATAACATGGATTCAGGAGAGGAAAGTGAAAATTGGTATACTTTACAGGTGATAGAAACAGGAGAGCTGGATCTTTTTTGTCTTTTTGTATAACCCCAATATAATGATACTGATGCAAGACAATATATTGGAATCCAGAATTGCCTGGCTCCACCTAACATAGCAGAAATATACATGAATGTTACATTTAGATGTAAATGATTTATAACAGTGCTTAATAGAGAATAGTGTTATGTATTTGTTAATTAAAAATAATGTTAGGGGGGCACCTGGGTGGCTCAGTGGGTTAAGCCTCTGCCTTCAGCTCAGGTCATGGTCTCAGGGTCCTGGGATCAAGCCCCACATCGGGCTCTCTGCTCCACAGGGAGCCTGCTTCCCGCCCCCCTCTCTCTCTGCCTGCCTCTCTGCCCACTTGTGATCTCTCTCTGTCAAATAAATAAAATCTTTAAAAAATAATAATAATAATGTTAGGGACACCTGGGTGGCTCAGTCTGTTGAGTGTCTGGTCATGATTTCAGGGTCCTGAGGTCAAGTCCCACAGGCTATCCTTTCATCAGGGAGTCTGCCTCCCCACTCTCTTCCCCAGCCCTTCCTCCTGCTCAGGCACTCTCTTTCCCTAAAATAAATTAATAAGTCTTAAAAAAAATAAAGTTAATGAACATGGTTATGCCCTAATTTATATAATGATTTGCATTCTTCTAATGTTTTCATGAAACTAGTTTTTGTTTTTTTAGATTTAGGGGGTAACTATATGTAGGCACATGGTAAAAGATTAAACTATTAGAGTACAAAATAGTACAAAATGAAAAGCAAACATTTCCCTCACATTTCCAACTCCTTAAAATTGCCAACACTGGAATAAGAAGCTCTCACACAACATGAGATGGCGATCATGGGTTTCACCGATAAAATGGGGAGTAGCTGCATCAGAGTTTAGCTAATAACCATATAATAATTTTCTTTTCTTTCTCTTTCTTTCTTTCTTTCTTTCTTTCTTTCTTTCTTTCTTTCTTTCTTTCATGTAGTTGCTAATGTGTAGAGCTAAGACCCATTACAAAAGCACACAGGCAAAAACCTTAAATACAATTGGATGACACTATAGAGAAAGGAAACCAAAAAAAAAAAAAAAAAAGAGAGAGAGAGAGACAGATCGAGAGAGAGAGAGAAGACATCACTAAAGACCTAGTTTTGAGTTTGGAGTGTTGATTAGGGTGAATATGATTGAGTTACTGAAGTTTCAGGCCCCGTTTCTTCATCTCATTAAAAGGAATTTATATTATGTGTAACATCTCTCCCTGTAATTGTTGTGAAGATAAGATAAATAGCCATAATCACATTTCATAAAGAAGAGTTTATCACACAGGTAAGAAATAACAATTTTAAACCATTATCAAAAACAGCAGAGCCTGATTCTTTATATTTAGATGTGATTCTTATTAATTAATGCTCATAAATACCGAGAATGATATACTTTAAAAATGTTTATCATGTAATTATGTAAAACCTAGGATATATTTTTTTTTTTAGCTAGGATATATTTTTTTAGCTAAGTCCAAAACATACAACCAATTTTTTGTGAAAGGAAGCATAAATATTTGATTTAATATACACAAATATAGCTTTTTTGTCATTTCTTTCTTTATTCACTCCATGAGTATTTGCTGAGCATCTGCCATTGGCGTCTATTATGTGATTTATATGCTAAGATACAGCAGATAACAAGATGCATACAAGATATTTCCTTTTGAACTACGCATTGCTCTGGACTGTTTTCTAAATTTCAGAGATCCTGTGTTTTATCTGGTAAGGATATTTATGAGGTACTAATGATTCTAAAGCACTTTAATTTCTATAGCTTCAATAAGTCTTAATATAAAATGGTAAATGGTTTGAGAAGAATATCTGTGCAAAATTACAAATTATAGTGTATCTCCTGTGATAGGAACTGAATTACTTATAAGAACTAATCTACGAGGAACTGAAGTTTCACTGATTAACAACAAATTACAATGAGAATATTTGCACCAAAATACGTACAAACACAAAATTGAAAATAATGCAGGATTAGCATCCATGTCTTACTATTAGCCCCACAAATGCTCACATTTCCAGGCTCTTCAGTTTTTATCATATTTCACAGTAAGTCACATATACAAATAAGTCATGAAAGAATAGATAAAATATGACTCAGGTATTTGTTTACTTAGGCTACTATACCCATCAGATGGAAAGAAATACATATATACCCATTTAATCTATCTTAGAGCAAACATCTCTCTATCTCTTTATATTTGGTCAATAGCCTCACTGTCACTGAAATTATAACAAACTTTTATTAGACCTGTCATAGTGGTAATTT
Organism: Lutra lutra; assembly: GCF_902655055.1. Lineage (NCBI taxonomy): Eukaryota > Metazoa > Chordata > Mammalia > Carnivora > Mustelidae > Lutra > Lutra lutra. The sequence goes on from NC_062292.1 coordinate 54,287,185, forward strand.
CACAAGATTTTTATTTCCTTAATTACACTCTGAAATCCTCCTTTTAGAAATACTTTTATTAATGTTTGCTCCATGTAACTCTTTATGAGCTAATTTTATTTAGGCACATCTTTTAAGGTAGTATATTTCTTTACAGTGATAGAGCTGACAATAGCTCTCATCAAAACAAAAGATTTCAAAAAGGAAGCCAACTGTAATTTATAAAATGCCCCCCCCCCCCCGGCAAGTGGAAGAATTCTACAGATGCTAAATTTTAGAAATGTTAACTCAAAAGTTTGTTGGAGTTCAGTTTATACTGAAGTTATATAGCGTTATGCAAAACATTTATTTGATTTATATTTTAAAAACCAAACTTAACTGGATAGCAGTGATTCAGCTGAGGGGGAAAAATCTTTTAAAATTATCTATATAGTCTTTTCAACACCCAGAGTTCCAACCTAATAGAATTTATGACCGGCATCCTCTTGGCTTTTGCATAATAGAGCTACACAAGTGGCAGAAAGCAACTTTCTAATCTCCCTACATGAAATAGATATTCAAATACTTGTATATTTGGTAGCATATCCCTAGGAGGAGCTGGACTTGTATACATTTCCACAACACAGTGAAAAAAAATATGGAGGGCAATGCAACAATATCACCTTTGCAAAATAGCCTTTAAAAGTTGGGATATGGAAGACAAACTTTCTTAAACTCTATCTATCTTTTTCTCCTGTTCAAGGTTTGAATGCAACTGGGAAGTATAGTAAACTCAGGAATGGGATTTTTAGTCAAGCAAGCAGGATGCCTTCATCTAAGTCCTAAGTCATTCATAACTTCTCTGAAGTTTTCCATCCAGAGTAAAACAAGAATTTAATTTTTTTTTATTTTAAAGATTTTATTTATTTATTTGACAGAGAGAGAGAGAGAGAGAGAGATCACAAGTAGGCAGAGAGGCAGGCAGAGAGGGGGAAACAGGCTCCTCACTGAGCAGAGAGCCCGACGCGGGTCTCGATCCCAGGACCCTGAGATCATGACCTGAGCCTAAGGCAGAAGCTTAACCCACTGAGCCACCCAGGTGCCCCAAGAGTTTTATTTTGTAAATATGTGTCAATATTTTGCTTGTGATTGTATGGAATTTAAATTACACCACTACTTGGCATGTTTAAAAAAGCTGATCAAAATTTATTGTACTTTAATACAATCAACTGAGTCTATATTTGTAGCTTTGGGATAGTGCCTCTCAGGGACTGTGTATCAATGGTGTGGTTATGAATTTTGCGGTAGTCTGTGTGCAATACAGAGAAATAGTATGCAAATATTTACCCGACATATGTCAAGCATTGAGACACATGTCACTTCTTTGATACCAATTGACTTCGGTCTGGCTGTCAGTCTCAGATAAATTACTCTGTCTCTGAACATCTTTCTGAGTACCAGTTTGGCATTCTGGCAATTCCTCCACATACTAACACAGAATTTGTACATAAATGAAAAAATTCCTTCGTCTCTTCATTCTGAATTGATTTTCACTGTTCTCCTACTATATGCATATACCCATCTCTTTCTTCAGGAAGGAAGATGAAAGATACAGCTCCTGCCCCCAGGGACCTCAATCTAGTGGGAAAAGACTATTCAGTCAACCAGAAATGCTAGTAAAGAATTCTAAATGATATAAGAGGTGGGAACATGGAGAGGAAAATAGTAAACTACGTATGTCTACTACATACCCGGGAATGGTCCTAAATCAAACACTTGTATTGTCCCAGCCTCAGAATAATCAATAAAGATACATGAATGGATAGATGAATTCATAAGTGAATGAATGAAAGAGCCACAAATGAGCATGCTTGAAAATATTTTGTTCTAATATTCTTTAGGGTTTATTCTCCAAAAGGAATGAACGAATGCACAAATAAATGTTCAATTTTCAATATTTTGTTGCACAGTTGTAAATTAGTGTAAAGCAAACCTACTGTTATGGGCTGATTTGTATCTCTCCAAAATTCATACATTGAACCCATACCTCCAGGTACCTCAGAATGTGGCTGTATGTGGAGATAGGGTCTTTAAAGAGAAGATTAAGTTAAAATGAAGCCCAGAGTGTGGGCCCTAACCCAATTTGACCAGTGTCCTTATAAGAATAGGAAAGTTGGATGCACAAAGACACCAGGGATGTCCATGCACAGAGGAAAGACATGTGAGGACATGGCCAGAAGGCGGCCATCTGCAAGCCAAGGAGAGGGGCCTCAGGAGAAACCAAACCTGCTGACACCTTGATCTGGGACTTCTAGCCTCCAGGACTGTGAGAAAATAAATTCCTGTGATTTAAGCCACCTAGTCTGATATTTTGTCATGGCAGCTCTAGCAAACTACCATTGCCGTGAGTAGATTAAAAGGAGAGCTTTCATGTCCATAGTTCATTGAAACCGGGACGCTATGGGGTCATGCAGTGGTGCAGTTTTAAAAATTACAGTTTACATTGAAGAGCTTTTCATTACTGACTTTAAAGAAATAGCCCTTTTCCTCTCAATACTACACTCTGCAGACCTATATTTTCTGCATTTGTCTCTTCCATTTATGAGTGTACAATATGAGACAGTTCCCATTTTAAATCAGGCTTGCTTTAAATTTTTAAAAACTTAAAGCTAACATTTGAATGAGACATTTTAATTGACATGTTGTCTTTAAGAATACATTGATAATGTGATGAAGATATGAATGTTGTATTAATATTTTGACACTGCTGAATGTTATTAATAATGTAATGACATTTCCCCATCGTTCTTTTCATTTAAACTCATCTAGTTGAGATTCGGGATTTGGGATTCAGAAAATTATCAGAGTAACAGAATTCTAATCCTAGCTGTGCCATTAACTAGCTTTATGATTCCAGGCAAGTCAACTCTGAATCTCTATCTCCTTATCTACCAAAAGGGAATAAAGTTGTTTAGCCTTTATACATCACTGGGTTATTGAAAGACTTAATGGAGCTGGTACATGTGAAAATATTTTGCAAATATAAATTATCACCAAGAAAATATCAGGAGATATTTATCTGTTCTTGAGGGTAAGAAAAATCTACTTAAGTTTTTCTTTTTAATTTAATTTAATTTATTTATTTGTCACAGAGAGAGAGATTACAGAGAGGCAGGCAGAGGGTGTGGGGGAAGCAGGCTCCCCACTGAGCAGAGAGCCAGATGCGAGGCTCGATCCCAGGACCCTGAGATCATGACCTGAGCTGAAGGCAGAGGCTTAACCCACTGAGCCACCCAGGCGCCCCTACTGAAGTTTTTTCTATTTAAGGAAGAATCTATGAAAGAAAATATTTCTAGATTTGATTTTAGCCAAATAACTTCATTTAAAAACCACCATGACTGCGCCACCTGGGTAGCACAGTCAGTCAAGCATCCGACTTTTGGTTTTGGCTTAGGTCATGATCTCAGGGTCATGAAATCAAGCTCCACCTCAAGCCCCACGCTCAGTGTGGAGTCTGCTTGAGATTCTGTCCTCTACCCCCTGTTCATGCTGTCTCTCTCCCTCTAAAATAAGTAAATAAACTATTTTTTAAGAAAACACCATAAATCAAGTTAAAAAAATTACAAAAATAGGAAATAAGAGATATAATATAGCTTCCATGCAAATGTTAAGTATTTTTAATGTATATTTAAAAGTAGTTAGAGAATAGGATGAAGACTATAACCCTTTAAATAACGAACAAAAACATTTAGAGAATTAATTTTAAGGAATTAGAAATGCACACACACAAAATATTATCTAAAAGGCTGTTAAAATTATAGTACTGTTCATAACAGAAAAAAATGAGAATCCAATTATTATAATGTTTTCCTTAAATATATTGTGAAATACTTTAAAATATTGTGCAGTCATTTAAAGCATGATTTAGAAAATAACTTAGTATGAATTTGGTGATATGATCACTATATTTTATAAAAGATTATAAAATAGTCTAGCCCAAATTGTATGTGTATATCTGCATCAACAAAAAAAGAGATCAGAGGATGCTGAATATACTAGTCAAAATATGATTAGTGATCACCTCCAGTGGGTGAAATTGTGGACAATTTTTATTTTTTCCTAAATTTCCTTTTGTACAAAGAATTTACCATTGCAATAATCTCATTCTTAAATTATACTTAATTTTGAATGGATAACACACGAATAAATAGGCATGGTACAAAATATAAAAGATACAAAAGAGCTCACATGAAAATCAAGTCTCCCTCCACCCTTATTCCCAAGTTATCCAGTTCTCTTCTAGGGGTTTAGCAATTATTATACATTTATGTATACATCCATAAGAAGTCAAAGCATATAACCAAATATGCAAATGTTAGTGGACTATAAAATACACTTTTCTACACCAGTACAGTACTTTATGATACACTTTTTTTTAAGAAGATGCTAACTTATTGGTAAAGAGCACTCATTCTATTAAATGAGCATGTAATATACCCAGGGCACATATTAGTTATTAGCCATAACTTGTTTAACTAATCTTTTATTGATGTTTATTAGGCTTTTTCATTTATATTTTACTTCATTACATTTTATTTTATTGGCATGTATATGTGTATATGATCAGAAAAATCTGTAATCTTGGAATAACCTCAAGCATAATAAAATGTAAAAGTCAGCAAGATGTTTGGAATGTTACTTATTACTCTTTTATGGTTAGATACTTCCACTAGATTTAAAGCAGTTGACTGAAACAAAAGGTAAGACAATTTATAACTCAATCTTCAGCAATTCTTTTTGTGCTGGAAAAATAATAGGTGATATTTTTATTTTTATTATTTTTATTTATTTGTTTTGTTAAAGCTTTTATTTATTTATTTGACAGACAGAGATCACAAGTAGGCAGAGAGGCAGGCAGAAAGAGAGTGGGAAGAAGTCTCCCTGCCGAGCAGAGAGCCCGATGTGGGGCTTGATCCTAGGATCCTGGGACCATGACATGAGCCGAAGGCAGAGGCTTTAACCCACTGAGCCACCCAGGCGCTCCAGGTGATATTTTTAAATATAAGTTTTGAATAAGCACAGATGAATGGAGATAAGGCATGTAAGCTATTTAGACTTAAGTTACAAAAACTGCTATCATGGGTACAATGCATTGCTAATGGCATTAGGAGGGCTCTGGAATGATGTTTTGAAGCAGATGATAAAAATCATGGAATGAAGGAGGGAACTTACTGTGATGAGCACTGGGTATAGCATGTAAGTGATAAATTACTAGATTCTATACCTGAAACTAATGTAACTTTGTATGTTAACTAACTGGAATTTAAATACACACTCAAAAAAAAAAATCAAGGAATGAATGGTCTCCAAATGAAAAAGGCAGAGGAATATTCTAAACATTCCTTTCTTACTTTGGAAAAGAAGCTATGCACTGACAGATCTGAGGGTTTCAACAGTGGGAGAAAATAAATCAACAAAACGGATTCAATTTTAAGAAAGTAGGTAAAATTTCAGGGAAATTCTCAAAAGAAAGAACATGGGTGGACAGCAGAGTTGGGTGACTTCTTAGGATACATATTTATAAAACACATTCGAAGGAAAAAATCTACATGTAAGTAAGGTTGAGGCTTTGTTGGCTGATTCTAGTATTTGTAAATTTAACAAATGAGCCAAATTTTGTAATTACAACAGCCAATATTTGGAGTGGTGCTCATAACAATTTCTTCAGAGGCTATTTTTCTCTTTTTCTAGTAGGCAGATTCTGCCTTTCTAGCCCCAAAGATGAACATATGATGCAAAATGGAACAATCAGCATCCTTCCTCAATGGTTTTCAGTCTGGAGTTGAGAAGGCTGTCCAGCCGTGGGGTAAGAACTCAGAGTTGCCACGAATTGAGTTCTCCAGTCCATGAAGAAAGCCTGCATGTTACAATACAGAATAGTTCCCCCATTCCAGACACAAAAATGAAATTGTTGGATTTCTACTACTTGCAGTTATAAGGCTCAGGATTCCTAAATATATTTACTTTGTAAAACCAAGAATGAATAATAATTGCTGCTTTTAAAACATTCAGATTTTGTCATGGATAAAATCCAATGTATCATACAAGACATTTCCAGTGTAAGTCAGCTATCAAGTACTTAGGTGAATGGGAAAAAAAAAAATTCTTTCTGGTTTTATTATTGAGTCTTTCCTTTACTAGAAGTATCCTAAGCTTTCCTGGTAATTAATTGTTTGTATTGTGATACAAAGATACTATCTTGAAAGTAATTTATAAAAATATGAAGCAAATTTTATTCTTTAGGAAACTGAGTCATACAGATTTTCAGAAAACAATAAAAATTTGAGAAAAGTAAGGTATGAGGAAAGACAACTTTGAATTTAATCTCTGACTCCTTTATTGTTCTTATATATCCAATATAACTAAATTCGCCAAATATCACTGACGTCTCTACACTGGGCACTCTCCTTTATTGCTTATGACTTTAGAAGTTTAATCCCTCTCTGCTTTTATTTTTATTTTTATTTTTTTTTTAAAGATTTTATTTATTTATTTGACAGAGAGAAATCACAAGCAGGCAGAGAGGCAGGCAGAGAGAGAGGAGGAAGCAGGCTCCCTGCTGAGCAGAAAGCCCGACGTGGGGCTCGAACCCAGGACCCGGGATCATGACCTGAGCCGAAGGCAGCGGCTTAACCCACTGAGCCACCCAGGCGCCCCTCTGCTTTTATTTTTAGAGAAAGCGTACCCTAAGAATCTGAGAACATAGGGTCTGTTTATAGTGGTACTCTCCTGTAGTTTGCTGAATTTCCTAAATCGGATAGAAAAGACAATGACACTAAAGCTTATCCAGATGTAGTTTTATAATGGTGTCACTGGGCTTTACTCCATAATCAAGGACCCTAAAAATATACAATTTTGGGCTTAGTATCTGCAATAAGGTTAATGGAAATCTGCACCAAGGGTAAATACTTTAGCAGACTGTGTCATCAGGAAATATTTAAACACCATTTAAAAGGATTTAAAATAAGTAGATTTGATTTTACACTGACTAATGCACAGAAATATAATACAATAGAGCTGTTAACAAATAAACATAATGCCTTTCTCTCCTCTTTTGCTCATCCTTTTCCATCTGTATCGTTAAGTCCAATTAGCTTCTCGCATTTAAAGTTCTAACCTACTTTTTTCACCTACGAATGGAGACAACAGCTGTGTAGGTTCAGCCATGACTGTTTGAGACTAATGCCATTACTTCAATTATTTATTTTCCAAAACACTGATTCGTTCGTGCCATATCATTACTGTAAATCCTTCAATGGTCCCCCATTGCCTCAGAACAAAGTTCAAACATCTCAACATACCTTTAGCACCTTTGACAATTTGACTCTCCCCTCCCCTTTCATGGCTCCTAACCAGCTACTCAGGCACTCAGTCATCTCAAGCCAGGCCCTCTAATTTTTGTGAAACGCACATGGACCACCCTGTGCCATGGACTCTTCTGCTCTGGTCCTCAGGCTTGCCTGATTCCCAGTTCTGAAACTCTCCTTGAAATCCTGCAAAAAGTCGCTTCCTCTGGTGACAGTTTATCCTCCTGAGTACTTCTCCCTTTGTTCTCACATCTGTCAGAGAACTCACCATGGACTGGACAGCATTGTACTTAGTTGTGCCTACTTCTGTCTAAGCAATTGAACTGAGAATGACTGGAGGAAAACTAAAAATGTCTTAGTTATGTAACTTCCAACCTTGTACATAGTAGATGCTCAACAAGTACTTTCTAAGTTACATACGCTACATAGTTGAGTGACATATTTGAAGGGGAATCTTTGCATTTATAATCTTTATCATGATGTAACAATAATTTGACCATTTCTACAATTAGCAGAACATGGTTGTTGATCATTTGCTATGTTCTGAAAGATCTGTGATCACGCCAATCACATTTTTTACATGCATTATCACATTTAATTATCCCACTAGGTGCTGAGGTAGTACTATTTCTGGTTTATCAGGAAACCTGGGCTTAGCACCTACATGATTCTGCCTCTGAGCCCTGCCCAAATTCCTCCCCTTTGAGTGTGGGTAGAACCTGGGACTATGATGAGCTATGGGTCCCAGGATTGCCTTATATGGAAAAAAGCGCCGACCCTGGTGTGTCCAATCTAACTGCAAGCCAAGTCTTCTCCAGAAGGTACCAGAAGTCAGAGAGATTCAGAGCCTGAAGGGGATTTGATGCAAAAAAGTTTCTTGTTGTGGAGGTGGAGGGAGCCACGTGAGAGGCTTTACAAGTTGAGTAGCCACTGGCTGACAGCACTAGCCTACAAGGAATCAAATTCTCCCCACAGCCTGAATGAGCTTAGACATGCAGGTTCTCCAAGAGCCTCCAGACAAGAGCCTGACCTGTCCAATTTCTTGATTTTGCCCTAGTGAGACCCTAATTAGTGGCCTAGTTAAGCCTACACAAACCTCTGACTTACAAAACTGTGAGCTGGAGCATGGGTGTTATTTTAGGGTGCCTCTGGAACCCCCCATCACAGCATGTGCCCCCTGGAGACTGGGTCACTGCATTAGGATGTGGGTAGAAGTTATGCAGGTCACTCCCAGGCGTGGCCCATAAAAATCTCCAACTTATTCACCTTTATCCCCTTCCCTTACCTGCTGCTGCAATGGAGATAAACTCCAGAGCCATCTTTCAAGTCAGGCGTAAGAGACGGCAGACCTACCATCTGCCTGGGACCCTGAATGACTGTGTTCAGGAAGGAAGCTTTGCTGATCCAACTCTTCACTGGCACAGGGCTCTTATGTGAATGACAAGTGTTTCTGCTGACAGATATGTGTGTGTGTGTGTGTGTGTGTGTTCGCATCATCAAGGTTATCCTAACTAATATACAGAATCTGAGAACTCAAGAAGAATGAGCTAGTCACATAACTGGGAGACAAGAATTCCAGTTGGAAAAAACAGCAAGTTCAAAGGTCTGGACATAGGAAAGGACTTACTATATTAAAAAAAAAATACAAAAGACAAAGAACCAAACCAAACCAAACAAAACAAGTAGAAACAGAAAGTAAATCAGCACTGTGGAAATAAATGGGTATAGGAGAATGGCATATAGCTAAGAAAGTAGATAGGAATCAGAGAAGTGTTGTAAGCCAAAAAAAGGAGTTTGGATTTTATTTTAAGATTTGATATGATGAATGAAAAAGAAAAAGTGAAAGATTAAATCCAGGTTTGTATTTCTGGCAAAGGGGTGAATAGTATTACTGTTCTTGAGATGAGAAACTTAGGAAAAAGAACCTATTTTGTGGGAGGTAGCAGAAATAATGAATTCAATTTTGGGGACTTGTAGTAAAATATCTAAAGCAGGAGTGTCCAATATGGAGTTAGGAAATGTTCATAGCTTAAGAAAAAAATGTCTGAACTGGAGTTAAGGATTGAATCATCACAGAAATATTGTGTGGCTTGTTCTAAGGAACCCCAAGATAAACCAACATTTGTGGATAGAGGGAAAAGAAGAAAAGAAGCTACATGACAGCTTGAGCAGTAACAGGAAAGTTGAGAAACTGAAGTGTCTCAGACACAGAGAAGAACCTCTGTGATGAAGAAATGACAAATAATCTGTCAAAGTGCCATGAACTATAGTGCATTCACGTGGTCCCTGAAAGTTTCCCCCTGAACTGGGGACCATAAGAACTTTGACAACCTCGGTGAGAATTATTTCAATTAAATGGTCAAGTATTTATAAAGCCAATGAAGGGGTAGTGGGTTAAGATTTGTCCCCCCAAAAATGTTCAAATCCCAACTCCCATAAAGTGACCTTATTTGGAAATAGGGTCTTTGCAGATGTGATCAAGTTCAGATGAGGTCATACTGAATTAGGATGGGCTCCAAATCCAATATAACTGGTGTTCTTATAGAACGAGAGAAATCTGGACACAGGAGAACAGCACATATGACAGAGGCATATGTCTGAATGCTCCAGACTGCCAGTAACCAGAAAAGTTGGGCTAGGGAAGGAAGGATGCCCCCCCCACACAGTTTGTAGAGGAAGCTTTAGCTCTGGTGACATCTTGATTTAGAACTTCTAGTCTCCAGACTATGATAGAATACATTTCTGTTGTTTTAGGCACCAATTTGTATGGGATTTTGTTTGTTTGGTTGGTTGTTTTGTTTTTTTATGGAAGCTCTAGCAAATGCACAGGAGGTAAGGACACAAAGCAAGCGAGCCAGTGGTGGTAAGGACAGTGGCTGTGAACATGAGAAGGGCCAGGTTGGGAAGGTGGGGAGTAGGAGTGGGAGATAGAACTCAGAACCAGGACATGTTTTCTCCATGTCAGTCTTTTTCTTCTTCTCCATGTAAGAGATGTGAGCCTGAAGAACTGTGCTCAATGATGAGCCAGTAATGGAGAATGTGAGGCAAAATGCACTAGGGAAATCAAGATCCAGAGCAAGCCTTTAGAATCCTATCAGTGACTGGAAAACATTGACTATTAGAATGGCACCAATCAGGATGCTTACTAGATTTTCTTCAACCTGGAGGTCCTGAGTTCTGCTGAAGAAAAGTATCTACAGGTCAAAGGCCAATGATTGCAGGCAAACTACCAGAGACCAGGAGAGCAGCAGAGAACGCTTCTCCCTCATGGGCTTCAGAATGAGCTAACCCTGCCAACACACTGATCTGGGACTTCTAGCTTCTGGAATTGTGAGACAATACATTTCTGTTGTTTAACCCCTCAGTGATACTTTGTCATGGCAGCCCTAGCAAATGTACACAAGAAGTTTAACAAAAAAAAAAAAAAAAAAAAAAAAAGCTACATATTGGATAATTACATTTGAAAATTTCTAAGAAGCTATAGGAACAGCCTACCTCATTAAAACTGCTTACCACAGTTAGCATATTAATTACTTCTGAATTATGCATCAGTGTTTGTTGTCATTTACTTTAAAATATTAGTTTACCGATTCTCAGTGTTTCTTCAGTTTAATCCAATTCATTTCAACTCAATTCAATAAGAGTTTATTAGATGCCATTTGGGTCCTTATTTCTACAATACATACTATAGAGATTATGAAAATAAATAAATACTTGATAACTGTACTCAATGAACCTACATTTTGGTTTTGGATCAAGATTTATCCCCTTTAAATAAGTTTTTGTTACAAGACAGAATATATTTAAGTGATAAACTTCTAGGAACATTATATGAAAGATTCTGTGAACCAAAGGAAAATGTGTGACTTGAGGTAGATCATCAAAAAGATTGTGTGATGTTTTGATGATAGCAGATAGTACTGGAGGTAAGGAGACCGTTGTTGACACTGGCCAGAAGAGAGGAGTAAGGAATTAACCTGATTAAATATCAGGGTAAAGACTAGAGAGAAGTCAAAGCTAAGTATTAATAGGTGATAGAGTCCTAAAATATACGTCCTTTTACCAATTTTATCACATCTATTAAAATTGTGAAAAATACTACAAAAATTCTTCTTTCTAATATCTAAGTTAGAGAATTTAAAAGATGAAAAGACTCCCCTTAAAGAAAACACTTAGATCCCATGACTGGAAGATAACCACTATTATCACTTAGGTGTAGATAAACACACGTATCTATAAGTACACACATATACACACATGCATTTTACTAAAATAGACTCATGTTACATGCTGTCAGTGAAAACGTTTGTTTTAACCTCTTCCTGCCTTATTCAATATTCTTCTGCTGCTTTAGAAGCTATCTGGCCATACAATATTCCATTAGTGGACATCCAGGAGTTATTTTTCTGGTGTACACCTCCAGTGATTTCACATGCTAACTTTTAATTTCATAGATGAAGACTTTCTATAATTATTTCTTACTTTCAGACTTGGAGAAAGATGTAGATCTTTCATTCTGTAAGCATTCCAGTGGCTTTCTAGAAGGTCAGGAAACAACAGCTGACAGGGTTAGAGCAACTATCCAGAAGTCAGAAGATTGGAATACAGGTAGAGCAACATGAAAGACTGTTCCACTGATTTACTGTCTCTACCTCCATTCTCCAAAGGAAGCCAGTGACAAAAGAAAACATATTATTTGCTTCCATTCATATTAAGTAAAATAAAATAGCAAACAAATCTATGCTAGCAGGGAAGCAGTCACCTGAGTCAGCAGATAAGACTTGAAGGCAAAAATGGAATGCGTCTATTTCGGGCTTGGTGCTGGCTCCATGGATGTCTTCAGATTCTGAATATTCATCAAGCTGTCTATTACATATATGTTTTTTTTTTTAAGAATTAATAATGAAATTAAATTTAAAAAATAAAAAATAATGGCAGTTGTCAGAGTGCCTGGAATAGCAGTTAGTCTCTGTTTGTAAAGATCTCAGAGGTAGGGCAGGTTCCATCATCATTTTCTGGATTGAACACCCCTTCTTTTCTATCTGGATGTCATCTCTTTCCCTCCCTCTGAAATCTCTTCAAATATAAAGCCCTTTCCTACTTATTTAAGAACATAATATTCATCACTTGTGTTAACAGATTACAGGTAATATTTGGGTATAGGTCTTAAAATATATTTAAACATGATTCATTTCTTCATATACTGGTATACTGTGAAATATCTTAAAGTAAAAATGACACTTTGGTTACATTGTTTACAATGAACCACAACTGATATTTCAACATCTGTGCAAATTATTTCATTTCACTTGGCCCTTTGTTACTAAGTTACTCTTTAAGCTCAATTAAGTGTCAAGTGTCCCCTATTGATTGACCCAAGGATCTGGTCTGTGGCCAAATCTTGAGCAACTCTCCTGAAGCCTTTGATCACAGAGTTAGTGATCTAGCCTCTATTCATAATTCAGCTTTTTTTCCTTGTAGCCTCAAGGTTTCTTAGACTTTTTATAATTTAATGCTGTATGTCTGTGACAGAAAAAGGGCACAAAGTATGACTTTAGTTTGTAATAGAGAGGTACCATGACTCATAGATGAGATCATTGCCTTACCTGAAAACCCTCATATGCTCTGTCTTATTAATACTGGCCTTATGGATTAGAACACAAGCATGTTAACAGTATCCTCTCTATAATATTACTTTATGTAAAAGGAGTGATTTAAATGCACTGCCTTGGGGTATTCAAAAATGCAAAAGTCCAGAAAATATCAAGGTTAAAGTGAAGTTTTAGTTTGCTAAGAAAGAATCTTTTGTAAACCATCAGTGGAAATGAATATAATTTAGCTCAAATTTGTAGAGAATTGATAAGGTTCCTTATAACCCTTGGTTAGAAGTACCCAACCTTTAAATGCTTTTTATTGTGCCATAAGCAATACAGCTTCTTCTGCAATAAATTTCTCATCATCAGACTTAAGTGTTTGGAAGATTCAAGATGAACATTTCTATTTTGCTGAGAAAGAAAACATGGTTTTCTTGACCTTGGCAAATGAGACCCCCCCCAAAAAAAATCCCCAAAATTTTTTGCACTTTTTAGTTGGTTAAAGATATACTTACTATCTAACTTTACCAGATATTCATCTGTTTTTCATCTTTCTTTTCCTTTTCTCTCTCTCTCTCTCTCACACACACACACACCTTACATTGCTGTTATCTTTGCTTCTTTTTTTTTTTTTTTTTTTTTTTTTTTAGATTTTGTTTGTTTATTTGACAGACAAGAGATCACAAGTAGGCAGAGAGGCAGGCAGAGAAAGAGGAGGAAGCAGCCTCCCTGCCGAGCAAAGAGCCTGATGCAGGGCTCCACCCTAGGACCCTGAGATCATGAGTGGAAGGCAGAGGCTTTAACCCACTGAGCCACTCAGGCGCCCCTTATCTTTGCTTCTTTACTGCCTTAGCCTCAGTGACAGAAGCATAGGTTCTGAGGAGGTAGCAGTGGGAAGATGTCTTGTCTGGTGCTAGAAATCAGCGACTCTTACTCAATCATAAGACTACTATAGATTTATTAGGCGACACACTTGTAAACCTATGTGTTTTATGGTTTGGTGTCAGATATGTACATCACAGAGTCCTTATCGACCTTTACTCCTCTGGAGTTCTAGGAGTTCTCAACAATGGTTTAGGTAGATTCACCAACGACAGCCTGTGTCATAAAAAAGAAACTGTCCAGAGGGAACACTGTTCTTTCTTTCCCAGTTCCCACAACTCACATAAACGCCCTTGTCACATGCATAGTTATACTTCTCTCAGTTCCCACCATCTTGCTATCCTTGTTTCCGAAAACTTTGTAGGCTTCCCTGAAACATCTCACAAACTTCTTAAAGATTGCCAGTTTCTGGTAGGGTGCTCATTTAAAATGAGAATGATCTGGTTGGCTACAGTTTCGATAGTCATCATCAATCAGGATGCTATCTAGCCTGAACTTTGAAACAATCCTGGGATGTTGAACGGCCTCACAAAAGCTTTCTTTTCTTCTGCCTCTTTATGAACATACTATATACATACATCTTAAGTGGCTCACAATAGCTTTATTGGTGACATCAATATAGGTCTTTCAATCTTTCAATAATGTTTTTAATCATAAGCTTTAAAGCACAATTGTTTTTACCTCAAAATTCTTAAAAATCTGTTATGGGACAGAAATAAGAGATTAATGGAGATCTTGCAAAAAAAGATAAATGGCACCACCAGAATACCACAAAACTGGGGGAAAAATTAATTGAACCTATACTTTTGATAAATATTTATTTTTTGCAGAAGAAAAATGCATACTAGTTTAAGCTGTCATTATACTAACCTACATCCTATTTTTCATATTATTAGTAATACATAATGTGGTAGTTTATATTCAAAAATAAAACTAGAATGTATATACCTCATGTATTTATCCAGAAATACACCAAGGTTACTATGGTTACGAAAAATCCATTACCTTTGAATACAGAATGAAAAAGTTTGACTTAAAGCGTGTGCTATTTATTATAGCAAACATCAACAGTCTTCGGGAGGTTCTCTAACTGGATTCATTTTTCAGTGTCACAACTGACCCACCATACTACTAGCTTATGGCCTATGCAAGGCAAAAAATTTGAACTGTATGCATTTTTAAATATATTTTGTACTAACTCAAGGTGCAGCAATGCCTTTGACTTTTAATGCTTCATATTTAAGAGAAAGAAGAAAAAAAAAAAAAAGCAAACCACCGAGATTCTAAGTGGCTGCTGAATTGAAATGCATTTACTTTTACCTGTATTCACCGTGGCAGCAAGACCCATTTGCTACACATAAGAGAAGGATGTTGGTTCCATGCAGGAACTTAAGAGGATGCTACAAATAAATGGAGTAAGAGTGAAGCAAAAAAAAAAAAAAAAAAAAAGTGATACTGTGAATATTTAGGAGGACACCAAAACCAGGTTATTAAGGAAGTTTTTGATAGGGTAGAAGACAAGGAATTTTAAATAGTGCAGACGATTACAACTAGGCAAAACAGAATATCAAACACAGCTCTTTAGGAAGTTTCAAAATTATTCCTCACCTATTAAGTCTTTGGTCATCAAGGCTGTAATCAGCTGAATGAAAGTACAGTATAAATCTCTAAGAAACATGCAAAAAGTATACCCTCTACCTAGTAGTTCAACATGCAAACAAAAAAAAATAATATTTTTTCTTGCAAAATTATCAAAGACTTAAGAATGTAACATGCCCTGCTGATGAACTTTTCTGGGAAACAGTAGGAAAATGTATATCCAATATTTCGGAAAGGTTCACTACCTTTGACTTAGCTGTTCCCCTTTGGGAATCTAATAAATAAGATTACATACAATAATATTTGTCACAACATATTAAAAGGAGAGATAAATTAGAAATTTGAACTCTTTCAAGTGGTTAATGTATGTATTAGCATACATTTGGATGGGATATATGTTAGTATTAAAATATTAAAAAAAATATTTTCAGGAAAAATGCCTCCTAAAGTGGGATACAGTCATAGTGAGGGAATATGCAAGGGTTCAACATTATACATTACAGATCAATTTTGTGAACATGAATAAGGTACTAGCAGGAATTATGTCTTATACTGAGTTTCTATCGGTATGGTGGGATTCTCAGGTATTAGACATCTGGACGTTTTAAATTATCTCCAATAAGCATATAGTGCTTTTATAATTGAAAAATATTATTATCAATTATTTCTCTACTCCATGAGACTGCATCTTCCATTTCTCTGTCTCCCTGTGAATCGGCGTTTCAGCAGTGAAGAGACCCGCTCTGGTAGTCCTAGACTCTCACAGCTGCTGACAGCGCCAGCCCTCACCAGGGGACGCTCTGCCCCCAAACCACGCTCCGCACGGAAAGGACACAAGGGCAAGCAACAAGTACCAGTGATGTCATGGATGCATCTGACAATGGAACAGGACCCAGATTCAGTGTCTGGACAGGCTAGAACCTGTTCAAATGACCAGGGCAAGGTCCTCTATCAGCCTTCTCCTGGCTGATTTCAGACAGAGTCCCTTTCTCCTTGTGTCTTCTCTGCGATTCCCAGTGGACAGGTAGACTTCGAAGAGTAAATGACCTGGAATTAGGGACTGTTACAGATACAAAACCTTTGAGCTGAAAGGGATCCTAAGGTCACTTTCTTCAATCCTCACATGACTTGAGAATCTATACAGAAGTGGGCATTCAGTCTACCCTCATAGTAGAAGAAAACACTCCCTTTAGAGGCTGTTATGGACTGAACTGTGTTCCCCCAAATTCATATTTTGAGACTCTAACTCTCAATGTGACTATATTCAGAAATGGGACTTTTGAAGAGGTGATTAAGGTTAAATAGATCACAAGGGTGGGACCCTAATCCAACAGGACTAGAGACCAGGTAAGAAAGGTCTGCGTGCACAGGAGAAAGACCTTGGGAGGACGTGGTGAGAAGGCAGCTGTCTGCTAGCCCAGGAGAGAGGCCTCGAGAGAAACCAAACCTGCCAACACCTTGATCTTGGACTTCTAGTCTCCAGAACTGTGAGAAATAAATTTCTGTTGTTTAAGCCAGCCAGTCTGTGGTATTTTGTTATGGCAGCCCAAAAAAGAACAACACGGGTGCTCTGGGGTTTGCAATCAGGCTTTGGTCACCCTGTCAGTTTTGTTCAGAGGAAAAAATACAATCATATATAATAATTTGTAATAATTATTTATGTAAATATGTAATGTTTACATATTATGTAGCATTCACATGTGGTGTAAATATTTGCATATTTACATGATATGTTTATGTTAATGTGTTGATAATTTACATATTTACATAAAACATTTACACATTATGGGAATGTGTAATAATATATAAGATTTATTTATGAAAAAAATAAGATAATATGTAATAATTTGAGTAACAGAATGTGGAAAGAATGAAAGCATGGCCTCTGGGGCCAATCAGATCTAGATTTGAAGTGGTTCCTCTGATATGGGTTAGAATTCCTTAACCTCCCCAGGCTTGGTTTTACTAGCTCTAATGTTAGAACAATCATGCATGACTTTGAATGCCATCATAATGTTATTGGCTTCCTTTCTCTCCTTTGTGTTGCGGTCTCAATGTGCCTTGTATCTTCTGCTATTTGGGGATGAGAACAGCAAGAAATCCAGTTGCTTATTAGAAGCCAAGAAGGCTAGAGTAAAAATATAATAATAATAATAATAATAATAATAATAATAATAATAATACCTAAGATTTAATCTTTAAAAATCTACATTAAAAATGAGAACCATTAAAGAATCTCTTATCTCTGTGGCAGGAGAAGATGGTTGCGGACACTACAAAAATGTCTCCCTTTCTTTACATTGTATTCTATTTGGGGGCATCTATTGTACTAATCCACTATGTTAACATTTGCCAAGATTTTTCACTGTAGACACCAGTCATATGGTTCTGTTTGTGCTTCAATCAAACAAAATACAGAATTCATAGCATTTTGGAAGTAGTATTGGAAATCAATGTGAATGTTGGGCTCCTGTCGTCCCCATACTGCTCTTCTGACTGTGTACAGCATCACCACATACGGCCTTCTGCACAATTAGGAAATAGTCAAGGTTTACATTTTGAGACCTGCCGTCAGCCACACAACTTCCCTATGGACTGGGCCAGCACTCATGTCTACCCATGGAAGGTATCTTAGTTTCTTTTTCTACTTTTCTTTCTCCTTTTCTCTGTAACTTTTTCTTTCCCACCATACTCCTACCCTCCAGAATTTCCCCTTTGCTAGCTTCTTTTTCTGTTCCCAGCAATCACCCGACTTTATTCATTCATTTATTCAACACTGTCTATACCCACTCTGTGATAAATCCTAGAGATACAGTAATGAACTAGACACTTATAGTCATGTCTTTGAAGCTTGGGGTTCAGAAGGACAAACTGACAAGTAAATAAGTACCCTTATTCAAAGATAACACACACAAAACAGAGGGGGCACACAGGTTCCCAAAGAGCGTATCTTCATTAGATCAACTCTTACTTGGGAATCAGAGAAGGCTTCTCAAAGGAAATGTCTTTACTGGGCCTAAAAGATGTGTTTTCCTATTACGCATGATGACATTTTTTGGGTCCTACAGAAGTGTCTTATATTAATTATTAACTCATGTGTATAGTTCATTCCATAAAATATGTTCATTTTATTTGAAGTAATTTCTTTGGTCTGTCATATTTAATTAAAATAATGCTTTCAGATATTGTTCAGGTAAGATTAGTCCATTTTTTAAAAAGATTTTATTTATTTATTTGTCAGAGAGAGAGAGAGAGAGCACAGGCAGACAGGGTGGCAGAGGGAGAAGCAGGCTTCCTGCGGAGAAAGGAGCCCGATATGGGACATGATCCCAGGACGCTGGGATCATGACCTGAGCCGAAGGCAGCTGCTTAACCAACTGAGCCACCCAGGTGTCCCAAGATTAGCCCATTTTTTTAAAAGTTTAAAACATGAACTCTGTATTCTACAGGAATTAAGAGTATTCTCTTTACTAAGTGCTAAGAACATGTTAGGTGTCTTATTTATAGCTCTAGTTCTCTTTAAAATCTTGAAAACCATAGTTGTTGCCATTTTACAAATTCAGAAACTAAGTCTCAGAAGGAAAGTAACTTGTTTTAAAACCACATGCTTTCCATCACAGCCAGAATGTTTGGATTGGTATCAAAATCCCACTCGTGGGCTGTGTAATTTTGCAGATGTTCCCTAATCTTTCTCTGCCTCAGTTTCCTCATTCATAACCTGGGGGTACTATTCATACTTACCTCCTAGAGCATGTATTACAGAACTCTATCCAACTTCAAGGAATAAAATATTAAAGTAATAGTCTTTTTTTAAAAATAATATATCATGTCTCTTGAAGGTTCTCAGTCTAGAGAGGACCCAAAAAAATGTAAACCCTGAGGCTGCCACTGGGTAAATGCCATAGCTCTGTCCACAAAGACCTCATCCCCACATCTCTGTGTCTCCTCCTGAAGCCACAAGCACCAACAGAGGAGGGCCAGCGTGCCGCTGATTCTCTATTACAACCTTAGCAGCTGGCATTAGTGTGGAGGACTGAATAAATAATGAATCCTGTCTCTGTCTCTCCCTGGTTGTGACCTTTCATGAAGAATGTCATATCTCTAGACCTCAGTTTTTCCTCAGTCAATATTTGATTCATGATGTCTTACCAGATAGTCACATATAGTATATAAAATGTTATACAATATATAGCCACTAAAATTACTACACAAATATAAGCATGATTCAGATACCAGGCAACAAGACATAAAAAAGGCATCTTGCATTTTACGAGTTTTCAGCAATTTACTTCATTTTACTCGAGTGTTGTCACACGTTATAATGTGATTTCAACATATATACTATGTTTCTTCTCAAATGGCCCCAAATTCACACGACACTGAGTCACACATCTGAGTCTTAATATTATCCTGCATTCATGAAGATGTCAAAGTAGTTAACTCATGCGACAGTAGAATTTGTTTGATATGATATTGACTCAACCAGGCATGGTGAGTGGGACTAGGGACCACTCAAGGGGACCAAATGACAGGAGACAGAATAAGGACCCCAATTTTAAAGACCACACTTTCAGACAATTACAGACTACATCTATCTGCAATACACATAGTCTAACATAGACAAAAACTATTTACCAATACCTATAGGAGTCTTACCTGTGGCCGTGTAGTTCTCTTCACTGCCCGAATAGACTAGCATCCCATCCATATATAAAGAGTACTGAGTTATAATACCATTTGCTTTTTTGGGTGGATCCCAGGATAGTAACAAAGAATTGGGAAGAGATTTGGCTACTGGTGGCTGAACTTCCTGTGGGGCTGTGGGGGAGGGGGGGAAGATTCATAGAGTCTAATTTTAGTTTACTTTTCTAATTCAAACTTTTCAGACCTAAACCAATAAGTCATGAAATAAATCTGATATTCCATGCATAGAAATATTTCTGATTCGTGGGCAACTTGTCAGTAATTGCTTTAGGAACAGTACTAAATAACTGTCCTGAATTTATGAGCATTTGCATTAATGATGGATGGGGAGTATTACCCTAGTTCACTTGACTGATGCTTGCATTACTTCATCAAGAGTATTATTAACCCATAATCTCTACTTGGGGCTGTGCCTATTAAAGCAAATTAGACAGAAGGAGTCCCTACCCTTGAGGAGCTTTTGATCTAAGGTGGGCAATGCTGGGGAGGGTGGTTCATAATAGATATGAAAAAACTTATGTGTTTCTGTAGAATTAACCAGCAAGTATGGAAACAATTGAGTTAATTATAGATGAAAATGACACTGTAAGTTTGTTTTTCTTAAATAAGGTTCTGTTCATTTTCTGTAATGGTGAATAAATCGGATTCACAGGAACTTAAAGTTTAAAATATGGACCCTAAATACATCTTTGGTTTGGTACATTGGCTATAACTTTAAGGAAAAGCTGGAATTTGGGAATTCCTTAATTAATGAAGAGGGAATGGTGAACTGGGCCATTAGGAATCCCTCTGGGATAAAGCTGTGAAGTAGGTTTTAGGCAAAACCTGGACAGAAAGGGTAGGGGGCATCCAGAAAATAAGGATTCCTGTCCCACACTGAGGCTGGTGGAAGCGTTTGAAAAAGGAGAAGACTATCACATGGGTCATGGGGCACAGCAGAAGCAACGCCCCAGTAAGAGAAACAGGCTTAACTCTCCACAGGCTTGACTAAGAGAACCCTGAGAAAACATGGATGACAGGTCACTGATGGCGTAGTCCAGGTGAGGAGGCTCTCGTTGGGGCAAGGTCACATGAAGGATTTCACAGACCCCTCTAACCTGGTTCATCACATGGGCCACTGTCTTTCTCTTTCATGTCTTCTGTGTGATGGGTACTTGCTAAAGGATTTGCAAGAGGGAAGGGGAAACAGGGAGTCAGGAAGGAGGACGGACGGATGCTGAGGGACAGACTGGCTGACTCTTCCCCAGAAGATCAAGCTTTTCAATCTCCTAAATAATTTGACAGCTAGAGAGTAGAAGCGATGTGTAATTCCTCTCATCCAGGAGAGAGAAATATGAAGTAACAATGCTTCCAGTGTTTGGAGGGCTGTTATTTCTTGAAGCGATGCGTTCTAATGCTTGAGCAAAGCTTTTATTTTGGAGTGCTAAAATATTTTCTCTTTCTCACTGCCTTCCTAACGTATGCTTGCTGAAACATTAATTTATGCCAACAGTTTGTAAGTTCCAAGTACAACAAAAGTGAGACTTCAGTCAGAAGGAACGGAGCAGTGATTAATAATGCCTCAACCAGCACTTCGAGGCTCCATCATACTGAAATAATTGTTGCCTGTGCTGGTGTTTAGCAGTTCAAAGAGACCATGGAAATCAACCGTTTGATTCTCAATTTCATACTGTGCCGTACAATCAATTCTTTTTAGTCAGACTGTCTCTAGATTTACTTCTGAGCCATAGTAAAATGAGGAAGCTTTCATTAATCTTTCAGATGCTTCATATTAATGACAAGGCTCTTGCATGAACAATGTAACAGCAATTAAAAAGCCCATTAATCTGCATTACAGCTATTAAAGATGCATGTCATTAAAGGGTATGGAGTTTGATTCATTTTCGCACCCCCCCAAAAAATGGAGCAATTATGGCCTGGCAATGCACTTTGTCATCAAATTAGGTTGGGGTTTTCCAGCAAATGGCCTTGCAGCATTTAGCTCTTCTCCTATTTTATTATTCATAACTGAAATGTGGAAGTCAAGACCTTTGAAATTACTTTACCTTCTTGTGGAGTAGAGATGTTCAATGCCTGTGAGCTCTCGGTACAGCCAGCCAAAGTGCAAGCAGTTAGGGTTACTGCATAGTTTTTGAAGGGTAGCAAGCCTGTCACTATGCCTATAATAAAAAGGGGAAAAAGGAGGTTTGCATGTTTACCGTAAGCAGCTATAAAGAGCAGTGTGTGTGTGTGTGTGTGCGTGTGTGTGTGAGAGAGAGAGAGAGAGAGATGTAGAGACACAGAAACAAACAAAAAAAATATGCCCCTTTAAGTCATTTTCCTGCCTATGTGCTGATTACAGAACAGAGTGACTAGCAAAAAAAAATTGATACCAACTTATTGTTAAAACAACTTGAAACAGCATTTTCCCAAATGTGCGCCTCAGAACATTAGTGCCCTGAGATGTTCCCCTGCAAATATGGGTTTCCATACATAGTTCATGAAGCAGAGCACCGTGTATCTGATAGTTAAGATGCATATTATCCTATTCTAGGATTCTAGACCTCCTGCAGAATAAAACTATTCAATTTTCTCTAACCTAGCATTTTTCAACCTTATTCAATGAGAGTCCTTTTTACATAGCATCTATTAACACACTTTAGGAAATGCTAATCCCAAGAGTGGCTTCATTACTTTTAACGGTAGGATACACATATACAAACTATTTGTTCATGTTACAACTAACAAATATGCAAATCAACATAGTTGAACAATTAGCAAATTAGATAATTATGCTTTTGTGCTTCTCCTTGCAAAATTATTAGTTTATTTAATTAAGACACCTGTCTTAAACAGAAGTGGTACACATGGAGGTGTCGAATTAACTTGGCTTAGTGGTGAATATCTAAGATTTGTTCAGCAATTAAAAGTACCTGTAGAAATGAAAGCACATTTTGTTTACTAATGTTCATAATCAAGGCAGAAGCTCTTTATTTACTTGATCCCAGGAATTAAAGAAGTATCAAAAATATAATTTGTATATTTGTTCACCATTGTTTTTTACTGTGGACATTTTTCAGTTGCCTTTAGTCCTAACCACATAGATTGTCAACACTCTTTTTTTTTTAAGATTTTATTTATTTATTTGACAGAGAGAGACACAGAGAGAGAGGGAACACAAGCAGGGGGAGTGGGAGAGGGAGAAGCAGGCCTCCCGCTGAGCAGGGAACCTGATGCAGGGCTTGACCCCAAGACAGTGGGATCACAACCCAAGCCAAAGACAGAGGCTTGCTCAAGGACTGAGCCACCCAGGTGCCACGATTATCAACACTCTTTTAAAAAAAGATGGTCTCAGTCATGATATCCCTTTATTTTGTAAACCTTCAGTAGCCTAGAGAATGTATTATTATTTAAATATGCCGATACTGGTAACAGCCTGCATCCTTCAAACACAAAATTTAATATATATGTTTTCCTATTCCCTCTCCCTAATAGAAATTTTTTAAAAAATCAAATGAGCAAAGATCAGAGCTATTGCCTACTTGGGCACTTCCCACGTGTCAGTCCCCAGTGATGGCTTGGCTGCCAAGCCTTCATTCTAACAGCTCCTCAAGCACTGCTCTGGACCCCTGAGCCCTCTCTGCTGCACTTGGCACCATCACCTTAACTCTTGGCCAAAGAAGACACTGAGACAGTGACCTAATACATACACACACACACACACACACACACACACAAACATGCATGACTCCCTCATGCCAAATTCAGCTCCCTCTAATCTGGAACCAGCCTCACATCCTAATCTTCTCCTCTCCTTTATTCCTGCCACAGGGACTGTTACTTCTTGAACTTCCCAGACCATGACCCGCATTCCAAATTTGCTTTAAGAAGTTCTTTGTCCGGGAGCCTGGGTGGCTCAGTGGGTTAAGAAGTTCTTTCTCCTTCCACTAGATGTCTTAAAAGAAAGCACACATTGTCACCTACACATCTCATCACGCGGTGGTGAAGTGGTCAAAAGAAGAGACACCGTGTTTGCCTGGATCCAAACACCAGTTCTGCTACTGATTTGTTGTGTGGGCTTGGACGAGTTGTTCAGATCTCTGCGTCTCAATTTCCTTAACTGTAAACAGTTAAAAGAATACCTGCCTTGAAGGAGAGGTCTCAACTCTCAACTGTGAGTTGGGGGCAGTAGAGAATTTAGCTCATAGAATTACTAACAAGATTAAATGAATTTAGGAGTGTAAAGTGCTTGACACAGAGCTGTGTAAAGAGAGAGATCTAGCAGAGGCTGTGTCAGTCCAAGCCGTTACTACTGCAACCCAGTTTCCTGCCCACACTGTGCCACTAAATCCAGATTTCTATCTTTTAAAAATCACTAGTAATCTCCAAATGTCAGATCAAGTCACCCTTCCTCAAATCCTTATCTTCCCTCTACTTAACTGGGCTTTGACTCCCTCAGCAATCTCTGTGCCACTGAATTTCCCCAGTTGTTTTCCTTAGCTCTTGAGAGCTACTTTCTTTCCTTGACCTGATTAGCTCTCTTCCCTTTGGAGTCCTTTAAATAGCTCTTGTTCTACAAGGTAGTATCTTCAGGCTTCTTTCTTCTTCTAAACACTTACCATTGTGAGTTCATCAAGCCCCGTCTCTCATTTGCATCTACGGACTTCACATCTCTCCCCAGCTCTGGTTCTGCATCTCTACCTGCAGTTCATACACCCCATCTGGATGTCCCACTAGCATTTCATTCTCAATATGCTCCAGATCCAGACCTGACAGCCTCAACTATTTCATAAGCTTTGTTTTCCCATTTCTTAATGTTTCACCACAATCCCAAAAGTCCAGACTCAAAACTAAAGTAACCTTGTGAGATACGTTTCTAGCCATTTTATCCTTCAAAAATATCTGGTATTTGTCAACACTAGCTGAGGGCAGGGGCAGAGGGAGAAGCAACCTCCTTGCTGAGCAGGGAGACTTATGGAGGCTCAATCCCAATCTCCTGGGATCAAGACCTGAGCAGAAGGCAGATGCTTAACCAACTGAGCCACCCAGATGCCCAAGATTCAGCACTTACTCCCCTCTTGTCAGATTACAGTGAGTGATTGGGAGGGGGCTGGTTAACCAAGCCACCTTCCCCAATTCAGAACAAAGTCATATTTTTGTTTGGGACATGTGGTTTACATCTTGTTTCTCAATATGGAGTGTTTATGAAGATGGATTAAAGTTGATGGTTATGAGAAGTTCTGCTGTCACCAAAGAAAGAGGGTAAGTATGTTCTCCCTGATATTAATTAAGGTAGTTTTCTTGGAGATATATATCCATAGAGATCATTGAGTTACTGGCCTAGTGGCCTCATTTGAAGAGTCAGAGTCTTACTTAGATTATACACTCTCCTGAAAAACAAAACAAAACAAAAAAAACCAAAAACCCAAAACAAAGAAAAAATTGGTAGTACTACTATGACAATATATCATCATCTAAAAATATTCCCATTTCTTTTTCTCTATTCTTCTGGGAAAGATGCTATCAAATACATATGATCTTTACAAGGTTTCTAAGAAAATATTAGAGCTCAAAGGCTCCTAATGATAACAGTAATACATACGTTAATACATAAAACAGAATTGTGTATATGACAAGTGGACAAGGGCATTTGTAAGATCTGGACTTTTTAGTCCAATGTGATAGGAGATCTAGATTTAATTAAAGACAAAGAGAAAGAAGGATAATCATTGAACGTACATTTCAGCATTATATTAAAAATAATGCTGAAAAATATATAGTGGGACATATTTCAAAGGAGTCCTAGGCAGAAGAATATATTCTTCTGCGTCTATTCTGTGTATATATATCTGTAGATATATCTGTAGAAAATCCAGTAAGAGAGGATGTCCAGGTAGCTCAGTCGGTTAAGGGTCTGCCTTCGGCTCAAGTCATGATTCCCGGGTCCTAGGATCAAGTCCTGCATTGGGCTCCCTGCTGGGCAGGAAGCCTAATTCTCCTTCTCCCACTCCTCCAGCTTGTGTTCCATCTCTTGCTATGTATCTCTCTGTCCAATAAACAAATAAAATCTTTAAAAAAAAAGAAAAAAAAAAAGAAAACCCAATAAGAGAAAGTGGGGTAATCTCCTTTTATGACATTTGGCTATTTAAAATAAAGAAGTATATCCTGACAGTGAGAAATGTTAAGATTGGCTGGGATATGAGTCTCTTTCTTTGAGAGATATCACAGAGGAGCCTTTTTTCCCTTTGAATTTCAAACCGTCCCTAACTCCAGGCCAGCCAGATGACCTCTCAAATTCCCTTTCAGCCACAAAACTCTGTGAAATCAGAAAATGGTCCCAACCATGTCAGGAAACCTGCCAGTCCCTTTTGATAATGGAAGAGGATGAGCTGAAAAAAAAACATTCAATAAGCATAAAGTAAGCATTATTGATGTCTTAAAAGTGTTAGTATCCCAAGAAACACAGGAGTGTTGGTAACCAGATTAAAATCATTGGCACCAGCAGGACCAGAACTCTCACTGCTAAGCGATAATGCATTTTACATTAATGCTTAACATTGAGAAATCCTGACATGCCACACCAAGGGAGTTTGAAGTAAAGTAAGTATATTCCCTTTGAATTGCAGTCCTGTGGGCCTTGGTGCATGCTGAAAGCCCCAGCTGAAAGAATAGGGACAAGGACTTCATTTCCGGGAATAAAGCACATCAGAGAAGAAAGTTCCAGAGTCCTGGTGACTCCAAACTCTGTGCTCTGAGGATTTCCACCTAGCAGAGGGCAAGAGAACCTTGTCCTGGAGAACCCTGAAATTTAAAAGTCCCTCAAAATGATTTAGGGAACTCCTTGAGCGCAAAGGACACGTCCCTCTCCTTCTTGACTGGTCCTGTTCTCCAGCAGCTCTTAAATGGTTTACCAAAGCTGCCACTCGATGCCTAACCGAAAAACGAAGACTTTTCCTACTGCTTAGTGTCACTGGGCCATTTCCCCCACTAGAAGGGACCCCCTCATTCCCATTCTACACTTTCCAGTGAGTCGGCAAAGTGACAGACATTGTTTCTTTCGACCAATGAGGATGATTTCCAGCACGTTCTTTCCTTTGCTCTAGCCTCAAGTTTCAAAGGAGCCAAAGAGAAATATTAGCAATTGGAGGCAGCCCGACTACCTAAGAGAAAATCATTGCGGAGCTGACACCAGCGGTGTGAGCTTTTGAGCCTCTAATAGAACTCTGAGTGCCAAGAGGCAGGAGGACAACAGAAGAGCCAGCTATGACGTTGGAATTTTATGATTAACTCTTCTGACTAAACGCAGACAAGTACAAATGCTCTGCCCGGAAACCAAGCCCGAGACACAAAGCAAAATGGCATCCTTTTGAAAGCCACACACATTTTGGAGAAGAAGAAAAGCCCGTTTCTATTTACATACTTGAACAGGCTCCTCCTCCCTCCCCCAGCCCACCCCCAGCTGCCAACCTAGGTGTTTGGCCGGCATCCACTGTAATCTGTTCTCCTTCATTATGTTAATCTGTGGGCGGAAAGATTTCTGTCATCTTCGAAGCGCTTGTACAGCAATGGTAAACACCTTGGCCTGTCTGTAATTGGACAGGTGTCTGCATTGATGTCACCCAGCTTTTAATTCAATTAAAGAACTGGCTGCTCTCCTCTCATTAGCCACTTATTTCTGCTGCACTTTTCGTCTGACAGTGAGCTCTGCACACAGCAATTGCCTACCCTGAGACCAGAGTCTGGGGTCCCCTCGCAAAGATCACGCCCACTATTTCAAATGGACTTGAACAATCCAGGAGAATTTTCCTGTTAGCAAAGGCATTTGAAATAATATGCACACTCCCTCTTTCTCTGACTCTCTCTGGCCCCCTCCCTCCCTCCCTCCCTCCCTCTCTTTCCCTTTAAATTCTGTATTATCTAAACAGTTTCTTCTACCTACTAGCCAGTAATTAGGAGCAGTCCAGCAAACAGAAAAGCTGTTTCTAGCTTCTTCTCCCCAGGGCTTGTCTCCATCTCAAGAGAACTCATCAGAGTACAATGCTCTTATTTATTTGCTGGCATTTCACATTTGGATCAAGAAAGTGAGGGTGGGCAAGAGCAAGGCATTTATTAAGAGGGCCATCTGGTAAGGGATACCACACAGGCAGGGCTGCTCTGGCTACCTGGAGACATAATGGAAGAACCCACCTCTTCAGAGAAAACCAGCCAGAGGACAGAAAGCAGAAGAGAGCGAGATTTTCTGGTGTCAGATTCGGCAGTGCTGATAAATTCTAATGCTTTAAGTATACATCCCAGAATAAGTTTTGACCTGCAAACCAACCAAGTGGATGGTTTAAAGAGAGTAAATCAATCCAACACGCCATGCTTTCTGCCTAGTTAAAGGAACCTCTGAAAATAAATTAAAGTTCTAACACAGACATTTTGACACAGTGACCCCATGAAACTGAATAATGACATTTGTTAAATATGGATGAAAATTTAATGGTCTAACAGAGATCTGGAAACACACCCAGGTTGCTTCTCCCTTGGTTCTGAATAGCCTAGGAAGGTGGCAATTTGTTATTGTTGCGTTTTTCGGTAATACTGTGAATGAGAATAAGGGTCTCTAGTATTTATAAAATGAAAGACGGTTTTCACTTTAACCAAAAAGTGGAACAGTAAACAGCCTTACCCTAAACCTATGGTAATCCTTTGAAAACTCGGGCACTAATTTTTTGCATTTAATTTTTTTTTTCAAAGGGTCTTTCCGATCTTGTTTAAAACTTCTAGTCAGGATTACAGAAAGTCATATACCTTGGATCAAAAAACTAAACAGATTTTGATGCTTACAAAGAGGAAAAAAAATTTATCTTTTATTTTCTTCATAAGACATAGGGTCTTATCCCAGTCTTTGAGAAAGGTTTAAACAGGGATTTTAATTGACCTTAAATTGCTACCCATTTAAGATTCTCTCAGCAGGCTTACATCTAACCTCAAATTTTTAATCAATGTCTTTGCGGTAAGAACTATAGTTTCTGTCATTTTCATTCTAATTCTGCAATAGGTTTGAAGCCATCCACTCATGTTAACTCTTCATCTAACCTCAGGGGCCAACACTGGAATCATTAGGACTCTCTGAGAAATTACTGGACTCAATTAAGTGGGGAGACCGTGGGAAAAGAAAAGAAAAATGAAAGTCATCCCTTATGATGGGAGTCCCAGGTCCCCTGCCAGAGGGCATCCCATACTATTATCCCATTGTACAGATGGGCCTGCTACAGGGCTAAGTTTAGAAGGTATTGCTCAGGTCTAACAGCAGAGCTGAGAACCTACTAATCTTCTGTCTCCAAGATTATGGTTCTTGTTCTTCAACCTAAACCCTCATTCTACAAGAAGAAAAGAGATGGATTGAAATAATGTCACTAAAAGGAATAGCATACTTTTTATAGCAAATTATTTAAGATCAAACCTTAAAATTTGTTAAAAGTTTCAAATCTATTTCTAAATCCTACTGTGTTTAAACAGAAAGTAGCACACTTATCCTCCAAAATGAACAAGTGTGTATGTCTATAATATTCCCTTTTAAAAACAACTGCTTCATAAGAAATCCTGTATCCATGCAAGTGTGTACTCAGGTGCTTTATGAGTACAACACTGGACATGGAGATAAATATATATATGTACACACATATATATATATAAAATATTTATACACACATATAAAGTTTTTTATTAGTTCCAATAGCAATACACATATAAAATGGTCAGAAGTTAGAAAACAGAATAATTGGGGGTAACTATTTTTTTTCTTTATCAAATATGACCGGCAAACTTGAAGTATTTCTAGTATTATGAACGTGCCTAGTTGATTATCACTATGCAGCAAAATTTATACGTCACCATCATTTTTAACCATGGTACAACATGTTACCAAAAAGAAATCCGCACCCTGCACTGCAGATTCTTACTGCATAAAAGAAAATGAATAACTTATAAAAAGGCCTATCTGGAGATTTCACAATGTACAAGTAGTTCAGGCACATTATGTATTCAGCAGAGTTAGACAAAGCTATTAACTCATCAACACTGCATTACCTAATGAAATTCTTCTACATTAGCTAAGCAGGAACATTACATCATTTCTATTTTTACTATTTATGTCATAGGCCATATTTTTGTCCTGTGAATTTTTGCAGACCATTTCTTTCAAGATTTACATTTAAAGAAATAGTTTGTAATAATCTACAAACATGGAATATTAATTTATAAGGTACTATAAAAATGGCAAAGACTTCCTCAAAATTCATCTTTTAATAATACCATCAAAATGAATTTTGAAAATTTACTTCTGAAGTTTGTTGTGGCAGAGACCACTAAGGACCTTCCTATGATAGATTTTCCTTCTCTTCCACAGTACAATACAATGATAGCTGGACAAGTGGCCATTTTGAATAAGGACAATGTTTCTCAGCAGCTAAATCTAGCCATGTGACTATGAACTTAGTTCACAGACTTAAGTTCACATGACTATACCTAGTGTACACATAAGTGTATAGAGATATAGGAATAACTTCTGAAGTATGTCTTTGAAGTGAATGTGCATATCCTTTCTCAACCATCCCTGCTTCCTGCTGGATGGAAACCAGACTGGATGGCTGAAGCTCATGCAGCCATCTTGGACCATGAGGCAGTAGTCCCCTCCCTAGGATGGTATAGCAGAAAGATGGAGGTGGATGGCTCCCTGGCACTGACAACATCCCACCCCTACACTGACTAACTATGAACACCTATTACCAGAAAAAAGAAAAACTTAATCTTGTCTAGGTCACTGTTATTTGGATCCCTTCAGTGCAATTAAATAAAAATGAAAACTCATCCCTATTATCTTTCCCCATAAAACTCTGATTTAAAAAAAATGATAATCTACTTTGGAGACCATATTTTTAATGGTATGAAAGCAGATTGCTTATTATGTGTATTTTACCACAATTAAAAAATATTAGGAAAGAAACAATAAAAGCAGATTATAAAGGTAGGATCTAACGTTAGCCTAGAAAAGAGTAGATAAATGCTTTTGTTTCTAATAAATGAATATTTTCTGTTCTGTGAATTATCAGCATTATAGCAATATAGGCTTCTATTATTTTCAATTGCAAATTATAGCACTTGAGTTCCATTAGGAAGTTTAAGTTTGGGAACTAATTTTTAAATTCTATTTACCCTGCCAATGTTTTTTTCATTGAGAATATGTATATTAAGTTCCACATATATGTTTAACTTGGGATAATTCTGCATAATATTTCCTAAAATTAGAGAACTATAGCACTGATGAGACTTTAGTAAGAACCACTAGTTCAATACTCAACTCAGCAGGATATAACAATATTAACATTTCATTAACTACAGAGGTGGTAGCAGAAAGCTGCATCTGTTCATTTGTCTAGTTCTTCATTACTTAAGAAAAGTGTATTGATCGTCTACCTTGAGCAAGGTTCTGAACAAGACTTAAATAAACATAAAATATGATACTTGACTTCTGGAGCTGTTGTCTAATGAAGAAATAGCATGCTTGCACAAAGAGCATCCATAGGCAGTTTTAACAATTGTGAGTAAGAATTCCCAACTGAACAGAAAAAGAAACATTGAAGTTTATTTTTTAAGACTTTGTTTTCTTAATGGAAAGAGAGAGTGGGCACATGAGAACACACAAGCAAGGAGAGCAGCAGGCAGAGGGAGAGACAGGCTTCCCACTGTGCAAGGAGCCTGATGTGGGGCTTAATCCCAGGACTCTAGAATCATGACAGGTGTTGAAGGCAGGAGTTTAATCAACTGAGTCACCCAG
Organism: Lutra lutra; assembly: GCF_902655055.1. Taxonomy (NCBI): domain Eukaryota; kingdom Metazoa; phylum Chordata; class Mammalia; order Carnivora; family Mustelidae; genus Lutra; species Lutra lutra. The sequence goes on from NC_062292.1 coordinate 54,319,089, forward strand.
GTACCCTGAAGTTTTTAGTATAGTCGTTTCTCTGCAGATTTCTCAGATGATTATAATAATAGTTTTTATTTCTATAACATATATATGTATATGTGTACATATACATATATGGACAACCACAGAAATGGTAACATCTCACTTACTGAGTGACTGATAGCTGGGGTTAAGTTCCAAAGTCAGGCATAAGGCAAAAATCACTTATGATTTAAAGTCTGCTTGACAACTCCTTGTATGGTCCATAAAGTATAGTAGATTTGGTTTTGTATGTGCCTCTAACTTTTCATTAATCAAGGATTCTCTAGGGCTCTTGGTTCTCCATTCTTTTTGTAGGCACCCCAACAATGAGTTTTACTTTTTTGTCAGTGATTGGGAAAACCTAAAATTCTTTGCACATTCTTCCCAGATAACAGATATTGGCAACTTCAGGATTAGATAGCATCCTTTGCCCATGACATTATTTTGAGAGGTTCCTCCCCCCACCATGGGTAGTTAAATGTTGTAACTTAAATGCATGCAGATTAGATTCTACTACTAAGGTGACAATTATATTTCACACTCTGAATTGCACCAGGATCTTTTTTCACTAAACCCAATGGGCATCATGAAATTTAAAACTTATCGTTTGCTTGTTTTCCTATTTCTTATATAAATATTGAGCTCTGTGACTTCTACTGGACACATGGGGTGGGCAGCGGTAAGGTTGGCCTTGTTAGAAACACAGAATCTCACACCCATCTCTGTATCAACTAAGTCAGAGTCTTGATACCAAGATCTCTAGTAATTCTCATTTCTTTTCCTTGGGTGACTTTCAGAAGCACTGCCCTTAAGGGTCAGAGACCCTACTAACCCTGCCTCTATTTCTCCACTTGTCCTTAGCATTATTCTGCCTGCAAAGCTAGTGCAGGTGGAACAAGGGGCAGGAGAAAACAAAGCAAGGGTAAGTTCAAGCCCAGCCAGTGAAAAATGATACCTTCTCACCTGACCATTCTCCTTGTCCCATGTTCTTTAATACGTGATCTCTCTTTAAGAGAATCAACTGGAACACTCTGTCTAATGCAGATTTACAAACCCTAGCTCAAATATACAGACTCTTGTGTGGGAGATCCAAGAATCTGTATTTTATAAGCAATCCAGGAATCCCTTTAGGGCCAAGAGAGTTGAGAATCACTCATTATTACTACCAGGCTATAGAAGAGAAAGAAAGAGAGGCAGACCTTCAGTGCACGACACAACTTCTTTCTGTAAGAAGAATATCAGAGTCTATTGTATGTAGCAATTTTAGTAGCAAAAGTTGTAGTATTAGTTCCATTATAAATAAAATGTCTTTCACATATTTTCCTATATAAATTTAGATTTATTTGGGTAATCTGAAAGATTATGATAGGCTCTTCAGCTAAACTACAGTGAATAATAAATATCATTAATTATTATTATTTATTATTATGAAGAAGGAATATATAACTCCTAACTTTTAGCTCAATGCAATGTAACAATGGAATTGAAAAAATATTTTCTGTGTATCAATTATAGCCCTAACACTATCCTCAAATGCTGTGCTAACTATGCAGATAAGATTGTATGTTTACTATCTTAAGGGAAAAAAAGAAAAAAAATATTGCATATGTGCAGATTCTTGAATCCGCTCATTCTTGACATAATTTCAAATCAAATTGTGAAGTCACTTTCTGAGCAGCCCTTGGTTTGAAGGGAAATGCCAGGACTGTCTCTCTGGGAAGCAACTTTGCATGTTAACAGGGCTGGAGGGAAAATCAGCAAAAGCTACCAGAGTTAATTGGAGCCCTTTGCAACAAGTCTAAAGATACACTGGAGTGATAACTGCAGGGCTTTCTACCCTGAGGCTCCAGCTGAGGAAATGAACTTTCAAGAACTCTCAGCTCTGAACCCTGGCCTTCAGAGGGCACAGAATCCAGACCCTGTAGCCCAAAGGGGCCCATTTGCTCCTGAGTGGGGCTGTTAACCCTTGGACTCTTCACTGCTACTGGGATTTATCTCATTTAATCCTCTGGTAGCCAGATTCATGAATGGTAAATATTCTGCCCCATTACTCTATTCTTCCAGTGCTCTCAGTTAATATTCATTTTTTTCCCTTTTGCTTTTGCATTTTGTGTGACCATAATTTCCCACCTCTTTGCAATACTCAGACACTTAATTTTTGTTGTCTTGTGATTTTCCTTTGCTAATTTTATCTACTTAATTTCAATATCTTATCATTTTTATATAGACATTTATCTTTTTTTGTCTTCCATTTTCAAATTTCGGTTGGGAGATGAAAGTTGCCATAAGCATTTCTGGGTAAAATTAAGTCTTGATCACGGTATCAAACTCCTCCCTTTCCCAGTGTTTCCCCATGCTGGCTGTACAAGAGAATTATTTTCAGATATTAAAGACATCAAGGCCCAGGCTGCATCCTAAACCAAAAAGTCAGACTCTTTGCAGGTGGAACCTGGGTTTCAGTATTTTTTTTAAAGCTTCCTAGGCAGCTCAGTGCACACCCATGGTGGAGAACCACAGCCTTACAAGAATACCAATGAAATGACCAAACGTTTAGAAATATCTGGAAGGACACCAGGCAAAAACAAGTGGACTGCTGGAAAGAGAGCCCATGGCAAACCCAACCCCCATCTGGGTACAGAATGCCTAGAGGTTCTCAGCCTCCCTCACCAAACCTGGGGAGAAGGGGGTTGAGATTTATTTATTTATTTTTTTAAAGAATTCTTTTTTTTTTTAAGATTTTATTTATTTGACAGACAGAGATCACAGTAGGCAGAGAGGCAGGCAGAGAGAGATAGAGGAGATAGAGGAGGAAGCAGGCTCCCCGCTGAGCACAGAGCCCGATGTGGGCTTCGACCGGAGTCGAAGGCAGAGGCTTTAACCCACTGAGCCACCCAGGCGCCCCGGGTTGAGATTTATTTATTGCCAGGAGGCTACTGCCATTTTTCCTCAGCTGACCTGGCATAATCCCAGTGAAGTTTTTTTTTTGTTAAGAGAAACTAAGTGCCTAGTAAGGTGATTTGAAAATGATTTAATTTTCTTGAGCAAACACTCAGTCTGAAGGTACATTTAAGGATGGGGCAAGTGAACTGTGGACAGAAAAATTTAAAAATCAGTTTAGAAGTTTCAAAGAGCAGAATCTGTAATAAAAAATCAGAAAACAAAAAGGGAAACAATTACAAAGTCATAACTTAGAATTCAGAGACCAAGGAGTATAAAGATGAATTTGTTGAACATTCACTCTGCCTCGTTCTGAGCAAAATATTCTCTAGAGGTAATTCATTTTTTTTTATCTTCACTACAATTCCATAACATAAAGGTTTATAGATGAAGAAATTCTGATACAGGGATATGTTTTTTTAATGTGCCTAGGATCATACAGTTAACAAATGACACAGCTGGAATTTGAGCCTAGATCGATTTGACTCTACAAGTTGTGTTCTGGACTGCAAAAATAGACAATATTGAAAACTGCTATTTCCCACCAGAAGTAATAATGATATATACAACAGCAACCCTTCCAAGCCAAAGAAGGACCCATGTATGAAGAATAAAAGAGCTTGCTATATAACAGAAAGAAATATATGAAAAGATGCCAACACATTTCACTAACTTAACCGATAAAGAACCTTATGTGAACCAATAAAGCTAAATTACCTTGTGCATCCAGCACCAGCATTGTCTCAAAGAAATACCACTTTAACAATCAAAAGTAAACATTACAACCTCACCAAAGTCACTTCAGAATTGCTAAAGGGGGATTAATTTAAGACCAATCACAAAACTGGTCATGACCTACTTTACTTACATTCCTCTCCCAATACCCTGTTATCTCAACCAAATGACAAAGCAGCTGCCACTATCTAATTTCCACACTCCTCCCATCGCCACCAAATCCAGCTCTCTGACTACTTCCTTACCCCTGCCTCACTTTCTGTTTTTCTTTTCTCTTTACTGTTAAATGTTCCATAATCTTTAAGATTACTTCTTATATATGTTCTTGTCTCTTTATTTCACAATTGTGAACCGCACATATACCTTTGACTCCTTGAGGAAAAAAAGTTAAAGAATTCATACTCCACACAGACAAGAACTAAAAATAATAGTTCTAAAAAGTATTAAAAAACAATAACAAAACCAGAAAGTATGAAATATGATGGCAGAAATAAGAGCAATTTGATGAATTATAAAAATAAATGTGAATGAGCTAAACTCCCAATTCAACTGCAAGTTGAATATAAAACTAAATCAAACTAGATGCTATTTATATAGATATAACTAAAATAATGTGACTTTGAACATTAAAATATAAATAGTGAATGTAAAGTAATAGGAAAAAGGAAAAGACAAAGAGAAAGCAAGTTTCCAGAAGAGAAATTAACAAAATTGCATTGATAGTTGAGACTTTTTCCTTAGTTCTCTACAGATTGAGTATATAAAAATAAATATAATTGGTCAGTGGTTCTCTAACTTTATTTTCTCTATACACCATTCACATGACTGACATATCTTATAGCAACATCCCGTAACATATTGCACTGGTTTTCAATCTAGGAAGTTACCAGAGACCAGCACTGTAAAGTATTCTTGAGAAAGGTAAATATGGAAGTTGTTGGTGTCCTTAGCAAGGCAAGTGTGCAGAAGCCCCATAAAATGAAGAAATGGGGACAACATCCATAAATACTTCTTGCTAGAAGCAAGTTCGGGAAGAAGAGAGGGAGTCATAGTTGGCAAGGAATTTAGATAAAAGGAAGGTTTTTAATAATTGGCTTAAGTCTGTTTGTTTATGTTTAACAATGGGAGTTGGTAGAGTTTGAATGGTCCTGGGAAGAATTCATCTGGGCAACTGGTTCTCCAACTTTTAGCATGCTTCAGTGTCAGATGAGGAGGGCTTATTAAAACAAGGATGGCTGAGCTCTGCCTCCAGAGTTGCTGATTCAACATGTGTGGGAGGGCTGGAGAATTGACATTAATAATGAGGTCTCAGGTGATGCTGCTGATGCTGGTCCTGGGGCCATAGCTTGTGAACCACGTGGAGAGAGGTTAAAATAGGATTGGGAGGGAGAAAAATTACCAGTCACATCGCTGAAAAGGCAGGAAGAGTTGGGGTCCAGAGGACTCTGGAAGATTTTATTTTTGATATGATAAGGAAAGCTTTGTAAAAACAGGAAGGAAAAGAAAAAAAGAAAAGAAAAAACAGATAATAATGATGGTGAATGCTTAAAATGTGCCAAAAGAATTTTAAATGTCTTAGCAAACATGAATGCATTTAACCCCTAATAACAACCCTATCACTCAGAGAAATGTAATTAATATATATGTTTGTCAGTAAGAGTGACAGAAATGCTATAAGACAGATTCTGTTTCTTCTTGGTGTCTAACACAATCTAATACATAAGACTATCAGTTGAGTTGGAGGAGGAAGGGAGCTTAGCAACTAGACAGTTTGGGAAAAATCTGAAATATTGAATGAGGAGGATAGGAGAAGGAGCTTATTCTAGAAATATGGTAGGGTTGGCATCATTATTGGTGCCCATTTGAAAATGAGGACTGAGAATCTGTAATGACCAACTGCACATTTTTTTCCCGCCTACTTAGCTTTAATGTGCAGCCTGGGCAAAGGCAAACTATGGGCGTCATCAGGTTGGGTTTCATCAGGTGGGTAAAATAGGGAGGAAGGGACTGGAAGATGTGAAATTCTGTGTAATTGGTGATCAATTTGGGTGGTAGTTTCCAAGGGATCTAAATAAGGAGGTAAAGGCTAGAGGGGGTTGACCAATAGATACTGAAGGATAATAAAGCCTATTCTCAAATCCATTAAGTTATAAAATTCTTTGACAGAGGAAAATTTTTCTCTATCAAATTTGTTGATGCATTTTACTTATTTTTGGTAAAGGCTTAAACCTAACTTTCCACCTGAATGTGCTTTCACATTTCATGAAACTGAAAACTGCTGCCTTAGTACACGTGCGTGCATCTGAGTATGGGACACATGTGTGATGTACCAGCGTGTTGCCCTGCAATCATTCTGCATGGCCGGCATGGTGCCCATGAGAAATTGATTCACTGGTTTGCCAATCAAACTGCTGGTGTCTCATACTCTTCTACCTTGGCATAATTAGGTTTAATCAACAATTTTCCAATAAATAATGGTGCTGTGAACTTGGGCTGGTCCCAAAGAGTACATTTTTGCATGGTGAAATAGGTAGTCTGGTCCTATAGGCATGCCTAGGACCCCTGCAGGAGATGTATGGAGTGTTTAAGAGCTAGGGCCATCTGTGACCTTATTTTCTGGGGAGGAGGGTATCAACCTTGTGATGAACCTGTCCATAAGCGCCCACTGACATTATAGAATTATCCTCTTTATCCTAGGTAGATATAAGCTTCCATCTCTTGCTGTTTTTAATCAAGCAAAATATAGGAGTAGCTCATTGAGGGGGGGAACCCTTGAAGAATGTTTTTATTTAAGGTCAAAAAGAGGGTGCCTGGGTAGCTCAATTGGTTAAGAAACTATCTTCAGCTCAGGTCATGATCCCGACATCCCGGAATCGAGTCCTGCATCCGGCTCCCTGCTCAGTGGGGAGTCTGCCTCTCCCTCTCCCCCTCCCATGTCTCGTACTCTCTCTCTCTCACATTCTCTCTCCCTCTCAAATAAATAAATAAAATCTTAAAAAAAATCAAGTCAAAAAGAATATTCATGAAATGTACTCCCGAAGGAATCACCTTTACCTGTGAGGGTGCTGGTACTGACAAGCTCGGAAGTGGCAGAGGGCACGCGGGGAGATCGGGGGTCATCCTCCCTGTAGGCCCGCAGAACGTACTTGTCAATTACACCTCTCACCACAACAGGTTCGTCCCAGCTCACCTCAACGCTATACCCGTTTATGCTGCGGACTCTTGAGGGAGTCGGCACACTTTGTGGAGCTGTGAAAGAATAAAAGAGAAAACAGGGAAAATGGCCGTTCTCAGAAGAGTATTGCCCCATCCTTCACTTTTAATGGCCGCAGTAAATCAGACTCAACCATTAGCATAAATACAATTTATTAGCGTTGTAACTTTTCAGCATTGATTTAATATGACTGCACATCTTGAGCCGTTCAGTTTAAGCGATATTTCAAAACCATCAAAACTCCATCGACATAACGTTCTTTAGAGTCTAGTCCAGGTTTTCCAAAAACATTGAACGTACCAGACATGTTTTAAACATCACTCATAAAGAAGGAGTGGATGGTAGGCAGATAACAAGTTCAAACACTATAATGATGGACCCCTCTGAAGCAAGATAATTAGACTGTTATTATACATAGGGGTTTGACACTTTTATATCTTCGGCGTATTAGCCCAAAAATATCACAAATGTGATTGTCTTATACCTTGATCTAATTTTCCAAATTCAATTGTTTTTCAAGTTAATTTTGAAAAAGCAAAGTTCTACCAGATACGATATACAGGATACATTCCTAATTGCATTTGGGGTGGGGGGGGCGCAGAGGAACTGGCACCCTAGAGATGATACAAAATCACTTTCAGAGATATTTTCTTCAGAGTATCTCAGAAACAATAACACAAAATGAGGAAGTTGGAAGGAGCCGCAAAACCTCACTCACGAGCAGAGTCCCCGAATCTTAAAAATCCATAACCTTTAACTATTTATTAGAGATTTCTACAGTTCTGATCAGTAACAACTTCATCACAGCCGACTGCTCTGGGAACAGTGAGAAAAACCCGAGAAACTCTGTGGCAGGATGATGGATGAGAGGCCAGCCTGAGCTGCCTGTGGACTCCTGAGCCCGTTGACGGAGGACCACTCTGGTTTTCCCACATCAAATATCCTCCTTCTCTGACTTTACTGTTCAGACCAATACAATAGGACAGCTTCAAGGAAAACAAAGTGAATAAAGAGGGTGGGAGACGGAGGAGAAACACTGTCTGTGCTGTTAAAACACCACCGACACCTACGGAAAACCCACAGGCTACACAATCAAGATGCGAGCAAAGGGACAACGGGAGTGATGTTGATTTTATTAGTTCTGAAATGCGGTACAGGGCAAAGTACGGTGCCGTCTAACAGATGGCCTTCTCATAAGGGACAGAGCAAAACTGACTCAAAAATAATTAAATAGTGCAATTATTCTCCAACCCTTGGGAGCATGTAGCTGCTCAGTGTTGTGGTCAGATTGTAAATATGAATTTATGGCATAAGACTTTGTGGTCAGATCATTGCTATAAATTCAGAGCTCTATTTGCATACTTTCACGGTGATACTCAAAATGGGGACTATTAAGCTATGTGGGCAATGCACTTTCTAGACACCCATTTACCTTGCTGACTGAGACTGAAAACAGGCTTTAGAGCGTATTTGTTAATGAAGTAGAGGAGGCGAAAATGGGGCAGAGGGTATGCCAGTAACAAATGAATATTTTATGTCACAGCTTTCTCCAAGCTCTGAGGTTGAAAAGGATTTTAAAAGACCTTTCGGCTCATTGTCTTGCCTATAAATAGATGACAATTTAAATCATCCTGGAAAAGTGTCAGGTTGTCCTCTTCTGCAAAATCTGTAGGCAAAGCGCTTTGAAAATTATTCTTAGTAGCCATTCTGGCATTTAATTATCTTAGATCAAGAAGATTTCTCAAAAAGTTGTCTGTGTTAGTAGCCCCTGGTTAATAAGTATGAGAGAATATCTTGGTGAAAAACACACGTTTAGACAAACTATGACTTATTAAGGATAAACTTCTTTTGAGAGACGTACGTGGCAGTCTTTTGAAACATACTTGATTACCTGACCGATATTTGACCCCAAAAGGTAAAAGGCTACTGATTCACAAAACTTTTCACGATGAATACCTTCTTGTGATGGCACCACGTGAAAAGATGTTGTGGTCGCGGTGAGAAGTCCAGAGCACTTATAAAGCTGTTGTCTGAGATTCAGTCTAATATATTCGATCTCCTGCTGTTTTCCCCCTCCAACTCAAGAAGGTTAGACCAGTCAGCAGTTTCTATCCTGGGAGAGTCATCTGAAGATCCTAATAGTCACCACCATGAAAAACATCGCCACGATGTGATAAAAGACACATCTGCTTCTGATCCGGGTACAGGTTCCAAATGTACCCTCTGCGAGAGAGATGCAAGAGGGTGCTGCCCCAGCCCAGGGCTAATCAAGCCTGACATTAGCTTCTTGGGTTCTACACCATCTAGAAGGGTTTCCTGTCCTTAGATATATTACTATAGATTCAGGCCTACCAAATCCTTGAGACAACTTGAAACTCCTTCCTTCCGCATTTGAAGAGGAAAGAACCAAGCCCGAGCAAACACTTACTAAAAAATTGAGAAATGAAAATACTGACCTCCTCAGCATTTTAGCCACTGACCTTCACCAATCAATGCATGCTCTGTCCTACGATGACAAACCCACTACTTGCTTCAGGGTAAAACAGTCTTTTCTTCTTCTTACGTGTACGGACATGTACGTGCAGACATGTGCACATACATGTACATGTATCTGTTTCAAGACCATTTACCTGCTCCTGTTGAACGGCCCCGACTCCAGTCACTGTAGACAGAGCCTCCTTCGTGTGAGGCTACCACTCGGTACAGGTACTCTTGAATGGAAATAAGAGGCAGAAAGATTGAAATATTACTCATATGCACTAGCAGTGGGCTGGCAGGGAGGGAAGAGGCGACAAGTGGGAGACGTGTAACATTTAATTGAGAGCACCTCCACGGTACCTGTGAAAGGCTGCAGACCACTCTCGTCAACACTGCGCTCTTTCCCCCGGTAAACCAGGATGGAGTCATTTCCCCTGCAGTTAACGGTACTGTCACTTGACAGGCACCCATCCAGATTGACTCTGACAGCGCTGCTGGACACAGATGCCAAGCTAACGACAGCACCCCGTGCAAATTTAACATCCTTCATGCAACCACCGAAACCTAGCAAATAGTAAGGGATTAATATCACATAAAAGGCTTGAGTCATCAATTACCAATCATCTCTGTCCTCAGCTGTACTACGCTTTGATGAGGTGCGGGGGTTGCAGTAGAGACAATTTTTAAACTTCTGAGTCTCGTTTGGGAAATCCTTTATGCCTCCTGCTTTTTACCAGGCTAAGTGGTCACAAGGACGTATTAGATTTGCGTTATCTTGAAAAAATATATAAGGTGATCATTATAATTCAGCTGGATTAGATGTGATTAAAAGTATTTATTATACTCCTTTAGGCCCACTTTTGCTCCTTCTGCTTATTCTTATGAAATAAAATGAAGGCAATTAGACCATATGGTAGAGGGGTAGCCACATGTCCCTTGATTCTGGAAAATTCAGTTCCCCTATATAAGTTATTGTTTTAATGCTAAAAATAAGATTTGAAGGAGCACAATTACACAACAAGCTCACTGGGGGAAAAAATACCTCTTGAAGATTAATTATGCAAGAGAGCAGGAGGGGGAATGTAGTTTCAAAATATACTGGAATCCTGAGGTATTGAACTCTACAGAATTGTTTCAGAGTTATAGAACGAAGTCCCAGTTAAATCAGCATACAGAGGAGCTATCCCTACACGCCACCATTTTCACTGAGTTCCACAATTTTGACTCTCCACAATGGTCACCAGTTTTGTGTTCACAGTAGCATGACAGAGAGCAAATTCAGCTCTGGCAATGGCAACACCCGGAGGTTTCTCAGAATGTGTATTCTGCCCAGTTGACTTTAGAATGGCCACAGTGCAGTGGAGTTCTGGGAAGTTTACCAGGGAACATGGCAGAAATGGGTGAGGAGAATGGACTGCTCTTTTGTTAGAGGACCAGAGGGCATCCAGTCAGCCAGCACGTAGCAGCGACTCTGAATTACATGCTATTTTGTGTAAACAGAGATCAGCTCAATGAGGGTTGGCAGCACTCTGCCCAGAACACTGCACAAAATTGTCAAAGAAGAGACAGACTGAGTTTGCGATAGCACACACACTCACGCTCTCTCGGAACAAAATACTGTCAAGTTTGAAGGGTTCCAAACACATGCTTCACTCCTTTCAAGATTGAAGCACATCAGCAGGAACAGAAAATAAAACATAATGCAATGCCTAACAGTAAAATAAACTAATAGTAACAACGATCATATTGTTCTCTTCAGCATTTATATGATGTTTTATTGTGTCTTCTAACACATTAAGTTGGCCTAGTTCCTTTCAGAATGTCTTTGCTAGCATTCACATGCCTCCAGGCCTGACTGATCGATCCTGCTCGTCTGTCTTGAACACACAGTAGACGCTCAATAAGTTGGTTGAGTTGAAATAAAGGCAATGAAGCTCAATATAAAAGCATCTGCTTGAAACTTCAGAAGTTAAGAATTCTGATTTCTTTACCAGCAGCAATTTTCCGATGGCTTGGAGTTCAGTTATCTAACTTCTCTGTACCCCACGTTTCCTAACAACAAAACGCAAACAGTGGAATGGTAGCTTTGGCAAACACCTGAGCGCTGTTACAAGAAAAGTCCCATTATTATTTAAAGGGGGGCTTCAGCTTTGCAAGATGGAAAGAGTTCTGGAGCTGGATGGTGTTGATGGTTACCCAGCAACGTAAATATCTTTAATGCCACTGAACTGTACCCTTCATGGCTAAGATGGTCAATTTTACGTATATTTCGCCACAATTCAAAAAATGAAAAAAAAAAAAATGTCTTAAAAACCAATTCATGGGATGGAATTTTAAATTTGGGAAAGGCCGCAGAGGTAGTCTTCATTCTGGAGATAAAGAAAAAGGTCCAGGGTGTCATCAGATAAGGTTTCTAAGTATTAATCCTCCTTACGAAGTGGTACTCTGGCCTCAGGCCTTGCAGGTGAAGTATCCTGAGCTCTAGTGGGTGGTCCTCTCTGTGCGATCTTAAAGCAGACAGTTTTGTCCAACCAAGTCACCGTTCTTTCAACTCTGCCCCAACAGGATCATCTCCACCAGAAATACTCTTCGACTATCTTCAAAATTTGAATGTGGTATTAGGATAGGAAGAGGGGAAAGAGCCTGTCTATGGGGGAAATGGAGATGTGTCCTTTGCTTGCTTTTGAGAATCAAAAATGACCCCCCCCACCCGTAGGCCTCTGAATAACTAAAAAGTGGCCCAGAATTCTAAGTTGACAAATTAGAAAGACAGTAGCCCTCTGGGGGAGGCAGTCCAACATGGTGGCACTAGTGGTATGAAGGCTGGCTTCCAGCCCCTACTCCTGCCTTCTCCACCCAGGGCATGGGTCAGAGCAAAATCTGCGATCCCATGAGTCACAATCCTTTTACCCCCAACCTGAAGGTAAGTGATAATCCAGACTGGTAGTTCTAAGGTAAATGCCCATGATCTGAGGTGACACGTCTTTAGCAAATTAGGTTGCCCAGCATTTCCAAACTACAGAGGAAAGCTAATTTGCATTTGATTCAAAGGAAGATTACAACATTAACAGATATGAAAAAAATAGCACTAATATGACCACAAAGTAGAGCCTCTTAGAAAAGTTGCTAATTAAGAAGCACAGAACATTTTTAAGACCATTTGATAGTGGACTGAAAAAAAAATACAGTAAGTGAACATGATTAATTTTAATTGCAATTTACTACAGACAGGCAGCACCCCCATATGGTGAATATTCTTCTGCTCATTGTATAAAACATGGTTACCTATAGAGATTAGTATCTTTCAAAGCATCTGAGTCAGAATCTTAGGGAATAGGGTCATAAAATCTGCATTTTTAATGATCTTTCCAGGAGATTCCAATGTATCTTGAATAGCAATAAGAATGACAGCTCATTTTATTGAGTTCTTACTATGTTCCTGCTACCGTACGTCAATATTTTATCAGTGGCTTGAGAACCACTGATATGTATGATACTGCAAGGATAAAAATTTAGTATTACCCATAAATAAAATATCTTTCAGTACCATAGACATAGTCATAGTGTAGATTAAATTATCCCCATTGGGTTTATGTTGATGTGTTAAACTTCTATCATGATCGTCTTACAATTTCAGTTAAAATTTGGCTAAAGACAAGTCTCTATGCCCATCATCATAATGGGTTTTTGTGTACTTTCCAAAGTATAATTGCACATATGCAGGGGATTTTTTCCTAGATGTAAGTAGGCTCAAGTAATCTTGCTCATATAAAGGGTTTTCAAGCTCTTTCTAACCTCAGAAACCTGAAAACCAGGAGAAGCCCTTATATGAATGTAATATTTTTAGCTGCTGTTACATCTTAAGTGCCTTGAAAATGTCATTACTGTCTTACACCCCAGACATTCATTAACTCCTTACTAGTACCCTTCTAAAAGTCTCCTTAGAGCTTGCCATATATTTTCTATTCAAAGGCATTTAAATCTTTATGTACTTACCAAATAGGCAAAGACTCCTTCATGGAAATTTTAACCATTCGCAGTACATAGAGTTGGAAATATGTAGAGAACATTTTCTACATGGGAGCATGCCTAGTCACAAGCTAGATGTTTCTGTGCTTTCCCCAATTTGTAGAAAAGGAACACTGGCCAACGGCCATAAAAGAAAACACTTGATTATAATAAAGAGAGGGGATTTTGACACCAGGCTTCCTGAGACAGAAAGGCTTGCTCTCTGCTTACTGGCCATGTGACCTTGGGGAGGTTACTTTGCTCTTCAGTTTCCTCATCTGTAAAATGGGGGTTTAAATAATAATATGGAACATAGGGGCTTGTTATGAAGCGCTGATCCACTTAATCTCGTGCAAAGCATTCAGAACCATGAATTCTGCACACACCAGACCTTCAGCTACTGTTAGCCTTTTTGAATTAATAATTTCTCTGATTTTGTTCAAATTCATTATATGAGTTAAACGCTTCCTTTAGTGATAAGTCATGCAGGCATGCACTTTTTCTTTCATTTGTGGTTATTAATAATAAATGAAATATAGATTTTTTTACCAGTATGTTTAAAATTCAACTAAACCCACCCTTTCATGTGCTTTGCTATAGGGGAGCTCCATGGAAATGCAGAGACAATTAGCAGTTATGTTAGAAAAAATTCCCAGTGAATTTAATGCTATTTTTCTTAGCTGTGCACACCAACCTAAATTATGTTTTTCATGTGTGAATACAGATAATGATCAGTATCTGAAAGAACCAGAAAACGTAGGAGGAAATATATACATAAATTTCAATTATATTTACTGGAGACAAGTTAGAATAAGTATATTGATTATAAGTAGGTGTGAGGGCTCAGTCTTAAGGGCAACATAGAAAACTATTTGAAGAAACATTCTGTTGTTTTTTTTTTTTTTTAGAGTTTCAAGAAAAGGGAGGAGGGCAATAGGTATTGCTTCCAAACTGATTCTGTTGCTGTATTTTAAAACACAAAAACCACTAAAACCTGTATTTATTTGGGAATTCCTCCAGATGGACTTTACCTTGTTCCAAACTCAGGTGTTTATAGGAGTCCTGCAGCTCCTGTGGGGTTCCTCCCACGTAGATGGGGGAATTCACCATCAGTGGCTGGGCTCTGGACTGTGACACACGTTCCCTCAGTTCATTCATGCTTGCTGATATGATGGAACCTTGCTTTTTAATAATCGCTTTATTCCACTTTCCATCACAATAGGACAGCCCGAGCCATAGATCCACTTGTGTGAAGGAAAGACTGGTATTTAACCGGAAGCTCAATATTCCACTCTTCAATTCCATCTGTATTTCACATTAAAAAAGAAAATAGGTATATAAAAAGTCTGCAGAATGGCAGTTTGGGAGAGAGCAGAAGGTCAATTTCTTGAAGAAAAGCAACAAATTTCCCTGAAAGCACTCTATAAAAATGTTCCACTTTATTCTAAGCAGGACTGGAGTAACATATAATGGAGTACTTTGGAAGCTTATAATTGACGTGAAGAATGTTATATTGAGTCACACAAATTCATACCCAGTAATGATTATACAGTGTGATACAATATAACGTAGGCAAAAACTTTTGTTTATTTGTTTTTGTGTGTGCTAAACAGGTAAAAGTTTAAACGCTGGCATAAGTGACTGAATGACTGAAGAGAATAGTTTGAACTATGACTCTATTTTTTTTAAAGATTTTATTTATTTATTTGCCAGACAGAGATCACAAGTAGGCAGAGAGGCAGGCAGAGAGAGAGAGGGAGGGAAGCAGGCTCCCTGCCAAGCAGAGAGCCCAATGCGGGGCTCAATCCCAGGACCCTGGGATCATGACCTGAGCTGAAGGCAGGGACTTTAACCCACTGAGCCACCCAGGTGCCCCTATGACTCTATTTTTACTTGAGTTTTTAGAAAATGAGAAAATACTACTTCATATATCAATTTAATTTGGGGAAAAATATGACAAGACAATAAGAAAATGAAATGTCAAGCCTGATTAAGTTTATTTTAACTGGTCGGTGAACTCAATTTCAAATTTGTAAGATGGATTTTGATTCAATATTTCAGTTTTATTATTCTAAATCTCTAACTAACATAATTGCTTCTATGTGTATTCTTTTAGATTAATGTGTCATTTTCTAATATGAATAGATTTTACCCAGATTTTCATGGTAAAGGAAATGCCTCCATATGTTTCCCTTCAAAATGTTACATGACAATTATCTTATCTACTATGTTTTTATTTTGTTAGAACTCAAGCTAGCAAAAATAGGATACTTAAAAATTTGAGATCAATCATGTCAAATGAAATTAAGTAATTGTAGATTAAAATTATTACTTTTTCTACATAAATATCATTTTTTGTGAAGTACATAGGATAAGCAGTCATGTATCTATTTTTTCAATAAATATTGAGCCCCCCACCATGTTCCATGAATCTCCTGCTATAAGATAAACACTGTTCCCAAGAATCACACTGTTCAACAACAGAGGCAAACAACTGGGGTAATACTATAACCAAGAGAGAAGAACCAGGTACAAGAATACCATAACCAAGAGAAGAATCAAAGAAAGGATATATATTGTGTTCCCTGGAAGCTGGGAAAGGTTGAAATTAAGACTTTTGGAAGTATATAAGGTTTATGGAGAATTCTTCAGTACAGGAAGATAAACACACGCAGTGTCATCGGGACATGTACAAGCTAATTAGGTGTAGGAAAAAAAACTTAAATTAGGTAAGATGGGATACATATGGTGGGGGGGAGTTAGAAAGAGTCCCCCAGGTATGTAGAAGCAAGGTTTTGGAGGGTTTTGAGTGATATGGAAAAATGTACGTCTTTCTCTTGTCTGTCTGACCTCAAAGGCTAAATTCTTTCCACTATTATCTTATGCTGAAAGTTTACCCTACCAGTCCTAGTAAGTTCATCCTGAAACAAAAGCTGCACTGGAACTGGAGAAACCTATTAGGGACTCACTACGTTTGTGAAAAAAATTATGAGAACCACTGAAATACAGGTAACAATGGTGAAGACAATTAAAATTCAGTCAAAGAGGTATTTTTGAAAGCAACTCAACTTGTAAAGCCTCAGCAGGACCTGACAAATAGCTGAATGTGTTAGATGAATAAAAAGGAAATCAAGGACACCCATGCTCTTCTTGCTTGGGTGTGTTTTACCCCTGTCACAGTAGGGAAAGCACTAGGAAAGAAAGACTTGATATTATCATCGTTAGAGAGGAATGAGGTCAATTTTAAATATACTGAGTTTGAGATGTCTATAAAACATCTAGAAGGAACTTTTTTGAGGCAGTTGAACATAAATATAGGCCAGTAAAATAGAAACCGTTCATGAGAAGATAAATGAGATTATCTAGTTAGTGTAAAAGCAGTGAAAAGAGAAGGAGAGAGAGTCTAGAGTCCTCAGCCAGACCAACGTTTTAAGAGAAGGTAGAGTAGATGTAATTCTTTAAGTTGACAATGATCTTCTTATAGAAACCATAAGGATTTAATGAAAATCAAGAGCAACTAGTACTTTGGAAAGTCAGTAGGAAAGAATATTTTAAGAAAAAAAAAGCAGATGATAGAGGAAGATCAAGAAAGATAAGGGCAGAAAATTATCTATTAGCTAGAAAATGCAGGGGTCACTGGCAACATTAGAAAGTTCTGCAGTGGAATGTGCTGAATAGGAATCATAATCTACACTAGTTTTGAGGACTGAAGTGTGACATAAAAAAAGAAAAAGTGGAGGGAGGGGGTTGGGAGAGGGGGTGGGGTTATGGATATCGGGGAGGGTGTGTGCTATGGTGAGTGTTGTGAAGTGTGTAAACCTGGCGATTCGCAGACCTGTACCCCTGGGGATAAAAATATATGTTTATAAAGCTGTAAAAAAAAAAAAAAAAAAAAAAAAAGAAAGAAAGGATGAATCCCCAAGTTTTGTAGCAACATGGACGGGACTGGAAGAGATGATGCTGAGTGAAATAAGTCAAGCAGAGAGAGTCAATTATCATATGGTTTCACTTATTTGTGGAGCATAACAAATAGCATGGAGGACAAGGGGAGATGGAGAGGAGAAGGGAGTTGAGGGAAATTGGAAGGGGAGGTGAACCATGAGAGACTATGGACTCTGAAAAACGATCTGAGAATTTTGAAGGGGTGGGGGGTGGGAGGTTGGGGGCACCAGGTGGTGGGTATTGTAGAGGACACAGATTGCATGGAGCACTGGGTGTGGTGCAAAAATAATGAATACTGTTATGCTGAAAAAAAATAAAAAAATTAAAAAAAAAAAAAAAAAGAAAAAGTGGAAATAACCAAAGACTATGAAAGGAAGGGAAGTACAAAGGAAGAATTTTCAAAGTCAAAAGGAAAAAATATTTAAAATAAATGAGGCTCAACCATTTTATATGTTGAGGGAGAAGAGCCAATAGAGAAGGAACATTGGAAGTAACAAAAAGGGGAGATTTTGCAGCACAAGCTCTTGCAGGAGAAGGGTAGAATCTAGAGTAAAAATAGAGAATATTAACTTTGGTTGGAAGCATGATAATTAGGTATTTATTCTCCTGAGTCAGGAGAGAGTGAAACCAGACTTGGCTCATAAAAAAAGCTGTAGGTCGAGAGTTTGGAAGATGAGGAGATTATGTTCCTTTCCATTCTAAGAATAAAACTATCTGAAGACCTTCAGGTTGTGGTGTTTTCCGGAGCTGACATCTTTTTTTCTTTCATGTTCCACATCTAATTGATGCATAAATCCTATAAACAAGGACTGTTGAATGAAACAATCAGAAACCTCAAAACTCCACGTGCCAATAGTCTTCATACTTGTATCAGTTCTATGGTGGTCAGTAAACCGGCTGTTGAAACTGAAAAGCTAAGGAGCTAGACTGATTGACCCAGAGTTGTGGAACTGAAGATAAAGTTGAGGGTGTTGACAGAAAAATGATTGAAAAACTGGAGGGGAGACAGGTGGGGGGGATGGGTGAGCCTGGTGGTGGATATTAAGGAGGGCACGAATTGCATGGAGCACTAGGTGTGGTGCATGAATCTTGGAACACTGAAAAAATTAAATTAAATTAAATTAACAAACAAAACAAGAAAAGCTGCATTATGGTGTCTGAGGTAGGGAGCGAGTCAGTTAAACAGAAAGTGGTCTGGGGGCGCCTGGGTGGCTCAGTGGGTTAAGACGCTGCCTTCAGCTCAGGTCATGATCTCAGGGTCCTGGGATCGAGCCCCGAATCAGGCTCTCTGCTCAGCGGGGAGCCTGCTTTCTCCTCTCTCTCTACCTGCCTCTCTGCCTACTTGTGATTTCTCTCTGTCAAATAAATAAATAAATAAAATCTTTAAAAAAAAAAAACAGAAAGTGGTCTGATAGCCAATGGTCTCAATGTCTTAATGAATTCGGTAAGAGAATGAGAGCTGAAAAGTTATGAGGTTATATTTGGAGATTTAAGATTTTATATTATGTCAAAAAATAATGAAGGAAATAACATTTTTTGAATATTGGAAAACTAAATGGAATTTTCTATTTTTAAACATTTTATTTATTTATTTGACGGAGAGAGATCACAAGTAGGCAGAGAGGCAGGCAGAGAAAGAGAGGGAAGCAGGCTCCCCGCTGAGCGGAGAGCCGGATTTGGGGCTCCATCCCAGGACCCTGAGATCATGACCTGAGCCGAAGGGAGAAGCTTAACCCACTGAGCCACCCAGGCGTCCCTAAATGGAATTTTCTTAATTCCTTGTAACTACTCTGTTTTGCTAAAATTCAATTTTCACAGGAATAATTGTCATTTCAAAACATCACGATCCTAAAGCACAAAATGTTTCACAGGACTCTGAAACTAAAGATGACTTAGGGAAGAAAATGAAAACAAAAGTGAATTTCTAAAGAAATCCCAATTTAGCATATTATAAACACAAGGCTTATTTATTTTAAAGTTATAGCTGATATTTTAAAGTAAATTTAACTAAATAAATCAACATACAGCAAGAAAATCAGGCCCATCTTTGTTGTACATGAAAAGAAGCAATCCATTCAATTGGTCAGTTCTGAACTTAAAGGAAATCTCAAAATCCATTCCACCATGAAACACATTCGGATGAAGTTCCAGGAATCCTTTAAAGAAAAGAATATGTACACATAAGCACATGCAAAGCATTACCGCCTGCATCGTAAAGGTGGTACAAAGACTAGGACGCACACTGTCATCGAGCAAATCTTTGCAGAAGAAGATGCAAATTGATGGTAAGAAATCCCCCTTGTAATTGTACAGAAGTGGCAGAGTGAACTTGATATACATTTTAAGAGGAAGCAATTTACTCTCTAAATCATAAATATGATTAATACTATCACTGTTTTCTATCAGTATTCACAATAAGAAATTGCATTGACTAAGAGAAATTCAGAGTAATGACAGTGTTGAGAAGAGAGCAAAGGGAAAGTACATAGACTAGGATATTCTTTAGCTTTCTGTTCGGAAGGTGGTTTAAGCAACTTAATAAAGAGCCAGTTTAGCTATAAATGTAGGAGGCAGCGGTGGGCTTGCATTAGGAGAAGTAGTACTACCCACCAAGTCACCGTACTCCCTTCCGCCCCCTCACCCAGGGTGCCTGCCAGGCAGACTGTGGCTGGGGAGGTCTGCCAGGGACACTGCCCCTCGCCTTTACAGCAAGCTTAGGAGCAATGGCGGTAGTGGTGGTGACATCTCCCAGCTCTCCCTTAATGGTCTACTCACCCCATTACATAGCTGAATTTTACTCTTGGGAATACTGTCCATCTATATAATGGGATAAATAAATAAAATCCTGTTGAAACATCTTTCTGGTAAATAAAATCCTTTTGAAACATCTTTCTAAGTAAAACTGCAGTCTAAGTAAAACAATTGACTTACCAAAAGATATTTTTGACACGACCATATGTCAGCCAAAAACTGCCGTGGGCTAACAGAGATCTGATACATGAATATATGAGTCTTACAACTCATTTTACATATTCAGACTTTGAGAATATATTTATGTATATCATGGCATAACTAGGTATTTCTGTGATACTAGGTTCATATGAGGTTGAAGTAATTGGATAGGGGAGATTAAATTGGGCGAAGAATATAACATACATGTTAAGCAACTACTGGTGTCTGTTTTAGAACCTTACCTGTTCCTAGGAACTGGGCTCCGTCCTGTAATGCAGTGGGGCATCCCTCCCAGGTATCATACACGTTGACCTGTTCTTCAGCATTTTGCCAAACCAGAGGCTCCCAAACAGCAAAGGGGTTATACTTCTTCATAAAATACATATCCTTGACACAGCCCACAAAACCCTTTTGGATTATGTCTATAAGAGTTGGTAGATATCAAGAGCTGGTTGATGTACTTTGAACATTTTTTTCAAGCAATTAATTTTACATGCTATTAAAATAAAAGAAATAAGAAATCGCTCTCGCTACCTATTTACTACAAACCTCCTAATGATTCACGTAAAGACCATGCCATCACCTATGCTAAGTGGTAACAATTACAATGTTTAGCCCCAGTTCCGACCCATCATATCCGCAGAAACAGATGTTTATGCAAAAACTTTGGTTTTATAGTAGTAGCCAGAATATTGCCTTCTGAACTAACGAGATTTCATCTGCCACTAGTCTTAAAAATAAAAGTGTTATAACAAGTTTTAAAAGATTTGAAGGAAGTGTTTCTATTAAATCTACAGTTTGTAGTTTGGTTTCTTCATCATGATGAACCAGTCTGTTATACAAGTTAAGTCCATGATTTGTTTTCATATTTAGGAATTGATGTAATGTTGACCTGAATCTTAGGACACCCTGGATCAGGCGGATGTGGGATTTATGAACACGGCACACAAGTGATAACAGCAGGTTGGAAAAGAAAGAAAGTGAGCAAATGAGAGAATTAGAGAAAGAGAAACATTTCGTACAGCATTGTCCCTGTTGATCAATGCAAAGCTTAGTTCTCAGCTTTGGAGTATATGACTTGATTCTAGGGAAGGTATTTACGAGCTGTCAAAGTTCTACAAAGTCATTTTATATGCACAATGTCAGATTATTTATTGATTAGGAAGATATGTCCTCTACAAGAAGGGTCCTGCTATCAGGGCATTCTCCCTCTTTCCGGTGCATGGATATACCATAGCCAGGAAGTGTACTTGATGGGTAAGGAACAAGGACAAAGGCTGGAGAGAGCTTGATCTCTCTCACTCTCTCTCTACCTCTCTCGTGTGTGTGTGTGTGTGTGTGTGTGTGTGTGTGTGTGTGTGTGTGTGTGAGAGAGAGAGAGAGAGAGAGAGAGTGTTTTTAAGGGACTTCTTTACCAATCTAAACTAGTCCAGTAAAAACCCTCTCTAGAAATATTTCTAAGGAGGAACCTATAATTCTGTCTTGGGTATTTAAATATATCCCTCTCCAAATTTCACTGAAAACATTTTATTCCTTTTGATCTTCATCATGATTCCCTGAAGACCACCACACAAGCACAATGTATACTTACCTAGGCTTTAGCTCATTTGTAATATTTATGTAGTTACATTTTACTTCCTGGGAGAAACTTGGAAGACACCCTATGCCCTTCAATGAGAACATGGGAAAACAACCCTAAAATCATAGCAATGCATTTGGAAAGGTGATTTTTTTTCTACTGCCTCAGGTTAATTTCATCCAGGTTAGTTTTTTTATTGATTTCATTTTGAATCAGTTTTTGTTCTCTCATTCTAAAAATATAGGAATTATTTTGTCTCTGTCTCAATTATAGCACTTACAGCATTTGCTCAGCATTATATACCCTCTGTAATATGCCCTCTATTCTGGCAAAGACCACATTTTATTCATCTATGGACATCTAGGGACTAGTTTAGCGCTGATCACATGCTCAATACTCAGGGAATGTTCTTTACCCTATTGAGAGGATAAATCAAGTCCACAGTTTAACATTTCTGTGTTGTTTCGGTTTAAAATCTTCGAAAAACTGATACATAATCCTAAAATAAGATACCTTTGACTGAAATTAGTAGCATTCATTTCAGCAAAAGTTTAATAAACTCTTTTATATGTCGATGACTGGCACCAAGAATTGAAATGCAAGTAATACACAGTCACTTTAGGAAAGAAGACACCTAAGGAACTTTTTTGACATACTGATAAAGGAAATACAGCATGAGATAGAATATAATACTAATATTAATACTTTAAAATAATGCACTCATACTTGATCGTGTTGTAAATTTTGGTGACAACATATAAATCCTATACCATCAGCAAACTTACCAGGATCCTTTCTGAGGATGGTATAACCCCGTGGAAGCCCTCCCACAAATACTCCCGTGTTCCCTCCAATAATCGTGCTCCCATTCAGGGCGGTCAAAGAACCTATGGAAAAGGAGATGAGAATTCCAGGTGTACCAGGATAATCTGGGTTCTACTAATTCAATAAATGCTTAAACCCTTCACTGAGCCCTGGACACCACTCTTTCTTGGTTCTCCTCTTTTTTATATTTCTTCAATGGTTTTTCCTAACGTCCCGACATCTTGATGTTGGAAGGACCAGGCTGTCTCCCCGCTCAGATCTCTTTCTCCACATATGTGGATGTCCTAAGTCCTCTGGAGGGATGACGTAGAGGGCTGAGCACCTATGCAAATGACCAGGTGAAAGACCGGAAGAGGCCTGGGTCCCTGGCTATGTTGTATAACAATGCAAGTCTCCTGTTAAGACTTCTATCCGACTCCATATTTTCTTGGGAGTAGGGGCTTCCCCCCCACCCCAGAACCCAAACCACTCTAATTAGCTCTACTTACATCTGTTCCTTGGTGTTAAACACCATCCTTAGCTGACAATTCCCATTGTATATCTTTATCTTGGAAATCTTCCCTGAACTAAGAGTTGAATCCAGAACCCTACCTGATATTTCCATGTGGATGCCTCACAGATACTAAGACTGAATGCCTTCAGACTGAACATCTCTCTCCATATCAGCTTCTCCCATGGTCTTGTCAACCTTAGCTATGGCAACTTAGCTATGGCTATGGCAACTATGGTCTTCCAGGTGCCCAGACCCTAAACTTAACAGTCATGGTCTATGTTAGGAATTAACAAACTCTTTCTGTAAAGGGCCAGGTAGTATATATTTCAGGCTTTGTAAATAATGCAGCTTCAAATGGAACAGACAATACATAACAAATGGATACAACTGTGCTCCAGTAAAACTTTATAAAAACGGTGATGAGATGGATATGGCCCATAGGTAGTTTGCCAACCCCTGTTCTACTTGAATCAAATGTTAAATTAAATTTAATATTTACAGTATATACAGATTTCTCATTATAACCACAATTTTACTTCCCTGGTTCAAGAAACTGTTTTTTTCTTGCTGAATTATTTTATAATTATTACAGAAGTTTATTGACTCCCCCATTTCCATCCTGTTCCCCTTAAAATTCATTTCCAAAGAGCTTCCTTTTTTCTAAGCAAAAGCCCACAAGAGCCTATGTAATACAGCCCTAAAAGCCTCTCTGATTTCTGCCTATTACTAGGCCCTCCACCCACTCTTTCCCATACTGGCCTCTTTGCTGGTCCTTGACATGCCTTATATATATATTCCCACTTCAGGACCCTGGCACCAACTACTCCCTTGGCTTGAAAACATGCTTCTCTTGGTTACTCTCCTGGCTTACCCACTTACTTTCCTTAGGTCTCTGTTCAAATGTCACCTTATCAAAGATGGCTTTTCTAACAGTCCCTTATGAGATCAAAACATTCCCTCCCCAATACACACACACATAACACAATTTCTCTTTTCTCCTGCTTTATTATTTTCAAAATATACCACTACTTAATCTCGTTCAACATTTATTTATTCTGCCTCCTGCCCTTCTCCCACCTGAGATGTAACTCTTGCTCTTTGTATCCAGAGTTTCTAGAGCAATACTGTCATACAGTAGGTACGCATTATAATTTTGTATTTCCTGAGCATATTAATAAAAGCTTGAATCATCATGCAGGTACTGTGACTGTCTTATAATTATATAAAGACAGTAGAGAGGGTAGGATGGAAAGAATACTGAACTTCAAATTACAAAGACAGGATCAGCATCCCAAGAACACTATCAATTGTGCAAATTGGGAAAAGTTATTTACCTTTCCTGAGACTCAGTTTCATCATTTCTAAAATGCATATAATAACTGCTTTATTTTATTTGTCTTTTGTGGGTCAAAAATAACATGAGAGAACATCAGTATAAGCCCTTGCAAATTGTAAAAGACAAAATTGCTGCTGATGACTCTGCTGTTTCTCTTGCTTTACTAAAACTGTGCATAATGAGAAAATGGTTGCCAGACTTCATCATTTTAGGAGCAACCCAAAGGCAAATCCAACAGCAATGCAGATGAAATTGAGAGGAGATAAAGGTGAAATGAAAGATGTAGAAATAAAATCAACAGAAAAGTATAGCCACATTAGCATAGCTATAGAACTATATATATATATAGTTCTATTATATATATATATATATATATATATATATATATATATATATAATATCTTTTTCTTACCTGTATACTGCCCATCGAGTGTGATTTGGCCAAAAGCCTGATGCCTAATAGCTATTATCTCATGCCATTTGTCATCACTGTATTGTTTTCCACCATCATTAGTTGTAGTAACTTCCACTGAAGACCCCTTGAGGGAATGAATGAATGAATGAATGAATGACTATATATGTTTGTAAAGTCATATGCATATAATTCTATATTTGCTAGAAATCAATTATAAATTTTGACATGATCATGATGGAAGCATGCATGCTCTTCAAACCAAACTCAACATTAAAGTTGATGCCTAACATCATTCTAGCATGTCTCTGACGTCCTTCCGCAAACACCATAGTACTCAAGCCTGAAAAGATCTTCTCTTTGGAATAAAAAATCTCTTACAAGCATGCTTGCATTTTGAGCACTTATAGTCATCAGAAAGGTAAAGAATTTTCTATTCTAAAATTATAGCTCTTAAGATTTTGGTAGAAATATGAAATAAGAATTTAAAACTAATAACATACTATTGAATCTGGATTGTTCTAAAGATGGGGAAATGTCTAGCAACTTAGTTTCTCTTACCTTCACTACACTGCTAATCAGTAGAAAGAATGAGAGTCATATTAAAAATTAGCCACTTATGATGAATACATTGACTATTATTATTGCAGTTAAACTTTGTACTCCGTGCTCTTTAGTCTAAAATCTAGCATTTATCTTTAAAAAAAAAACAAAACAAAAAATAAAAAATAAAAAATAAAAGAAAAAAAATAAAATCTAGCATTTATACTTGTATCTGAGACCATCGCATCATAGATAAAAATGAATTCCTAAGCAGTTAAGAGTAGGAGATGGCAGACCTCAAGAACAGAAATGAGCAGAAAGGAGGAGAGGATAAGGAAACAGAGAAAGAGAAGTAGAAGAGAAACCTTCCATTTGAGTACTTTCTAGCCAAGTAAAAACGTTTTCAGCCTATCAGGTTCAGCACAATGCTACCCTTTTTAGTGTTAGTGGACAAATAAAAGTAGAAAATATTTCAACTTCATCACCATCATCAGTTACTACTACTACTGTTAAAGAGAAAACCACCAGAAAAGTACTCTAAACCTTCTAAGTGAAAATACATTTCTTTCTTAATTTCTGATTTTCTTACCAATAATTAACTTCAATACAATAAAAATTTTTTTTAAAGACTGGGTAAAATATTATAATTTTTAAAAGATTTGTTGGAATATTTCCCCAAACTCCCATAATTTTGGAACACCATTTTTCAAAAAGAGAAAAGTGATAATTACCTGATATAACTGAAGATTTATATCACAAAAAGGGCGTGAGTCATATCACCTTAAGTAAAACAATTCTGTTTATATTTCCCTAACATAGCTTCAGCGATGTAACATGTCCATTCTACACATTTAATTGGCTCCTGTCAGGCCTCATACAGAGCATGACAACATGTATGACATACAGAAATTCATATTACCAAAAAACAGCTTTTAATTTCCCATGAGGATGGGTGGGTTGCTCCTCATGTGGACAATATCCCAACTTTTACAGACAACTCGATCAGCTAGAAGGATGACCATTTGGTAAATCCATTTTCTAATCCTTGAATTTTTGTAGGTTGACTTTCTTTATATCTCTTTCCTCTACCTACTCTTTTATTTTCTCCAATCCTATTTCAACATTTTAATATTTTACAAACACACATTTCATTATCGTAGTTTAATAATTAAAACCAGAACTGGTGTCGTGCCCAATTAATGTGCCCTGGTAGCATGCCCATTAGTTTTTCCATTAGTGAATTCAACAATACTAATGGGATTACTAGCATGGGATGCTAATTGGGCGTGACATAAGAAACTGGCTTACTTCTTAGCATACCCTTGCTAATGATGAAATTAATGAGCATTTTATTAAATGCTGTCTCATCAAAGTGTACTTAGTTAGCGTTAAAATTGTTACAAACGATGCTGCATTCTAAAGATCAGGTGTCTGAGTAAGTGGTTCTTCATATTATGTTTGGCAACAATTTGAAGCATTAATAGTTCTCTACATCAGAAATCACATTTATTGGAGACAAATAAGAGTACGTAACATACAGCCTCAGGATGCCAAATTTGCTTTATACTTGGAAGAACTTAGCATATTATTCTTTGATGATCATTTGAAAATTATGTCCCCCCCCCAATGTTAAGAGAATAATTCTGTGATCAATTCTAGTATCACAGCATGCAGTTTGTCCTTTCCATTTGGAAAATACCAGACATGTTAAATAAATGCCGTTCAGAATTGTTTGAAAGCTTTCACTTTTGCAGGTCCCTCCTGAGTGAAATCAGAATATTATGTGAGTTTCTTCTTAATACCCCTGAACATAAAACATTTAAATGATAACCACAAGTTATTATTGGTCAACAAAATGTCATCTGACCAAGTATATCCAAATTGGAGTTAATCATATAAAGCATGGGGGATGACAGCTAATTGTTAGAGACTTAACCAAAAAAATACAGCAATTAAGAATTGGAGGAACTTTTCTTTACTGTGACTCTTAATAATAATTCCAAGTGTTCAGTTCATATACCCAGTTTTAAATATCATGAAGAATCTTTCCCCCTTCCCCAAATATTTATTCCCAGAATGCATTCAACCACTGAAAAGAAAACCAAATAAGTTTTTACACCTATAGCCTCTGTGTAGGAATAGGTTGTTATGTAAAGAATTCATTACTTAAGTTTATTAACATATTTTAAGGAACATACACAATAACTTTAAGCTATTTTGAAGTGATGTGCTAGACAGTGGTGACTTTAAATTCCTATAAAATGCTCTTTTCGCAATTCAAATTTAACTCTTATGAATGGATTTGGGACAGTAATTTAAAAATAATCATCAGTAAAAGTCAAAGTTTCTAACAAGCTGAGAAATTAAAACAAGTAAGAACTGAATTGTTAAATAATCATTAAAGAGTTGGAAATTTTATGTAGAGAATATGGATAAATGGATAAATTTCTTCATTATAAGTATATTTTACCAATAGTTATTGAACCGGTCAGTGAGTCTATCCGTCAAGAGACATATATTTACTGAGCATCTACTATATTCTAAGGACTTAGCCTCAGGGATCTGTTTCAGGACAAAAGAGTCAGACTTGGCCCTCACTGAATTATACAGTCTGATAAGAAAGACACATTAAGTAAGTAACAACTTGTCTGATGAGTAAAACAAGGCATTCATTAGATAATCTTATGTCATTCAAAGATAGAGGAAAGAAAACTGGCTTACAGTAGTACCTAAAGTATTCAAAATATAATTTGAACATCATTGGGAAGCATATAGAAGTTCTAAGTTTCTTAAATGTGAGATACTTCTAACTTTCTACAAGCAGCTGCATTCCTGTTCCCAACTAAAAGGAGAAAAAAACAATGGAAGAATATTCAAAATTTTCTCCATTCCAGTTTCAACATTTTTTTGTCTGAAAATATGTAGAGACTTCATTAAAAAGTGAGCAGATATGATATGCTCAGTTTACCTCCATTGGAGTATAAATTCCTTAGTGGTGGGAAGGACACAGTCTCTGCTAGCTTGAGCTCACTGTTTCATACGGAGATATAGCATCATGTCCTAAGACCACTTAGTATAATATACCTGATCACGTGTTCTCAAGTACATCCTAAGCTAATCTTGCTCAACTAATACCTTATATTCTTTTGAATTAACTAATTGTCACTTTCTTAAAAATGCACGTAACTTTTGCCTTGTGGAGAGATACTTTAACTCCAAATAAAAATTCACTTGCCAGGTATCATTAATTAAACCCTTCCTATGCTCCTACTCCTCCAACTTTTGGCTATAAACAATTCATTTCATACTGGGCGGCACCTACCAACTTTTTAAACAGGTTAGGATTTGGGTATAGAGAGTAGGGACAGAGTGGCTGGAAAAGCTAACGACAGTGATGAGTGCTCTATGTAAGTATTTGAGGGAGAAGGGAAAGGGGCAGAAATGATTGGCAATGCCCTGTGTATGCCTCCCTGAACTCTGCTATCATGTCTCACACTAATCTGATCATTGAAAAGGAGGTGAAAAGATGAGTCAGAGTTTTCTGGCAGCCATTCCCAGGACCTTCATGACAATTCTATGGCTAAGTGGAGTAACCTCTTTACCTTCTATTCTGCAGAATTTGAAGATACCACATTCTTCAAAGAGACACAGTCATGCTCCAGATCTGGGGAAATCATTTTTGTATTAATTCTGCAAAAACTTTGCCCCATGTTTGGGGTGTGTTTGTGTGTTTATCGTACCCAAAATAGGTGATGAACAACAAGCCAACATACGGTTGCAAACGGAGCTCTGGGATGTGCTTCGTCATCTAGAATCACACAGACATTGGGATGGACATTTGCAATGGGAATGACCAATTGTAAATTCGAGTTAATGTGAAGCCACCTCACCATAGGACACTCTCTGGGTCTTGGTCCTTCCCTGACCTGTCCAACTCAAACAGAGACTCTGTACTCCAACCGTGGGACCAGGAGGCCCAGATGAGTGGATGGCAAGAGTGAATGACATGTTCATTTCTTATTACTGTGTTCCTAGTGCGTAACTGCATAGCACAGCACATGGAGCATAATAGGTGTTTAACAAAATGGCATTAAATGAAATAAACTACATCCAGTGCCAGTTCGATCACTAAATTACTGTGTGACCCTAGTTAGGCTATTCGTCTAAAGCAGGGATGAAAACAATACTATCTCAAGTGGCTACTTCAAGAGTGAACTAAGATAATTAATGTGAACCCACATTGTATACTTTAAAAGCTCTATGAATAAAGGGTTATACAATTAAGGTTTTTCTCCACCTGGCTTCTTCTCAATTATTCCCAGATATAAATGAGTTGGGGGAAGAAAAGCAGAACAGAATTTTTCATTTTCACTGACCTTCTTCTATCTCACTGTACTATTTTCCTTCCTTTTCATGATTTTTGTTGATTTTGACCATTTAGTCTCTCTTTTCACCTTGTTAATTTGGATGTTCTTGGAACATTTTCATTTTATCAGTAATTAATGTCTATTTCACATCATTTGAAACAAAACATTTTTGCCTATTTATTTTATGAAAATAAGACACCAATGTGATCCATTCCCCTACCGCCTTCTCTACTAAGTTGATACCTTTAGAAAACTTTCAAATCACTTATCTTTCCCTCTCCTTCAACTTTTAGTAATTTCAGCACCGAACAGTTATTAGAGGTTAGTTTGTTTGTCTGTTTTGCCTTTGCCATATGTCTCCTCTATTTCAAATAGTCTTTGGCAGAATAAAACACATTTCTAGTCACACTGCCATTAAATATTTAAGCTGAACTTAATATTGGCAGTTTTAATATTCACCAGTGCTTTTCCTCTTCATAGTTCAGACTTTTCTTTTTTCCTTCTGATTAGATGACTTGCTGAAATATTTCCTTCCAATACGGTACATGGATGGTATTTTATCTGTCTCTGGGTATTAATAAGCGTTATTCTTTCATGTTGACAAGCAGCAGAGTATCAGAGTTAAAATCATGGTCTTCGGAGGTAGAATGCCTGGGTTTCAATCCTGACTTCTTCACTAATTAGCTGGATGACTTTGGGGAAATTAATTTAACCATGGCTCTGGTTTTTTTTTTTTTTTAACTTGTAAAGTGGGAATAATAAGAAAATCTACCTCATAGAGTTGTGGTATTTAAACGAGTGTGTGTGTTTACATATACAGTCAACACTTAGAATCATGTCTGGCATATAGAGGTCCTACAGAAGCAATAGTTTTGTTTCACCTTGACTAGAACTTCATGAGTCCTTTCAATAAAGTTATAATCAATTCTTCCTTAAAAGGATATGCTGTCCTACTTTGTATTCCACGATGTTTTAATCCTTTTTATTGTTCAAGTGTTTTTTTATTGTCCTTCTGAAATTCTTCTTATTTGAAGATCTGAAAATCTTTTTTATATTTTTTCTTACGTATTTTGCCCTGCTCATCTCAGGCTCCGTCGTGTCTCTCTCCTAATTCATTTACTTAGAGTTTTCAAATGATAAATAATATTTTCAGTCCTGTTACTCCATCAACTTCAGTGTGCTGGTTGTTGGGTTCTTTTCCCCATTGCCATCCGCCTGGCCTTCTGAGACAGCTGCTTCTTTTATTCTCTCTGGCTGTTGGATTTGCTTATATGCGAAGCTACTTCTTCTTTGCTTACTCACTGCCCATGTATTGGTACCCCTTAAGAAACTGCAATTCTACAGGACACCCAGGAGTCTATGCCTGAGTGCCTACCAACTACTGTCCTGGCAGTTATCAGGCTCCTGTCAAAACACCAGGTGTAAACCTTTCTTCCTTGTCTTTCCAGTTGCTGACTCATGGGTCTTCCAGCTTCCTGACACAGGGAGAACCCAGCCAGAATCTTGCGGTCCTCTGCAAGGAGCCGGACAGGATGCTCAGATACACTGAGTCCAGCAGGCCCCGCCTCTCTTCTTTAAGGTGTGTGGGTGTCCAGGGCGTATTAGGTGCTGATCCTCACCCACAGCTTTTGGCCCATGACTTAGATACAAAGAGAAAAAGTCATGCCAGCTTTACACCATAATGTAAAACATTGACTTGGCAGGCATAACTTAGGATTTAGATCAGCAGTTTAAAGTTGAAACCCTGAGGAAATGGAAAGTAAATCATCTTTTACAAAACCTTACTCATCCTCCATTACGCCCTGGCCCAATACAGTACCTACTGTCAAATTCTTACCAATACTTGTTTAACACAAGTGAAGACAACTATTCAGTAATTTTTTCATTGCCTTTGGGAAAAATTTAAGACTTCACATTTGCTTACAAAGCACTCGGGGACTTGGTCTCCATCCACCTTTTCAAACTCTCACATTTCTCTTTGTTCTATATTACATTCATATTATATTCATCTTGATGTGTAGAATAAGTCACATTCTTGTCTACTTGGGCACTTAATGTTTGCTATTTGCTCTTCGGAAATTTTATTCTCAGTGCCTTCCTGATCTCATTAGTATCTCCCCTGTCCTGACCCTTCTCAAACATGCATCTTCCGTACAGACATGTGTTCTTGCTCTGACTTTTCCTCATTGTTGTGCATCTCAGTTAAATATCACATTTTCAGAGAAGACTGACAACTCAGAAAAGAAAGACCCTTTATTTTATGCTCCCATAATAAACAGCTCCTTGTACTTTTCTTCCATAATGTTCATGAATATTTTACATTAATTTTACCTAGATTGTTTCACAGGGGCATAGCTGAATTTAACTTTAAAACTATTATAGTCTGTGATACCCAGCATTATAGTACCTGATAGGAACATAAATATTTGCTGGTAAACAAAGGAGGGAAGGAAGGAAGGAGGGAGGTACGGAGGGAGAGAGGGAGGAAGGAAAAGAGAGAGAGAAAAAAAGAGAGAAGGAGAGAGAGAGGATATGGAAGAATTAAAGAGAGACATAGTTTTGCTTTCAAGGAAAATAAAAATAGATCTATTCAAATGTATTTAAAAGTTTCCATCTTCATTATAAGATAGCATATGGTTGTTAAGCATGCAGATTCTCAGTCAGACTATGCGGTTTGAAAGAGAGCTCTGCTATTTTAGCTGTGGGCAAGTCGTCAGCACCTTCCTAAGTTCCATTGTTTTCATCAGTAAAGTGAGGCTAATAACAGTACTTACCTCCAAGTTTTTGGTGAAGATTCAATGTGAAATATAAGCGCTTACCTCAGTCCCTGGCACCTAGTACACTCTCAAATATATCAAGTCTTATGATTACTCATTTACCTGAGGATCAAAAAGAAAACAAGGACGTCCATTCTTCAACTGAAGTGCAAAATACTCTTCCTGATTGCCAGGCGATGCAGCAAAAACAATCAAACCTTCAGGCACCCTTGTTCGAAAGCTGGCCTTAATGCCTGGTGAGACAAGTGCAATCAGCATCAGTGCTGGGGTTTTGTTGATTCTTTCTGATAAATGTACATTTACTTTCATTATTATTTATGATGTAGTGAGTACAGTCAGGGATTTATACACAGCAATGTAGTGGGATAGTCCTAGCCATTTGGTTTTAAATATATCCTGTTATGAATGCCAACCTGTTCTTGGAAACTCAAGCCTGCACTCCCACTAATCAATATATAATGTACTTCCAATTTATGCAAAACTCATCAACATGAAAAGACATGTTGTCAACCCAAAATTGGATACTCAGAGTATCAATGTGAAAATATCAGAGCCATAAAAATAAATGGGTTTTTGACATGAATGAAAGGAACACAGGGGGGCTTGTTTAAAATACGTAGGAGATTTAAAGAATCAGTCTAGTAATAGAAGCTAAAAACTAGAAAGACCTGCTATGAAGAAGCCCATAGAGCCAATTTTCTGAAACAGGATCCTACAACCAAATGGTCTGCAGCTTTCAGAATTTCAGGGTCTCCCTCACCCTTCAGATCACCTACTGCCTTAGACACACAATGCTCTTGTCTTAGAGGAATTTCCCCAGCTCACAAAGCAGGGGAAGCTTGTGATGGTCTAAGATGTCTTCCCACTACCCCACATGGTCTCAACACATGGTATCCCACTCACTTACAGCACCCTTCCTTGTGTGTAACACTTTTTGCTTAATGTATTGAAACTGACACAGAAGTTTAAAAGATATAGGCTTTGTTCTCAAAGAATTCCCAGTTTAGTTGGCAATAAAAAATGTATGTGTCTTAGCAGACAAATTGTATGATGAGAAACAAATAAGAGGTCAAGAACTTATTTGAGAATCAAAAACAACTCATGATCACAATATTAAATAATTAGTGAATACTGATCTGAGTAGTCATACGGTCAACCAGAACTATGGAAGTTTGAAGCAGAGAGAGTTCCCTTCAGGCTAGCCTGGTAACCAAAGTCCAACATAGGTGGGGTTTTAATTTGAGTTCAACAGACTGCAACTACTGCAGGAACCATGTCTGACTCATCTTTCCAGCCCTGGTTCATTACATGGCATCTAGGTGCATTTATTAAATCTTCTAAGAGCCTGGAGGAGGAGAAGGCAGGGAGAGATGTATCAGTGATGAGGGGAAAGTTTTAGCATAGGAGTGGAGGCAGGAAGGTAGTAGTCATTTTGTGAGTGTCAGATTGCCATTTTTTAACTACGCATCAATAGAACATTAACATTTGTTGAGTACTCTGTTACACAGTGAAGAAGAAAAACTGACAAGCCAGTGCCTGATGTTAAAGTTCTAGTTGAGGAAAAAGACAAAACAAAAACTTATTATGAGGTGTGATAAGTGATACAGAGATATAGATAAGATGTAATTTGATTCAAAGGGATTGACGAAGGTTTCACAGAGAATGTGAAGCTAGAGCTTGTTTTCCAAGAGTAGAAAGACTTGGGGAAAACTGTACAAAAGGCTAAAGTGTTGAGGGATGTTGGATGCTGAGTGGGAGTTAAGAGAAGAATCTGGAGAGACAGGCCAGACCTCATCTTAGCCATAGACTATCCAGCCCGAGAATCTGAATAGAAGACAAAGATGGAAAGGGAGGTTGTGTGAGAAGTATCTATAGAGTGAAAATTTTAACACCAGCAAAGGCAAGTCTGGAATGTGGACTTCAGACTTGCCAAAGAGTCAACTCAATTTTTTCCCAGCCTTCTTAGCTTCTGCATCTTTGGCTTCTAGATTTTATGCGTTGGGCCCCTTTAAACACACTTGTCCTACCCATTTGGATATGGCATTGACTCCCATTCCAATTCTCTTCCTCCTGGCTGCTAGGATATTATGTCCTTGTTGTTAAACTTGTACCTGGTCTATCCCAGCATTTCTATGAGCCACAGAATAAGACTGTTTGTCCCAACAAATCACTCCTCGGTATTCAAACTCATATGAACCCCTGCTACTAGCTCACCTCCTCTAATAAATGGACAGAAAAGGCTGAGCTTCCTGATTAGAATTTATCTTATAGACTAAAGGAAGGCATTAAACCTTGGGTGGAAGAAGGGAATAGGATGGTCAAAGTCAGGATTATGGCAACCAAACTAATGGGGGCTTGTATAAAAGATACAGATAATTTAGCCACAGAGCAACCAGTTAGGATATCACTGTGTTTGGGGGAATAATGTGATAAAATTTTTCATTAAGAACTGACAAGTAACTAGATGGATTGAAAGAATAGACTATATTTCAGAAGAAACTCATTAAGACATGTTGATATAAGGTGATGATGTGGGACAAAATGGTGAATTCTTTTCATCAATTACTAAGGGGAAATTGTCATTATTAACAAATAAAAAGGTCAGGTAAAATAAGAAAATATGGGATTGAGGATGTAAGTTCAGTTTGGGGCACAGTGTGTATTTATTAATGATGCAAAAACTATCCAACACTGGGAAACAAGAAACTAAATCTTAGAAGAGAAGATGGGGCAAGAAAATAAATTAGCAATCACCTGTCAAGGATCCATGTCTCTTTGAAGCAGAACATAGAAAAAGAGAAAGAGCTTTGGGGGAAATGACCCTCCCCCAACATTTAAGAAAAGAAAAGCAAAAGAAAATTAATAAAATTAGCACAAGGATA
Source organism: Lutra lutra (assembly GCF_902655055.1). Classification (NCBI taxonomy): domain Eukaryota; kingdom Metazoa; phylum Chordata; class Mammalia; order Carnivora; family Mustelidae; genus Lutra; species Lutra lutra. The sequence continues at coordinate 54,354,584 of NC_062292.1, forward strand.
ATAATACTGTAAAATGGAAGCCTAGGTAAGAGAGAACTTTTTAAGAAGGCAAAGTTAGGTAACCATGTAACACTTCCTGTAAGTCCAGAAAAATTAGACCTGAAGAAAAGATTACAGAGTTGGTAATTAGTAATCATTAGACATAATCTTTTTCAATGGAATGGAATGGTCCAGAGTCCAAACGACTGTGTACTAAGGATTGAGAGAATGGATGTATAGGTAGTGGGTATGGAGCACTCATCACAAAAACCTGATAAAGAAAGAAATGGGAGGAAATAAATAAATTATTAGGGTAGACCAATCAGGGGAAAGAAGGAGATATCTGCCAACAAAAACAGTTGTGGCCAAAGTGTGGTCTACATTCTGACTGGAGAACAACTGTATTTCTACCAACTCTTCTTCTCTTAAGCTTCTCTCCTTCGGGTCTAGAGTATCTCTCTCCGTCAGACATCTTCTCTTCAAATTACCATTTTTAAAATTTTATATATAGTATCAGATATTATAACTAAAACTATTGTTTTAAAATTAAGCAGTTGGAGAATTCTACCAAATATTCAAAGAAGAAATAATACCTATTCTCCTGAAGCTGTTTCAAAAAATAGAAACAGAAGGAAAACTTCCAGACTCTTTTTACAAAGCCAGCATTACCCTGATCCCCAAACCAGGCAAAGACCCCATCAAAAAGGAGAATTTCAGACAAATACCCCTGAGGAATATGGATGCCAAGATTCTCAACAAGATCCTAACTAATAGAATCCAACAGTACTTTAAAAAGATTATCCACCACGAGCAGGTGGGATTTATCCGTGGGATGCAAGGGTGGTTCAACATTTGCATATCAATCAATGTGATAGAACAAATCAATAAGAGGAGAGAGAAGAACCAAATGGTCCTCTCAATTGATGCAGAAAAAGCATTTGACAAAATACAGCATCCATTCCTTATTAAAATGCTTCAAAGTATAGGGATAGAGAGAACACTCCTCAACTTCATAAATCTATCTAGGAAAAACGAATATAAACAAATATCATCCTCAATGGGGAAGAGCTGACAGCCTTCCCTTTGAGATCAAGAAAATGACAAGGATGCCCACTCTCACCATTGTTGTTCAACATAGTACTAGAAGTCCTAGCAACAGCAATCAGACAACAAAAAGAAATAGAAGTTGTTTATAGCAGCAATGGCCACGGTTGCCAAACTGTGGAAAGAACCAAGATGACCTTCAACGAACGAATGGATAAGGAAGATGTGGTCCATATACACTATGGAGTATTATGCCTCCATCAGAAAGGATGAATACCCAACTTTTGTAGCAACATTGACGGGAGTGGAAGAGATTATGCTGAGTGAAATAAGTCAAGCAGAGAGAGTCAATTATCATATGGTTTCACTTATTTGTGGAACATAACAAATAGCATGGAGGACATGGGGAGTTAGGAGAAGGGAGTTGGGGGAAATTGGAAGGGGAGGTGAACAATGAGAGACTATGGACTCTGAAAAACAATCTGAAGGGTCTGAAGAGGTGGGGGGGTAGGAGGTTGGGGGAACCAGGTGGTGGGTATTAGAGAGGGCACGGATTGCATGGAGCACTGGGTGTGGTACAAAAACAATGAATACTGTTATGTTGAAAATAAATTTTAAAAAATGATTAAAAAAAAAGAAATAAAAGTATTCAAATTGTCAAAGAAGAAGTCAAACTCTCTCTCTTCGCAGTTGACATGATACTTTGTATGGAAAACCCAAAAGATTCCACCCCAAACTACTAGAACTCATACAGCAACTCAGTAATGTGGCAGGATACAAAATCAATGTACAGAAATCAGTTGCTTTCTTATACACTAACAATGAAAATATAGAAAGGGAAACTAGAGAATTGATTCCATTTACTCTAGTACCAAGAACCATAAGATACCTGGGAATAAACCTAATCAAGGAGGTAAAGGATCTGTACTCGAGGAACTACAGAACACTCATGAAAGAAATGGAAGAAGACACAAAAAGATGGAAGACCATTCCATGCTCTTTGATCAGAAGAATAAACATTGTTAAAATGTCTATACTGCCTAGATCATTCTATACTTTCAATGCCATCCCGATCAAAATTCCACCAGCATCCATGTGCTGGAGGCACCTATGTGGAAATAGCATACTTGCAAATACTTGCAAAAGCAAGTATTTGAATGAGGAAAGAAATTGATAAAATTAATAATGGCTCAATCCAGAAATATAGTTACTTGTTCTTAACTGATGGGAAATTTGGTGAATGAAATGGAATCAGAGTAAGAATTACAAGAATATTTAGTTGAGTTATATGTGGGAATAAATCAACTAATACTATATGCCATTTATGAGATATGGAAGTGCATGTGTTTTTCAGACACATTTGTAAATTTTATACTTACAAAACAAAGAAATGCACTTCTAGCCCGACTAAAATATAATACCTTATACACAGAACAAGGAAAATTTCTTGTGAAAAGGGAGGATTTAGTATAATAAAGCACAATTTGATTTGATGTTGTATGGTCAACTTTCCTTTAGCTTTTTCAAATAATTCAGTCTTGTCATCTTTCTGCTTACATTACAAAGATGAATTTTTTGCATATATTCTATGAAGAAATGAATAATGCACACATCCATGGAGATGTCCTGTTCTTGATAATATTGCTATAGATATAGGTAAGTCCTATCTTTTGAGCCCAATGCTTTACATCATATTATCAATTTTTTAAATGAATTAAATTCACAAATAAATGTATTGGCACATAAAACAATTTTGATGAATATATAAAATATTTCAAAGAGAATGTTATTGAATTTACCATGAGACAGAACGGTAAAATACCTAAATGTTTCACATAATCATACTCCCTTCTGCTGTAAGAAATTATATATTTATACATCCCCATCCATTGATTTTAGGTTCAGCCATGAGACTTGTGTTGGGCAAAAGAATGGAAACAGATATGTTGTACACTGACAGAGCAAAGGCTTTAAATACAGCCGTGTGATTGAACGTGACCCTTCTTCCTCTATGCCTCATGAATGTGCTTTGATCCTGTCCCAAGAATAAGAGGATATGTGGCCTAGAGCCAAACAGTACCAAAGTATTTTTTTGTTGTTGTTTTTAAAGTTTGTATTAAGGAGCAATGTTGACTAAGATGAATAGAAGAATGAAAAACATACATTTCTCACTTGCCTAAGAATTTAGCTTTTTGATTTATTTTTATTTTTTTTTAAAGATTTTATTTATTTATTTGACAGAGAGAAATCACAAGTAGGCAGAGAGGCAGGCAGAGAGAGAGGAGGAAGCAGGCTCCCTGCTGAGCAGAAAGCCCGATGTGGGGCTCGAACCCAGGACCTGGGATCATGACCTGAGCCGAAGGCAGCGGCTTAACCCACTGAGCCACCCAGGCGCCCCTAGCTTTTTGATTTAAAAGAAAAAAAACAGGAAATAATCTAAGGTTCAGTATTTTTTGTTTCAAGTTTCTGAAGAAATAATAGAGCATTCTTCTATCTCAGTATTCATTCATTCATTCAAGAAATATTTAGGAAACACATACTTTGTGCAGCTACTCATCTAGGCTGTTGGGATACACATTAAGCTCCTTGCTCAACGGAGAGTCTGTTTCTCCTTCTCCCTCTCCCTCTGTGTGCTCTCTCTCTGAGATAAATAATGAATCTTTTGAAAAATAAAATAAAATACCCATACATCCATGGCCTAGCATTTTAAAAAATCTAAATATCCAAGATTTAGCTGGAAATATTTAACTTTTATATAAATGTTTTTATAACTTTAAACATTTAATCATAAAAACAATATAGTTACAAGGCCATGGAATAGGCAAAACATTCTTGAACAGTGAGGTAAACTATAATAGAAAGGGAATGGATGGTTAATTATACTGTATCAAAATTAAGAACTTTTGTCTAACAAAAGGCATGAATAGGAGAGTGAAAAGGCAACTAACATTGTAGGAGCAGATATTTGCAACACATATCTCTGATAACAGATGAATATCCAGAATATATCCTACAAATCAACAAGAAAAAGGAAAACAATCCATTAGAAAATTGAGGGGGGAGGGGCACCTGGGTGGGTCATTCAGTTGTGTCTGCCTTCCCCTCAGGTCACGATCTCAGGGTCCTGGGATCAAGCCCCACATCAGGTTCCCTGCTCAGTGGCAGAGTCTGCTTCTCCTTCTCCCTTTGCCTCTCCTCCCTGCTCATGCTCTTTCTCTCTCTCTCTCTCTCTCTGAAATAAATAAATTAAATCTTTTTTTAAAAAATGGGGGCAATTAGCTTTTCAAGAAATATGATATCCAAATGACTAATCAACACAGAAAAGATGCTCAGGACCATTAGTCATCAGAGAAATGCCAAATAAAATGCAAAACCACTAAACGTCCACTAGAATGGCTGAAATGAAATAGAAAATAGAAAGTATAGCCAAATATGTAGAGCAACTGGAATGCTCATAAACTACTGGCGGGAGTGGAAATCACTACAACACTTTGAAAAACGATGTCACTATGTATAAGTTATCCGTATATCTTCCAAATATAGGCACACCTTCTGATCCAACCATTCTACCCCAAGGTATATGTTCCCCCCAAATTCATAGGTTCAGAAATATATACAAGTGCATTTATACCAATACTTTTCATTATAGATGAAAATGGAATATACACAAATTCCCGTTAACTGTGGAAAAGACAAATACTTGGGATATGATATAGCAATGATAATGAAGAAACCACAGCGTCATGCACTAGTTGCATAAACCTTTCCAAGAGAATATACTGTATAATCTCAACTACATCAAGTTTAAAATCAGGCAAATTAAATGAATGGTGTCAGAAGTCAGGATAGTGGTAACACTGGTTGTGATGCAGAACAGGGCACAATGAAGAACTTCTGGGGGTCCCATATGTTTTACTTAATACTCCGAGCGCTGGTTATACAGGGCTGGTCAGTTTTTGAAATTCGTCAACCTATGCACTAATAATTTTTTCACTTTTCTGCATATATGTTAAACTTTAATACAAAAGTTTGCCAAAAATTAATAAATAATAGGGCTACCTAAAAACTAAAATGCTATAGAACTGTAGGAACTGAAAGTTTTAGCTCCTATTTCTTAAAGCAAAGGCAGTACTGTGACAAATATATTCTCTTATTGTTCTAAGCTCTAAGATAATGTCCAGTTGATGATAGTAAATATGGAAAAATTATTCAAATTTTTATAAATATCACTCTACCTATCACCTCTCAAAAGTCAATAATTAATCCACATGCTTTTAAATAGTGTGAATGACCATTTCCCTAGACTCTGGTCAACAGTGGACATTTCAAAATCTGAGATGCAAAGAATGAGAACTCAGTGTGGTTTCAGTTCATTTTTTAAATTCATGGTGGTGAGATTTCTCATATATATCTTCAATACCATATCATTAAAAAAAGCCATATTAAAAAAACATTAAAAAATCACATATTTTCCTGGGAGCTATACAAACAAATGTCTTTTGCCCAATTTCAAAGACTTCATTTATTTATTTCTACTTGCTTTCTTCAAGTTCTTTTATATATTGTGGATCCTCCTGTGTTATGAATCATCATTCTCTGTCTTCTGGATTGTTGTAATTATTTCCCCTAACTGATCTTCCTTTTCCCATCATTGCTCCATGACCATCCCCTCCAACCAATATACACATGAACATAAACACACACTATAGCTTATTCTAAAATAATAGCTAAAGTGTGAGCCCATCAAAAGACAATTCTGGCGGTGCCTGGGTAGCTTAGTGAGTTGAGCATCTGACTCTTGATTTCAGATCAGGTCATGATCCGCATGGTCAGCCCCCCTTCCAGCTCTGTGCTAAGTGAGGAGTCTGTTTGTCTCTCTTTCTTGGCTCCTCCCCACTCATGCTTTCTCTCTTGCTATTTCTCACTCTCTTTAAAATAAATAAATTTTTAAAATCTTATAAAAAAAAAAAGACAGTTCTGGTCATATTCATCTTCTTGGTAATCACTGAAGACTTCGTGTCTTACTCCAAGTAAAAGTGGAAGTCACCACAATAGTCTACTACATCCTAAATAATCCAGTTTCCACAATTTCTTTCACTTCCTATTATATTTCTTTTCCCTTTTTCTACTCTGAGTACATTAGCAAATTGTTCTTCCCCCTGCCTAGAAATATCTTTCCCAGGTATCTCTGTCTTTCCCAGGTATCTCTGAATGGTTTCCTACCTCATCTTCCATAGGTCTTTTTATCCGATCCCAACTTCACTAATTGGCTAGTTAAGACTGGTCTATTAACAATTCTTACTACCCCTATGCTTTAGCTGTTTCCATGGCACCATCTACTCCAGTATTCTCTTCAATTAATTAATTAATTAATCAAAAGAGTAATTAATCAAAAGATTAATTAATTAAAGAGAGAGAGCATGCCCACATGTTGGGCGAGAGGAGGAGCAGAGGGAGAAGGACAGAGAGAAAGAGATAATTTTTTTTTAAGATTTTATTTATTTATTTGACAGACAGAGATCACAAGTAGGCAGAGAGGCAGGCAGAGAGAGAGAGGGGGAAGCAGGCTCCCCGCTGAGCAGAAAGCCCGATGCAAAGCTCCATCTCAGGACCCTGGGATCATGACCTGAGCTGAAGGCAGAGGCTCTAACCCGCTGAGCCACCCAGGCGTCCTAGAGAGAGAGAATCTTAAGCAGACACCATGCTGAGTATGGAGTCCAACCGTGGTCTCCATCACTGGCTCCTGAGATCACTACCTGAGTCAAAACCAAGAGTTGGATGCTTGACCAACTGAGCCACCCAGGGACCCCTGTTAAGGTACTGTGTTTTGAAGCCGCCTTTAAATGTTCTTTTAAAAATTTAATTGTTTATTACTAATATATTTGATCAATTTTATTTATATTGACTTACTATACTGCAACATTTCTGAATTTGTCTTATTCTACACTTGTTTAGAGATTAAACATACATACATGACCATGTTAAAATACAAATAAAGACGTTTTCCTTTCCAATATTTATACCTATTATTATTACTATTATTATTTTGCTTTATTGCAGTGGCTGGGACCACCAGTAAAATCTGAATCCTGACTTGATTCCTAGCTGAAAAGCAAAGCAGGCAATATTTCACTATTATGGGTATAAGCTATAGGATAATTTGTAGCAGTCATTCATCTAATGGAGAAAGTTTCCCCTCTATTCCTATTTTGCTGAAAGTTTTCATTATAAGTAGGTGTTAAGTTTTGTCAGATGCTTTCCACATCTATTGATATGTTATGATACTTTGTTCTATTTAATCTATTAATGTGGTGAAATGTATCGATTGATCTTTGAAAATAGTTCAAAATCACACCCTCCTTATGCTGGTCTCCACCTCCCAATAATCTTGCAAGCCAAATATGGTCTTTGTTATCTGCTTCTATTCCACTGATACCTGATAATATCTTAATTATTTCTTGTTTCTTATTACTTAGGTTTACTTTTTTACTAGAGTTTTTAATAAGAAACTTGGAAAAGCTTGGATCTTTTTCTCCTAAGATAATTACTTAATCTATATATTTCTCTCTGAACATTACTTTAGCTGCATTCCAAAAGCTGATATGTTGTACTTTTGTTTTTAACTTTAAAATTTTCAACTTTTAAAGTTTCCCTTGTGATTTTTTTTTTTTTTGAATCATGGGGTATTTAGAAATGAGTTATTTTAAATAACTAAATTTTTTAAATGGTTACTCATATGCATTCTTACCTTATAATGTTCTACCACAAATTAATATTCTATCACTTCATATGCAAGACCTCAATGGCAGCATAATTCCATATATCATCTTCCACTCTGATGCTAGTTCTGTCATGAATTTTACTTTTATATATATGTGAAGTACAGAATACATTTATATTTTTGCTTCTGCCAGTCAATTATCATTTAAAGAAATCAAGAAAATATTTTCCTTTTTGTTTTTGTTTTTCTTTATTCTTTCATTGGCTATGAGTACCTATCTTGTATTATTTTCCTTTAGCCTGAAATAATTTTTTAGCATTTGTTGTAGTTTGGAATTTCTCATGAAGTATTAACTCAGTTATTGTTTATCTTAAAATGTTTCCCAACTTGATATTTGAATAATATTTTCTCTGAATACAGAATTCAGGTTGGCTTTTGTTATTGTTTACAAAGACATTCTATTACCTCTAGTCTTTATCACAGAAAATGAAATGTTAGCTGTCATTCTTTTCATTGTATATATGCTGTGTCTTCTTTTTACCTTTAGCTGGTTTACTTTTTTATTTTTTTGTTTTTAGTAATCTGACTGTAATATACCAAAGATGTGGATTTCTTTGTATTTATCCTGTTTGGAATTCCCTGAGCTTCTCTCATCTGTAGGTTGCTGTTTTATCATAAAATATGAAGATTTGTCAATAGTTATTTCCTCAAATATTTTTTCATGCATATTTTCTTTCTTTTCTTCCTAAATCCCTCCTCTCCACGTATGTTAGAATTCCTGATATTATCCCATAGGTTACTGATCCTCTTTTTATTTTTTCAATCTTTTTTCTCTTTGTTTTTATTTATTACATAACTATCTGTGTTCAAACTCATTAACTTTTTGTTCTGCACTGTCTGCTGTTAAACCCATCCAATAAAGATTTTGTTATATATTTTTACTTCTCAAATGTAGTTTTATTTTATTCCTTTTTAGAGCTACCATTTCTCTTCTAAAATCCTCTATTTCTTCCTCTTCTATATGCAGCTTTACCTTTAAATTCTTTAAAATATTTATAATACTTGTTATAAATTTTTGCATTCTAATTTCAATAATTTAGTCATCTGATAATATATCTCTGTTGACTGTGTTGAACTGAAATTGAGGTTTATTTAAACTGAATTTACCTGTGATTAGCCCCTCTCAAAATGACTAGTGATGTCACCATTTTGATTTTGCCTATATTTAAGCAGGGAGAATATTGGGTTGAAATTATAGCTATTTTTGGCTCATGTTTGGATTACATTCCTTCATCATTCCAGAATCCAGTCACTGCAAGAATTCATAAGAGTCCATTTCTAGACCATCTTCAATGGGCACATTCTTGAAAAAATATGAGTTAGGCTATAGTAGGATCTGGGGCTTGATCTGGGGGTTATTGTTTTTGCATTTGGACCTCTTCTAGATACCATTTCATCTCATAAAGACACACTGTTGTCTAACACACAGCTGATTTCTTCCTGATCCTGAAAATTCTCCCTATATAAATCAGGCTTACTTCCCTGAGGTCAAGTACCCACCCCCAGATATGGAAACTTCCACAGTTCTCTGATCTCCTATAAGGCATTCATTTCTTCCCAAAATTCAGTTCATCCAGGGTTTTCTGCATTACCTGCTCTTTGATAGCATCATAGAAAATTGTGGTATTTATTTAGCCTAGGTTCTTGTCATCATGGGATTGAAAGTCTTTCTCACTCATCTATTCCTAAATTGGAAGCACAGGTTCTCATTAATTTTATAAGATATTTTGTAGGAATATGAAAGCAACAGCTATACATATGGCTTGAATACAGTCAACTTGTAGACTATCCTGTTATTTACATGTTTTTATAGGATTTTATAGGAGACAATACTATTAAAAACAAGTGGCTATTTGATCAAGTTAAGCCAAAAGAAGTATCAAGCCCAAGTGCTGGGATGAGGATGAAGAATGTTCAAATCTGGTGTTATCACAACTCTCCTTCAGATGCATAGTATAACCAGAACCATTGATCCGAGAGTTAAGGATATGACAGTCAACACATTTCCCAAGTCTTGATAGGAACCATACGAGGTAAATAGGTACAACTTAAGCTAGAGTTACTTATCTCTGATATAAACCACATTGTTCAACTCACAATCAATAAAAACAATTCTAACAGAAGAAGCAGGAAGACATAACTCTTCGTTTTAAAAAAATCCACTGAAGATAAAAGATGCTTTATTAGACAAGTATATTAAATTGGTCAAAGCTTTATAAACAACTACTGAAAACTACACAAATTAGGGGCACCTGGGTGGCTCAGTGGGTTAAAGCCTCTGCTTTCAGCTCAGGTCATGATCCCAGAGTCCTGGAATCGAGTCCCACATCAGGCTCTCTGCTCAGCAGGGAGCTTCCTTCCTCCTCTCTCTCTGCCTGCTTCTCTGCCTATTTGTGATCTGTCTGTCAAGTAAATAAATAAAATCTTAAAAAAGAAAAAAGAAAAGAAAAACTACACGAATTAAATATGCTAATGCAACAGTCAAGGTATATTTGTCAGGAAATTAACTGGGGTGTGGAGAAAGATCTCTTGATGGGTAAATTCCTAAAATTAAAGTAAAACTCCTCACATAAAATTGGGATAATTTATTACATATTTTCTTATCCTTGTTTTCATAAAGAAAACAGAAATCTCTTGGTTTCATTATCAAATATCCCTTATGCTTCATTTCCACTCAAGCCAATGGCTTGGAGATGGATTTCTAGCAGCCTATTTGGTACATCAGGGAATGTAAAACTTCAGTTTTTCATATATAAGCAACTATTGCTGTATAGCTTAATTTGAATTATGCAAATAAATTCTAAATTGGAAAAGGTTTTTCTTTTTACTTGGCTGCCATTAGGTGGTGCTAAAAATGTCTCCATTAATAAAATATTTATGGTAACCAGCTCTACAAATACATGGATAACAAAATCCTTACTGACTATACTTGACAAAATGACCATTGAAAACTAATCTGAAAGTATTATAAATGCTCTGGGTTTAACCACCGAATTGCTAACTCTTTTATCAGAATGCCAAAATTTTATCTTATTCATTTAAACATATTATTTCTTCATTTTTAAAATTAAATTGTTCGTCAGCCATGACCTTGAAAGAACTTGGGAAACACTAGATCAACATTCTAAAAACTACATTGGAAGTATGAATTAGGATAAAAAGTAGGGGAATGCTACAGAGAAAAAAAAGAGTAGAGTTTTACTGTGTATGAAGTTTTGGAAAAATGTAGCTAATTGCTTTCTTTATAAACCAAAGAAAGTTCTCTTTCATCTTTCAAATAATCCTCTGTTATCTCCTAAGAACAATTAAAAACTGTGACTATTGTCACTATTATAAGCACTAATCACTCATTATAATCTCCAAATGATAGAGATACAAGGAAACAATATCACCAGATAGTTTTTGAAACATACTCACACGAGAGCCCTCATTTCCTGCACAGAACAGGCCTCAGGTTCTTCCTCTTAAATGCAGGTGTTGGATTAGGTGATCTCTAGAATCTTGCAGTAGTCTGTGAATTCATAAATTAATCAACTGGAATGCCTTCTCATTTCTGATTTTATTGCAAGAAGACTTCTCAAGTTGCTTGATTTCCTTTCCATACCTTATCTAAAGTCTTGCAACCATTGTTAGGCAAAATATTTTCAGTATAATGAAGAGATATGGCCAGGCCTATCTGGGAGACACCATCTGGCATTAGATTAAAATTGGGATGTATTCTAATTTCAATTTGTATTTTTAGGATGACTACTGAAGTTGAATTTCTTTCATCACAGTTCTTCATTTGGGTATTTCCAAAATTCTTTGTCAGTTTTTCTTTGGAAGTTGGATTGTTTGCGTTTATTACTATTTTGTAAGTGTTCTTCTCTTATTAAAGGTATCATTTCACTGTCTATTATAGCCATTTACTTTTTTTAAACAGATTATCTTCTAAGTGTTATTTTTAATATAAAAATGGTCCCATCATTTATGTTTTAAAGTATTTTTTTTTCAATAATGCTATCTCCCTCTATAACTAGGTCTCTGAATTCAAAAATTATTACTTATTTGTATTTTTTCTTTTCATTTCCCATATTTTTATGTTTAACGTTATATTCTATTTACAATCTATCTTGACATATAGTGTAAGACCAGGATATATCCTAGGTTTTTTCTTAGACATTTAAAAACTAGCTAGATAATGCATTCCACGAGGCAGGAAATTTGTGTTATTTACTTCTGCGTTTTCCCCACCTTAAACAACAGCTGGCACATAATAGATGCTCAAAAATATTTGCTGAATAAATGTTTACCGACTGAAATCCATCTGTAGCATATTAAAGTCTATTCTCTTGAGTTTGTCTCCATACTTTCTATTGTGTTCCACTGATAGATTTTCGTAACAATAGAATACCATATTATTATTCCATAATATTTCTAATATCTGACAATTTATCCTTTCTCTCAGTATCCTTCTTTTCTAATACTAACTACCCTTCAATTCATTCACTTTTAAAATTAACACTAAAATAATTATGTTTGCTTTCTCCTTTCCTTAAATTGATCCTGTACATGACTTTTTAAGTTTATACAAAATTATATGTTTTATTGCCATTATGAATAAGATCACCTTTAGATTTGTAACTGCAGATCATAGAAAATTTTTTGTACATTTATTTTTAATTAACCATCTTATCATAACATTAAAATCACTTGTAATAAGTTCAGGGGTTCTCTCCCTTTTTTAGGTATACACCTATATTTTCTGGAAACAAACAAACAATAATTCTGTCTACTCCTTTCCAATAATGATACTTCTTATTTCTGTCTCAACACATGGGCTATAATTTCTAGACAATATTAAATAGCAGGATAGATGATAATCATCATTTACTGTTCCTGACTTAATAGGAATTGATATAATTTTTTACCCATTAAGTAGTATGGTGACTCTTGGCTTTTCCAATCATCTATTGTTCCAGGTACCTATGCTTCTAGTAGATTTCACACGCTTTTATACTTTCTCTCAACATATATTTCTTGAACTGATATTCTGTGGAAGGCAGGCAGAGCTAAACATGACTATGATGAATCTCAAAAAGGAAGAAAAAATAGTCAGACAATGTCTTCCAGAAGAAATGTTTCAGAAGACTGTGGAGAAATGGAATTCCCCATAGAGGGAACCACCAACACAAACACTCTTATTATCAAAAGCAATCAACAAGTCCAAAGTTATAAAAGGCAACAAATATCACCAAGGAACTGCTCAAATGGTTTCATCTTCTGAATAGCTTTAACCTTAATTTCAAATATATAACTACAATCTTATATTACATGAAGTTTTAGGTAAAAAATTGATATAGTTAGGTAGATCTGTTTACATAGCTCTCTCTCTATATATGTCTATCCATCCACCCATCTCCAGATTATATCCCCAAACTGCCCTCATATCAAAATATTTATATAATCATTAACACAAAATCAGAATTTCACAAGGAAAATATGAGAAGAGTGCTAATCTTAATCAGATCCTCTCACCTCATCCCATAATTATAAATCGTCATCTGTCTTTTTAATATATACTATATATATTCAATTCCAATCATCTTAACAGCTATATTTCATCTATTATATAAACCTTCTCCACTTTTGAGCACATTTTAGAGAACTGCTGTGTATTGAAGTCATGATAGTCTAAAATGTATTTTGAATGCTATTAAATGACAACTGAATTGTGAATTATAATCTACTCATAGTAATTATTTTATAGAGTAGAATAAAGAAAATTCAGCATATATTTTAGTTTCCTAAGATAAAAAATATTTTTTACCTTAGTATCTTGTAAGATGGGAAGTATTTTAACAAGTGACTCTAGCAAATGAAGTGTTTAGACTTAGGTTAAGAATATATTAGCAATAAATAAATAAATAGAAGATATTAGCTATGAAAGTGTCTTTTAATAAAATGAATTTGTATCATTACTTTTTCTTTCTAAAAAAATGAAAGAAATTTTAGACCTATATCTATAATATATATAAGTTCTATTTTCACATTTTATACCTCAAAGAAGATCTAGGTGGATGAATATGTACATGTGTATACATATATAATTCATAGACATAGTTGCACATTTACATGTATACATATATGCATACATACTCTATGTAATTAAATTTCTATTGATTCATATTGAATAAAAGGGATTTCAAAATTTTATTTTAAATATACTAAGTATATTAAATGTACTAAAATATTCTGTTATATTTTATAAAACAAGCATTGTGGGGAAATCATCAAATTCTCCTCATTTGCAGCATTACTACAATTGCTGAATAACCTTGATCTTGCAATGATTTCAGTGTCTTTTATGTCAAGTCCAGTGGTTGAAAATTTCCAGTGACCCCCAGCACTATTAAAGAAAGTTGCTTTGGGGTTTCTACACCAAATCTCTCTAGTAACAACCTCAGTGTATCCCAAGCAATATTGGAGCAATATGAAAATATATTTTAGACTCCTTTGAAGCAAAGTAGTATCCCAGAAATGGAATAAAATAAAAACAAATTTTCTTGTTTCACTTTCAAACAATATACTGTTAGTTCAAAATGAAGCCAAAATGTCTTTTTTTTTTAAGATTTTATTTAATTTGACAGAGAGAGATCACAAGTAGGCAGAGAGGCAGACAGAGAGAGAGAGAGAGGGAGAAGCAGGCTCCCCACTGAGCAGAGAGCCCGATGCGGGGCTCGATCCCAGGACCCTGAGACCATGACCTGAGCTGAAGGCAGAGGCTTAACCCACTGAGCCACCCAGGTACCCCAAAATGTCTACTTCTGATTGTGATCCTACATTTTGAAGATAATGTTATAATCACTTCATGATTCTTATATGATAGAATTCTATGTGTCAGAGTAAGGGGAGTCCACAATAAAGAGCTGGCTGTACTTTCAACATTATAACAAATGTAAAACAAAATCAGGACTCCCAAGGACTCCTCCCAAGGACTTACGAGCCTCTGATAGATCAACACTTAATCCAAATCTAATTTGGAGTGTGCTAGCACAATCACACCATATTGCCTCTTATATAAATATAGAATGGGGATACTCCTGAAAGTCCTTGGACACTAATTTAGCATAACCACAAAACCCATGGCCAGTCTATTCCTATTCTACTCCACTTGACTTGCTCATCAGAAGTAGGGCACAGAAAAGTCTATTGGCTGCCTAGAATAACTTTGCCTTTAGTAGACTTCTATAGTTTGGGCACCCATGTTTTTTTAAGGATTGAGTGTTTTACTACAGTAGCATTTTGAGGGACTTTCCAGAAAGGATATTTTATGAAAAGAGTCCAGTCTTCTCCTTCCAGGCCAAGGAATATATAATCTATAAATGTCATCAGACTCCAACATTTTTTTTTACCAAAGTTGTGTTTTGAAAATATTAGGATTCTAATATATGTATGTTGAGCAAATGAAAGAGTAAGATCCCATAATCCTTTTAGTAGCCCATGTCATTGTGTAATCAATCGCTCTTACTGCTACAAAGTAAATTCTTAGATGTAACTGAGTACATGCCCTCTGCAACTTAATTACATTTTCATTAATTCACATTATTATGGGACTTGAGGAAAATAGATCTGCATGGTAACAATGTATATATTTGAATTTGGTTATTAATTCATTCTTAATAATGTATCATCATGGTACTAGAATATTAGGTAAATTCAATTCAGGGAAAGTAAGTCAATCAGGGAAATGTTTCCTTGTGTGCAGATAAACCTATTTATGAATGAACTTTTTATGTTTTAATCAGTTAATATAATTTCATCTCTTCTCAACCACTTAAGATATATTAACTACTTTTGGAGAAAGTAAAGAGAAGGGAAAAGAGGAAGGCATAAAAAGGAATTGACAAAGCAGAGAGAGTCAATTATTATATGGTTTCACTTATTTGTGGAGCATAACAAATAGCATGGAGGACAAGGGGAGTTGGAGAGGAGAAGGGAGTTGAGGGAAATTGGAAGGGGAGGTGAACCATGAGAGACTATGGAATCTGAAAAATGATCTGAGAATTTTGAAGGGGTGGGGGGTGGGAGGTTGGGGGCACCAGGTGGTGGGTATTGTAGAGGGCACGAATTGCATGGAGCACTGGGTGTGGTGCAAAAATAATGAATACTGTTATGCTGAAAAAAAATAAAAAAAATTAAAAAAAAAAAAAGGAATTGACAACATATACCATGTACTTAAGAGAGAATGAAGGATAGGACTTAACCCTCCCTCAAGCTGGCTAAACAGGAGGTAGTTGCCTGGCAATCACCTGATCTCCAAGGTACATTACAGCACTAATAGAGCTAAAACAATTTTTTTTTCTTCCAAATGTCTTATTCCATTTTGTTAAGACATTTCTTTGGTTTAACTCCAAAGACAAGGAATTGATGTTTGGCTTAGTAGTTAAAGATAGACATTACAGCCAGCTTGCCTGGGTTCAAATACCATTTCTGCTCTAGAACTTACTCATGTGTGACCTTGGACAAATTATTTAACCTTTCTGTACTTACTTTCCTCATGTATAAATGGGAATAGTGATAGTTCCTTCTTTTATAAGGTTCTTGGGAAGATAAGATGAGTTAATATGTATAAAGTATTTTGAACTATTTGGCCCTATATAAGTATTATCTACCATCATTATTATTATTATTATTATTTTTAAAGATTTTATTTATTTGTCAGAGAGACAGGGAGAGAGAGCGAGCACAGGCAGACAGAATGGCAGGCAGAGGCAGAGGGAGAAGCAGGCTCCCTGCTGAGCAAGGAGCCCGATGCGGGACTCGATCCCAGGACGCTGGGATCATGACCTGAGCCGAAGGCAGCTGCTTAACCAACTGAGCCACCCAGGCGTCCCTCTACCATCATTATTATTAAAGCCCGATGAATTTGCTTGCTTTCAGAGGCCCTTGATTTGGTATTATCAATTAGCAATAACAACAGAGGGCTGTATAGTACCTTCATTTTACTCAATATATTACATAAAGCCTGCCACTGGAAACACTCTGAACACCTACACAACTCCAAGGAAGAGAGGGGAATCTACAACTGGCAATCTCAGGGCTTTTCTGCGAGAACAAGTCTCTGCACCCTCACGTACACAACTTTCTCACACTCTAACTTCTCACAAGTACACAGTCCTTTATAATAAGGACCTATAATTCTGTGTAAAATTACAATAGTTTCCTACTCTACCTCAGGAAAGTACAGTGAGTATCTTTTACAGATAGTGTACATCCCTGGGAATACTAACTTGGAAAAGATGTGACAACTGACTCCCCAAGAACTTAGAGTTTAGAGATGATATTTACCTTTGTTTTAATCTTTAGTCAACATGTTTCTTCCTTGCTTTCCCAAAATCCAGATCAAAACCATTCTTGATCTCTACAGCAATGAAAAAACCAATGCATCTTTTCAACCATTCTTTAAAGAACCCAACAACAGCCCCCCTGGATTTTACCTACAGGGAAAAAAAAAAAAAAGCAAGTTTCTCTGCTTGGATTAAATTCTTGGCTATGTTCAATTCGGGACAAAACAAAAATGTCTCATTTCTCCAGTTTTCTGGACCAGTGATTAGAAACACTCTTAATGGCAGCATGAGGATAGAATGAACGAGCTGCATGGCTTCTTATAAAAAGGACTGGCTATATTCTAAGAAAGTCTGGTCGTTTCATCACTATATGGAAATAAAGAAAAGACTGAGATATTGTGTGGCAAATAGATCCTGTTCCATTTCATTTATTAGGATGGGCTTATATGAAACATTAGAAGAAAGCTTATTTATAAGAAGAAACTCCAAAACTCCATCACTAAATAGTCCAGTAATCACTAAGTAGCCATTTATTCAATTTGGTAATGGTCTGATTAAACAGTTCTCTAGTACACTAAAAACCATAGAGGTGAAATAAAACATTAGAGGCAAATGATTTTACCCAATGGTGCATTTTCTCTCTGTGTCTAGGTCCTCCCCTTGAAAAATAAGTCAAACACTGGTATATTTCAATAGAATTTAGTTGCCTAGTTTTGTAAGTATCGGTTGGCTAGTCTAATATAATATTACAGAGATCATAGAGACCAGTTTTCCTCTAAATACGTTGCTTTAAATTTCTACAACTTAATTTCACACATGTGGGTTACATGGAAGAAGATATATTTGAATTAAGTGAAATAGTAAAATAAAAGTAAAGTAGTAAAATCCTACATAAAGGATTTTTTAAAAGTTTTACAGAAATTTTGACAGGGGCCCTAGTTAAAGAAAATCAAGCATGTTTACCACTTTATTACATTTACAGAGGCTCCTCTCATTACAAATAGACCATCTTCTGAAAGTCTGTTAGCAACTCTGTTGGCCCAGAAATAATCATGATCTGAGCCACTAATAATAGCGCCATCTGTTGGTGGCAGGTATTGCTGATTTTTTTATTTTTTCTCCCCGTATGGTGCAGTTTTGTTCATATACGTTGAAATCCTTAGGTTGACAGAAGCTTCTCTCCTATAAAATATCATTTCTAAGTGCAGAAATGATAGAATGAACCTACTTTGCCTCCGCACGGCCTAGTCAAGAGCCAAGTGTTTATATATTCACTTGATTTTTTGTTTTAAAAAAAAAAAAATTTCCTAACATAGATTTGAAATAAAGCAAGCACAAGAAAGCAGATGTATACACTGTCAGCTTTTCCAGATGCTTGCCCCTGAAAATGCTAGTTTTGTTTCAGATACTATAAATGACGTTTGACATTTGATGACAAGATTGAGAAATGTCATTTAAAGACTAATAAACATATTATATTAAATTTAAAATGGGCTTCAATATGACTATATGAGAGGGTAAGAACAACAAGTAAAACTTTTACAGTCTTACCTCGCCAAACATTACTGACTCTTTCATTATTTAACATGAAATGAATGATAGCTTTATTGAAATAGATGGACTTAAAACGGTAGTATCCTCTAAAGTATTAAACATTTACTTAAGATGATAAAATGCAATAAGAGGGCCTGGTATGTAACTTTTATATTAGAAACAGTTCCTTTCAACATTTGTCAAAGCCAATAAGGTATATTAGTTTCAAAATAAATCTGTAATGTATTGGTCAAAGATTGTATTATTTAAAACATTTTTCATTGTAAGACTAATACTATCAGCAGCAAGATTAACTAGGTTAAGCCAGAGTTGAATGAGCTCATCTTTACTACTGATAAATTTATAAATAAACAAATAAATAGAAAAATAGAGAATATTCATGCCCTAAATTTTAGAAGTAAAAAAGGGAAATCATATTGATTTAAATTTCCTGGCTTTTTTCCCTATTTTAAAATAACTAATTTGATACCTGCTTTTATTTTATTTTTTTGCCTCACTATTATACTCACCACTGGTAAAACAACAGGACATGTTTAGCTTTAATCTTCTTACTACATAACCCAATAACTTCAGTCATGTTTGCATTAATGCTGCATTAATCATGTTGTTGCGTATTAATGAGTTTTCAGGCTATGCTAATTACTGTCATAGATTCTGCAGCAGCCCATTAAATATACAAATTACAGAATTAAAGGCCAGACTCTTCATGATTAATCTCTAAATGGAGAAAAACTAATGATGTCTGTACAAAGTTTCTCTCTACTTTTGGCTGACTGAGCCCAATGAACAATCAATTAGACTATTTGAAGAATAAGAAACGCACGTATTATACAATTTTATGTAGGTGCTTCATTACAATGGTGGACACTGCTTTATACTTCGTAACAATTCCACAACCTTTCCTTGTCTACTGCCTTGAATATTGGCTACAATCTTGTTCAGTATCGAACACCATTTGGAATAGGGTAAGTTCATCCTGAATCTAATGAGCATCTAAAGTACTAAAAGGGCCACACAAAAAAGTGTTTTCATTTAAAAGAATTGTCACAAAAAGATCACAAACTCAGAAATTATAAAAAAAACATATAGGGTTACCACAGAGCAACCCATAATGCTTTATTAACCTACATGAAGTCCATACGATACCATGGAGTGATGTTCTGCCACAGAGCAGAGCAGATCTGGAATGAAAGGTAGAAGCCAACAAGGACATTTTTACATGGGTAGGTACGTGGTAATAAACACCCAGCTGCAAGTCCAGGAAGAAATACGGTTGCTTGTCACATGGGCTAAGTAGAGCAATAAGGTAGTACTCAAAGCATGCCAGGGAGGGGGGTCTGGGTAGCTCAGTTGGTTAAAGGTCAGACTCTTGATTTTGACTCCAGGTCACGGTCTCAGGGTCCTGCGGCCGAGCCCAAGGTCAAGCTCCAGACTCAGTGTGGAGTCTGCTTGAGAGTCTTTCTCTCTCCCGCTCTGCTCCTCCTCCTGCTTATCGCTAAATCTCAAATTAATTAATTAATTAATTAAAAATCATTTTTTAAAAATGCATGCCAGAGATACAACAGAGGGAAAAAGACTAAAGAAAGAGGAAAGAGGAGGAAAGAAATATAGGGCTAAAGGAGAGAGATCTGGACAATAAGCACAATTATGTTCATACATCGATAGGTGAAATTTGGAAGGCCAGACAAAGTTCACCATTTGGCATAAGGGCTGTGTGTGCAGTAGCAGTCTAGAGTCCAAAAAAGAGTGTAGAAGTAGACTTTGTCTCAGAGGGCAGCCTAGTAAGCGTTAGGCATCAATACACGTTCTAGGTTACTGGGCAGGTTTCCAAGAACATAGGGGGAGTCAATTACCAACACCAAGAAAGAAAATAGGACTGATGGACATGGGTCTTGGGAAGGTGCTAGGATGCCCTTTGTCAAAAGTGTGCACAAATTCACTCAGGACTGACTTCCTGAGATTCTGAAAGCATGAGTCTGAATCTTCCTGGTGATTCAGTACTGGCCCCGGGGGATGGGCTAGGGTGAGCTTGCAAGTAGGGGTTACATGGCTCCAGCCCTTGCAAAAGAAGGGCTATAGAGCACAGGAATCAGAGTATTTGCTCATCTATTACTATACAACTGGACTGTGGAAGGCCACTTTCTATCAAGGTCAAATATATTAATGCAGTATGTCATAATAATCTTGCAGGCAAAATAGGCCAGAAATTTAGTTTTCCACTGACAAGAAAAAAACACAAGGGAAATAACTCACTTACAGAGCTCTCTCACCTTAGGACATATGCCGAGCTGAATATTTTTTTATTTTTAAATTTCTTTAAATTTATTTATTTTTTAAAGATTTTATTTATTTATTTGATAGACAGAGATCACAAGTAGGCAGAGAGGCAGGCAGAGAGAGCTAGAGGAGGAAGAAGGCTCACTGCTGTGCAGAGAGCCCAATGCGGGGGCTTGATTCTAGGACCCTGAGATCATGACCTGAGCTGAAAGCAGAGGCTTTAACCCACTGAGCCACCCAGGCACCCCTGAGCTGAATATTTTATAAGTGTTATTTTTTCTCACATCTCACATATTCTCACTACACAGATGAAAAAACTGAGGCTGAGAGAAATTATCCAGCACTAGAGAAGGTGCACTTATCAAAAAGGAACTGACTTTTTCTTCTTCTTAGTAAGTAGCCTAATTTTGCTAAGCATCGGCAGTCCACAATTGCTTGTTGAGGGAAATACTGAATGATACAGTGTAGGTAAAGAGTAGGCTCTTATCCCATAAAGCAGAGCTAAGCGATTGAAGAGAGAGCACATTTGCTGAGCGTAGCCGGTTGATGAACTTTCTCTAATGACACATGCTCAGATATACCTAGAAGCCTCTGTCTCCTAAGCATTTCCAAAAGCAGCTACAATTGTAATATTTGTAGAATGAGCAACTTAAACCCTATAAATAAGCAATTGTGTATTTATTGAGGTGTTTGCATTGTTTCTATTTTCAAAGATGTAGTTCTTATATGCTTTTTCTCTGCCCCATCCCCATACCAGATGTCTTTGAAAACAGGAAAAGTTACCATATTTCCCAAGTCATTTCTTTTTAGGTCAGTTGCTATATTGCCATGTACAGTAGAAATCCCAGCAATGAGGCTAAGAAATACAAATGCAAAATGATTAAAGAAATACCACGATTCAAACCCAGGAACTCATATATTACATGTACACACAGGGAAAAGCAAGAGCCAGAGCTTGGCTAGTCAAGCTAACTAGAAGTTAAACACCTAAGAAAGATTTTCCCCCCCTGCTTTCAAAGCATAACTTGTGCAGAATCGAAATTGGTCATATATTCTTTTTTACAGAGAAGCAATACTCTGACCCCAGAGCCCTCTACTCATCTCCTACATTAATGACTCCACAGCTATAAACCAGGCTTGACTAAGTTCTATAAAGAAGGACTTCTCAGTAGTCCAGATTTCCTTTCCCACACAAAAGTAAGGCATTAATCAGAGGTGTTCTGAGTATCTCTTAGACTGAATTGCTGATGTTCTGGGGGGCCCTTTAAATAGAAACCTTTGTTGCTTTAGCAGCAATTGTATACACACAATTTTGCCCAGGCAGAAAGTAATTAAATTGATAGAGGAAAGAAACATGACTTGAACTGGATAAAATACAAATACATCAAAATTAAAGTCAGTGTAATGAGCTGAAACCCTGCAAATTTAGACAAGAGCACATTAGCCAAAGCACAGAAACTCCTCTCAGGCAGCGTCAATGCCGACAGAAAACACAATAACTTGGAAATCCTGCAGTAAACAAGGAAGTGTATTGATTAGGTACTGCATAGACCGAACAGGAGAATAACTTAAAAAAAAAAAAAAAAAAAAAAGCTAATGAACAGGCCAGAGAAATACAATAGGCCAAACTAGAAATATAGCAAGAAGAAGAAGCGGGGGAGGAAACACCTCCAGAGAGAAATGCAACAAGACAAAGCAAAAGATCAGCAAAAAAAAAAAAAAAAAAAAAAAAAAAAAAATAGAGCAATTCAAGTCAGAAACTCAGCAAGAAATGCAAGTCATGGAAGAAACAGAAGATCAAGGTAAGAACATATTCAACCTAACATCAAGTTTTAAATCAGAACAACAAACTCAGCAACAATCTGCCAATGCTAATGATTCAAACAAGGAGACAATAATTGAAAGAAAGAAATATACCACATCTCACCCAGTAATGTTCACAATGCCATTTCCCCTCATTATTGTTGACATGGTGACCTTCTCCTGAAGAGACACACCAAAAACTTTGTTTAATTAAGGGTTACCAGTGTAGAGAAAGTATTTTCTTGTCTCTACTGAGAGACTGTGGAGAGTAACACCTCGTTTATCTTGCATTGTCGGGTTAGAAGGTACTCTGGATACCTAGGTTTCCAGTTAGCAGGAGTTCATTCTTTAAAAAACATAATTATTTTAATGCTTGTAATAAAATTTTATAAAATGTAACACACATTGTCTTATTTTCCAGAACATGATAAATGTGCTTTAATCTTTCTGTGACTTGATATTTTCACATCTGACCAGCAACGTTGTGTCCAGTCTCGGATAAGAAGGGTATCTTCAGAAGATCTTGAGCCTTAATACAAAAATGTCTGTAGACATGTAAGACATGTAAGAATGAATGCGTTTTTCAAGGATTCCTGTATCTTCTTTTGTTATCATTGAATCTGATCTTATTTAAACCAAACCAAAACTTACCAACTCTGTTAGCCAGAAAGATCACTCAATGTCATCATGCCGTCAAACGATATTTGGGCCTTCTATGAGAAAGGCCACTCATTGCTTCCCTTCTCCTTCTCCCTGGTTCTATGAGCTCCCATCTGCCATGTTCTAGAAATAAAAACTTGGATTTTCCTCTAAGTAAGAAGGAACAGGCAGAGAGAAAATTATGGAAACTGTAAAGGGCAAAATGAGTAAGGAACACTCGGCTGTGTAGTGTAGAAGTTTAGTATTTGCGCTTAAATATCCATTTGATCATGTAATGGTCTTTTTTGCTCAATACTGTTATTTTTCAACCACATTGCAAAAAGTCTAGGTTGCAGTAAAAGTAGCCCCTAGATAAGCAGTTATTTTTACTAATGGTCCCACCTCCTTAATCCTGTAGCCACGGGAACCAATCTCAAGACAAAGAGATGTGGTAGAAAAATCACTAGGATGGAGGTTCTGAATATCAATAGAGATTGTGCTCCTGATATACATAAATCACAGCAAATTTCTTGGCCTCCATCTCCTCATCTGGGGAATGAGAGGTGGGACTAGTTGTCCTCTTTCACAAGGCTTAATTCAATTAGCTGTTTGGCATCATGTAGACATCATCTGAGAATGGCCTAGGTCTTTCATCACTACAGACAGCTGCCATTGAACTGATTTAAAAGCAAATGGGGTGTTGGCTTAATTTTTGCAACTTTGGAAATTTACATTTACAAAAATGTGTTATGATTTCTCCTTGTCAAATTAGAAAAGTAATGTAAGGATTAAAAATATATGTCTAATTTTTAAGAGTTCCTCTGACAGTCCTGCTGACGGCGTGAAGACCCACACACTTACGGAAGAGATTCCTGCATGTACCTGAAACAGTTGTAGAAAGTCTTCTCTCCCACCAATTAATAGTTGTGGAGCCACTGCTATGTGTCAGACATTATTCCAAGCACATCTATTCAACCATGAGTCCTTACAATAACTATTGTATCCTCAGCTAATGAAAAGGGAAACTGAGACCAAGACAGATTGCATCTAACTAAAATAGAAATTATTGCTTTTAATAATTCACAAAAAATTATTCCCTATTTCTGTGGGGGAAAAAAAGCCATGCAACATTAATAATGAACTTGATCCATGATTATCTTACCAAATTTGATTAAACAATTTTATTCTAGGCAGTATTTCATTTGTCTAATCTGTTGGAATTGTTATTATTAAGAAAACACTGTTTCTACTATATGATCGAAAGGGATACAGAAATTCAAATTCGTGATAATGTGACTGGCCAGCATAAGTTCTGATTCTATAATGTATGTTTAAATAAATGGCTCTATAAATGTGTGCTCTTCCATGCCAGGGCTTACAGGTAAGCGCTACGGAGAAGTGTAATGGTTTTCAGATGTAACTATCTCAGCTGTGGCTACACGTCACCACTGAGACAGTTTGCATTCAGAAATATTTAAAATGCTTGGGTCCCTTAACAGTCCAAATTGTTACTGTTAACTGCCTTCAGAGAAGTTGGAGGTCACAGCATTGTCCCAATGATGTACATCAAAGCCATGCAACATTAATAATGAGTGGGGGAGCAAGGAGGGAAAATTTTAGGCTATGGTTGAGCTCTTTATAATGGCCTTGGAATTAAAAATTCTCTTTCCCTAACATTGGCCAAGCTCTTTTCACAAAGTATTTATTGGATGACCGAGGTGCAGAGAATGGAGTTTCCTTTCAAGGAAGAGAGTGACTTACAAAAAAATACAGGATTCTGGGCACTCTGTTGGCATATGCTTCCTATGAGTGAGTTTGGAAGGAAAGGTTACACACTATTGAATCATCTCTATGTTTCCATTGAGATATCTATTATTGGATCCACTTCATCTGTCATGGCCAGCCTTGGCATCACTTTCTCTTCTTTATCTGATTTGTTTCATGAGAAGCACTCAGGACAATGTTACCACCTCCACTGCTGGCATTGTACAGAGACCTTGCCTAATATCCGTCTGTGCTGCACACCACAGACAAGATAATAAGGTGATTCTGTAAAGTTACCCAAAATGATCTATGAGTTTGCAATCTAAAACTAAAGGAGAGGATCGGTGAACCTAAAAATCATGAGTAAAGATAAGTATCAAAGAATTCAAATCAGATGCTGTTGTGGCAACACTGTCAATTATCCAACCATTCTTTTATTGATTTTGCTTTTATTTGTAGGATGGTTTCTGTTCTTTTTCTTTAGAACCTTACAGAGCAACAGCAATGGCAGAAGATGATCGGAAAAATAACTGCCAACCAGATTTGCTATCTATATTCTAAGAGAAAGATGCTGATTCAGAAGTCAGTGTATTTTTAAGCTTCTGTAGTTATCACCCAAAAAGATGCAACTCACGAGGGAATAACCCCAGGACTCTGGAAACGTTTGAGAACTTCACAGTAACCTAGAAATAGATGGATGTTAAATGTTGAAAACTTCAGGGAAAAGAATTTGAATAGGACACGCAGTCTGAGGAACGGACTATCATGAAGAGAAGTAGGTAAATATTAGGGGTAGAGTCCTTACATTAAAAGATTTTTTCTAGTGGTACCTGGGTGGCTCAGTGGGTTTAAAGCCTCTGCCTTTGGCTCAGGTCATGAGCCCAGGGTCCTGGATCGAGCCCGCATTGGGCTCTCTGCTCCTCGGGGAGCCTGCTTCTTCCTCTCTCTGCCTGCCTCTCTGCCTACTTGTGATCTCTGTCTGTCAAATAAGTGAATAAAATCTTTAAAAAAAAAAAAGAAAAAAAGATTTTTTTTCTAAAAATCTTTGGATGAGGTGCCATATAATGAAAATTAATTTATATATATGCCCAGCACTGCATTAAGTCCTTTTTCATCTAACTTATTTAATGCTAAAAACAATTGTGATTTAGATCTTGCTTTCCCTCCTTTAAAGAGTAGACACTGGGTAGATTCAGTGTGTTTAACTATAAAGGTAGAAAGGATAGATTTGAATCTACATCTTTCAACTCAAGTAAGGGGTCTGATTTTTTTGTTTTTTTGTTGTTTTGTTCTTTTGTTTTTTTTTTTTTTCAATCTAAGACAATAGGCTATTTCAAAAATAATTAACCTACAAAACTATTTTGAAATTACACTTCCAAAATTACAGTGCTATTTACATCGCTCCCCTAAGCAAATATTCAGTCCCATTTGAACCCAAATTAGATGGAAACCTCTCTACCTATCCTTCAAAAACTTCTAAACTGTAACTTCCCCAGAAGCATCTCCTCTTTCTTCTCACAAAACCAGTCAAAATACCGTAAGGGAACAGTTCTTTATCCAAACTGATCGTCTTGCTATTTCTCAAGCTTGTCCTTTGACTTCTCATCTTGTTGCCTTTATCCATGACGGCCCCCTCCCTAAAATATCATAATCTATTTTTATCTTTAAACATTTTACCTGTTTTTTTTTTAAAGATTTTATTTTTATTTATTTATTTGACAGACAGAGATCACAAGTAGGCAGAGAGGCAGACAGAGAGAGAGGTGGAAGCAGGCTCCCTGCAGAGCAGAGAGCCCGATGTGGGGCTCGATCCCAGGACACTGGGACCGTGACCTGAGCCGAAGGCAGAGGCTTTAACCCACTGAGCCACCCAGGTGCCCCTCATTTTACCTGTTCTTTACAGATTATCTCATTGCTACCCTTCTTTCAAAAGCCCTTTTGATCATTCTAATTGGATAGAATTTAATGTTAATGATCACAAACACTTGTATTTGTTGTCATATTATACTCTTCTGGATGCTTTACCTTTGTTACAATAGCTCTATCAGACAGAAATAGCAGTGGCACCTGGGTGGCTCAGTGGGTTAAGCTGCTGCCTTCGCTCGGGTCATGATCTCAGGGTCCTGGGATCGAGTCCCACATCGGCTCTCTGCTCAGCAAGAAGCCTGCTTCCCTCTCTCTCTCTCTGCCTGCCTCTCCGTCTACTTGTGATCTCTCTCTGTCAAATAAATAAATAAAATATTTGAAAAAAAAAAAGAAAAAAGAAATAGCAGTTACCATCATTACCACCATTTTATACAAGATGGAACTGAAGCACAGGTTAAGAGAGTCATAAGTGAGTCATGGACCTAAGAAGATGGTAGAGATGGGATTTGAACCCAGGGAGTTCAACCCAGGAACTTGCACGAGTCACTCTAGAATCCAGGTCTGTAACCCCTTTATGTAACTACTTCTCATTCCTTCGATGGTGATAGGACACATCTTATTCTGTGTTTATATATTAATTTCATCTCTTCTCCTCGGCTTTGAGAGAAGGGATATTATCTTACTTATCTTTCCAACCCCTTGATCTGGGAAGATTTCGCTTTCAAAGAAATGCAGATATAGATTTTACTCTTCACTCTAATACTTAGGACATTTTGCTTTCTTACAGTGATTCAGACAGTTGCTTTTTCACATTGCCAACTCATTTGTTTGGAATCAGAAAAAAATTTTTAAAAAAGGACAGAAATATGTTACGTGTATTTTGTGTCTACCTTGCAAATATCTGTGGTCTTTATAGCACTGGGAGTCTTACAAATTGTCCATGACTTTCTGTGAAATTGGGTTGCTTTGGGAGACAAGCGCCATGAGCTCCTACAGAGCCAGCTCTAGGCAAATTATCATGGATAAAACACTTAGAGTCAACCTTGCTTTTCATGGCTTGCATCCTTTTCCTTCTTTTGGTCCCCACCCTTGGCTCTCAAGTTAGGTAGATACACTGTAATGCTAGAGCTACAGGGTTAATAGTCACTATCTAGTCAATTTCTTTTGTTGAAGAAATGGAGACAAACATAATTTCCAAAATATAATTATAATTCTATTAGAATGTAATCCCACATATATAAATTCCAATATATAATTACAGAATCGGTGGCCTTGCTGCAACCCTACACAGCACCATGTTGTCCTCTGCCAGCTTAGGAACATTCATGATGGCACTCCACTTGGAAATTCCCTACGGATGTATGGCACTTCAGATCATCTTTTCCTTTCCCTGTAATGAAAGCCTACTCTCAACTGCTTAAAATCCAGAAAGAGCAGAAAGTCTAATCCATGTTAAAATGTTAAAGACTGATAAAAGCTTAATGTGTTTTCTCTCCCTGTGGGCTAAAAATTCAATTTTAATGAGAAAAACATATCTTCATCCTCAAATTCCCAAAATATTGATATGTGGAACCCTGCTAAGTGCAATGTTAAAATAAGTGCAGTGGTGGGGGTGGTGGGAGAAAAAGAGTTCCAAGGTTAATGAAGTTTAGAAAATACTCAGTTCCTGAAATTCACAAAGCTCTTTACTGGCATCTTAAATACCCAAGATATCACGAAAGAGCATCATCAAAATGACAATGACAACAACAAGCATCAGACTAACTTGACTTAATACAGTGTTTTCTAAATTTATTTCAACATATTAATATACCTTTCATTCATACCAGTGCTCCTTGGAATGGCAATTTGAGAAGGACCAAATACTCTATAGGCTAAATAGTGTGTATCAAGAGAATCAGTTCTGTTACCCACTCAGATCATATACAACTGGGAAGTCTCAAAGTCTGTCTACTTAGAGAGATAGCTGAACTTTGTAAACTCGTACCAAAAAAAACATAGGGGAGAGTCCTTAAAAGTGGGGTTTATATCAGGACTCAAAATGGAGAAACTGAATGTTTCAAGACTTAGGAAACCAAAGGACACGGTGCATGGCTCCTTCTTTGTGACCGTTGACTGATGATCACTGTCCCTAGCTGAGGAATCAGAAGCTGAAGGAGGAGAAAGCATGGGCTCAGGCATGGAAATTTAAGGCAATGTTAAGTATAAGCCTTATTCCTGGGACTCAGGCATGGAAATGTTGAACAATATTATTCCTCTTTAATGCTCCAGAAACCATTATGTCATTAACTTAAAAGGGAATTAAAATTATCACATAGGTCTATTTTTTTTCACATTCTAGAGAAAAAAAAAGAAGCTGTTCCTTTCAGAGCTTTATGTTGATTTTCATATTATTGCTTAAAATATGAATGATTACCATGTATATATCTGACTAATTCTGAATGATGATAATCAGGAATCTCTTTTCCTTTTTTAGTAAACTCACTGATAGCTTAATTCCTTTTTTCTTATCCCTTTCACAGAATTGTGGATTATATGGAACACTGAATATTATGATAGATTACAATATTGTATTATAATGAATCAGATGATTAAATCTATCATGTTGCTTATAGGATATCTGCTCTGTATTGTATTCTGTCTTGCCTATGAACATTAATGCATAGTTTTTTTGATTCAGAAATACTAAGAACTAAAAATAATTTAAAACAAAAATTGTTTTCTATGCTTTATAAAAGCAATTCTTTTGAGCCTCATATTATAATACCTAACATATAGAGATATTAATTTCCAAACCAAAGCAAAATATGTAGAACATAGAAGTTTTGAAAATTCCTCCCACGTTTTTTCAATCCTTTATAAAAAATGAAGGGAAATTACACATACAGTTTGATACAGGAATGATTACACATGCAAAAGCCTTTAAGTATGTATTTCAAGAGACATAGCCAAAATAAAGGAGGATATTAGCGAGGCAAATTTAAGAAACAATACAAATTAATTAATATGAAGAGGATAGCAATGGGCCAGGGAGCAGAACAGGACAAAGAATGCCCTCATTTTAAAGAAATAAGACAGAAAATCCTGAAATTCCAGTCAAGTCAACTGTATTAGTGAAAGGATTTCATGGCAGCTAGTATTTAAAGACTATAACCATAGTGCATTGGGGTTCATATGCAACCAGTTTTGTCAAATTAACTTAAAATCTACCTTTGAAGGAGAAATAGATTAGGATAAAAAACTGTCCACCTAATGAACAGGCTTTTCACAGTATTCTGTCATAGTTAAATGCAACTTCATGTGGCTGAAACAGGACATTTTGTCCATAAAATGGGTTCCATTGCCTTCAGAAATAGTTACACATGTCCATAAACCACATCTAGACTTTATTGTAACTAGACATGGTGTCTGTAAGAATTCTAAACTATGTCAGGAATCCATGCAGGTGAAGAGCTACGCTAGAGTGAGGTGGTGATACAGGGAGGTGACCACAACTCAGCAGCCTGTAGACATACACATTTAAATGGATTAGTCTAACTGTGGTTTTCTGGCCAGCAAAGTCTATATTCTCAATCTGGTGTGTCGTGATCTAGGCATCAGGATAGTTGTAGCTGATTCAAACAGAGAGATAGAGGACTGAAAAGATGGAAATAGTTGCATACATTATATAGTTATATAACAAAGGAGGTCTCTCCCGTGAATATTGCCTTAGAGTCTGAGATTCATAGATTTAAATACTGCCCCTAAAATATACTACTGGTATGATTTGAGGTAGGTTACTTATGTTCTCTGTACCTGTCTTATGCATTTGAAGAGGAGAGTAAAAGAACAGGTAAAATTGAACCACCTAGTGCATTACTGAGAGGGAAAGTAAGCCATTCCATTTAGCATTTCAATGATCAAGAAACTATAATCCATGTCCAAGGACTAGCTACTATATTAACTCAATCTTTTTCTCTATATACATTCAGTTTCATTCTTACTGTGATTTCTGACCTTGACAGCAACAAACTCATGCTGACTAAAGTGTTTATCATCATCAACAAAAACATCAGAGATGTTAGAGCTAAAGGGGGATCTTAATTATGATTTACTGTGACTCCCACATTGTGCAGTTAGGAAAATGCACCAAATGGGAAAATGACTACTGTCAATGAATAACTTTTCCATTGGGTTTGCACACATATGGAAACAATTGTACAAGATTGGTATATATTCAATGTGGTACTCATCAGCCTTTTAGGAAGATACACGGCATCTCAATATGGTAAGCCCTGTTAGAACAAACACAGGGACTAGCAGAAAGATAAAACAAATGATTAGAACTTTGGCCTGTTGAGACTCTGCAGTTATAGCCCCAAATTGATCTCCTTATATAATGAACAACAAGACTTTTAGTCTTATTATTTTATAAAGAAATACATGAAGTCCACATTTTATGTATTTTATGTGATTATCATGTTGTTATAACTGTGATGAGAATTGTGTATCTTCAGTTAAGATCAAATAATGTTCTTCCATATCAGTATAATCATGAAGTCACCTAGAAGAAGAATGTTGAAAAATAGCTCAAGTTGGTGAACTGTGGTTGTTGCTGAGTGTACTAAAATCAGCAGGAGTTGCTAATGAAACCATTATCTCCATGCTATTAATGTCTGCACCCAAGCATTCCTAGGGAAACTTGAAACAAGATCGCTATGCTATCGCTACAAATATAAGAAACCTCATACTTAAATGGTCCAATTAATTATGCTTCATTCTCCAGGATGAATTTCAAGTAAAAACACACAGCATCTCTGATTAAATACTTGTTATTAGACCTTTTGAGACATCATTCAATTGCTGTAGTTACCTTGCCATGCCACATGCTATTTGCAAATTCATAATTTTCTCTTAAATAAATTACATGTGAGAGGTGGGGTATGTGTGTTTCATTTCTCTTTTGATTAGGTGATCTCTTTCTGCACCAAACCAACTCTTCGCTTTCTCATCAGTTACTCAGAGTAATTATTATAGGTTAAATTGGGTTTCCCCAAATTCATATGTTGAATCTAACCCCCAATACTTTAGAATATGCCCTTAGTTGGAAATAAGGTCTGGAACCAGATGTAATTAATTAAGGTGAGCTCATATTGGAGTAGGATGGGTCCCTCCTTCAATATGACTGGTGTCCTTATGAAAAGAGTGCCATGTGAAGAGACAAACACACACAAAAGGAGAGCGAGAGCATCAACTGAAGGTGGAGACAGAGGTATGGAAGCCTTTGGAAGAAATCAACCATTCCAACATCTTAATCTTAGACTTCTAACCTCCAGGACTGTGAGACAATACACTTATGTTGTTTCAGTTGCCCAGTTTGTGGAGAGCCCTAGCAAACGAACACATTAATGATGATAAGAACATAGACTACATTAGTGAAGTACTGCCTAAGTGCTGTGAGATAGAAGAACATGCTTTGCACAATAAATTATTTTTAAAATTTAGAATGTTGAAAATCGTACTATACAACATAAAATTTTAAAAACAAAGTATAATTCAATGCAGAGTCATCCCAGTGAGAAATATTCATATAATCTATTCTGATTAGGACTCACACGTCTATAGGATGAATGACCCCACAGAGAAGCGAGAAGAAATCAGACTTGAGAATTATGATCGCACAAAGGCCTCGGAACCCACAACCTCGACTTCTTAAAATCTCTGACCCAATTTTTATAAAACTCTTTGTTGGTATGTGAAATCTGTTTCTTTGAACTGGGAAAGTATGACCATTTGGAGATATGAGAGGGTCAGACTACTAATCCAAATTTAAATAATAAGGGACTATTTTGCCCTATTCATTTTACTTACAGCATTTCACTCAGAATAAGAAATTATATGTTTACAGAATCAAATGGCAATCAGTTTACTACAGCAATCTTTATCAAGCTAAGTTTTCACACGTGCACAAATTTTGCTAATACAGTTGGCTTACACCAATTAAAGATAACATATTTGGGATTTGAGAAAGGAAAAATGCATGCTTTAATATAATGGGGAGTCAAAGCCTCTGATAAAGCATTTCTGAAACTTTTACAGGTTCATTCTAGTTTTCTTTAAGTAATTTCCCCAAAGAATTTTTCGGTGTATGAGATGCAGAGAAAATCTGATTCTATCAGAATCAGATTGTTATATGCAGACCATACATAAAAATTAATCTCATATTGTTACCAGATTGTAAGTGTTTTGAAAGCCCATAGGATATGTTAGTAATCTTTGTATAGAATAATGGCTAGTACCTAGCAGACCTCTTAACACACGGTTGTTCAAGTAAGCTAATCAACATTGTGTTGCTCAAAAATGCAGCAGTCAGTGGGCTAAAACCACAAATAAAGAAATAAACTATTTTGGCTCAGCATGTTCAAAAGCTTGCAAAACCAAAACAAAAATCTGCTACCTTTGTCTTCGGTGAAAGATCCTCTATTGTTAACATAGTCAGTGTCTCTATTGAGTCAACTGTAACCTTTTCTCCTGGGTGATGAGCTTCAATTACTTTTATCATGCACTTTCCTGAGGCCACAGGGAGGAAGATCTTGCCACACTGTTTTTTTCTGCTTTTTATTTTTCCCAGCACTTTCCAGAATACCAACTCCTTTCTTTGGGCTCATCTTGCTTTTTATTGACCTTTTTAATTGACTTCTACCTGATCACTTGATGTACTTTTAATTTTTATTCGACTCTGTTCTAGCAATAACATGCAGATGTTCTATAATTTTATTTTCTCCCTGCTTGTGACTCAGGGCAGAACACCCTTCTCTGGTGAAGGGAGCGTGCATGGCGTCCGGGCGGTCATCTGCCCAGAAAGATTTCAGGAAGAAAATGCAAGCCTGGGATGGCAAAAGGATAAAACAGGCAGGAAACCAAAACAGCTAATGGATTTTTCTGGTTCAAAGGCAGCATAAAAAAACTTTAAAAAATTATCTGTGGTTTTCCTCTTGCTGAACCAAACCTCCATATCCCATGGCCACCTTAACACAAAGTATGGCCAGTTCATGGGCGGTGCCAACTGCTTCTGCTCCCACCTTATTATCTACCTATGTTTTTCCAATTCTGATGAACTTGCCTCCTTTTTCCTTCTTCACTTCAGTATCTCCTTTAATTACCAACTGCTGAGGAAGATCAGCCAAGGTCAGGAAGTAAGTGTGGAATTCCATCTCCCACGTTCTGTCCATTTTTGCTTAGATCGGACTCTCAACTGGCCTGAAATTGCTCCCAGGGGCTTACATTTGCCCATGTCACCACTTTGAAACAAAATTCATCCCATGCCCTAGGCACAGGCTGTTAAAAAATCTTGAAGTTATAATGGACCCTTGAGTCACAGCTGACT
The DNA here is from genome assembly GCF_902655055.1 of Lutra lutra. Taxonomy (NCBI): domain Eukaryota; kingdom Metazoa; phylum Chordata; class Mammalia; order Carnivora; family Mustelidae; genus Lutra; species Lutra lutra. The sequence goes on from NC_062292.1 coordinate 54,388,986, forward strand.
CTAGGTGTTGAATGTTTTTTTCCCCCTTATAGAGAAAAAAAAAAAAAAAGATAAACATTCATTTTCTTTCCCTCTAGTCCTAAGACTATGTGCCTGTGTACTGCTATGAACTTACAGACTGACTCTTCAATATGCTTGATGATAACACTAATAACAGTCAGTGTTTTATCACCTGGAAAATAGACAAAGCAAGATTCTAACTTAGAACAGACCATAGTGTTGATGTTTATTTGGGCTTCCTAAAATGTACTTCTAAATAGATTCAGTTCAGTGAGTTCAAAATCTATCAGCCAGATTTTTGATAATATGATCCTGCTGTTCAGTACTTTTCCCGAGTCCTAATTTACATGAGCATTGATCTGATCTCATGCTTTACCTAAAAAAAGCTCTGCAGAGTCATACGCCATCCCTTTACACTTCCCAGTCTAGGGGAACACACACGCAAAATTCATTAGAAGATAATTAACTAACATTATATGAAAAATTCAAGACGAATTCCCTTCAAATAAGAGCTGCTCTAAATGTATTTAAAATAAAACAGAAAGGTTATTCTAATCCTTATCCAATGTGATCAAAAGCAATTAGAATTTCTTTTTTCGTTGTTGTTGTTGGACAATTTGAGTTTCTTAACTTGTGGTTCAGAAATAATAATTTGATAATAGACATTAGGAAAATGAGATTTTCATTTTGCTGAGTAGAAAAATAATTAACATGAATTCCTGTTCGCCTGCTGAGGCTCATTAGAATACAGGTCTCCGCGAAGGCAGGGGTTTCGTTGATTTTGTTCTTTAGTAGCATGCATAGTGCCTGGCACATAGTAGATGTTCAGTGAGTATTTTGAATGAAGTTGAGGGATTTATATGAAATACTTAGAGCACTGTAAGTCCTCAACTTCTTAAAGTCACGGATTATGCCTTGTTTGCTGAGGCATCTTTATACTTTAACACAATGCTTGGTACTTTGTTGCAGTTCAACAAATATTCGTTTAAAAAAAAAAAAGAAAGAAAGAAAAGCTCTCCCATTTGGCTGGGTGTATGAATAGAGCTGTAATAAGGCCTGGTCATCCCATATCCTCTCTCCCACAGAGCTGCCCTCCGATCTCGTGTTTGGAGTCCTGAAATCATCCCCAGAAGGCCTCTGAGTGAGTGTGCCTACAGTCCTGGTGAGGACCAGAAAGGCCCAGAAACATGTGGCTACCATTGACATACTAGCAAAGTGACATCTGTCAGATTGGCCTACTGTCCAGATCAGGGGCCCGAAGGGATGGGCCACAAGACAGGTACCTTTTAGCTTAAGAGAGGCAGGCGACTGCACCACGGGGAGCAGAGGGAGCAGCAGGCCTTGGGAAACAGTCTCAGGAACAGACCCACGCAGCCCTGGGTGGACTTGATGGCTGCAGGCTCCCGAGAGACAGGGGAGGGGAGGTGCGGGGGGGGGGGGGCTGAGCTGGGCTGCAAGGATGCTGAAGGCACTAGGCCTGCTCCAGCTTGGTCCTGGGGTTGGCTCGGCTTCTACAACAGAGCTTTCATCAGTAACAACATATGTCTTTCCTCCACAGATGAAGTAGAATTGCTCCCTTGGGAGATTTACTTTTTTGCATTTTAAGCTCTGTGACTAACTTAAAAAAAAAAAATGGGGGCGGGGGCAGAGATCCCATTGACTCAAATTACAGTTTTCATTCTCCATCAACCTTCATAAGATGGCATATAGATTCTGTTACTTGATGTGCTGGAAAAAGTAAGACATGGAGTATATTATGCAACTTCCTGCAACTCTAATTAAGATTCTTACCATTTTGAACCTGCAATATACACACGTTAATCTCAGAAGAAAACAAAAATTAGAGCCTCTTTCAACATTATGCGCAGGGGGCCATTAAGCTTCTCTGTATCCTCCTAGTAAGCATCCCTGCTGCAGCCTTCCTACAGGAATGCCGCTGGGGGGTACTCTGGGCTCTGTGGGGGACCATGGCACCCTACTGAGCATGGCAGGAGTTTATAGAGGCTGAAATTTTCCTTAAATCTCCTCCATTCCCTCATCAGACTCAGCACACATACTAAGAACCTTTCAATGCAGACTGCCTTTTGCATTATTTCTCTGCACGGTTCATGTGTGTGGTTCAAGGAGTCCAAAAAGTTTTCCCAGGTGTCATGAGGCTCTTGGCAGCCAATCAAGTGGCCTTTCCTTGGTAACATATTGGTGTCATCCTCCTCCCTCTGTTAGGAAAACAATTCTCCTTATACAAAGTATTGTAATAGTCTGCAAGACTGTATCCTACACAGGATTTTGAGTTCCTTGCATTTTTGAGATCCGAGAATGTCACATATTCTGACACATAAAAACATACTTTCCCACCCCACTCAAAGTTGATGCTATGTTACAGTGCATAGTTTATTTCTTTGAACAGATCAAGGTGCTTTGACATCTATTTTCTCATTTGGGCCTCATTGTCAGTCTGGAAAAAAAAAGAAGATATTACGGTTTTTATTCTACAGATGAGGAATATGAAATTCATAAAAGGTGAAATTGAAATATCTCCACACCCACTAATGGTAAAGACAGAATCTTACCATATTACATTACCTCTAGAGACTATATTTGGTTTGGCAATGATTTCTCAAAACTGAATGCCAAAATGTTGAACTTATTCTATAGTTGTAAACAGCAGGAGACAAATATAATAGATACATTAAAATGGATAGACAATCAATTATATTTCTTGTCCCTTTACATAAGCAAAACTGCTAGTTGGTCTCTATTTTATGCATCAACCAATTCTTATCCCAGCTAACTAATATGAAAAAAGGAAACTCCTGAGGCATGTTTGTACTTTAAAAGCCGAAAAAAAAAAAAAAGAGAAAAAAACCCACCTGATTCAAAAATAATTTCCCACAATGAAAATCATATTACAAATGAATAGATAACAAGATTCCACAGAAAACAGATAGAAAATCTGAAGAACTAGCTTCTACTCTTGCTTGTCTGTTTCCAGACCGCTTACCAGTTTTGTCTAATTGGGGTAGGGGTGGAGGGAAGTAACCTTTGCTGGATCCCTGGCTCCCTACTCAACAGGGAGTCTGCTTCTCCCCCTCCTTTCCACTCATGCTGTCTCTCACTATCACTGTCTCTCTCAAATAAATATTAAAAAAAAAAAAAAAGAAAAGAAACTCCATTTCCTTAGCTGGAAAACCATTTGGTACTCCCCCTATTTCACAAGATTGTTGAGAAATCAGTAAAACAATAAAGGAGTAACTATTTGAAATATGCTAACACTTGATGCAAATGTAAACTCTTTTAATTATTTAACCCCCTGGATTCCGATCTCATTTGTTTTCACGCTTCAGATTCTTCTGCCAATTTTAACTCTACAGCTTAATGACACTCGGTATCACACAATTTTAAATATTTAAATTTTACCTAATTTAATCTAATATTTAACCTGAATTTTCCCCCACGTGTTTTAAACCCATTACTTCTTGAAGTGTCTGTGTTGACTAATGAGAAAAATTGGTCCCTCTCCTCTCCATAACACCTCTTTATGCATCTGTAAACAGTTATCATGTGTCCCCTCTGCCTTCTCTCCTTAAGATTGAACATTCTCTGGTCTCTCAGCCTTTTCTTAGAGGTCCCATTTTCAAAGCCCTTTATCATTTTTTGTTGCTCTCTTTTGAAACCTCTGGCAAATTTGTCTGTGGTTTAAAAAGTGTGCCATCCCAAATGGAACACGGTGCTCCTATCTAGCGCTAAGGATTGCCAAGTGGAGTCCAATAATCACATTATTTATGTTATCCTTGACAATTCTGCTAATACAACACAAGGTAGCAGTTGCCTTTTTTCTTTCTTCTTCTTCTGCTTTCTTTTTTTCTTTTTTTAACAGCATCACACTATGGACTTCTTCTAAGATGTTAACTGGCATAAATTAGAGCTCCTTCCTCCTCTCTCTGCCTGCCTCTCTGCCTACTTGTGATTTCTCTCTGTCAAATAAATAAATAAAAAATCTTAAAAAAAAAAGGGGGGGGGGCGCCTGGGTGGCTCAGTGGGTTAAGCCGCTGCCTTCGGCTCAGGTCATGATCCCAGGTCCTGGGTTCGAGCCCAGCATCGGGCTTTCTGCTCAGTGGGGAGCCTGCTTCCTCCTCTCTCTGCCTGCCTCTCTGCCTACTTGTGATTTCTCTCTGTCAAATAAATAAATAAAAAATCTTAAAAAAAAAAAATTAGAGCTCCTGAGGACAAAAATTAGTAACATTAACTTACTAATCCTTCCTTCAGTCACATTACCTAGTGCAGCATTTCATAAATATTATGTGTTTACCAAATAGAAAGAAGTTCCATGAATATTACTTGTACCTACAAATGGTAATTTTTTTTGATTTGATGAAAAATATGATCCTTCATTTATGAAAAAGTCTTTACTGAATTTTATTTACATAATCTATCTTTTTTCATTTACATGGAAGTTTCTGGAAACTCGACCAGAAAACCAGAAACACAAACCATGAAACTAATGACCAATTAACTGAAAATCAATTACTGTATGTAATGTGATAGATGACCTTATGGAATTTAGCTGGACTGTCAAACTTGCTTAATACTTGATTTTGCAGGACCAAATCTAGAGAAAATATGAAAGGATTTGGCAAGGTCAGTGACTACGACCCAGGAAGCCTTGATCTTCTGTTGTATCTGCTGAGCACAAAAAAATCCTACCTGCTGTTCTGACTGTCAAAATACAAACCAGGAACACCTAGTACCTACATCAGGACTTCCTTTTGGGGGAACTAGTAAATGAGAGTAAAAAATGTAATCTCATGCAGATCAGGGATTGGATTTAAAAGGATCTGAGGTACTGATAACACCCTTTTCTCCTGTAAGTGTTATGACCATTTTATCTCATCAGACTGACTAAGAATCTGTTGTCACAATGTTACACAGTGAGAAAATATTGAGTGCATCAGTAACAATGTAGCTAATCTTCCTTAGCTATTCAGATGGGTAATAACCCATAGTTTTAACTACAGCCCTTTCAGAGGAGAGGGAAAAAAGATCAAGGAAGGACCAAAAGATTCTCCTAGGATTTTAACCAACCCAGAAAAAATTATGCATCCCAGACTACAGATTTAAAAAAATACTTAGCAAACATATCTTTAGTATGGCTTTTCATTAAAAATGTACAAAGTCAAACTAACCAAAAAACATTTCACCAAAGCTTTAAGAATATCATTGGCTAAAATGAATACATAGCTTTTGAAAAAAAGTCCCAAGAAATCATAATTGCTCAGTTATCAAGTATGTATTAGAAATTCACTTTATATTAGAAATTTCAGAAAGGGCCTCAAAATTATAAACTGTATTTTAAAAATAGTTTACTCAGGTAGCAAGACAGTGAGTTATAAATATGATACAATCCAGCCACCAATTTCAGCTCTTCGCCTACCTGACCACTGGTCAACCTTTTATATATGGTAACCATTATCGAATTCATTAATCTTTCCTTGACTTCCAGGTAGGTCCTTCATCGACATTGGAGCTATTCCTTCTTGGCTGTCTTTTACTATCTATCCCTGAATGCCTTCTAACCCCCCAAGGTCTATCCTTGACCTGAAGTCATTGACTACATTCCCATGGCTTCAACTTCTACTCATACGCTGGTGAATTCCTTTTAAGTTAAGAATCTCTGGTGGCATATTCAGACTCAAGCTACCTTGAGCATAAGACAGAGCTTATTATTCAAAGATAATGTTGTGTTCTAGAACTCGAGTCCATGGACACAGTCCAACCTAGGAAAGGTCTTTGCACAGGGAGTGGGAAAACCTGAAGGAATGTTTTCTTTCTACTTCTTGCCCTGTCCTCCTGTTTCTGTTTAACTGCTTTAGTTCTCTATTTCCTCCCACCCCACAGCAGTACACCTGTCTTTGCTTCTTATTTCATAACATATAAGTTATATTCAAGAGATAAGATAGACTGGTGGGTTAGCTCTGAAACCCAATTCCAAATCCCTATGAAAACTAGAGCAGTTCCATTGGGTCAGGCATTCATACTTGTCTTAATGGTGATCAAGGGTGTATGTCACATGTGTCCCTCCTTGGGGGAGGAAGAGACAATGTGAAAAGATGGAGTAATTGTGCTAGCCTGATAGCTTAAAGCATTTCTGAATCAACTGCCAAATCTATGTCTACAGCTCAAACTTTTTTTTAAAGGTTAAGTCCCAATGTAGTATTTGAAGATTTTTTATTATCGTTGATTGCTTCGTTTTGGCTATAGCAAACTATTGAGCAGGAAAATAGCAATATACAATAATGGTTAAAAGCCAAACAGCCATGGATTCTCTTCCGCATACAGCATGTGAGATCAGGAAACAAGTCTACCAGATTCCAGCTATTGTCTCATTGTCCAGTAGAGAGTCTAGCGCATAAGACGCCACCACCAACAACAGCGGGAGCCAAGTAAATGGAGAAATTCATCACTTTCTAAAACAGCTAACAGATACTGCTAGCGTCCTTTCCTGAGATGCGATGTTTAAAAAATCTTCCATTTCATATATGCAGTTTAGATAAGTAGTAATCCTAAATGTATGGTCTTACACATGCCCACAAAACAGAGATAATGTTGCATATTAGATACAAGGGGGGGGAAAAGAGAACTCGAGATACTTGCTGAAAGTTTTTAATGAGGCATTAACAGCTCTGTAAATTAAAGTTCTAATTTGCACAGTTCTATGAAGTAAACAAGGAGAGAACAGCATCAGATTTAGCTGCTGGTTGCTGCCTTCCCTCAACACATTTTAAGTGAGTGTCAAATTGATTTTGCAATACTTAATTATATTTCTCTAATTTTTTTGACTACTGAATGTATAAGTATGCAGAAGAAATCAGTTTTCAGCAAACTAGTTTTCTCAGTTAAACTTAATAGCATAGCACATTAACACCAATTATATGAGCTATGAAAAATGCATGACAGAAACGCAGCAGTGTCAAAGCAAGAACTGGTCAATGGCACAGTCAAATGTGTATTTCACATTTTTGCTGATTAAATTTCTTCTTGTGATAAAATGCCTGAAAAATGGACAAACCACAGCCCTCTGTGTTCATAAAAATTTCTGTTCTAATGTGAATGAGATCAGAAGAAACCCTTTTCTGTAGAGAAAAAAAAAGCTATTTTGTTGAAATTGTACAGATTCTTGCTGTCAGCATAGTTTAGTAAAAGTCATTTTCCTACGCTTTAAAGTATATAGTGGATACCAATTTATTTCAGTGAGATTTGCAGTGTTGAGCCTAATCTAAAGCGTATACATTGCTTACATCTTTATCTAGAGGAGTTCAGGACCAGTAAATTAAATAATATAAAAACAGGTTGATTTTTCTCTAAATAAAGTTAAAGCAATTTTCCCACCACAATGTAGATCAATGGTTCTCATTATTGCCAGAATCATCTGGAGTTCATTTCTTTTACCCATTTTATTGAGGTATAAATTACATGCAATAAACTACATTCATTTAAAGGGTATATAGTTCAATAAGCTTTGAAAGGTGCATACCCATAACACCACCACTGTGATTACTACAGAACATTTCCATCGTCCCCTCTTCTCAGCCTCAAGCACTTATTTAACTTTTTGCCACAACAGTTTGGTTTTTTAAGAACTTCCATTAAGGACTCTTCTGCCTTCTCTACTCAGCCTGTCAACAGAGTGTGCTGTGGGTTGTTGTTTGTATCAGTAGGTGTATTCCTTTGTACTGTTGAGTAGTATCTCGTTGTATGGACATACCACAGTTTATCTATTCACCTATTGATAAACATTTATGTTGTTTCCAATTTGAGGTCAGGGTGAATATAGATATGAATATTTACGTGCATACCTTTTGTTTCATTTCTTGTACACCAACACCCCCAAGTGGAAGGACTGGGTCATATAGTAGGGGTATGCTCAATGGAGTCGATATTGAGATCTCAGAATGCCAATTTCTAGGATCTGTGATAAGATCCTAGAAATTTATAGTATTTTTTAATGTGAAATTTATGTGGTAAGATTCAGAATTTGCTTTTTTTTTTTTACCCCTTATTTAGACTAATTTTTATAAAGATGGTCTTCTAACATTTTGTGAGAAATTCTGTTGCTAAAACTTACAGATGACTGAATGAAATGATTACTTTTAATCCATCAATCTATAAAAAGTATACCTACAATCTTAAGTATCACTTTAATTTAGCAAACCCTTAGTGAAAATCTACTTGGCATCAGCCCTCAGCCTGCCCAGTGGTCTTATAACAATGAAAAAATTAAGTTCAAAATCCTAAATCTGGTGTTCAAAAAGTACATGGTTGGCCCCTTTCTCATTTCACTTCCATCAAATACCATTCTCTCCCTGCTTTCTGTGTTCTGGCCACTGTTCTGATTTTGCTTGTTTGTTCATGTTTGTTTATTCAAACCCCGTGTTATCTCCCATACCAAGGCACTTACACATGCTACTTTCTCTACCTGGAGTGCTCTACTGGCCTTTCTTGCCTAGTTAACTCCAACTGCAGTTTTCAGATGATAAAACTCTTCCTTTGGAAGGCTTTCATGAAACCTCCAGAGTGGGTTAAACGTTCCTGTTATCTGTTATGAGTTTACTACATCTTACTTTTGGACTTTTCATACTTGAAATCTTTATTTCTTTCTTTTCTTTTTTTTTCTTTGAGACTTTTCAAATTGAAGTGTAACAAAACAATAAAGTGGACACATTATCGGGGCATATCTTGATGGACGTTTATAGAGTCAACACACATATAAACACCTCTCAGAACAATACATAGAATAATTCTACAACCTCAGGAACATCTTTTTCTTTTCTTTTTAGTTATTACCCCTTCGTATCCTCCTATCAGCACTGATTCTTTTTTTCTATTTTTGAAACTTACATAAAAGCAATACTAGTTTCTTTGTTTCTAGCTTTTTTTCACTCAGTGGTAGGCCATGAGATTTATCTATTTTATTGTGTGAAGAAATAGTTGGTTCATTTTTATTTGGTCCTGTTTCTTGGTATGCCTGGTAATTCTGGATTATATGTAAGATATCATGCATAAAAAATTATAGACTTTGGTTATGTTATCTTCTTTTTGTAAATATTGAAATATTTTCGGGAAGAAGACAACCTTTATCCTAAGAGAAGTGGAGGTGGTTTGAGGCTTTACTTCAGGCTTTGAGAAGACTCACGTGTTTCTGGTTTACTCTTATGGACAGGATTTCAACGCAAGACCTGGTGTGCTTACCAGACCCATCTTCCTTGGTAGGCTCCGAACTCTACTTTCTAGTCTCTCCAACCATGCTTTCATTTTCCTATGATTATGCAATGTGGGAACTAGCAAATCAAAGAGAAGGAAAAAGCAAAGATAAATCACCTTAATGGTTTTCCTTATTTCTGGGGCCTTCATTTCCCATATCCTTGCAGTCCTGGTTACTCAGCAGTGTCTTTAAACAACCATATTTTTAAGAAAATTTATCCAATTTCTTTTCTTTTCTTTTTTCTCTCAGCATGAGGATTTTTTAACATCTTTCACAGCTGGAAACAGCTCTGTCTCTCACAGCTGCAGACAGAGATCACTTATAATTATCAAATTATAGGCTTGAAGCATGATTTTGCTGCAAGACTTTAAGCTCCCTAAGGTTAGGGACTCTACCTGTTTTGCTCAATACTCCTTTTAAAACACCAATCATAGTATCTGGCAAAATGGTTGAAATTGAGAAAAATCTGCATATGGACTAATAAAATGATTGCGTTCTTTCTTCTAAAAGTAGATAGAGAAAGCAGAGCCAAAATCTTCAAAAGTAGTTCATACAGAATTGCAGGGGGAACCTAGTGAAATATATTGGTTTCTTAATGTTTTATTTTATTTTGTGTGTGTATGTAGCAATATTATTTTTTAACTTTTATTTTCTTATATTAGTCACCATACAACACATCATTAGTTTTTGATGTGGTGTTCCATGACTCATTATTTGCGTATAACATCCAGTGCTCATTTCTTCATATTTTAAAAAGGATATAATTGGTGCCATTATTATTCAGGGGCACATAGGGTAGGGATTAGGAAAAGTCTCATTTTGAAAATTATTGATAATCTTGAAGAAAGCATTTCAAATGAAAAAGTGGAAGGAAAAAAAGTAAGTGACAGATTGAGGCGTGACTGGTAGTGAGGAAATGGACATGCAGAGCATCTTAGTTTCTAAGAAGATTGGATTATGAGGAAAAGAGAGGAAACAGAGTTAGATTTACAGTAGAGTTAGATGCTAAAATGTAAAGGTAGCCACCAGGCACACAGAAATGAGATGCAGAGCATCTAAGTCTTTGGAGAAAGGAGAAAGGCAGCTAAAAACACAAAGTTCAGAAGTTCCCAGATTGAATAAAATGAAGCGATATATGGTAGAGAGAAGTTATAAAGGAGTAGCATCAAGATTTATGTGGTGTAAGCACATAAAATATAAGTATGAATGGAAAGGCACATGATGTGAAAATCCTAAATGAAAAATGTCAGCCACAAATGCACGTACAACAGTGACCACAAATATATTGTGTGCTTATCCTTTACGGTGACTCCTGCACTGAAACCTTACAGTAACCCATATTACAGATGAGGACACTGAGCTACAGGGCTGGGAAGGGATTCCTGCCAAGCTGCACACAGCATGGTGGCGAAGCCAGATTTTGAATGTGGCGCGTCCGACTACAGAACCCGCTCTTCACGCTGCTGCCATCGCTGCCTTCCTTCTGCACTAGCACGCCAACATCAATACGTCCACTGCCCTTGAAACAGAATTCAATCAGTTTGATGCTGTTAATCCATCCATAGCATTGATCACTGTTGTTTATAAAGCACTTTCGAGATTAAAAGTGCTTTTTACTGTACTCTATATGTTTATTATGACTATCATCTTAAACCTATTGCAATAAGCCCTAATGATATGTATAGGTAAAAGTGTCAAAATATTCATTAACCTCAAAATTTAATAAGCCTAAGGAGATCCTGTATCTAAGAGATGCGCAACACCTCGTTTCCAACAACGCCTTGTGAGAGCTAATAGGGCAGAGAACAATTCCTGATAGAGCACTCTAGCTATAACAAATGACGTAGAAGGAACTCCACCCTACCTGATAACTAAGGACCATTAATAACAATTCCTTCTTGTCTCAACCACTATATAGCTTAAAACATACTTCCTTACACATCTTAGGCTAATAGAGGCTAAACAAATTGAGTTATCCTCCTGGGCTTTCACAGCTCCCAACAAGGTAGATCTTAAAATTATGTAATATATTCCAATGCACAGTGAATCTTATCATTAAGTCATTCTTACAGCGAAGCCATCTTTCTTACAGATTTTCCTTTTTCTATCTAACTCATTTAGCTAATTCTTTATTCAACAAACATTTATTGAACATCTGGTCCTAGGCTGTGCAAAGACAAATGTTGTAACAGAAGAAAACAGTCATTGTTTCAGTCAGCTTGGGACCTACATAAGTGAACAAGCAATTCTAATAGAAGGTGGTAGGGATTAAAATAGAGAAATTCTCATTTATTGTTCTAGGATAGAGAAGAGGCCCCTAACCTAGATTTGGCACTGGGGCAGTGGAGGCTGTTTGGAGGAACAGCTCAGCTGACATTTTTTTTAAAATTTTTTATAAACATATAATATATTTTTATCCCCAGGGGTACAGGTCTGTGAATCACCATAAGTGACTCTTAATCTCAGCTGACATTTTAATGATGGGTAGGAATTAGTCTGGGGAAAGGAAGAGAATCCCTTGCAAGTAAGGGAGGGCATTGCAGGCAAAGACATGGATCTGTTCTAAGACCCGGGCATCTAAGACAGCAAGGTACATTCATACAGCAAGGACTAAAAGGCAGTCATAGAGCCAGAGAGAAAACCAGGAGTTGTATGGATGGAAGAGGAAACCAAGAAGTGTATGGATGGAAAGATATGGCTGGAAAGATAAGCAGGAAAGAGTTCATGCAAGACAGCTCGATGGGGAACTACTGAAAAGTTTTAAGCAAGAGAAAGGCAAGACTGGTCATTAGTTAGAAGAACAGTCTAGATAAGAGTGAAACTGTTGGTATGGAGACCCCTAACACAGACCCAGATTAGGGAGTAGCTATAGGACCAGTGGATGGTTCCAAGAGACGTATCAGAGGAAGAATGTTCAAAGAAGGAACAATTGATGGGATGTTAGTAAGGGAGAGAGAAGCCATATTCAAGAAACTTCCCAGGTTTCTATCTCAGACGATTAGTAATATTCACTTTGGTATACACCATGGTAAGCACAGAAGAGGGAACAGATTTCAGGGGTAGAAGGTAGAAGCCAAGAAAGGGGCATCTGATTCTTTTCCAATTTTCTGCCTGTATGGGAGAGAAGATGTTTATATCATTCATTCCCACAAACTTCCCACGAATCCCTATCTTTCCTTTACAAAATTCTCCCAGGACTCCCTTTGTGAGAATGACATGGCCACCAGTGCCAGAGACTTAACGCCCTGAATGTCTATGAAGGGGGTTGTTCCCCTTCTTCCTCCTTATGCCTCTTTTTTTGCACTTAAGGTCGAAGGACTTTCAAACTGAGGCTGCTCTTCAGTCAAGAAAATGTATGTAACTGAGTTTCCCTTCTTTTTTTTCTTGAGATTTATTTAAGAGAAAGACAGTGCACACATGTGTGAACATGGTAGGAGAGGGGCAGAGGGAGAGAGAGAGAGCATCTCAAGCAGACTCCCTGCTGAACCATGAGACCAACCCAGGACTTGATCCCGTGACCCTGAGATCATGACCCGAGCCAAAATCAAGAGTCAGATGCTTCACTGACTGAGCCACCCAGGTGCCCCCTGGGTTTCCCTTCTTGAATCTCCAAACATCTGAGGGCTATGATTACGAGCTTCCTTCAATGTGTACAACTTAAACGTGGTCTGCATAACTGTACTTGATTGCCCCAGTCAAATGGAACACGATTTCACAAGACATTTCTTCAGAATACTAGAACATAGTTTTAAAAGATAGGGTATTTTGGCACTGATATTATTTGAAATCTAATCTGAGTAGAAATTAATCTATACCCTTCTGTAGGTGTTATACTTCTCCCAACACATATAACATAACGGTAAGTACACAACTTTAAATATCTTTCATTTTTTTTCCAAAAAATATATACAAAATAATTCATTTTATTCAATTGTTTCATAGGGGCTAGTTTCTCTGTCATTGTTGACCATTATGATTCTTTTTCTGCTCAATGTTCCTCTTTCTACCCATTTAAGGATGAAAAGGAAACTAAAATTAATCTTTATTATATTGATGCTAAATGTCATTAAGAGATGAAGATTTTTTTTTCTTTAAGAAGCTTAGGGAAGATTTTTATTTTATTTTATTTAAAGATTCTATCCATTTATTTGACAGAGAGAGACCACAAGTAGGCAGAGAGGCAGGCAGAGAGAGAGGGAAGCAGTCTCCCTGCTGAGCAGAAAGCCCGATGCGGGGCTCGATGCAGGGCTCGATCCCAGGACCCTGAGATCATGACCTGAGCAGAAGGCAGAGGCTTAACCCACTGAGCCACCCAGGCGCCCCTTAGGGAAGATTTTTAAATGGCTAACGTAACCTAAGAGAAAGACATTGGACAATTTAAGTAGGTAAATGTGAGACCACATAGAAAACCTGGGGACATAGTGGACATGGGGTGCTTGAGAATGTGGCTGAGAATGTGGGAGCAAATGTGCACTGTGTATAGCAGATGAGCATACATTTTGGTGTGAGTGTAGCAGAGAAGGAAAACAGACCCCTTAGAGCTAATTCAAAGAGTTATTGACTAATAGAAATAGTTTGCACCAAATGTAAGTATTATTCTATCCTGTTGGCATGGTCAATGCTGACTTGGTTTACTGAATACAAAAATCCCTCCTGGGAAAACCTAGATATTTTCATTTATCAAGCATTACTGTCTATTTTGTTGTGTTAGTTCTCTCCTGTTTCTTTTTTCTGAGTTACCCTGTACTCACCTTTAGGGGGGTTTGTTGTTGTTGTTGTTTGTTTGTTTGTTTTTAAGATTTATTTATTTGAGAAAGAGAGAGAGTAAGAGACAGAAAACATGAGCAGGGAGAGAGGGCAGAAGACAGAAGCAGACTCCCTGCTGAGCAGGGAGTCCAATGTGGGGCTCGATCCCAGGACTCCTGGATCATGACCTAAGTGGAAGGCAGACACCTAACTGACTGAGCCACTCAGGCACCTTGATCTTTAGGGTTCTTGGCATTAGGGCAGAAGAAAGAAAAATGTATTGTTAATGATGAAATTATACATTAATTTAAGAAACGAAGACTGACTGGACCCTTAACCAAAAATAGGCAAACCACTAGCATGATGTCTGTTTTTGTAAATAAAGTGTTTTTACCCAAAAGACGAGGCTACTCTTACTTGTTCCTTTATCGCCTATGGCTGTTTTCACATCACCATGCCGAGCTCAGACACTGGGACAGAGACCTCACGGATTGCAAAGCAGACAGTATTTATTGTCTGGACATTTAAAGGAGAACTTGGTAACCTCCTGCTCTAGATTGATACTGTAAAAGTTAAAAGACGGGGCAGGGAGAGGGTTCTTCACGCAAAGAGAAACTTAACAATTTCATTCAGTCTCACCGCCTGAGCAAGAGCAAACTGGCGGAAGAAAAGGTCACGCGCTGGAATGATTCTTCTGTCAAATCCGAGCTAAAATTCAAAAGTGAAACTGAAATGACTCCCGCACCCACCCCACCATTAACATTTCAAACATGAGGCAACCTGATGGAATTGGGCTTCAAAATGTATCACTCTGAAAAAAATACAAGGGTTAAGACACATGCAGTCATCCTAAACTGGCCTTGATGATGAGTTTGGTGAATGGGGAGAAACACGGTCCTTTCTCTTCCAATGATAAGATCTTTACACATCTCCATGAAAGGCAGTAAAAACAAAACAATTTTAACCCTTAATTCTTTTTTTTTTTTTTAAGATTTTATTTATTTATTTGACAGACAGAGATCACAGGTAGGCAGAGAGGCAGGCAGAGAGAGGAAGGGAAGCAGGCTCCCCGCTGAGCAGGGAGCCTGATGCGGGGCTCGATCCCAGGACCCTGGGATCATGACCTGAGCCGAAGGCAGAGGCTTTAACCCACTGAGCCACCCAGGCGCCCCCTTAACCCTTAATTCTTAATATCCCTCCTTGTCACCAGGGGTTAGCCTGACTTCTGTGGTTCTCAGAAGGTAAGCATTTGGATCCTGACCCTACCAGTCCACACAGACACAACCAACCAGATATTCACACTCTCTTCTGATTCTGTAACAACCAGACACACACAAGGAGCCTCTTTCTTCCCCAAGAGCCACTTCTCTACTTTGTTCCCAAGTTCCAATTTTACTCTTGTCTTTATTTTTCCATATCATGACTGCCTGTTCATCAAATAGCTGGGCGATATAGTCAAGGCACGTATTTGTTTTTCAATAACTATGAAAAAGATCAAAATCAGGTAAAACAAAACTTGTGATTTAAATATGACTTGTAATTACTCAGCATTTTATATATTTTGTTGTTGTTGTTGTTGCTGTTTTGTTTGTTTGTTTTTTTTTTAAGCATTTTCCGGCAAAAGGATTTGCTCCCAGTCAGATGACAATAAATACTGGGTACCATGGGTGTTGAAGGTCAGAATTAATATGCTTTTACTAATTAGTCTATCTGAAGTTTTCCTTGCTTGAACCTTCCCTATACCTGCTTATAATCAGCTTTCCTTTAATGAAGTGTTTAAATGTCCCAGCTCACTAGAAATAATAAATAATAATAAAGCATATATATCATAGAGTAAAAAATAAAAAATATATAAAATATATAAAATATATATATAAAATATATAAAATACATATGCTTTTAAGGAATATTGATTCAGGGACTTGCATTTCTCTTTCTATAGGTCAGTAATTAATGGCATTTCTGTTTCCTAAAGCATTCGAGTTCAGTCATTTTGGGGAAGGCAAATACTAGGAGACAAAAATGTATGACAATCATTTAGTGTCCTTGAACAGCATTATTATGAAGAGAGTGTACAGAGTTCTCATCTGCAAGATATTCAACATCAGTAATCACATTTCTCGTGAAGACAAATAAAAGGGAATTACATCCAGGTGCACATGTAAGCTCATCTCCCCAGTGGTTTGCTACAAAGTTCTCCCCAAAGGCAGTTCCTGATTTCTGGGCAGGGTCACCAGTAAAGGCAGTTTAAAAGGCTGGCGTGATTGGCATCTGGATACTATAATAGTCAAATCTTCCCCCAAATGATCATGGACCTGTTTTCACTAATAGGAAGAAGAAGTGACAAGGAGAGAGAGGGTCACCTTTGGAATGCCAATCTGAGCAGTAGTTTGCTGTTTTTACCAGGTTCCTTTTGGATTACTAGCATTACATGGGAAAGACTAAATTCTTTGTGTAAATCAAGTGGATTTACTCTGCATTCCTGAAAAAAAAGCTCTTTTTTTATTTTTCCTCTGTAAAGACACAATGATCACCCTGTCCATCTGCAGTAGGGAACATTCTATTTGCTACTCCTGTTCTGGAAGGAGAAAGTACTATTAACCCCATGTGACTAGAAGAATATCTTATAATGAGTGTTTACATGATTTTCTAGTTATAATATTATAAACTTCTATTGAATTTGCTGCTTCTTTGTATGCTCTGATATAACCCAAGAATTGAATATCCATTTCTATATTGAATATTTCTCTCCATGTCATTTAAATTATCCCTATAAATTAATATATCCCCTCAGACTAAGAGAGAAAAATAAATTTATGTTAATTTTAAATTGTAAACATATTATATGAAAAAAATCATAACTGAATAATTTACTTGAAAATCTAGTTGTTTTTAAAATCACAGAAATAGCTTCTATTTTGAATATTTGAAGCTTTGTATATATGCTATATTCATTGATTTGGAATTTTAGAAGTTAGAGGCATTGGTCATCTAGCACAATCCTCAGTTTAATAGACGAACATGATTAGACCCACAGAAAAATTGTTTATCCAACGTTTCAAAACTAGGTAGATTAATTTAACTATTTTAATAACAAAGTTAAATAACACATCTTAATTAGAAGCTGCATATTACTCATACCCTAAATAGAACATTTAGGCACACACACCTTGCATTATGTGTAACAACAGATGAATTAAGAGAACATGGGTTTTATAAATTTCAGACAAGCTCCTGTCTCATAGTAAACACTTAACAAACATTTGTTAAATGACTAAGAGTTAATAGCTAGAGTTTAATGACCTCTAAGTAATCTATGTGACAGATACTCCACAGGGTACCCTAGGGGGGCTATTGCCTTTCATCCTCACCTACTTCTAGATATGAAGTATCTTTTTTTTTTTAATTTTTAATTAATTTATTTTAATTTTTTTTTGCATGTAAAATAAGTTTTATTGTTCTTTAAAAGGGTTCGGGGTTTGGTTTTAAATCAGGCTGCACTTCTAGATATGAGTATTGTAAGCAATTTTATTATGCCAGTTTTATTATGCCAGTTTTAAAGAAAAGGAAACAAAGCCACAAAATGATTAAGTGGTTTGTTTAATTACATTTAGCTAATAAACAATGGGACCTAGATCTGAAACTTATTAGTCTGCTGCTAAATCACTCAGTCTTAACCATAGAGAAGTGGGGAAGTTTATATCCGACCTTAAATTTATACTATGATGTAAATGACTGATAATATACCCTTCCTGAAGATCAGATTTTTGAAAGAACACTGTGTCCAAAAGGAAAAGAGACCAAAGACAGATCCTAACAAAGCTGTATCTGGTTAATTTTTCTACTCAGAGTTAAATTTTGAATAAAGTTCATTTACAATATAAAGTCAAGTAATTTATGATATTAAGCAACATATTAAAACATATACTCATATTTTTGAATTGTTTTCATTAAATCATATGAGATAAAAACATTTGAAGCAAATATGGAAGAGGAGTGAGTTATATAGGAGATTCCTATCTTGAACTGTAATACTGAGATCATTTATATTGAAACTTTCAATACATTGTTCATGACTGTGGAACATGCTATGAATGTATTTATTAGTCTTTTCATCAATGGGTGAAATCTGATTAATATATATATATATATATATATGGCATATGTATAGTAATACACAATATGGTATATTTTGCCTTTGAGTATTACTAGATATCCCCATTCATTTTTTGGGAGTCCTTCTAGTTAAAGTTTGATATTTTAAAGTGAAAATTTCAAAATAAAAGCAGATCTTAACTCTTATAGTTATTCACTTATTAAATATAATTATTTTAGAGATTTCTAAAATTTGCTCTTTAAATTTGCCTCAGAAAATAAAAAACTGCATGAAATATCAAGAAATATGAGTTGATAATACCATTTGACACATAGCGCTTCAGCCCATTTAAAATAATTTCATTTCGACATTAAACATCAAGCTTCTAGGAACATTTGGGAATAAATCGCTATCGAAAATAAAGGGATCCCTAGATAGCTTTGGGGATGCAAGTGAACATGTAAGGCCAACCCTATTTACTACCCATACCTGAAAAGCCAACAATTGAAAGACAAATCCAAAGAAGTTTCATGGTGTTGGGTAAGGAACAGTTGAGTGATAATTATATCACCTCCCAACCTCATTAATTACTTTTAGATCTTATTCTACAACTTCCAGCGGACTGTCCACCTATGTGCCTTCCCCGTCTGTGGCAAAGCACTAACATTTGAATTGGAAGCTTCCCATTCACATTTCAACCGTGAACTTAGCTATGGGACCTGAGTCTCACTTCCTCTGTACTCAGACGGTAAAAATTCCTACCTACAAGCTTGTAGAGGGATGGAATGAGAGATTATTTAAGTAAAACAAACAGTAGATGCTAATTATACATGTACCTCTCTGCTTAGGATAGATACAAGTTTCAAGAAAGCTATGGCACTGGGTCTGTAAACTTGTCCTAGCTTATTAATTGGGTGAACTTCATTTAACCATGGCTCAGCGCAGTACAATTATTCAATCAACCCTGCTGGTTGCACCAAAGGGTCAAACCAATGATTTGATGCAGACCCGGTTTAAAAATTAAAGAGAACCTTCAAAGGAAGGTAAAGCTGCTAATAAAAAGGAGCTAGTAATGCCCCAGAACGTGCCTGAATGCAGAAGAACTTCTTATTCTCTGGGAATCACCAAACCTCCAGGGAGCAGTTCAAGCCAAAATTGTGATCTCCCTGCCTTGTCCTTCAAATGATGTGTACTCCAAACACATTTTCTGTGCAGCTGGAGGCTTTGTTATAGACAGAAGGATCCTGCTTAGTGAGGCCGGTGTTTATGGCCTAACTTTTTTAAAGAGGAATTTGGAAAATTTCCCAGATGCTACATCTGCCCCTAGCCCTTGTACCTCAGAGTATAAGGCCAGCTAGGGAGAGCATGCAGACGACTAAATTTATTAACGGTGGACGGGCCACTCTATCTTTCACTGCAACAACAGTAGGTGATCCCATCAAAAATCTGTCTGCTGGCTGGCCAGCAAATCTGAGCGGACACGCTTGTAGCAGAAATATTCTGCTGAATGGAAACGAATGCTGTTTCCTCAAAGAAACACATCACAAGCCAAACGCTGGACCAGGAAGGCGATTTCTCTTTCCATTTGAGAAAAGGCCTTTTAACTTTGTGTCCGGAGGCTTTTTAACTTTCTTTTCCACATATCTGTTTTCTTTGTTTCTTTTCTTTCTTTTCTTTGACATTTACGAATATTAAGCACAGTTGAACATTTTAAGATTGCTCAGTGGTTGAATATCTAATACTCAATGGCCATCTTGAGGTACCAAGCCACTAGCTAAGCTAAGCATTCACTCAGTGTATCTCTGCTAGGACGTCATTCATTACAAGTGTCTATCAGCAGCCAACCTCACTTCAAAGCAAACTATTTACTATTTTAAATAAAAAATAAAGCAATAATATTTGAGCCACATTTTATGGTTCAAATTCTACTTCATCGTCCTCAATACATGCAACATTTTCAAGACTATTTGTTCCAGAATGATTTTCTCCAGGATCAAATGAATATCATTATGCATTTACAAAACCATAGGTACCTTTTTTTTTTCAGTCACAACAAAAGAATATTTATTTATTTTTAATTTTTTAAATTTATTTTTAGCATAACAGTATTCATTGTTTTTGCACCACACCCAGTGCTCCATGCAATCTGTGCCCTCTCCAATACCCACCACCTGGTTCCCCCAACCTCCCACCCCCCCACCCCTTCAAAACCCTCAGATTGTTTTTCAGAGTCCATAGTCTCTCATGGTTCACCTCCCCTTCCAATTTCCCTCGATTCCCTTCTCCTCTCTAACTCCCCTTGTCCTCCATGCTATTTGTTATGCTCCACAAATAAGTGAAACCATATGATAATTGACTCTCTCTGCTTGACTTATTTCACTCAGCATAATCTCTTCCAGTCCCGTCCATGTTGCTACAAAAGTTGGGTATTCATCCTTTCTGATGGAGGCATAATACTCCATAGTGTATATGGACCACATCTTCCTTATCCATTCGTCCGTTGAAGGGCATCTTGGTTCTTTCCACAGTTTGGCGACCGTGGCCATTGCTGCTATAAACATTGGGGTACAGATGGTCCTTCTTTTCACTACATCTGTATCTTTGGGGCAATTACCCAGTAGTGCAATTGCAGGGTCATAGGGAAGCTCTATTTTTAATTTCTTAAGGAATCTCCACACTGTTCTCCAAAGTGGCTACACCAACTTGCATTCCCAACAACAGTGTAAGAGGGTTCCCCTATCTCCACATCCCCTCCAACCCATGTTGTTTCCTGTCTTGCTAATTTTAGCCATTCTAAGTGGTGTAAGGTGGTATCTCAATGTGGTTTTAATTTTAATCTCCCTGATGGTTAGTGATGATGAACATTTTTTCATGTGTCTAATAGCCATTTGTATGTCTTCATTGGAGAAGTGTCTGTTCATATCTTCTGCCCATTTTTTGATATGATTGTCTGTTTTGTGTGTGTTGAGTTTGAGGAGTTCTTTATAGATCCTGGATATCAACCTTTGGTCTGTAGTGTCATTTGCAAATATCTTCTCCCACTCCGTGGGTTGCCTCTTTGTTTTGTTGACTGTTTCCTTTGCTGTGCAGAAGCTTTTGATTTTGATGAAGTCCCAAAAGTTCATTTTTGCTTTTGTTTCCTTTGCCTTTGGAGACATATTTTGAAAGAAGTTGCTGTGGCTGATATCGAAGAGGTTACTGCCTATATTCTCCTCAAGGATACAGAACCATAGGTATCTTAAACTTTATATATATTTTTGAAAATTGGGAAAGTGACATATGTAACTTAAATAGTTACAGCTTTCTGCAATTTCTAAAAATGCAAAAGTGTTTTTAGGAACTCTAACTTGGAAAGGTAGCAGGACTTCCAGAATATTGTAGGACCAGCAAGACAAGGGGTTGGGTGAGGCAAATGAGGCAGGGTTACAGAGCCCCACAAGTGAGGGATAGAGCCTGTCTTCATTTAAAATTCTGCTTGGGGAATTTTTGGTGTTGATTTTCATTATTAAAAATATATCAAGTGAAAATATTATTTTTGTTGATTTCTGAGATGTTTTTTGTATGTGCCCAAAGCGAGCACTCACTCACCCATACTGCCAACATACCCATAGAAGCTATATTTCTCCCAAATTAGTTTTTCCCATAATGCTCTCCAAAAAAAACAAAACAAAACAAAACAACAACAACAAAAACAAACAAACAAAAACAACCTACTGATAGTTTAATGCTTCAAAAAAGCGACAAATAAGGATTAGGCATACTGAGCTAAGCAAAGTTAGCTTTCTTATAATTGTTTTTAGAGGTTTTAATAACCTGATATATACTGAGACTCTCCACAGCACAGGGCATTTCTCAAACTCATCAATCTACACAACTCTTCTTTTTCTGTAGAGCAGGTAAAGTATTCTGAGGAACACATTCTGGTAAATGGTGCCCGAGGGTCACTTCCAGCATATACTTTGATCAAATAAGGTGACCTTCCTACATCTATATTTTTCTTTTCTTTCCTCTACTCACCCATGTCTCCACACATAGAATACCCACAAAAGATGGACAAGTTGACACAATCAAGATGAAGTTATAAGGTCTGAATTCGTATTTCTTTGGACAATTCACTCTGAAGGGATATCAAAATAATAAGAAACACCTCGGAGCTTAGTATCTATTCAATAGTGATGTCAAAAACACTTACCGGTAAAGTCCGTATTGACCGGATGTGTGGAACTGGGAAATTTATAATATCCATTCCCTATGAAACGAACTCCTTTCATCATCATGGCCGTGGGAGCTGGAAGAGATGACTCTCTCCTTTCCAGCTGATACACAGGAGAGGGGCCATTGAGTTCTTCGGGTGGGAGCCATCTAACACGGATGGTTGTGCTGTTGATTCCTTCCACCGCAGGAGGCCTCAGTTGGGTTGGTGCTAAATGTCAAAAAACACTTGTTACATTCAAGAACTGAGCTTCTGTCTCCAGACACAGTTTTTCACACACAGGTATACACGCACTTGTGTACATCACACTCAAGATCAAATCAGTTGTGGTCTCAAGTCGTTACATGGCTCTAGGAACTGAAGACACTATAGAGTTTATCTTAAATGTAAATAAAGACCATGAACAAAAAGGTATCATAAAACTTTGAGAATTGAACAAAATTTCTTCTTGCAAATAATTTCTCTACTCTTCCTCACTCAGGAAAAGATATTTCTTATTATAGTCTGCTGGTGCCCCACTCGGATTCCCTTTACCAAGCTGGCACTGCAATGGTGCAGTGTGTCCATTTATCTCCAATGGCTCATAGTTGCCCCTTTTCTGGAGAAATTCCCTTGCCTGAGTGGACACTACCTCACCCAGAAGATCCCTCATGAAACGTGCAGTCTATGACTAGCCATGACAACCACCTTTTGATCCCAAAAGGTAGAGTCCCTCATCTTAACATGGCTTCGACTTATGGCTGCAATTCACAGATGCCAGTGAAATAAAGGAAATGACTAAAGTGGTCTAATTCATGAGACAAGAGGGAGTGTGGGGTCTGAGAAGTATTGGGCCAGGGTGAATAGTCACTAGTTGGTGCCAGCCAACAGATCATGCAGGAACAATGAATGACCCAAAGTTGCCAAATCTTTTACTTGACTAAAAATAGTCATTTTGTGTATAATTTTTCTGATTTTTGAAGCTTAGTAACTAGTTTAAATGAAAACAAATAAGCGAAACCACTCTGAAAGCCAAGCAGAGCCTCCACATGAACAAAAAGAGCCTGTGAGCTCAGGGGTTTACGAACTCTGGTCCAGATACAACAGACTCAGGGCAGCCCTCTGGGCCCTAAAGTGACCACAATACCTCCAGGGACTGTGCCTAGCAGCAGTGAATGCCTAGTGCCCAAGCACACACTGAGGCCTTGGCACACTTCGCAGTCCTGGGACCCTGGCAGTTCTCTGGAGGCTTCTGGGAAACTCCAGGAGTGAGTAACAGAGATAGAGATTTTCCCTACAACTTGTTGCAAAGGGGATCGGGGTAACAACTGAGTTAATAAAAATAAAGTTTTGTTTTAATTTTTCTTCTTTTATTTTTATTTAAATTCAAGTTAGTTAACATATACTGTATTATTAGTTTCAGGGGTGGAATTTAGCAATTCATCACTTGCATATAGTACCCAGTGTTCATTACATCAAGTGCCCTCCTGATTTTTCTTCTTAAACAGCTGAGTGTTTAGGTTGGGATTCATTCCCACTCTAAGTGGGTTCACTGCATTTGAGAGGTACAAGCAAAGAACAAAGGTTATTATCACCAAGCCTACTTTTTAAGGGTTTAAACCAAAGCTGTGGACTCTTACTTTACACCTGTGTTAACACAGACTTTTGCACACAAAGTCGTTCCCTGTTTCAATAAACACAAATTAAAACTATATGAACTCAAGAACTGATTCCTTAATGAAAGACAATTCACCTTAAAACAGCTTAGAACAAGTACTATCTGTTACTTTCTAGAAAGCCTGGCCAGCTTTCCAAAGGGAAACAACTAATTGTGATTCTATTTTAACTTTTTGTAAAGAAGAGGGCACTGAGGAAAATGTCCCTCAACTTAGAAAGATAATTAACAATTCTGTTCATCTTCTGCCACTGCAAACCATGTGATGTTTTTATTTTTATATATGTATGACTCTGTAAATTTTATGCATGATTTCCTTTAGCATTCCTTGCCAAACCACTCTTGCCAAACCATTTACCATTAGTAAATGGTGGGTTCTCAAAGATTTCACTCTACAAGTTATGCCTCATCTTGAAAATAATCCAAAACAAAATAAAAAGCTGACCATCTAGAAATTTCTTCTCCCCTCAAGTTCTCTTCAGTGTTTGGAATTCCATTCTTGTATTGAAATTTCAGTATTGGCTACGAGTTTAACAAGGGAAGAAGGATTGTAAAAAATTCTTGAGTTCTGGGTTCGGGAATCAATTACATAATTTTTTATTGCCCAAAACTTGCTATTTAAAAACACAAAAGAAGGGTGCCTGGGTGGCTCAGTTAGTTGAGCATCCAACACTTGATTTCAGCTCAAGTCATGATCTCAGAGTCCACAGATCGAGCCTCACATTGGGCTCTGCACACGGTGGGGAGTCAGCTTGAGATGCTCTCTCTCCCTCTCCCACTGCCTCTCTCCCAGGTCTCTCTCAAGTAAATAGATAAATCCTTAAAATAAATACATAAAAGTACAAAAGAGGAATTTTGAACTTTTCTATTTTCTATAGTCCACATACAATTCCCTAGGGTTCTGGGACAAAAGGATTTGACATTTTAATTTAAAAAGATACCATTTATTCCAATGATATCCAATGGGACTTTCTCTAACGGTGGAAATGTTCTAGATATGTATCGTCTGATATCGTAGGCATTAGCCACATATGGATAACAAGCTCTTGGGGTGCCTGGGAGGCTCAGAGGGTTAGGCCTCTGCCTTCAGCTCAGGTCATGAACTCGGGGTCCTGGGATCAAGCCCCACATCGGACTCTCTGCTTGGCAGGAAGCATGCTTCCCCGTCTCTCTGTCTGCCTCTCTGCCTACTTATGATCTCTGTCTGTCAAATAAATAAATAAAATGTTAAAAAAAAAAGAAAAAAAGAAAAAAAAACAAGCTCTTGATATGTGGCTAATGACACTGAGAAATGCAAATTGGAATTCTATTTAACTTTAATTGATTTTATTTTAAGATTAAATAACCATAAATGACTATTGTGACTACCATACTGGTTAGCAAAGACCTAAAGAATCATGAACTATACATATGTGGTGCATTGAGAATACGATTTCCATTTTTAACTAAATATTTAGAGAAATTAGGAGTATACCTTCTGTAGTGCTAAAGAACTGAAGAGTATTATCCTTGCTTAAAATCAGCCTCTTTTTCAAAGTCCCATCTCCTTGACATTTGGTATTTCTTTACTCCAACCATCCAGCTAGTTAGGGATCATGGTGAGGTTTTGTACCACTCTAGTATTCAGAATCCCTTACCCCATTGATAGCATAATCCAAAATTCGCTTATATAATCAGGAACATAAATTCAGAGTCAAACAAAACAAAAGGAATTCCAGTAACTCAATAGTTTTTTTAAAAAAATATCTTCTAAAAGTGAGAGTGCACTTTTTTTTTTAATTTGGCAAAATGATTATAAACAATAAGGGCACTTTCACTGAGAACCCATTACAATTAATGATGATTGTTTAAATTCTAACAAGTAGTGGAACACTTCTAAATTCACAGGGGAATTATTCCACCAAGCAATTAGACTATTCTTAGGAAGTCAACTACAGAGAATGAGTCAAATTAGAGTATATTTTTTTATTCTCTTGCTTAAAAAAAAACCAAACAACCTTCCAGCTGGTATGTTGTAGTTTCACTTAGAGGCGTCAACCCAGCCTGTTTGAAAGGGTGAGCACCCTACTGAGTCATTATCTTCAGAGTTCCCCTAAGACCAGAGGGGGAATTTTCAATCAATTAAACTAGACTGGTCACACACACACACACACACACACACACACACACGTAAAATGATGAAAAGGAAAACAGATATTCCTGAACTATTAAACACACTCACACAAATACAGACTCACCAACAAACAGGAGGAATCAAGGATTATTTCTCAGACTATCAAAGTAAAGGGATTACAGCTATAAACTTGTTAATCACGAAACAGTGAATTAAGAGACAACATAGAGTAATTGAAAGGACTCTGCAGTCTTTCAGAGATTATATTTTACCTTTTAATTTCCAATTCTGCATGACTTAGGAAAATCACTTAAAACTTATGTATGCCTCAGTTTTCCCATCTACAACATAAGGATGAATTTTCAGTGGAATACCTTGACAATAACTGCTTTTAAAAGAAATATATATATGTTGTTAACTGAACATAATTATAAAAAAAGAAAGAAAAAAACAGCATATATAATTGTGTTAGGTTTTGCAAAGCAAATTTCTGTATAAACACAAGGCACTATTATTATTAGCCAATAACACATCTTTCATATCACATATTATAAAAGGATATAATTCATCCACATTAAAAATCTGTATTTACTCAGAAAATCCTCTTACAGCTGTAAAGCAGAAAATGGATCTTCAATATCCATCATTGCAAAGAATAACAACATACAGTCTGTTTCTACTTAGAATAAAATTACAATGTTTTTGTATTTTCTGCAACTGCTTTGTATCCAGTTCCCAGCCTAGCTCTTCTATTTATAAATATGGTTTTATAAAAAGCGCTGATAATAGACATTCTTCTTTATGCAGCATTTATTACTTTATAATCTGATTAATAGCATATCATAATGCATAAATTTACATGTGCAAAATTTATGTAGCGTGGAGTTTGAGTGTCATAGGATAAGAATGGAAGGCTAAATGAGCAGAAGCTCTCATCGACGGCAAGTCTTTAAAATCAAATCTCCTTATTTGTTTTCAAGCAAGAGTTTGTTGCCTATGAACACCGCACGGCAGTGTCAATATCTTAAAACAACATCAACTCTCTATTACAGAGACAAAAATCAAGGAATGAACAGCCTTTTTACATTTCAGGCCTATGTGGGGAGCAGACTAACGCAAGCCATCCGCAGGCACTTTGGCAATAGGACATGATTTTGACTTTTCCTCAGAAATGCAAAACTGTTGCGAGAACTGCAATTTGCCCAAACACTGCTAGGCCAGAATGCCCGTGGAAGGGCACTGGGGTCAGGACTTAAATAAGAGAGCCAGGCCAGGAAGCCATGATTTCTCAATTGACCACCACTGTACTGCAACTGGTCTCCAGTCAGTGCCCAGAAGAGGAGAGAAGTTCTCCCCTCAGAACCTCAGAAATCAGACAGTGTTGACTTGTTCCCCGTCTATTCTCTGACGGTAGAAACAAGAACAAAATCTACTTTATCACGTCCTCCTTCTTGGTTTACTAGTAGTCTCCTCCACGAGAGAAGATGTACAATGGAACCAATGTGGGAAGGAGAGAGCTGAGTTTCTAGACTGGCTCCTTAGGTCCCCAGTCATGGAAGAGGGCTATTCCAGAAGTTGGCCTCTTTGGTCCTCAGAGCCCCATCTGTTGAAGAGCACGATAGACCCGACTGTATCTTCTGGTTTCAAATTTCTCTGACTGAACCTTTTCAAGCACTGCTTCTCAGTGAGGAAACAAGAAGGGGATGTTGGACTTTGGACACAGGGATCGTCTCAGCCCTCCAGGAAGCCAGCGAGCTTACCCCCTTCAGCTCTGAGCCACCTGTTCCTTTACCCCAGCATGGAAATATTATGATTTCTCCATGTGTTCTAGGACATAGAGAAAGGCCGGAAAGCACTGCTTTCAGAGAATTTAAGGGAAATCGCCTCCCTGGTGAATCAACACTACCTTTCCCAGCTGTTGTTCTGGTGATCGTCAATAACTTGCACATAATGAGCATCCTAGACGTGCAGAGGAAGGGACCTGCGCTCTCTGAGCTGCACAGGAAGCAGCAGCAGTGAGGACAGCGAGCACTGTCCCCTAAAGTCCGCCGTTAATAAAAGGTAGCTGCTGGGACTGTAATTATGGCATCCTTGCTACCCAAACTTGAAGCTTTTATGGGGCTTATGCAATTAACTACTTAAATGCATCGTAACGCTTGCTTCTCTGACAGCAAAATATTGATTTTTTAATCATTTTCAAGTCTCCTCTAGCACAAATAAATGTACTACAGTTACAGTTAATGCACTGTGTACATGCGTTAAATGCTGGTGTGACACAATTTATTATTTTGTGATCTGTAGAAGTGAAGTTTGGCTTCTCAGAAATTAGCATCACCAATCTGATATCAGTATGGAAACTATGGTTGTCCTTGATACTCCAACTTCTCTAACTTCACAAAGCTAAAGACCTTTGTTAATAGGATAGTTAGGCTTTAAAAAAGAAAAGGAAGGGGAGCTGGACATAAATCTTTTATATATGTCAGTGTAGGAGAAAATTAAAAATACTCTAACAGAGAAGATACAGTTTATATTTTCCTAAAGGTGTCACTGTGGGACCTATGGCAACTTTGTTCAGATGAGTTTTGCTTACTTAATTGCTTTCCTTATACTTATTTAAGGTAGAGCTATCAAAATATTTTACATACTCTCTGATCCAGATGATTTTAACATATTCCAGTCTTGTTGTTTTAACACCTTTCTGTCGATAACAACACATTACAAAGCTTGAAGACTGTTTTAAAAAGTATGATTTCGGCATGCCCAAAAGGCCAGCGGAGCCCGTAATAAAGTCACGTATCTGAATGCAGACCCGGAGACAGAGGTCATTACATGTTTCATCAACAAGCCTTTTCCTTGAGTGCATCTGCACATTCAGAATTAAAGTTGGTGAGCAGAAAGCAGTTAATTTTGTTTTGTTAGAAATAATATCATTTTAGTTTTAGCATCTAAGACAGATGCCAGCATTTCACTCCGAACAGATGGTAATTCCATCTAATAGAGCATCTCTGTATTAGTAAGGTCTGTTGTGTATACAAACAGTAATAAACAGTAGGTAAGGATCAAAATAAATTTTAATTGTTGACATTAAATTCTGGCAGCCACCGTTCTAAGGCTACAATATTCCTTTTTCAAGTCTGTCAGATTTACTAACGCTGCAAAAGCTTTGCCGAGAGCTGCCAGATCCCAGTTTCAGTAAAAAGGGGTTTTGCATGCCACCAGTTACAGATCTCTGCACGAGGATGTCTGTTTCCATCCACTGAAACAATTGTTCAAGGATAACATGGAACTGGTACTACCATCTCTGTAATGGTCAGCCAGGAGTCCTTTTAGAATGTTCCTGAAGGACGGAGCATTTCATGAAGAGGGTAGTATAAAATGCTACATCCAAACTGCTTCATGATGCATTAACTGTATTACCACAGCCCCTTTCCTACCCTGCTGGGTCAGGGTCTCCCATTCAATTCATTTCATGCTCTTTGCCAATCTGGGCATTCCTGAACTTCTCTGAAAGTGACATCATTCCTTTCATTTTGTTTGCTTTGCCGGAGTCTGAAGGATTTCCCTGACAATCAGAGTTACCATCAGCTGCGCTCTTCCATAGGCTTTGCTGTGGATCAAGTGTGCCGACAAGCACCAATTTGGTGCTGCTATTGCTTCCAGCGATCTGGTATTACAAGTAGTAGCCGCTATTTATTTTGGGAAGTGGCCATGTTTAAAAAAAAAAAATCATTAAAAAACCCAGTTTGGCATTCAGGTGACTGTTCAATAACAAACATGCTTTGCAATCATATTTCTTTAAGAAAATGGATGTATTTTTTATAATCATGAAAAATATATTGCTTCCACCATATGGGACAACCAACGACTCACCAACCGATTTAAGATGCAGCATATTGAGCTGACCATATGTTACAGTGCTGTTGAATGGCTGAGTGATTCATGCCCGTCACATTCTAGTATATCAATTAAAGCTCCTTGAAGTCTGCATGATTTGTGTCTCTGTTATTAAACCCTGCTAATTCATCCCACTTACACATCTGTTATAAATCTCTAGGAGTGCAGCATGATTCATGGCAATCTGTGGGCATGCTACAGCAAATTCTTCTCCTTGTAATTAACAGTAAATTGTTTTACTGCGATGCAATGAATTTTTCAGTTATATTGCAAATGAACTCCTAAATGTGAGGTTCTTTCCTAAGAACTGACTTATATCATTAGGCAATTAAAAAGTATTGCTTTGAACCAAACGCTTTTAATCAAGAGAAATACAACTTAAACATTGCTTCAGAGCCACCGAAATTTGACATGTTGGTTAAAAGTGTAAAATAATTTCTGTCGTCGAAAGAGCAAAGCCAACAAATTAAAAAAAAAAAAAAAAAAAAAACCAAAACCCTCGGCGTACCCCGGATTTCACGGACGCTGAGACACAGCACGGCGGCCCGGGAAACACTCAGCGAGACACGTTTGCACAGATACTGTTTATCTTAGAAGTTACTTAAGTCATCTGTCGTGACCAAATCTCTCAGATTGCTTTCTACTTCTCTAATGGTAAAACAGTGCCTTTATTCTTGAAATAAATAATCGGATAATTAGCCAAGTTGAAACATCAGAGGATTCCAGTGCTGTTCAAGTGTTCTTGTCAAAGGTGAAGCAAATTCATTTCGGCTCGCCTCTGCAGCTCTTCGAGGAGGCTTTGATTTTTTTTCCCCCCACTTTTTTGGCAGCAGCTTCAGATTCATGAGTCCATACATCAAGTCGGTAGTTTAACAACAAATGGAATTAAATTCAAAGAAGGGAAACTAATTGAAGGACAGCAACAAAAGTGTTTGGTAATGTGCTTTTTAATATGGCATGCCACATTTGCATGATAATTTTTCCTTTTTAGTATGGAGCAGAAAGTGACTAGCTTAATGAGGGATTATTCAAGACAGGAACGAACAAAATGCATTCATAACTAAGAACAAAGATTGTATTATGAAACAAAAACAGGCAACCTCAGAGAAGTAACGGGATGATTGGTTTATGCATTATGAATAAAAAGATAGAAAAATATTTATATTAGTATTCACTAATGACTATATATACAAGATTGTTGTAATTAAAATTATAAATTAACATATTAAGAGTGCTTGTTTAATCACTCTGGGTCCTATTCACAGTGAAAAGACTCCTGTACCTGCATGCAAACAATGTGTGTTTTCAACTGAGCTGCAAACAGCCTATATATTTTACTTTGGATTCAGAGGAAAACCTTAATGCACCACTAATTACTTGCTTAATGGGAGATGGGCACTTCTAAGCTGGTTGTGTGGGGTCAATTTATGACAGGCAAAGGAGATGGCACATTGTTCGCCCAGGGATGGAGCTCCAGAAGGAATTTCTCTTAAGGTTTAAAGTGTGCCGAATTCACAAAGTGTGGAAGCACACCAATTTCCTAACATTGAAAGGGTAGTCTTAAATTAAACAAACAAACACAAAAAAAAACCAACAAAAAAAATCCAAAAACCAAAACACAGCAGGGACTCTCACGGGCCTGGCGCCATGCGTACATTACCCTCAGACATCCAGAAGCAGCTCCTGAACCACCAAAGACCTGCTTGGAGACTTTGTTACAGAGAAAAACACAGCCGCCCCTGGGGATACACCTCCCCGCAGATCATTTCTCGGGTTTGTCACCGGCACGATCCTAACCGAGCAGTGACACAATACTCTGAAGGCAATGCACCGATTCTAACCACATCTCTCACTGAAAAAATACTTAAAACAAGAGCAAATTGAAATTCTCAAGCTTTCTAATGAAAGTCAGATCAATCTTTACAAGTATCTTTTTTATTTCTGTGACGGAGATTTAAGGAGGAAACATACTTTCATGACTCAAGGCTTTGGTGCCCTTTTTCAAAGTTTTTGAATGGTCACCGGCTACTTTCAATCTCCCATAATAAATTCCTGTGAACTGCATTTGCACTGAAGAGTTAATTCCTCACACAACCATTAGAATTCGTTGCAGTAATATAATCCCTCCAAATTGCAGTTTTATGACTGGAAGAAACAGGACAGGAAGAACCCAAAAGCTGCAAGTCAACTTTGATTTCTTGCCTATAGCCAACCTGTTGACTTCGAAGGGATCGACCTTCCCTTTGTGTCTATCTATGACTTAGGATCTACGAGTTATATCCAGATGTTTAATCTTAAGAAAATCTTAGAGGAAAACTTATATTTATTAAAAATAAGTCTGGCAAGAAAGATATTGGATCTGTAATTGCTGGA
This sequence comes from Lutra lutra, assembly GCF_902655055.1. Taxonomy (NCBI): domain Eukaryota; kingdom Metazoa; phylum Chordata; class Mammalia; order Carnivora; family Mustelidae; genus Lutra; species Lutra lutra. Next base: position 54,421,334 of record NC_062292.1, read on the forward strand.
CTTTTCCTTATATTCCAACCAAAAGATGTAAGTTCATTCTTACCGATCTCAATACCCTCCATGCCAAAAAATGATGTATTTAAAAATACATCAAATGGCAAGCAAAAATTATTTTGCTGTACTTCTGTCATGTAAGTGTCCTGATTCTCTGCTTGGCGGAAGAAGAATCAAAGAGTTCTACGAAATGTATGACAGGATTAAGAAATAAACATTTTCCTCGGAGAATACTAAAATCTCTTTTCCTTCAGAAATGAAAGCATTTGGGGCACCTGGGTGACTCAGTGGGTTAAGCTTCTGCCCTTAACTCAGGTCACGGTCTCAGGGTCCTTGGATGGAGCCCCTATCAGGCTCTCTGCTCAGCAGGGAGCCTGCTCCCCCCACACACACCCTCTGCCTGCCTCTCTACCTTTTTGTGATCTCTTTCTCTGTCAAATAAATAAACAAAAAATCTTGAAAAAAAAAATGGAAGCATTTTACGTGGAAACAAAAGTTAGTGTATTTCTTTTAAGGGAAATTCTATAGAAGGAAAATTTTGGCAAACAACAAAAAAGAGTGTTAAATTTACATATGTAAATGTACACATTTAGGACATTTTAAATTTACCATTACATCTTCCCCTGTAACTGCTCAGTCCTTTACATTCCAGCACTAGAGTTCTCCCCAGAGGGTCACCAATGTCACCTTCCTTGTAGGTCACATTCCTCTTGCTTTGCCTATAGCATATGGTACTACAGAATTCTAGATCCTTCTAGAATTCTCCCTTCCCATAACTTTTTCTGACACTGCTCCCTCTAATTCTGACCATTTCTCTGTTCCCTTTACTCCTCTTTTCTCTTTCTCCCCAAATATGACCATTCACTAAGATGTGAACTTTTAATTTTTATTTTTTCTGTTTTCACTAGTTCATTGTCATCCAGAGTTTTAGCTTTATCTATATGCAATAATTACAAAATCTGTACCATTGTTAAGCTCCAGATTTGCATTTTCTGCTGCAGGCTCCTTATAATCATCATGGATATGTTTCTATCAAATCAAACTTAAACTCCTGGGTTTATTTCTCCCATGTGTTCTTTCTTCATCTTTCTCATTATCTTTAATGCCATCACCATGGTCTGCAATATTTACTGTCATCTTCAATTCTTCCTTCTTCTTAACCTGTGGATTTCTCTTCCTTGGTTCACCTGCATTCCCTTCCATCAATCTTTACTTCTATTCATTGGATTTACTCCCTCACTGCCTCTTAGAAAAGTCTACCAGACTCTATTTGCAAATCTCTTCTAGTCTATTCCACATTCTACTGCCAGAGGACTCTTCATAAACCCGTTTTCATCCCATTCATACCTGGGACAGTGCTAATCTCTAAAATAGCGATTAGGGTGGCATGTGCCCAGTAAATACCTACCCAAATCCAAACCAATCCTTTAGGGTCCACCTCAAATGCCATTGCATCTGTGCTAACTTCCCAATCTCCCAAATCAAAGCTATCTATCCCGTATTCTATGTTCCCAATAGCTTTCTTTTGTCCTTTCTCCAATGCCTTCAGATGTTAAGCCTACCCGTTGTATGTTGACATCTTCACGCAAGCACCATTAAGGTGTCTTTGAACAGAATTACCTTTGAATCCCCCACAGTGCCCTAAAAAGGTAAGCCCTTATTACATGCTTACTGAATTGACCATTCACAACAAAATACAGTAACTATATGATTATGGCACATTATTATATACTGCAACTAACAAATTTGAAATCTGTAGTTTTTGAGCAAAATTTTGAAATGCTTACTATAATTCTAAATGGTATAGTCCTTACAGAACTGAAAAATAATCTTTTAGGCTTTAGCACACCTACAGTTTATTTTTGTAACATAGTCCTTAGTTTCAGGACTCTGCATTATTTCATTTGTGTTGTAAGAGTGTAATAGAAGCAAAGTTATAAAAAAAATTTTAGATTTTGATAATATTAGAAATTTTATAACATTTACATTGCGACAGAGAATAATCATGATAAAAATAACACTTTCGGGGCGCCTGGGTGGCTCAGTGGGTTAAAGCCTCTGCCTTCAGCTCAGGTCATGATCTCAGGGTCCTGGGATCCAGCCCCGCATTGGGCTCTCTGCTCAGCAGGGAGCCTGCTTCCCCCTCTCTCTCTGCCTGCCTCTCTGCCTACTTGTGATCTCTGTCAAATGAATAAATAAAATCTTTTAAAAAAATAACACTTTCTACTGAGGATTTACTTTGTTCTGGGCACTGCTTTCAGTAGTTAAACTTCTTAATCTTTATGAAACCTATAAAATAAGTTATCCTTATTTTTGAGTTGGAAAATCAAGCCACACGAGTCACATAATTTACATGAGGTCATAGAGCTAGTGTATGGCAGAACCCCAAATTTAAATCCTGGCATCCTGGCTTATCATGCTTCCCCTAAATATATGAATAAGCTCTTATTTTTAAAAAGTCGATTAATCTGTGCATCTCGTGGCTTTCAGAGACTATGAGAAGTTTCCAAGTTCTATCTTCCAAGGATAAAGAGTCAAAATTCAGAAGACTTAGATTAGTTTCATTTCACTACTTTTCCAGTGGACAGGAGTGGCCTTCAGTATGCTCACCAGTAGCTAAAATGGGAGCTGCACAGAGCGCTCAGCTATGGTATCTTCCATGCCACAGAAACCAATTACTACAATCAAGGTGGATGCTGTTAGCACACTTGCTATCACTGGTGTGTTGACCGGGCAGGATCTGTTCTATAGACATTTATCCTGCTTTTCTCTTCCCATCCTCAGGGCCCATCCAGTCTCTGCATTTTCCATGAAAAGACAGACTGAATCTCATCTAGAGGAGAGTGCTTGTACTAGCGCTAGAAACTATGGCACATGCAGCGCAGACAGGAGATGCAGTGGTATGCAGTGAGGGAGAGACTTGAGGGAGGAGTAGTTACTGAAAGTGTTATTGGAAGTGATGTCATAAGGAAGATGAATTCGACTGAGGATAGCCCCAACTGTTGAATAGAGGCCACAGAGAGATATTCTGGATCAATGTAAGAAATCACCCTTTGAAAGAGGTCTCTAAATATGGATTTGCCTGAGAAGTGGTAGCTCCCCTACCAGTAAAGGTATCAAACTTGAGTTGGATAAACACTTGGGAAGAATATTACACAGAACATACTATTATTGGTTAGAAAGTCACACTAGATGACTTTTGTTTTGAAGATTCTATTATTTATTTGGGAGAGAAAGAGAGACAGTGGAGGGAGGTGCAGAGGGAGAGGTAGAAGCAGATTTGGCACCGAGCACAGAGCCCAGTGCAGGGCTCAATCCCATGACCCCAAATCACAACCCAAGCTGAGATCAAGAGTTCCATGCTCAACCCACAGAGCCACCCAGGTGCCCCACACAGATGACTTTTATGTACATTACAACCCTGGAAGTCTTGATTTCAGTTCTGCTCACTCACATGATCACGCTATTCTCTACTATAACTCAGGCCAATTTTCAGCTTGTGTTGTTTCTATTTTTGCTTTCCTCCAGCCTGTAAGATAGATTCCTCTTTTTTTGTTCCCTAGCCCCAAACTACATAATTTTTCCAAAAGGACACAAGGAGCCTGCCTCTATTATCCACATTCAGTAACCCTCTAATAATCTAATATACAAAAATAAATAAATAAACAATGTTACAGGAGAATGGTATTTTGTACAATCTAGGTATGCCATAAATGTATGCATACATATGAAATACATATAAATATAAAAAACCACAAAGAGTTCAGTTGTAGAGGTAATAAAACATAGTTCCTTATAATTGGGGAGTCGTTCTCATTGATGGAAAATTTGAGGAAACAAAATTACTTGGATGAAATCATTTGAGCCAAACAAGTTTTTTGAGAACTAAAGCAAGGCAAAACAAACAGTAGAATTGGACCTGAATACAGTTAGGGAAAAGGAATAGGGAATATTTTTATAGCGAGAGAGGTTTGCGTAGTATCTGTCATTCATCTAGGAGTCTCTTAACCTTCTCATATCTAGACATTTTCTTAAGGAGCACCAAGCCTTGTTTGATTGCCGACAGAAAAACTGATTTGAAAATATACCAACTGTGGAGTGACTGAGTTATGTAGGTGTTAGTGTTAGTGATCAAGTTTGTATGAATCTAGTTTGCTCTAAGTAAAATCTATACAGGCAAAAATCTATACAAACCATTTCCTACTAAGATCTAACTTGATAACCAGTCTTTTTTTATTTTAAATTTCACAGACTTAGGAGCTTCTTACTAATAACAAAATAATTAATAATTACATTATTGCCTATCCAATAAAGGCAAAATATAACATCAGGGCAACCTTGTAATTCCCAGATGTCTGCCTTTAGTCACAGAGGGCAGGCATGAGCAGATCTAAAGCCACAAAAAGGGCCAAGAAGAAGCATTCTGAGCTTTCCTAAGAAGCCACCTGAATACTTCTAATGGTCAGAACATCACTGGGAGGTAGGGTGGTTGCTAAGCCCTGGAGTTGCTCTGCATCTAATTAAATTTCTTATTACGGTACAGGTGCAACTCAGGGCTCCCACGGACCTCTTAAACTTCAGCTAATTTACTTACTTTCTGTTTGTTTAAAAATGTCAACATGGGTAGCAATCAGAGTTAGTGATTGAGGAGCAGGAGGAACCAGAAAAGACAAGTATTAAGTCCGAACTAGAGAAGGTACTGAGCTTTAGAAGTGCTGGTTTATAAAGATATAATATATTTTTTATGTCCATTAGAACTTGCTTACCTGCTGCTAATGTCTGTCCTGTTCCTGATGTGCTGGTTACACAACCAACTGAATTGCAGAGAGAAATAGTAAAGTTGTATATCCTATAAGGTTTTAGTTCTTTTACAACGTAAGATAGTTCTTGGGATTTAGCAGTGTACAACACCTTTAAAGGAAAAAAAAAATCAAATAATAGATAAACAGTGTGAGAAACATAACCTTGTTAGTCAAGAATCCATGGATCCAGTCATGTTCTATGAATTCAGACAGAGGAATTATTGCCAACAGCTATTAGGAAAGGGATTTTTTTTTTTCTGAAGAATCTCAACAAGCTAGGATTTAATTGATAATTGTACAATCACAGTTTTATGAGGTAATAATCCAGTTCCTGAGTGGATAAATGAGGAAACCAAGTTATTGCCTCATAAAGCAGCGTGGTGGTATGGTTATTGTCACCAATAGTAGAGATAAAGGATGGCGACATTGTCATTGTTATCATGAAAAAGTCCAAATAAAACCCTGGGGCTTGGCCCAAACTCAACCCACATAGTAATGCCCACACGTTATTTGTGGAGCTAGTACAGAAAAATATCACTATGTTAAATCAATTCCATCATTTTCTTGAAAGAAAAAATCCACCAAAGAAAAAGGAAAACAAGGAAACACATTACTGAGCATCCACATGAGGTCCATTCTCAATTATCTTTCTTATATAAATAAGCATATGCAGATTAGATCAAACAGTTTCATTTTCTGAAATATTGTCTTTATCATGCAATTTCAAATGAGAATAGCAGATTTGAGCAAAGGAGTCTGAGAGAAACTCCATAGTCCATAAACAAATAATTAAACAACTTTCACTGAGCATTGGTCCCATCATTATAACTAGAAATGATCAAAAGCAACCATGTAAGTTTACTTAGTTTATAGATACAGAAAGCACTGGAAATTATATTCAGGATAAAAGTCATTGAAACAAAGAGTATGACACTAAGCATTAGTATAAAACTTTTTTCTAAGGGATGTTGATATACATTCATATCAAATAATCTTCCATAAATATAAATGCAGGTAACTGTAAAGGTTAGTAACATTTGAAGTAAGTTTCTAGATATTTTCACTATAGAAATAAGATAAAATTCATTTGGAATATTTGCCTGGGTATTCACTTTAAAATTTCATGACCTAAATGAGTAGTTCTAGGAAACAGTGTGCATGGAATATAAACTATATCATTTATAAAACATTTTTCAGAAATAAAGGTGATTTCAAAGATTATAAAAATCTAGGAATAATTTAAAACTTTGGTACTATTTCCTCACCAATATAATTGGAAATTAGAAAAACATCAAACACCAAATTGTAAGTACTTTATGTTTCGAATTCTAAAGTTGTTATTGAGGGATTGAGGATATAAAATTTTCTGTTTTCTCGAATGTGACTTTATTTTTCCACAAAAAGTAAAACTTTGAAGTGAGTAAAATTTACTGAATATTGCTATAAAACTTATCCCATTTAAAACAACCTATGTGGAATTAATGTCAATTTTTAGAAAATCGAATTGTTTTCCACATAAAATATAATAAAATGGTTCTTATTTTTAGGAAAATGTAGTGAAAATATATAGCAGAATATTATACAGCCATAAAAGGGAATGAGATCTTGACATTTATGACAACATGGATGGACCTAGAGGATATTATGCTAAGTAAAATAAGTCAGTCTGAGAAAGACAAATACTATATGATTTCACTCATATGTGGAATCTAAAAAAAAAATGAATAAAAGAACAAACAAAAAGCAAAATCAGACCTGCAAATACAGAGAACAAACTGATGGTTGCCAAAGAGAAGGTGTGGAGGGATGGACAACGTGGGAGACACAGGCTTCCAGTTATGGAACCCATAAGACATGGGAATAAAAGGCACAGCAAAGAGAATGTGCTTAATGGTATTGTAACAGCATTGTGTGGTGACAGATGGTAGCTACATTTACGGTTAACATAACGTAACATATAGAGAAGTTGAATCATTTTGTTGTATACCTGAAACTAATGTAATATTGTATCAACTATACTCAAATGGAAAAAGAAATTTCAAAATGAAGTATTCCCTATTTCATTTAGGATGTTGGGTCATTTTTTGAACAAACTATTCTGCAGAACAAGAACACACACACAAAAAATACTACAAGAAATAGAAAATGTAGATTAATACTAATTTTGATGGACTTCTACTTCTCTACATATAGTTGTTAGAAATCACATGATTTAAAAAAAGACATTTACCTTAAAGCTTGGGCACATAAAATAATCACTCAGATAAACTTTGTCTTTATTGTATATATAAGACATTTTATAAGACTTAAAGGACCAACTTAATTAAAAATTTTCTTTGGGATAAATCTTTAAGGAGATAGAGAGAACTCCACAGAAGCCTGAAATCCTACCCTGATAATATCCCCACTTCTATATATTTCCTTGCACCATTCTTAGTCAAAGTTTCTGTAACAATTATTTTACAGTAGGCCTTCCCTAGAAATTTTGGCTGTTTTTTTTTTTTTTTTAACCAAGCTTATAATAAGACACAGTCAGGTCAGTGTGGATACAAATTTAATTATTGAGAAGGTGAAGATTTTTACTTTGTCACTCATGATTTCACTTTCTTGACTATATGATTAGGTAGATGGATATATGTAGGCAAGAGAAAGCATAATAAAGAGAATAAAGTGACATATCTATATCCTTATTTCAATTTGGCCACAAAGAAAGGACTTCTAAACAAAAAAGATGCATATACATAATTTTTGTCACTAATAAAAAGGCAATATTTTCCTGCTCCACTGAATGACAAAATTATCTCTTTAAAAGTTTAATGTAGGGGCGCCTGGGTGGCTCAGTGGGTTAAAGCCTCTGCCTTCAGCTCAGGTCATGATCCCAAGGTCCTGGGATCAAGCCCCACATTGGGCTCTCTGCTCGGCAGGGAGCCTGCTTCCTCCTCTCTCTCTGCCTGCCTCTCTGCCTACCTGTGATCTCTGTCTGTAAAATAAATAAATAAAATATTAAAAGTTCAATGAAGTCTTATCTCACTAATAATAATCACTAATAGGACCTAATATTTGTCAAGCTCTCTCTTTTTTTTTTAAATTATTTATTTATTTGATAGAGACACAGTGAGGGAGGGAACACAAGTAGTGGGAGTGGGAGAGGGAGAAACAGACTCCCCGCCGAGCAGGGAGCCTGATGCAGGGTTCAACCTGGGGCTTGATCCCAGGACCCTGGGATCATGACCTGAGCCCAAGGCAGACACTTAACAACTGAGCCACCTAGGCACCCATGTTAAGCTCTTTAAACTCCACAAAAAACATGCAGATAAGGAGAAATGGTTTTCCTATTTTACAGATGAGTAAAACCTGAAGTACGGAGATGTGTGGAAGGCTAGCAATTGACAGAAGTGGGATATGAACAAACAAATTAACTTCTGAGGCTTTAGGAACTATGTTTTTTTTCTTATTTTTGTTTCTTAGACTAGAATGCCATACTGCAGGTAATAGTTGCTTTGAAGCTATGTTTTACGAAGAAATAATAGTTTACAAACCAAAAGAACAGCAGCAACAACAACAATAAAATATCAGTGATAAATACGGTATAATATTGAGGACCACATGAAGCAGTTATAGCCGTAAATTTACCTTAAATCCTATGATACCCTGAATTGGTAGACTAAGTCATTTAAGTTATGAGGTATGTGTAAAGCTACCTTTGCATTTATCACCTGAGACAGATGTGAGTTAGTCAGCACTTATTCTCAGACTAATGAAAAAAGTAAAACAAGGAATCATAAATGATTTGTTGGTTTTTCTTCTAGTTTTGTGTTGTAAACATGTCCTGTCTACTGAAGAGTCTCAGAAATTTTGGCAAACCTATTGGTGATGGGTTGAAGAAAGTCTCCCCAAAATCCTTTCTCACCTAGTACCTCAGAGAATGATCTTATTTGGAAATTGGGTCTTTGCAGATACAATTAATTATACTATCATTGATTTAAGGTGGGTCTTCAGTACAAGGGATATATTTATAGAAGAATGGAGAGGGATACACAGATACAGCAGAGACAGCCACGCAGAGAAGAAGGCCATGTGAAGACCGGCAGAGACTGGAGTTACACTACGCCAAACCAAGGAACCCAAGGAGCTACCAGAAGCTGGAAGAGGTAAGGAAGGAATCTCCTGGACAGCCTTCAGAGGGAAAATGGTCCTACCAACACTTTGATTTCAGACTCTGGTCCTCCATAAAAAAAATAAATTTCTGTTGTTTTACATCACTTCGTTTATGGTTGTTACTGCAGGCCCAGGAAACTAATACAATGGGGTACAAAGGTCTGGCTCCTTGACTTATTTAGGACAAACTGATAGAGTCATTTCAGCTCCAGAACCACCCAGAGGATCAGCTTAGACCCTTTTGTCACTGCCTCATAATTCAGCTTCTTATTCTGCTCAATCCTGCAACTCTTACTACTTTCCGTGTGTTGTTTCTGAGAACATTCCCCAATAAATCTGTGCTCAATCCTCTCCACAGTATCTGTTTCCCAGAGAACTTGACCTAAGACAGTGATGGCAGGAGTGCCCTAGGAAGGGGACTCTAAAATGATATTCTGGAGCTAGATCACCAACCAGCTGGCTGTCCAAGATCACCTCATCACAGGGCGTGAGTAGAGTACCAATGGCCCCTACCATACACCAACGATTCTTAATCTCGTTAGTGGTGAATTGGATGACTTACCAGTGGAAGGAAGTTCACTGGTTTGGTGGAACTGGAAATTATATGGACTATTTTGGGGAAAGTAGTAACTATAAGGACCATGGAATCAGGTACCTCTTGCTGGGTGCTATTAATGCATTGAAGAAAGACAAGATCTGAAGGTCACCAATTCAAAGCAAACTGTGAAAACCTCCTTGGCAGTATTGGTTCTCCAAATTCATAGCATCCTACTAAATGAATTAGAGAAGCAAAACATGGCAGATATGTAGAGGTCCTGATAAGTATTATATGCTCCAAAGAATAAGTGATCAAGTTTTTAAAAAAAAATTAAGTGTCTGCCACATCGGTAAAAATTTTAAGGGTCCATTGGCCTGAGACATGCTAGGATATCCTTTCCAAAATAAGGGTAAAATTATTGCAATTTGCACTTACCACTAGAAGGAAAGAAACAGAATGTCCTGAACACCTGCTTAAGTTCTGAAGAGAACATATTCCACATCTAGGAATACTATTTTTGATCAAGTTACTGAATACTGTGGAGTACTGCCAACTATGAGTGTCCCCTAGGGCCGGAGAGAAATCTCTGCAGGCCAAACCTGTGCTACAAGCAGCCAAAAAATTGGGGACATAAAGCCTACCAGGTCCTGTGGTATCACAGGTAACCATAGAGGGAAAAGATGTTGTGAGACATCTATGGCAAGCCCTCAATGAGAGAATCACAAGGTAGACTCACAGGATGTGGAGCAAGGTCACATCACAGAATGGAAATTAAGCACCATTTGCTTGAGAGCTCCTGGCTGGCTAGTAAGCCTTGGTAAAAGCAGAGAATATGACAATCAGTGTCAAATGGCCATGAAGCCAGAGCTACCCTTCATGAGCTGAGTTCTGTCAGACAAGCCATGTCTTAAGAGTAAGTTGGTCCAACAGAAATTCATCATGAAACGGTAAGCAATATCTGGTAACAGGCATCAGGAGAGTCAGGAATAATATCCTGCACAGGCGGGTTGTCTGAAACCCCAGGTCAGTTACCACCGTACACTGACTGCTCAATCTCAGCTCATACCTGTGATTTCTCGGACTTCCCTCAGGAGCTGAGAGACTAGAAAGATGTGACTTGCTTCACAGATGGGTGGTCTTAGTGTGGCTGCAAGTCAAAAATGGGTGGTGGATGCTCTGTAGCCCCACCCAAGGATGGTCCAAAACTCCAATTATAAGAAGAAATCTGCTCAATGGGCAAAACTTTAGGCAGTGCATCTGGCTACACATTTTGTGTAGAAAGGGAAGAATCCAAAGAAAGAACACATCTCAACTATATGGCAGTGACTTGAATGTATTGGTCATGGGCATGGTGGAGGGAGGGAGAAGATTGGAAGATTGGGAACCAGGAAGACTGGGAAAGAAGAATATGATGGACCCATGAGAGAGACTGTTACATGTGAAGATCTCTTAAATTGTGCTAATGCCTGCCAAAGAGGGTCTTCCTCAAAAGAGGTGCTAAACAGCCAAGTACACAGAATGACTTGCCCACTTAACATCAGCCACCTCTGTCATTGGCCACCATCATGCTGGTAAAATAGGCTAATGGAGTACATTGACCAAACCATAAACTGGAGGGAAACAAGAACCTCTCCCCCGCCGGGATTAGTATATACAAATCAAGTGACTTAATCCATATACACAATAAAGCCTTCATAAGTTAGCTATGATTATTATCCTCATTACTGCTGGCTGGAGTATGAATTACTAGAAGATAGTAAGTCACTGCATATCCCAAACCTTGACCATGTTAACCTTTGCTGTAAGTTGTGATAAACCCATTCCTCAGAGTTCTCTTCTCCTTGGAAACAGAAATATGCAAAATGTACATAGAAGACATTCTTATCAATGTTATCTATATTTCCAAAAGAATTAATATAAATATCAACTAATGGTAGGTTGGTTGAATACATTATTGTAAGCCCAAATAACATGACAGTGTACAACCACTGAAAGTGAGCTCCTTACAAGATATTTAAGGGTAGATGTTAAGTGTAGAAAGCAGATTTTATGAAACAAAATTATATCTATTTTGTTTTAATACATGCTTATATTAGAAAAATAAATGATAGAAATAGTGCCTTGGGGGCACCTGGGTGGCTCAGTGGGTTAAGCTGCTGCCTTCGGCTCAGGTCATGATCTCAGAGTCCTGGGATCGAGCCCCGCATCGGGCTCTCTGCTCAGCGGGGAGCCTGCTTCCTCCTCTCTCTCTGCCTGCCTCTCTGCCTGCTTGTGATCTCTCTGTCAAATAAATAAATAAAATCTTTAAAAAAAAAAAAGAAATAGTGCCTTGTACACATGGTATTATATTAAGAAACAATGCCACAGGTAAGGAATATATAAGGGAGAATTTGGTCATAGAATTCTGCAAAATCAGAAAATGTCAAAAGGAAGAGAATTCCATTTTAAGATACTAATACCTGTGACAATGCTGCCGGAAGAGATTGCTGAGGTGACTGTTCGGAAACCATATTGACCTTATACCCCACAACTTCTCCTCTTGTTGCATTCTCTGCTGGCTTCTCCCAGGACACATTGAGGGAGTGAGGTGAGAGTGGGAAGACGGAAGGAGGGGTCATGAATGCCGGCACTGTCAACGACAAGAACACAGGCAGACAATGAACGCTGTACCTACAGGTCTCCAGATGGAACTCCTACACCTACTCTTGTTTCTGACATAACCTTGTTCCTTACATAATATCCTGATTTCTAAACATCAAAGGATATACTGGTGTTTAGAAAAGCTAGTTGCCTTTTTTTTTTTTAATTCTCTGCAAGGAGGTTCTCTATCCTTATATTCCTAGCAGAAATATTTTCGATCTACAAAAGAAAAATCATTTAGGAATGTGCTTATTTTCATCAAGATAACTACTAGATATGGTAGGAAACCATAGGTATTATGAAGCAATTGAAAGGAGAAGTCATCAAAACTGAATCTTAGTCCACAGAGTCCAGAACAATGCATAGTGACATATTGGATTTTTGATGTAGAGATGTCTTTCACCGAGCCACAGTGATACAGCTTGGAGAATATTACTCCTCAGAAAGAGGTAAATCTAAAATGTTCTAAATAACCCCAAAGAAATCTTTAAAGTTTTCAATAAATCTTGATTGAAATATTCAGAGTATATATGCACATACATTCTCCCCCTGCCATCCTTGAGATCTTAATATGGATTTTAAATGTGCTAACCAAAGGTGTATTATCAAAGGACCTCATCGCACGTTCAGTAGCCAGTGACCCATAAGATTATGAGGGTCCAGTATTGCATTTTCACCCATTACTTTTCATTTCTGACCTTGATTTTCCCCTTCCAGAATGCCATGGCTCATCACTTGTGCTATCATGGCACTATTATTTGTCCAAGATGGCTGGTAGTCATTAAGAGATGCTCAAGCACAATGCACATTTTATTCATGAAATGATTCCCTTGGACATCAACCTAAAGCTACCCTTATCCTCCCACAGTCCTAACAGTTCCAATTTAAATCAGGACTTGGGTTTCTTTGAATATCCATAGATTCAAAGCATAACAAAGGTATCTTTTTTTGGTTAAAGGCTCATGATATTTGAAGTGTTTTAACGTTTTAATGAAATTGAAGGGGGGGGGCAAAAATATATCATTTGCTATAGTGAAGATATCTTAAGAAAATTAAAAATTTTACTCTCCTTCCTTACCATATTGCAAACTGCTTATAAACAAATTTGTGAATTACAGATATTGATATCCAGGATTCTATCATTAGGATGGAATCTAGTACCTACACTATTTGCTTTGGAGAGAGAAATAAAAACAAAATAAGATTTGTGAAATTGGTATCATTATCTCTTTCAATGAACATAAATTGTGCTGAGTTTGGAGCAAGATAGAACACACTGCCAACCCACTTCAGGAATGAAAACCAATTACAATTTTTGGCAAACATTCCCCAAAGAGTATGACTATAGTTATTTTTCCCCTCTGAAGTAATAGCTAAGGCATTTATTTTTTCTCCCCGAAACTTACTGCAAGTTCTTTATGACCTTGAGATATTTACATAACCAACCAATATAGTCAATTTTTCCTTGGCCTCTATAAATTTATAATTCTTGCTTTTCAAAATGTACTTTAGTGCTGTTGACTTTCATTTGGGGCAGTATTTTCATTTGGGAATCTTCAAAGTAGAGTTCAAAGCATTTTTCTTCACCTGATTCTCCCGTTCTTTCTGAAGTCCAGGCAGAAGACACACTTCCAGCCATGTTCACAGCCAAGACTCGAAACTCATACTTGGTGTATGGCTCCAAGGCAGTGATGGTTGTGGCTGTTTGAGGAGGGTTTAGTGCATTTTCATTGGCTGATTCTGCAAATGGATGAGGGCTGAACCAGCCACTGCTCTGAAAAACTCGACTTTCTGCTGACGTGGTTTCTCCATCAGACTTCATTTTTTTCATGTAGAGTTCATATCTTATAATTATTCCTAGAAAGGTGAAATAGTGAACAAAGGAGACTCATCAGACAGTTTTGAGGGTGTTATGGGCTTAGGCTGACTAAAAAGTACCAGCTTTGCATTGTTTCTGACTAGATTACCTGTCCATTTCTTCAGTAATCTAGATAACGGGACTTGTAAAAGACAACAACTGATGGACAGATGAGTGTATGTGATACTGCTGAAACATATTCATGGGACAAACAAACCAAAAGGGAATGCATAAACACAAAATAGCTTTAACTTACTACAGGTAAATTCAATCCCTTTCAGAATGAATGATCATAATTTCTACTAAGAACTGCTTTTGTGGGGGGGCACCTGGGTGGCTCAGTCGTTAAGCGTCTGCCTTCGGCTCAGGTCATGATCCCAGGGTTCTGGGATCGAGCCCCGCATCGGGCTCCCGGCTTGGTGGGAAGCCTGCTTCTCCCTCTCTCACTCCCCCTGCTTGTGTTCCCTCTCTCGCTGTGTCTCTCTGTCAAATAAATAAATATTAAAAAAAAAAAAAAGAACTGCTTTTGTGGGGAACAGATTTGATCATCGCACCTCCAATTTATATACTTTCAAATTTGGGTATTTTAATTTTATTATCTATTTAACACAAGCTCTTATTATATAAATATTAGAATATTAAACTTGATCTCTACCTAGTCTTCTCAAATAACTTTAAAAGTCTGAGAAAAGAGGTTTTGCCATCGTACGTACATGATATTAATTACTAAAAATCTATGAATTTGTGTCTGGCCTATATAACCAAGGGTTCAATTGTATGAAGACAAAAAATTAACTTAATGGAGTCAGCTAGCCTATATACATATTTTTTGTAGTATTTTATATCCTTTTCTTGCTTAAAAGATAAAATTTACTGCTTATGGGTGCCCTAACTTGTGACACAGTCAAATATAATGCATTTCATAAGTGAGTTTCAAATTAGAAACATCGTTTGTGTTGTGACAGATGTCATTAAGAGCAAAGATAATATTAGCCTTTTAAGGGGCAATTTAAATGAATGGAATTTGTTATTAGATTAAAGAAATATACTCTTTCTACTAACTAGTATAAATAGTATCTGATATCTTTAGAAATTTTCAATTATTATAACCTACAGTTACAAAAATGGATACAGTTGCCAGATTCTTATTGCACAATTCCAAATGCCTAGATTCTCATTCATGTTTTGCTCAAGAAAGGGAAATCTAAGTCTTGAATTCTTACCATTTGGTTCCATTGGGGGAGACCATTCTACATGAAGCTCTGTGGAACCAATCTTCTGCACCTCGGGTGCGCCCAGCCTTTGGGGAGGTGCCTGGGCTGTGATCACCATAAGGGGTGAGCTGTGTAAACAGCCCCCACTAGTACACGCCTGTACAGAAAAATGGTACTTGGTGAATGGAACCAGATTCCAGATGGTAGCGGAGGTTTCATGACCTTCATAGGGAACACATGGTTCATTGCCACTTAAAGGAGCACAGGACAAAATATATTTCTCTATAGGACCAGAATGATTTGAAGGTGTAGTCCAGGCAAGTGTCACAGAGTCTGAGCCAACAGGAAGGATATAACTTAAGTTCAAGTTTCCTTCTGGGACCCCTGGTTTCGTCTTGTATGTGACAGGTACGCTCCTTGTTGAACCATGCACACTGGCCGTCTCGATGTAATAGGAATATGAAGTATATGGTGACAGGTCAGTGTCTAAGAAGTACTGAATATCTGAAATTAAAGGAAGAAAAGAGTCATATTTCAGAAATCGGTAAGGAATCATTCCTAATTGTTTTCCTATTTGTATAACTTAATCACCATAAACTATACAATCTGCTCTTTTGAATAAGAGAAAGGTTTGGATTTTTAAAACTGAAATAAATAAGTGACTCTTAATCTCACAAAACAAACTGAGGGTTGATGGGGGGAGGGGGGTTGAGAGGGGGGTGGGATTATGGACATTGGGGAGGGTATGTGCTATGGTGAGTGCTGTGAAGTGTGTAAACCTGGCAATTCACAGACCTGTACCCCTGGTGATAAAAATATATGTTTATAAAAAATTAAATTAAAAAAAAACTGAAATAAAACAAATTCTAATTGCTTTTACTGTGCAATGTAACATAAGAGAAGTGCCTCTTGTCATGAAAACTATTTAGAAGGTTGTTTAAACTCTTGTTCTTTCTAAAATATAGTGTCTTTGGGGCGCCTGGGAGGCTCAGTGGGTTAAAGCCTCAGCCTTCGGCTCAGGTCATGATCTCAGGGTCCTGGGATCGAGCCCTGCATCGGGCTCTCTGCTCAGCAGGCAGCCTTCTTCCTCCTCTTTCTCTGCCTACTTGTGATCTCTGTCTGTCAAATAAATAAAATCTTTAAAAAAATAGAATAAAATATAGTGTCTTTTTTACAGAAGATAAAAGAGAAATTTCTGGCAGTTATTTGAAACAGAAATGGCAGTTTCTTCTATGTAACTTGTTTGCTTGTTCAACAATATTGTCCTGGACCAAGGGTTGTTAAACTGTTTCCACAGGCCACATTTGTCACCTGGCTAATACCTTTATTGGAACTTTCTCTAAACTTCTGATCCACAAAAACAAAAGTTATAAATGATTATTGTTATTTTATTTTATTTTTTTTTTAAGATTTTATTTATTTATTTGACAGAGAGAGATCACAAGTAGGCAGAGAGGCAGGCAGAGAGAGAGGAAGGGAAGCAGGCTCCCTGCTGAGCAGCGAGCCCAATGCGGGACTTGATCCCAGGACCCTGGGATCATGACCTGAGCCGAAGGCAGCGGCTTAACCCACTGAGCCACCCAGGCACCCCGATTATTGTTATTTTAAACTGCAAAATTTTGGAGACATTTGTTACCATCAGTGGAGAACTGACACAGGAGAAGTCTGGGTTTTTTAAAGGATTAAAAAGATACGGCATGGACATGGTTAGGCATGTGCCTGGAACTTCCCATTCTCTGAGGGGACAGGAAGTATATTGCAGGGCTGTGACACAATGCACCAGCTGGTCAAGGAGAAACATTTACAGGTTGCAGCTTCACTGTTACAAAGCAGGCAGAGCAGGTTTGAAACTGAGAAGCAGTAAACTGATAATGTATACAAGCATATATTCAAACATATTGTATGACACTGTGATCTTTGATTGAATTTTTGGGAAACATTTCCTCAGGAAGCATAGAAAAATATAGAGGTATTATTTATAATAGGAAATGTTGAAGTAAGTTAAAGTGGAATTTAACAGGTTATAATACTTTATATTAATATGATACATTAATAGAATTCCAATATCATATAATAATTTAAAAACATAGTGATGAAGGCCACTTAGCAACATGAGAAGAAAATACCGAATATAATAGTGCAAGTACTTGAATATTATTATGAAAAATAAACTGGAGTAGACACTACTCCAGAAGTTTTCTGAAGTGAAATTAGTCATCATACTAGAATGCTGCAAATGTGAGGCTTAAAATATTTATTTTAAGCTTCCTTAATGGGATATAACACTTTTATAAGCAAAAGATCTATACCAATAACAAAATCACTTAGACAAATTATTGCACAAACACAGCATGAGATTCCTCTTTGGAGATGCTAATAATCACAACCATATGCACTGATTAATTTCTTTTGTTTTTAAGATTTTTTGTTTATTTATTTGTGAGAGAGACAGAGAGAGAGCACACACGAGCAGGGGAAGGGCAGAGGGAGAGGGAGAAGCAGGCTTCCCACTGAGCAGGGAGCCCCACGTGGGGCTGGATCCCAGAACCCTGGGATCATGATCAGAGCTGAAGTGAGACGCTTAACCAACTGAGCCACCCAGATACCCCTGTACTGATTAATTTCTTTTCAAGTATGCTTAGTATCAAATAACAAAAATGTATTCCCATTGATATCTAATTCTTATCTCCCATATTAGTGAAATTTTCTATTATAAAATGAAACCAGGAAACAGTTACCTTCTGAGAACCTAAGTAATCTGGGAAAATCCAGATTCATATTCTCCTACTTCCTCAACTTTCCTGCAATCCAAAACTGAAATGGTTTCAGGGCACAGAGGAGTTGGTATTCAGTTTTTTAAAAAATGTACTGAACATGCTTAAATGAGGTAGGAGTGGGAGAATATTATGAGACTTTAGGTTTTCCAGGATGTAGAAGAAAGAAAACTAGCCATAATCTCCCATTAGTATCTTGTGTGTGTGTGTTTGTGTGTGTATGATATGTTAGTATATATTGTATATACAGATATAGATATATATCCCTTAACACAACCCTTCTCACATTTTATTTTTATAGTTTGATGAATTGTCTTTCCTTAACACTAGACTTAACACCCTGGGAACCTAGGACCAGGTCCTCCTTACTTGCCACCATATTGGTAGCACACAGTAGAATCTCAATAAGTATTTGTTGAATCCATCCATAAAGCTGGTACATCAAATTTACTATGCCTCTTTAGAAAAAGTGATATCTTCCACTAGAAAGATTTGATGAATGACATTTACTGTGCTTCTTCAGAAAAAGTGATATCCTCCACTGGAAAAATTTGCTTGGGATATACTGATAGTGGTTCCTAAGTACTTTCATTTTAGTAATTATTCAAACGACTACTACATTGGTTTTCAGTATATTATCTGATCATACTTGTTGCTCATAACAGAATATTGTGATCATAATTAAACAATAGGGGAAATTGCCTGTCTATAATAGCCAGGGTGTAGTTCCTATAACATATATTTCTGGCATATAATAGTAAATTCAATAAATACCTATTAAGTTAAAGTTATCTGCATTCCACATGAGAGTGTTTAAAATATTCAAAACATTTGAAAAATCACTGAAGGTGTGCAAACTGATAGAAAACATTGTATTTAACAATGTCAAAAGCCAAACCTAAAAGGCAAAAATAAATATCAGTGCTTAATATTCCAAGAGAATGGCACACACTTAAACTGGAAGTTGGAAGATACATAACCTGATGATAATTAAGAGAAGTTCAGTACATACTTGATGCTTGTAGCATTTGAGAAATGGAATATAATCCTGATAGATCAAAATCTATAAGAGGAGTCTAGTAAGAAATTAGAATAATTACAGAATTGAGATGGCAATATATATTTGGTTAAAAACACTGTATAAACAACATATAGTATGAACTAAATAAAAGTAATAAAAAGGATATAAATAGAATTCCCCTTAATTTTATCATAACAACAACAACAACAACAACAAATTAACTCGGGTTAAAACAACTTATCTTGATCTGGTCATATTCCTTAGTAAGGATAAGAATTTCCTCTATCTTTCACTTTGAGCTTGGAAAAATTGTTCTCCTCCAACAAGGTTCTTTTTTTTTTTTTTTTTAAGATTTTATTTATTTATTTGATAAGGAGAAAGAATACAAGCAGGGGAATAGCAGGCAGGGGCAGAGGGAGAAACAGGCTCCCCACTGAGCAAGGATTCGACCCCAGGACCCTGGGATCATTACCTGAGCCAAAGGCAGACACTTAACCAACTGAGCCACCCAGGCTCAAACCACAAATTTCTGCACATTAAGGCCAACATTCAGAATTCTTGGCTCAGCACTAATTCATGACCTCGGCTGGTACCTACTCTGGTCAGCAGTATTTCCCTAATACACCACCCATGAAAGCTACCTGGAGCTGCTCAGTTGTGCTGAATGGACCACATTTTCTCATACAGCCTCCCTTCATGCCTGTTCACATACAATTTCTTCCAGGAAAATCGTTCTTCCTTTACTGCAGTATCTGGCTAACCTAGCTCCCACATCACCTCTTTCTTGTGAGACGTTCCATGGTCCTCAGTCTCCCTCTCTGCCACCACAGGCATGTCGTCCTCTCCTCCTCCCAGTACTTTCCTAATACTCCAAGTCTACTCTAATTTAACATTTAATACATATTATAATTTTGTCTTACTGTTTTATCTCGCCTCTCAATAACGAAAACTGCTCCTACCAGGATTGTGCTTCTAGTGACTCATACAGTTCCTGCTCTGGAGTAAACAGTGAATAAAATTTTATTGAATAAATGAAGGAATGATTTTTCCATATACAACTGATTGATTTTTCCAGGAAAGAATATTAAGAGCTTTATAGAAACGGTTGCTTGGTTTCCTTCCCTCCCTATATTTACTGTTTGTTTCTCTCAGAAACATCTTACCACTTGTTACATCGATCCCTTGATTTGGTATAGAGTAACAAATGGTAATGATATCGAAGGTAGAAATGAAGTCTCAGGGTTCACTAAGATGTATCGTCATCTGCAACTCTAAACTATGCTAACGTCTTTAGGCTATGTAACCAGTGGTCAGGTGTAGAAGTATCCATCCTCTCATTTCTCTGTGAAAGGACTTTTTAGAGTAAACATGTAAGGACTATCCCTCTACCCTTGGCTTCCCAAGTGAGAAATGATTTAACTGTGAATTTGGGGAGAAAGGGGGGAAACAGAGCATATTTAGATCAGTCTATTGATTTTTCTCCCTTCTAATCTGTCTTAGTATGGGAGAGAAGGCCTATTCTCCAGCTCTGACTTTTATCAGTAATGAAAATGACTTTTATTTTTCATTTCCATCTTACTGAATCCTAGATCTAGTTCTCTTTTAGTTCCAAACTCAAGTAGGAAAACATAGTATGATTTATTGGCCACTCCCTAAAACTACAGCACTATCAAATGAGTTCTATTTCCTATGATAGCTGTTCTCCTCACACCCATCACATAGGAAATACTTGTGGGCAAATCAGATTGGAGTTACAGGGGAGATAATAGTAGGCACTAATTATGTACAATTCCCAGTGCACTTATTTGACATCTATACCTGTCTCTCCTATTTTTTTTATTATTCAGAAATTTTTAAATTATTCCACTGTTACTTGTGTGTTACTAGTAACTGATACTTTGCAACATTTAAAGATGATAATACACCAGTGTGTCATGATCTTAGGTTGGAAACCACCGTCCTAGAGATTCCCATGGTGCATCAGGCAAGCTAGGAAAAGTTTTTATTCTAACAAGGAATTCTATAATGGGCTCAACCAAATGATCAAACTTTCTCAGAAGACAACACTATTAATTTTCTTTGAAAAGTTCAATGATTCTCCACCTATAATTCCAAATGCCTTTATTTAACCCAAAGATTTGTGTTCATCCGACTGAATATAAGTACTGTTTCCTTTTCATATTACACATGCTATCCACACACTGGAAATAGAGTAATAAACATGAGGGTATTATTAGAATGATACAAAGTTCTGACAGTGTTAACCAATTGTTCTTACTGTTCAAATGCCATCATGCAGATAATTTTCACATCATTAATTATAGTGATTGTCAAGAAATGCCAGAAGTGGCATTTTTTAATGGAAAAGAAGGATTTAGGAAATAATACCTCGTTTAATAGGATTATATAAATGTCTGATTAGCGAATGAGTACACATTTATTATGTAAGAAACTGTTATTTGGATTCTATATTAGTGCAATCATGAATAAGAGCCAGAGCGTTGTTTTCTCATGTAATGGTCTATAAAATAGATCACAATATGTTACTATGGAAAACATGTCACTGGAATTGAAGGGTATAATTGAAGTTTAATTTTATTATTGAATTAAGCTAAATGGAAAAACGGGGTGACCCTGATTCACAATTTCAGAAATAACCCAACCCATGGTACTGTCATCTTCAAAATCACTTTCAATATTTTTATAACTCTCTTTTCCCTTCTCACAAAAGTTTAAGTTTCAGGACACCTGGATCATGCTGATATTTGGAAGAAAATAAACATTCTAGTAGCAGGTTTTTAGGACGCTTTGCCAACATGGCAGATGTAGACAGATGTTCATTTCCCTTTGCAATCTGCATCATGAAGTTCAGAGTTGCCATTAACTTCAGAGAAGAGCTGGAATACTGGGGAAACATTTAGAATTAACAGAAAGTGGACACAATAATGTAGGTGCATGTCAGTCAGAATTAGGTGCAAAATGTAACCTACCATAGTACATACACAATATAAATGTATACTATGCAAAAGTCTTAAATCCAATCACTGTGTTAAAATGAGGCATCTCCCTAACCATTCTGAGGAAGATTATGGAACTTCAGTTCCTCTATAGAACTTTATATGCTTTTCTAACTAATTAAGTAAGGTAAACTGGAATTTGGAAAATTGGGTATTAAACAAAGAGAACAAAATGGAAACTTAAATTAGAATCACTATTCCACTGTTTTTTAAACTAGTTTCTTAAACTAGCTTGTTGCTAAACATGACTAGAGACAAATATCCAAGAAGACAGAGGTGGAAGGATATAAATACTTCTGTTTCCTCATTCCGACTTTAGGGAAACTATTTAAACATCTGAGTGTTTTTTGTTTTTTTTTTTTAAAGACAAGGGTCCCTGTACTTTGAATTTTATAAGCTCCTTTAAAATCTTAAAAGTTATAGATGTAAAGATAATCTTCATGGTTTTTCACATCCTTTCTCTTTCAATTTACGTTCATATTATATTCTATCTTTCTGGAAATGGCAGTGTATACATAAAATTGCATTGTTTGCATGAAGGTTAGTGCTCTGATTCTACTTTTTTAAAAAAAGTCCATTTTTAACCTAAGAACAACCCATATAATATGAATATTTGATAAATTGTCTGTAATCCCTATGCTCAGAGAAAACTAAGCTTCAGTTTGTTGTAAGTCTTCCAAAATTTCTACATATTTTTGAATTTACTATAACTCAGGTTATTTGTAATACCTTTTATTACATTACACAGTGTGTTATGGACACTTTCCATTCATTAATATGTAAATTAAAATATCATTTTATAGGTAATCATATTCCACAGTTCACTTACCAATGTATCAAGATCCTATTATCCAACTATCATAATTTATTGAAACATTTTTGAATATTTGAATGTCTTGTAATATTTTGTTGTTGCAAATAGTGTAGGCTTGAACATATTCTGTGTCCATTTATGACTGTTCATTTGAGATAAGTTTCCTAAGGGTGCCTGGATGGCTTAGTCATTAAGCATCTGCCTTGGGCTCAGGTCATGATCCCAGAGTCCTGGGATCGAGCTCCGCATCAGGCTCCCTGCTCAGTGGGAAGCCTGCTTCTCTCTCTCCTACTCCCCCTGCTTGTATTCCCTTTCTCACTGTGTCTCTCTCTGTTAAGTAAGTAAATAAAATCTTTCTTAAAAAAAAAGATGCTGAGTCAAATGGTATACAAAAGGATATAGTTTCTCATACATTTCAACAATTTATCCTGTATGAAAAATTGTGCCAATGAACCTACATAGATAGTCCAACAGTTTATGTACATTCTAACTCCTCCACATCCTCATCAATGTTGGTTGAATAGGGTAATTTTTTTTCATCATTGAGATTTGATAAGCATTAGGGCTTATCAAATAAGAAGCATCTCATTTTTATTGCATTGTTTTGATTACGAGGACATTGCTAGTGAGACTGGTATTTCTGTCTCTACTTGAAACTCTCTGCTAGATGCAGGAAACCACAACATCATTTATCCTCAGTGTCAAAGAACTTAACTAATGTATCAGTTCTTAGAATATTATATCTTTCTATCACCAAACCTTTAAACTTACTGTATGGATACTGATCTTCAGTTGTGTAGACTTCAGAACTGTCCCTGAATAAACTGTAAGTAAGCCAATGGGCATTTGGAGAATCAGGTGGACTCCAGGAGAGATTGATAGCAGAAGAACTTTGAACTTGTCCTCTGGGTGGAGGTTGTTGGGATGGAGCTAAATTACAATGGAGAGAGCATTTATTAGCAAAGGCAATCAATAAGCACACAAGTAAGCTGAAGTAAGATATCCAGCAAAGAGGTCTTTCTGATTCAGGATTACTTTATCAAGAAGACATGTGGTTTACTAAAACATTAATAAACAGAAGGTACACATCATGAGTTCTCTAAAACAAAGCTTCTTATCTATAAGCATAAAACAATTTTGTGGGTTAATGCAGCTGTCATAAACATAGGGAGTGGACCACAGAATTTTACATTAAGCACTTCTTTTTCTCCTCCTTCCTCCTCCTCTTCTCCTCCTCCCTCTCTCTTCCTCTCCTCCTTCTCCTCCTCCACCTCCTCCTCCTCTTCCTACTCGTCCTCCTCCTTCTTCTTAGAAAGTATCCAAGGATATATAACACTTATTTTCTACTTAATTAATTTAAAAGTTAACATAAATAAGTTATGTTGAAACTTGAAATTTAAGTAACATAATTTCTGGATTTTTAAAAGGAAGTTTTCCATTCCACTAAGCACAATGCCTCATCCTGCTTCACAGAGCACGGTGGAAAAGAAAGAATAATAGTTGGTGATACAAATACCCACAATGTCTTGGATATTAAATAGTCTAAATATTAGCAAGAAATAATCTGGATGACTATGTGGATATACCCACACCTGCTAGAGGTGCAATGGAGTAATACGATTGCTTCCATGTGGCACGTAAGAGCGTTCGCCTCACTATTTTAGTGATATTTTGTATGATGTAACTACACTATGGAAACATTGTCTCTTATCACTGCATATTTTCCTCAGTCTCCCGCATATCTTCCCTCATTCTGCACCAACCCCCCTCCCTGCCAGAATATGTAAAGGTAAAGGAGAGAAATAAGGTCTAACTATTTTTTTAAGGACAATCAGCCAACAGTTATTTATTACCTCCTGGCTTAACAAAGTGCATAATCTTCCATCTGTTTAGAGAAGCACATCCTACTCAGAGTTTTTCATTAAATAACATTTCAAAGGTTTCTGTGTTACCTTACTTTAAAAAAACCTTTAATGTTTTTGTTAAGAAACTTCCAAAAATCATGTGTAGAAATGAATCAATCAAATAATTATCAGTATTTTTATATGAAGTATTTGCCCTCACAGGGTGATAGGGTTTCGGAAGAGGAGAGAGAGCACATTCGGATTAACTAGTGTAATAAAGAGCTAGATAAAGAAACTATTTTCCAAAGGGTAAGCAGAGTGTGTAAGGAAACCAAAAGAAATCAAGCTGTACTCTGGGGTATAACAGTAGAGCTCTTTCCCTATTTATGCCAAGAGTCCTCAAGACCACCCCAGGTTCAATGATTTGCTAGAAAGTCTTGCAGGACTCATCATATAGTCCTACTTGTGGATAAAATTTATTATAGTGAAAGAAGAGAGTACAATCAACAAAGGGAAAAGTATGTGAGTGGGTATGGAATAGAAAAGTGAAGTTATCTTGCACACCAGGCAGAGACTTTCAACTAAGAGCTATTACTAATTCATCAGCATTCGTGAGGGATACACCCCACTTTGAAGACATGATATAATCCAATAATAATATTTTAAGAAACTATTTCAAGAGCACTGAATTTGAAATAAATAAAATTCTATATATTATGCATAGGCTTCCTAAAGACAATGTCTCTAATCCTAAGGGAGATAATATTGATGTCATGTTTTTTTTTTGTTTTGTTTTGTTTTTAATTATTTTTTCAGCATAACAGTATTCATTATTTTTGCACCACACCCAGTGCTCCATGCAATCCGTGCCCTCTACAATACCCACCACCTGGTGCCCCCAACCTTCCACCCCCCACCCCTTCAAAATTCTCAGATCGTTTTTCAGAGTCCATAGTCTCTCATGGTTCACCTCCCCTTCCAATTTCCCTCAACTCCCTTCTCCTCTCCATCTCCCCTTGTCCTCCATGCTATTTGTTATGCTCCACAAATAAGTGAAACCATATGATAATTGACTCTCTCTGCTTGACTTATTTCACTCAGCATCATCTCTTCCAGTCCCGGCCATGTTGCTACAAAACTTGGGTATTCATCCTTTCTTTTATCTTTTTTTTTTTTTTTACAGCTTTATAAACATATATTTTTATCCCCAGGGGTACAGGTCTGCGAATCGCCAGGTTTACACACTTCACAGCACTCACCATAGCACATACCCTCCCCAATATCCATAACCCCACCCCCCTCTCCCAACCCCCTCCCCCCATCAACCCTCAGTTTGTTTTGTGAGATTAAGAGTCACTTATGGTTTGTCTCCCTCCCAATCCCATCTTGTTTCATTTACTCTTCTCCTACCCCCTCAACCCCCCCTGTTGTGATGTCATGTTTTTAAAGGAAAAATATTCAAACTTAGATACACTCTCTTCCTTGTTATCTTTTCTCCTTCTTTGGAATTTGCATTGTTATATTAAAACTCTAACTGTCCAAATGCCTAGTTAGATATAGGACAAGAATAGCACCAATCTCAAAATGTCACAGAAAAAGAGAATCATTTCCAAAGAGGACCTTCTACTTTTGAATTTGGGAATTTGCCATATTTCACAGGTTGTTTGGATTGTTGAACACTGACAGTGCTTTTGATCTGTCAGTGATTTTTAATTTAGGGCTCCACATCCTGTTGTTCTTGGTAGAACCACAAAGACTCATAAACTGTCTCCTTTGTAACACTCTCAAAGAACTTTGTAATCTATGGCAATTGAATATTTTTAGTGACTATTAGTGACAACATCTAAAACTCTGCATGCTACCAGGAACACAACAGATTTCAGAGATAAAGCAATCAAAACTGACCTTCAGAGTATTTTCTAAGACAGCGACATACTTTTGGGATGACTGAAAGATATATGTTTCCATCCCATGCCAAAGGGTATAGAAAAGAATTGGCATTACTCAAAAATTTCATTGGCAACAAGCATTCACATACACAAAGACACAAACTGACTCTTCCAAATGTTTACAGTTGATCACTTGTTATGACCATCTCTAACCACAATCTTGTCCCACCTCGCAGTATAAATGTATAGTGCCTATTTGACTCTGAAACGAGAATATTCAAAGACCTGAAGGCTTAGATGGTTCAATACCACTCACAGAATAAATATTATGAAATCCTAGCCATAAGATAACCCAAATTCACCCTTTTACATGCCAAAAGGGGAATTCTGAGAAAATAGTCACATATTCATTCATTCTTCAAAACTGCCAAGTGTGATTTTTGCATTTCCCAGACTTTCTTGTAAGGAAAGATAGTATCATATTGTGACGACATCCATTTGTTTGGGAGCCATGAGTTTTAATCCTGGCTTAGGCACTTTGGTAATTGTGTGACTGTTAGTCAAAATTTGGTTGGAGTCTCTGAATCATTCCTCATATATAGTAAGGGGAGAATAATGTCTAACTCTCAGGGTTATTTTGAGTATAAAGAGAATGTGTATGTTTCCCTTTTTCATGAGAGGCTGGGAACACTGTGGCGATGAGGACAGGTGTCTCAGCTCCCTCTGTCTTTTTGTCTTGCCATCCTTAGGGGGTTGTCCTTGTTTACATGGTCCCAGGTGGATGACCACCAAGTCCGTATCCAATTCAACAGGAAAGGCAAAAGGAGAGATGGAGAGCATGCCCCATACCTATGAGAGCACAACCTAGGACTCTGACATATCACTTCTGTCACATCAATTCAGCCAGAAACTTGGTGATGTGGAAATACCTAACCACAAGGGAAGATGTGGCCATGAACCCAGTTCCAAGAATTAATTAATAGGAAACAAGTAGAAGACAGTTACTGAGAACTTAAAAATATCTGAAATGTAAAAATAAAGCAATATCTAGAAAGTTACTAAAAAATTAAAAAGTAAAAGCAAATAGGAGTGCTTCTAATTATGACAACAGAAAGAGTTTAGTGATATAAACTGAATGAAATCATCAAAATAACCATTTTGGGAGATCTAAGTCAACCACAGGTAAACAAAAAGTTGAGAACATTTACTCTTGAAAAGCAACAACAGGAGTCTGTGGTCTTTTTGGGGGGGGTTGTTCCCATAATACCAGTTCCATAGTCAGGAGTGTTAGTTTTACCAGTAGGGCTGACTACAAACAGTAGCTTTGGTGCCACAGGGCATGGACTTGATCTGGGGTTGGCAGCAGAAATTCATAGCTTTGCCGCCAAAAATTGGCACAGTCATTTGGGAACAAGAGGGAAAACTCACAGGTTTTCAAGCCTGAGTATAACCTCCCAAGGTAGGTTAAGTGGTGAATTTACAGGATAATAAACCAGGAGATACTGGGTATGATAGAGTCATGGGAGGCCTGAAATAAACTCTCCATTGATTCCTCGCTGGCTGGAAAACTATGAAGGGATGGGGAAAAACCATGAGAGCCAGAGAAAAATGAATGTCAAGGAAGAACTGGGAACTAGCTATAACTCAGAAAACATCCCCCAAACCATACACGTATTGATTGGCAGAAGCTATATGGTCTGGAAGTATTTGAGCACAAGCATTGCCCAGCTATTTGGCTGATTCAGACACAGTAATGACCCCTAGGAAGCTAGGCTGTAAGTAAAAATTAAAATAAAAAAAAGAAAAAAAACCTGATTAGACATCGACAGCTGTACACTGCTGTGGAGAAAATTTTCTACCGTTTAAGTATATGCAAATTACAAAAAAAAATCTAACAACATAAGTGCTTTCAACACAAAATTACAACACACTCAAAGAAATTGTGAACTATACTCATAAAAATAGCAGTTGAGAGAAACAGACTCTGAATGATCCCCAGTATTCAGTACAGCAAAAACCACTTCAATGCAGCTATTCTAAGTATGTTCTAAGAGTTAAAGAAAAATCTGATGATGATTCAGTAAAAAGGGAACATTAATACAGAAACAGAGTGCCTAAAAACACTAAATTCCAGAGCCGAAGAGTACAGTAACTGAAATGGAAACTTCCCTGAAAAGGCTTCAATGGCAAATTTGAAAGGAAAAGAGACAGAATCAGTGAACAAGAGGTGGGGGGGATGTCCTCAGTGGCTCATTCAGTTCAGTTTCCAACTCAGTGGCTCATTCAGTTCAGTTTCCAACTCTTGATTTCAGCACAGGTTACGATCTCAGGATCGTGAGAGCAAGCCCTGTGTAGGGCTCTGCGCCGGGCATGGAGCCTGCTTAAAATTTTCTCTCTCTCTAGCTCTCCCTCTCTGCCCCTCTCCCACTAGCACACACGCTCTCTAAGAAAAGAGAAGTATTTTTTTAAAAAGCAAAAACAAAACAAAAGAAACAAAAAAGCAATAGGTAGAATGTAATGATATAGCAATGATTGAGCCAATCTACAGAAAGGAGGAAAAAAAAAATAGAACAAAAATGAACAGATCCTCAGAGACCTGTGAGGCAATGTCAGGTGCACCATGCATCAAAAGAGGTATTACGAGATCTCCAAAATGAGAAGATAGAGAAAGTGGCAGAAAATATTTGAAGAAAGATTGGCTCAAACTTCCCAAATTTAATGGAAAACATTTATCTACATTTCCCAAAAGTGCAATGAATCCAAATAGGATACCAGGAGATTCGTACCAAATATATCATAGTCAAACTGCTGGGAGACAAAAACAAGACTTTTAAAGGAGTAAGAGAAAATTCATTCATAGTTAGAGAAAAATACAATTAGAGGCTGAAAGAAATGATGGAGGCCATAAGGTAGTAGAAGGACATATTCAAATTCCTAAAAGAAAAAAGAATACTTGTCATCAAGAGTTCTACCCAGAAAAATTACCCATCAAAAAATGAAGGAAGAGGGACGCCTGGGTGACTCAGTTGGTTAAGCAGCTGCCTTCGGCTCAGGTCATGATCCCAGCGTCCTGGGATCGAGTCCCGCATCGGGCTCCTTGCTCATCAGGGAGCCTGCTTCTCCCTCTGCCTCTGCCTGCCATTCTGTCTGCCTGTGCTTGCTCTCTCTCCCTCTCTCTGACAAATAAATAAAATCTTAAAAAAAAAAAAAATGAAGGAAGAATGGATTGAGGGAGGAAGGAAGGATGGGTTTGCAGATAATTTTTAAAAGATAGTGGGAGAATTCATTGCTGTCAGACTAGCCCTGCAAGAAATACTAAAGAAATCCATGAGTCTAAAAGGAAATGACACAGAAAGCAAATAATCTGAATAATGTAGAGGTAAGAAGAACACCAGAGAAGGTAACTATGTGAGTAAACATTCAAGATTCTGTGTGTATGTGTGTACATATCCATATATTCATCTTGGTTTCTTCTCCTAAATTTTTTTAAAACCTATTACTGTTGAAAGAAAATTATATTAGTGTAATATAGGATTTATTATACATACATATATACACACATATATGTAAAATTGCACAGTATCATAACTCAAAATGGGGAAAGGAAGGGAGCTATTTCAAGAGTTTACTTGTGATAATTTACCAGCATTAAGTCAGTACAAACCTGAAGTAGACTGTGGCAAATGAAAATGCATATTCTAACCCATAGACCAAAGTAATAAAATAACACAGAAATATAGATCAAAGAGTCAACAGAAAATAGTAAACTGATTTTCAACAAGATTAGCAAGAACCAAGGGGAAAATAGTTCTTTCAAAAAACGGTGCTGGAACAATTGGATACCTACATTTGAAATGAATGAAAATGGAAACTTAACTCACAACATAACTAAAAATTAATTCAAAATGGATCAAAGGCCTACATCTAAGAGCTAAAACTGTAAGACTCTTATAAAAAAAATAAAGGGAGAAAGTCTTCATAACCTTAGATTTGGCAATGGTTCCTTAGATATGACACCAAATGTATAAACAACAACAAAAACTGAGCAAATTGAAATTTATCAAATTTTAAAACATCTGTGCTTAAAATGACATTATCAAGAAAATGAAAGGAAAACACTCAGATCGGAAAAAAGCACTTGGGAATCATATATCTAATAAAGGACATGCGCCTAAAATATATAAAGAATAATCACAACTCAGTAATAAAGACAAATAACCCAATTAAAAGTGGGCAAATAACCAGAATACACGTTCTCTAAAGAAGACATACAAATAACCAATAACTATGGAAAGATGCTCAATATCACTCATCATTAGGGAAATGCATATCAAAACTACAATGAGAGCATCCCATACACATTAGATGGCTACTATAAATAAATAAAAAATAACAATGTTGGCAAGGATCCGGAGAAATTTGAGCCCTTGTGCACTGTCAGTGGGAATTTAAAATAGAAAAGCTGCTGTAGAAAATAGCATGGCAGTTCCTTAAAAAAATTAAAAATAGAACTACCATATGATCCAGCAATTCCATTTCTGATTATATATCCAACAGAATTGAAAGCAGAGTCATTGAAAACGGAGTCTTGAAGAAATGGCTAGACACTCATATTCATAGCAGCATTACTCACATAAGCCGAAACATGGAAGCAACCCAAATGTCCACTGACAGATGAACGGATAAGCAAAATGTGGTATATGCATACAATAGCATATTATTCAGCCTTAAAAGGAAGGGAATTCTGAGATAAACTACAAAATGGATGACCCTTGAGGACAAACGTTAAGTGAAGTAAGTCCCTACAAAAAGGCAAATATTTTATGCTTTTACTTACATGAGGTTCTTAAGTTATTCAAAATTATAGAGGCAGAAAGTAAAATTGTGGTTACCATGGGCTGGGGGCAAATGGGAGATATTATTGTTCAGTGGGTAACCAGTTTCCATTTCACAAGAAGTAAGTGTTACAGAGACGCATGGTAGTGATGATTGGACAACATCATGAATATACTTAATACCACTGAACTATGCATTTGAAAATGGCTAATATGGTCAATTTTATGTCATATATATATTACTACAATAAAAATATTTTTAAAATATTTTCAATTTAATATTTTTAAATATTAGTTATAAAAGCCTCTCTGATAAGTAAGGATAAAGGAAAAAATATGACTGATAATAAGATGGATAAATAACCAAAGATAAACACACGAGTAGTGTCAAGAAGAGTTAAAACACAAATGAGTTATGAATTATATATATATAACCATTATATATTAAAAAACTATGAACTTAACTAAATATATAGTTATTTATTATTAACTATTAACTATTATTATTGACTACTATTTATTTTAAAGATTTTATATTTATATATAAATATGTATTTCATATTTATATATAAATTTGTAAATTTTATTTATTACTTATTATATATTATTAACTATTTTTAATTATTTACTTTTTAAACTTTTTAAAACCTTTTTTAGACTTTTTTGATTAACTTAATTATTAACTATTAATTATTAGCTATTAACTATTATTAAATATTATATTTAATATTATTATTAAATATATTTAATATATTTATATATAATATAATATATATATTATATATAATATATAATATATATATATAATATAATATATATTAAATTTAATATATTATTAAATATATATTTAGTTAAGTTCATAGTTAGAAGTTTAGGGCAAATGAAATTTCATTTCATTCACTAATAAAGCATACAGAAGGAAGAATTATTTAGTACCTGTTTTGTATTACTTCTATCAAGGAGAATGACTATCATTTTGAAAGCATGAAACTAATATTGATAGGAAAGAAATGAATCACGAAATAAGAAGCAGATTATGAGAAGGGTCTAACTACCTTAACTGAATTCAATTCTCCTCCTGCACTCTGGAAATTATATGCTGAGATTCCCAACTCAACTCCCCATCAAAAAAAAAAAAAGGAAAAAATTACAGATGATATTGTTAACCTATCGCCAGTAGCCTCTAAGTGGAAAAAATAATAGTCATAAACCTGTGGTCCCCAAATTGTGTAGAAGGACACTATGAAACATTCTAATGATCAAGGAAAACACATGCTTGACATCTGTTGGACACAAAGGAAAACACCAGCCCGAGGTAGTTCACAGTTTTAACAATAGATAGCACTACATTCCTTTTAATAGCACCATATCTTTGTGAAGCTGGTTGTTCCGGCTATTGCTAGGATAAAAAGCAAGTACCATGTAAAAATCAAGGTGGAACAGAAAGGAAAGCAGCCTCCCTTCAGACTCATGCCACAGTCAGCATTTCCTGTGGCCCTTGTTCACTCCCTTCTACTGTGAGTGTAGCCATAATTTCTGCTGACTATGTTTCAAGCTCTTTTAAAGGCAGGAATCTTGTCTAATTTTTTTTTTTTCTTGAATGAACTATCTCTGTAGGTACTGAGTCTCTAAATTTGCATGCCCAGTGTTTTGTAAATTTTGTGAAACACACACCCAAAACAACAGCAGCCACAACTACTATAAGTGGTTGAACAAATGTATTCAACAGAAAGGAAATCAGAGGATCTATTCCATTTACTATAGCACCAAGAACCATAAGATACCTGGGAATAAACCTAACCAAAAAGGTTAAGGATCTATGCTCGAGGAACTACAGAACACTCATGAAAGAAAATGAAGAAGACACAAAAAGATGGAAGACCATTCCATGCTTATGGATAAGAATAAACATTGTTAAAATATCTATACTGCCTAGACCAATCTATACTTTCAATGACATCCTGATCAAAATTCCACCAGCATTTTTCAAAGAGCTGGAACAAAAATCCTAAAATTTCTATGGAACAAGAGGAGACCCCACATTGCTAAGGAGCGTTAAAAAAGAAACACAAGGGGCACCTGGGTGGCTCAGTGGATTAAAGCCTCTGCCTTTGGCTCAGGTCATGATCCCAGGGTCCTGGGATCGAGCCCCGCATCGGGCTCTCTGCTCGGCAGGGAGCCTGCTTCCTCCTCTCTCTCTCTGCCTGCCTCTCTGCCTCCTTGTGATCTCTATCTGTCAAATAAAATAAATAAAATCTTAAAAAAAAATAAGAAAAGAAACATAAAACTGGGGGCATCAAGTTGCCTGATTTCAAGCTTTACTACAAAGCTGTGATCACCAATACAGCATGGTACTGGCACAGAAACAGACACATAGACCAGTGGAACAGAGTAGAGAACCCAGATATGGACCCTCAACCCTATGGTCAAATAATCTTCAACAAAGCAGGAAAAAGTATACAGTGGAAAAAAGACACTCTTTAATAAATGGTGTTGGGAAAATTGGACAGCTACATGTAGAAGAATGAAACTCGACGATTCTCTTACCCCATACACAAAGATAAACTCAAAATGGATAAAAGACCTCAACGTGAGGCAGGAATGTATCAAAATACTAGAGGAGAAGATAGGCAGTAACCTCTTCAATATGGGCCACAGAAACTTCTTTCAAGATGTCTCCAAAGGCAAAGGAAACAAAAGCAAAAATGAACTTTTGGGACTGCATCAAGATAAAAACCTTCTACACAGCAAAGGAAAGAGTCAACAAAACAAAGAGGCAAACCATGGAATGGGAGAAGATATTCACAAATGACACTACAGACAAAGGGCCGATTATCCAAGATCTATAAAGAACTCCTCAAACTCAACACACACAAAACAGATAATCATGTCAAAAAATGGGCAGAAGACATGAACAGACACTTCCCCAAAGACGACATACAAACGGCTAACAGACACATGAAAAAATGCTCATCCTCATTAGTCATCAGGGAGATTCAAATCAAAACCACACTGAGATACCACCTTACACCAGTTAGAATGGCCAAAATTAACAAGACAGGAAACAACATGTGTTGGAGAGGATGTGGACAAAGGGGAGCCCTCTTACACTGTTGGCGGAAATGCAAGTTGGTGCAACCACTTTGGAAAACAGTGTGGAGATTCCTCAAGAAATTAAAAATAGAGCTTTCCTATGACCCTACAATTGTACTACTGGGTATTTACCCCAAAGATACTGCTGTAGTGAAAAGAAGGGCCATCTGCACCCCAATGTTCATAGCAGCAATGGCCACAGTCACCAAACTGTGGGAAGAACCAAGATGCCCTTCAACAGGCAAATGGATAAAGAAGATGTGGTCCATATATGCAATAGAGTATTATGCCTCCTTCAGAAAGGATGAATCTCCCACTTTTGTATCAACAAGGATGGGACTGGAAGAGATTATGCTGAGTAAAGTAAGTCAAGCAGAGAGAGTCAAGTATCATATGGTTTCACTTACTTGTGAAGCATAAGGAATAACATGGAGGACATTGGTAGATGGAGCAGAGAAGTGAGTTGGGGGAAATTGGAAGGGGAGAAAAACCATGAGAGACTGTGGACTCTGAGAAACAAACTGAAGGTTTTGGAGGGGAGAGAGTTAGGGGGTTGGGTGAGCCTGGTGGTGGGTATTATGGAGGGCATGTATTGCATGGAGCACTGGGTGTGGTGCATAAACAGTGAATTCTGGAACACTGAAAAGAAATAAAATAAAATAAAATGAAAAAAACAGTAAAGATTACAATTTTAAAGAGAAAATTTAAATATACACATGGATATATGTATATCCATATATATACATATATATGTATATCTGTATATATGTGTGTCAAGTGAAGTTACTTCCATGTATAAATGGAATAATAGGAATATAAAAGTTTTTTAACTATTAAAAATGGGAAGCATTTGGAAAGACATGATTTAGCCCAGAGAAGGAAAGATGAAACAAAAGTAAATATCCACCACTACTAAGAAATGTAGGCTCAGTGTTCAGTGAACTAAACTGTCCAGTTTTGCCTGAGGTATAGTTCCTGGACTGTGTCTTAGGTGTAAGAATAGGTAGAAAAAAATGGAGCAATGCCAATATTTCATCCAAAATTAGTGGCAGAACCAATAAAAAAATCACTATGATTTGGTATGTTATATGTAAGGTTCTCACAAAATGATGATCTACAACTGTCATCCAAAGCAATATGTTGGAATTCCTGTTGCACAGAGATCAATCAATTCTATAGTTAATCAATGAATAGCAAATATTAATTAAATTCTTAGTGAAATCCAGATTTATGTTTAGACTTATTTACACAGAAAGGCAATTACAATAGTCCTTTTCTAAAAGAAGCCTAAATGCCTACTGTTTACTTATACTAGCATACAGAGAACAAACAAAACACAGGATACCAAAGATAAACTACACAGGTACAAAATCTGAATACATCTTGTTAATCATTACCTGCAGCCTACCTTCCTCTACCTCAAAATCTAGTACAGTTGCTGTGTAGCTCAATATTTTCTTACTTATTTTTCTCTCCCTTAAATATACATAACACAGTTCCAAGCATGCTTGTTTATGTTGATTTGTCCTGACTTATGGCATTCCCTCTCATTGTGACTCATGACAGTCCCGGGACACCCCAAGGAGAACACGCATTGTACAATATGTTGTAGAGGGCTCCTTACCACATGTTCTCAACAGGCATTTCTTAGAAATTCTGGAAAAGGTAAGGATATATGATCTTAGAGTAAATGTAAATAAATCACTAATAAGCCATGAAACTGTAGGACTGCAGGTGACCTTGAGAAGTCAAGTCAAGGCACTGGAGAATGGTGTTGAAACGTCAAAAGATACTGAGATGTAATCTTTGGCTTCCAGGAGTTGAAAATAGAAATGTGAAAGATATTTAAACAGCTAATACAACTTGCAGGAGAAATATCAAATATAGGAGGGATATGCTATGATAAACATTGATAATTGCTCTAATATTAATAAGCAACTAATAATAACATGGTACCCATAAAATTTGGGGGATGGAAGGACTTAATTCATAAAAAATAAGAATAAATCTCACATGTGTTACAGAAAATTGGCTGGGAATATCCTTGTTTGGTGGGGTGACTGATCATTTTGTTTTAACCAGTAGTGTTGATTTTTGTACTGAAGTCCTATGTCACTGGAAAGTCCAATGTTGGGGGAAAACCAAGACTCTGGTCACCACACTAGCGATTTCATTCTACCAAAATGTTTTAAATTTCCCACTACTAACATAATCACCATTTCAATAATCCAATCAAGAAAAAAAGAACACAAGTTTCATTTAGTGTTTTTTTTTTTTTTTCATTTCTCACCTAAATTCTCCACCTTGTGCCTAAGCCTTTCTTATGGGTTCTCAATGGAGAAAGTGAGTAACACGACACTCTTCCCTGCGTGATGATCCACCCACCAGCACAGGGCCAGAGTTCACTTACTTTTGCTGCAGCCCAGAGGATTGTTCACATCCAAATGGCTTGCCCTGGGAACACAAGTATCACACTTGGATCCAGTGACAAATCGTTTACAGAAACACTGGCCCGTGACCAAGTGACAGGTTTCATTCAAGGCTCCTGAGAGATGACAATTGCAAGGCTGACATCTGAAAACAAGACAAATAAACCATCAAAGAGAATAATGTTTTGATTAATAATTCATAGTATAAGTTACATCTATCAATAACATTGTGAAATAAGATGGCCTGTTTTAGCCAATATATTGAAAAAGAACACTTGAGCGAAACAAATAAACAAACACAACATCAAACAAGAAAAAGATTCTTTAACAAAATGTTGCTTACAATAAAATCTCTATGAAGCCTTGCCTTTGTAAACTAATTGATGGCAAAAAAAAAAAGAGTGTCATTTTGCTTTTTTCATGCCATGATACATCTCATGGATTTGTTGTTCGATTAAGAATACTGTAAATTTTGATTTCTCACAAAAGCAGTTATTCTGATAACTAAAAATTTAGATTTGGTACCCACAAATCATCCTTCTAAGTATCTATCAAGCTGTGAAGTAGAACATTGGGTGTGATTACCATGGATCTCCCTAAAAATCTTGAAACTCTATATTTTTAGTTTTATAAAGGCTATATTTCACTAAGAGAAGAGTTTGCGGAAAACATGTTCCACTACTGTCCGTGCCTTAATCTAGGTTATATTTCATTTTCTATTTTATGAACTAAACTCACTTATCCAGAATGGTTGGAGAATAGAGCATTACTCTGATTTAGGAAAAGATGTTAATGATATAAATATAATGAGAAAACTTCATTCCAACTTAAATTTCTTGGACCTAAAGTTGCTTGTAAAAATCACTGGTCTGGCATTTTGCCATGATAGAATCCAAAACCTGTTTCCTCTGGGTAAGTTATTCAAGTTCTTAGCATATGCCAATGTCATTGATCAGGATAAGCAATTTTGGCACCATGAAGTATTGGCGAGGCAAAAAGAGCACATGGAAAAAGACAATGCACCTGTAAACAGGAACTTTCCGTGTGGTACATTTAAAACAACATTAAATGGATTCACCTCTCATTTCTAATAAAGATGCTGGAAGGATCGTTTCTTCATCCCCCTGCAACTTCTACAGTGTGATCTCTCGGGTAATCATTCAACACCCTTAAAAAGGCTGATAAAAGCTAAGGACTGCTAAATAAACTGCAAATTTGTTTTATGGACTAATATCCCCTTGGGAATAAATAAAGTACAGTTTCTCTTGAAAACCACTATACTGTAGTTTGCCCTTTTTATGTCAGGATAAAAGGACACTTCCCCCCTACAAATAACTATATTAAGTCCTTTAAGTACAGACATGCATCAGAACTCCATTTCAAATAGATGTTTTATTTAGGCTACTTAAGTATCAGTGCTGAAGAAAATTATGCACTGAAATTAAAATGGAATTATAGAAGCAACAAAATATTTGATTTGCTCTTAATTTCATTATGTGCCATTACTTAGAATATATTGTTTGTAGGCTTTTAATGTAATATTGGTAAGCATAAACAATAAGAGGCGAGCTTCTCCCAATGCATATATATATCACCACACCACTCATGAATAAGTGTCTCTTGAGTATTTCAGTTTTTATTACCATTCACTCATGAGACAATCACACTTATTTTACATACAGTACATTTAGAGTAATAGTTTCCAGTGTATAACATAATTCCTTTCCTTGATGTAGTTCTATTTTCTTCCAGCTAGCTGCTACACGCTTAACTCCAAGTCGGCTCTGTCAATATCCATGGGATATTAAGTTCTGAATCCAAATGGAATAAATAAATCGCTTCTGAAAGCATGCAATGTTTTGAGTAATTAAATGTGACTCTTCCTGATTTTATAGTCTCTTATCCCAGCTGTTGTTATATCTAACTTATCTGACTTGCTATAATTGCTTCACTTCAGTGAGAGAGAATTTACCTGAACCAAGTTCATAGGAGACTTTTCTGAATATTATAGTTTGTTTCTAGTGCAAAGGACACAAGGGATAATTTTGTAATTAAGGTTTAAGTAAAATGATTCCTATAAATTTCTCAGCCACTCAAATATAATTTTAAACATTTCCAAGACTCGTTAGCAGATAAGCTACAAGTTTGATGTCATTTTATAAGTTATCCTTTCTCAAGAGCACCTCCTAAATGAAATATATTTCACGTTTATTAAAACAAAATTATACATAATAAAGAGAAGACATTTTAAGCTTAGAAAGAAAAACACCAAACTAAGATGAATTGGGATATTGATTTTGTCAGGATAAATGGTTTTTGTAATATTAATATAAAGAAACCTTTATTACACTGACTCTCCTGGTACAGTCAGAGCTTCTCCCGCAATCTGTTTAAAATCTTCATTTTTCATCCTTATGGGAAAACCTCACTTGCTAAATGGATTTCATAAAGAGTAATCTGTCAAGATTTATATAGATAAACAATTTGTGATGTTTATTGACCAGTTCATTATGGTAAACAAAACAGGAGTAAAGCATCACTAGTCTCTGCCAGCACTCTGCTATTATAGTTCTGTTTGGGCCCTTCTGTAACTCGGTGTTTACTGAGTACAGTGGGAAAGAAGCTAATTGGCTTCTGTCTCTTAAATCACAAACCTCATACATTTTCCTTTCCATGGAATGTAGTCCAGTTGTGCAAATAGTAAGAGAAAGAGCTATTCTGCTTATTATTATTGCAAAACATCACTATTAATGAAGGAATATGTTTCAATGATGCATTTCGTTGTCGGAAGCTTCATCATCTGAGGGAGAGCTACTGCAGGAGGTCTAGGGATGTATTCTGGGATATAGATCACTTTACTGACATTTCTCTTTCAACACCTCTCTTCTACTAGGGGCCTCAATTCATGAGTACCATCAAATTTATTTAAGCATATTGATTGACATAAATAATATTCATTGAGGTCCAATTATCTTCCAGGACTAGAAGAGACACTGAGGACATAAAATGGAATAAGATAGAGTTGTCCCTGTCTTCAAAGAGCTCATAGTCAAGTGAGAAATATAAAATACAGCATTTATAAAGATGCGTGAAGATTCTTTGTGGGCACAGAAAAGGAAAACTACCTGGTAGCATGGAATGGGACAGCAGAAAGAATTTTAAGGAGGAATCTTGGGGGCACCTGGTTAGCTCAGTCAGTTAAGCATCGATTCTTAATTTTGGCCCATGTCATGATCTCAGGGTCTTGGGATCAAGGCCTGTATGGGGTTCTGCGCTCATGGGGAGTCTGCTTAAGGATTCTCTCTCTCCTTCTGCCCCCACCAAATAAATAACTAAATATTTTTTAAAAAAGGAATTTTGGAGATGTTTGGCTGAATATTAAAAGTTAAGCAGGAATATGCTAGGTGAGTCAGAGAGGGGAAAAAGAGAGAGAAATAAGAAACATCAGGAGAGGGTATGAGATTATAAGCAATTCAAAAAGTTGGATATAAATTCACAATACATAGGAGTAACAGACAAAGTTAAACAGGAAAGGTAAGCAGAAGCAAGATATTCTGAGATTATGTGACATGGTGATGTGACAATTGTAAGCAACAACGGAAAGGGAAGGATAGTTTTACTTATGTTGAGTAAGTAACATCAGTAGGATGAGGTAGACAAATTGGAAAGAGAAGCAAAGAAGGGCATGGAGTTATTTCCTGTTTTCTAATTTGCTGATAGGTAGGTGATGGGGACACCACTCAACATAAAAAAAAAAATGGATAAGGAAAAAATCTCAAATTGCTGAGGGAATTTAGACAAGGATTAATGATTATTAATGAGCAAAACAGAAAGAAGCTTTAAAGGGAATTGGAGAAATTGGACCAAGAGTTTTCTTTCCTCAGTCCCTAGCACAAAGCCTAGCACACAGTTCCAATAAATATTGTTGGATGAATGAATGAACAAATAAAGCACTAGGAAAGCTTTAGATTCAGAATAGGACATCACAGATAAATCAAATGTGACATGTAGTTATGAGGACAATATAGCTCTTTTGAGCCCTTTTTGATTAGCTTAGCTGCTCCCCTAGCTAACCTGTCCCCCAGGGAAGGGACAGCTTTCTTCAAGATTGACCTCTGCTAGGCTTAGCTTGACACACTAAGGCCAGAAGAGTTCTCAGTTCAGTCCTCTTGTTTAGGATCCTGTGACTGCCCTAGAGAGGAGTTTGGTTTCCTCCTGGTTAAGACTGGGTCTCCTCCTGGTTAAGATTGTCTCCTCTCTGCAGTAGAAGTACATCTCACTGAGGTTCCTAGGTCTCCTTTCATCACAGCCTATGAATAGCATTGGATTCTCTGGAATTGGAATCAGAATTATAGGAAAGGAATTTGGGGTTTGAAGATCCTCTTTAGGTGAACTGAAAGTCATACACATGGCTTATTGGAGAGGAAGTGAGAATAGTATCATCTCATCTAGAAGGGAGTAGGTAAAGGAGGAGTAACGCAGTCCACTCTTTGAAGTGAAGCTTTCCCAGGCCCAAATAAAGGGGCTCATCAGGACTAAATCTGGGCAATCTCTTGCATCCAGGCAACAATGACATGTGAGTCCAGGGGGATGGGATTCCTGTCATTAAGAGAAGAGGCTGCTTAGCAAGATTCTGCATCTGAGACCCCTACCACTCTCCCCTTTATTGACACTCCACCTAATCCCACATATTGGTCACCAAAACCAAATATTTAAAAGAAATAAAATCTCGGAAGTTTCACAATATTAACAATATCACATGTGTTTATGTCTAGAAGAAACCCTCATATCACTCTCCTGAACCTCCACATTACAGTGACGTAGTAACTTTGAGGTATGATAACAGATTCAAATTCTTAGTGTTTTCAGATAGAAGAGAGAGATTACACTTATTCTCTGTGGTCCCAGAAGGCAGAAATAACACTAGGCAAAAAAGCCACAGGGATGAAACGATCTTTCTCAGAGCTGTCTGAAACAAACACAAGTTGCTTCATGAGACAGAGGTTCTTTTTATTTCCATGGTTTCAAGCAGAAACTGAGTGACTAGTTATTCTGAAAAGGTGATTTGTGCAGAAAAATGGATAGGGCAGAGTTTAACCAAAATTACTTTAAGGTTCTTTCCAAGTCTAAAAAGCTATCTAAAAAGCTAGACTTTCCAAGTCTAAAAAGCTTTTTCCAAGTCTAAAAAGCTAAAAAAAAAAAAAGCTTTTTTTTTATTTCCTTAGTGGAAATAAGCAACCTGCCCAAGGTGACAGTGAATCTGGTTACAGGGTCAGCAATCTTTATCTATAAAGGAACAGAGAGTAAATATTTTAGGCTTTTTGGGCCTTTCGATCTCTGCTATAGCAGTATGCAAGCAGTCATAAACAATACATAAGGAATGAATACTGCTGTGTTCTAATAAAACTTTATTTCCACAAACAGATGGCAGGTCGGATGTAGCCTGCAGGCCATAGTTTGCTGAACTCTGGTATAGTAGGTTAAATTATGACCCCTCAACAATCTCCAAGTCCTAATAGATAGAGCTTGTGAATATGTGACACCTTACTTGGCAAAAGGAGCTTGCAGGTGGGATTAAGTTAAGAATCCTTAGATGAAGAAATTATCCCAGATTATCCAAAAATGTCCAATGTAATCACATGAGGATAGGAAGAAGTAGGAAGGTGAGAGTCAAGAGTGAAAAATCGGAAGGACATAAGCAGAGGTCAGAAAAGAGAGAAAACTTTATTCTGCTGGTCTTGAACATGAAGGAAGGAGCTGTGAGCTAAGGAATGTAGGTGGCCTTTCAAACTGGGAAAAGCAAGGAAATGAATTTTTTTCCTAGACTATCCAAAAGAAACATAGGCCTGCTCACCCTTGAGTTTAGCCTGATAAATTTCTTTAGGACTTTTGATCTCCAGAACTGTGAGAGAATAGATCCACGTCATTTTAAGCTACTAAATTTTCAGTAATTTATTACAGCAGTAATAGGAACCTAATATGCCTGGTCGAGAGGAGAAGCAAAAAACTGGAACCTAGACATCCTGAAGCCCAACACTGAGTTACTGTTATTACACCACATTGAACAAATGCTACTAATTTATAAAAATGGACATTTCTTAGAGAATCACACAGAATCTATATGAAAGAAGAATATATTGTTTAGTGGTCATGGGAGATTGTAGAAATGATCACAATTCTTTACCCCTCTCTTTATGTAGGTCCTTTAAACCAACTGCACAATTCCATCATCCAAAAGTAGAATCTGTTCCCCATTTCTGAATATGGGCTGATGTATGACTGGCTTTGGCCAATAGAATAAGGCAAAGGTAACAAATGTGACAGTCTCGAGTGTAAGGCTCAAGGGTTTGGCTCTCTTTCTGGGAACTCTGCCTCTACTTTGTGGTATGGCTAGACCACTAGATGATGAGAAGTATATAGCCCTTTTACTCCTATCACCCTGGAAAAGCACCAGCTGTCTAATGAAGAGTCATCCTGGAGCACGAATCTGTGAGGCACGTTCCCCGTATTCCCACACCACGAACAGACATAAGTTGCCAAGTAAATTATCTGCTTTTATTTGAAGCCATTGATCTGGTTCCCAAAGAAAGACCAATAGAGATCAATTGGAAATACACATGTGAAAAGATTAACAGACCAGATCTATAATTCAGTATTCAAATGGAGAATGTTTGCAGTAAAACCAAAAATAATGTGGTCATAGAAGAATTTTACTTCACTGTATGTTTTAGGACTGTGAACCTTTAGATTTTCTGGCCAGCCTAGATCCCAATTTCCCACTCTCTGAGGAAAATTACAGTTTAGTGTGTGTCAGCTGGTAAGAGACCAGTAGAGGCACTTCCAGGTCCTAGCTCCTTGAGGCTCAAAAAGACAAAACACAACTAATGAATAGAGAAGAAGTCATTAGAGGAGAAACTTTGGGGGACTCTGGTGTGTGAGTGGTATGTAAGAGAAATAGTGCTGTACCAGGTGATGGGCTGGATTAGGTTTGACCATGGGAAGGAAGAATTGTACTTACAGGTCAGGTTTGAGGGCAGTACCAGGGTGTACAGGGTGTCTAATACGGGTCTCAAGTACCAATTGAGATGAATTGCATGTGGCCCATTTCTGTTCTCATTGGTTTTGGTTTAGACAAATACAATATACTTTTTTTTTCTTTATTGATTTTTCAGTGGGCAGACTTTTTTTGCTTCATTGTTTTCAATACTGATTAAATCATGTTTGCTTTATATGTCAGAGGTAAACAGTGATTTTTGCACTTGGATCAACTTTCTAAAACCCATGTCCCCTTTTTGTGATAGGTAACTTTTGAAGAATGAACCACTTGGTTGAAAACAGGCAAATGATTTTCCAGCCTGTTATTGTTGTATTTGGTGGATTTTTGTTGTTCTTGCTGCAGTTTAGGGTGAGGACCTATTT
The DNA here is from genome assembly GCF_902655055.1 of Lutra lutra. NCBI lineage: Eukaryota > Metazoa > Chordata > Mammalia > Carnivora > Mustelidae > Lutra > Lutra lutra. The sequence continues at coordinate 54,465,673 of NC_062292.1, forward strand.
TTTTTCTTTTGCCCTTGGAAGTATATGAAAAGTCTAGAAAGTAAACCAAGGGGAAAATATAGGAAACATAAGTGTATACAATAAAACAAAACAAAACAAAACAAAAAACCGGAGAAGAGCTGGGCTGATGTGTGAACTTCATGGAGGGTTAAATAAGGTCCCCTGACTATATAGATGGAGAAAGCAGATGAGAAAGTCAATTTATTTTCTAAATCAAGAAGGAGATACAATAATACTTGCATCTTCTCCTTGCTTAACAATAAAATATTGACAATCTGTTGTAGAATTTTGGATATTAGTGAAAAAATATATATTTGTCATTACCTTTCATAATTCAAAATAGATTTGATTGATTTTAGTTGACTTTCTTTCTTTCTTAAAAAAATAGTCATCAGGGCATCAATAGTTATTTTCCCATGCAATATGTCTATATATTAAACTATAAGTGAACTTTTCCTTCAAGAAAAAAAAATTCCTTCTACTAAATGGAATCCCATAAATTTTAGTCATCTTTGTGCACATTTTCAAAATAGTCAGTGTTAATATATATACACAATAACAACCAGAAGTCAACAAAGAGATTTCAATATCATTCAGGAAAGGAATGGAAAACATAAAAAGAATAAAATCCATTTTTATCTCTTCTCAATGATGAACAAAAGTATAAACTCAAGCAATTCTCATTGCCACATTTTGAAATATCTTTCTCTATGACCTTCTGTGCTGGAAGATTTCTTCTCTAATGATTATCAACGTTAAAGTGAAAAGAGACAGTCGAACTCATCAGTGGAATATAAGGGTCAACTCAAAGCACAGGCATTCCATATGATTGATTTAGCAGAGGACAAATCCTGCTGATTTCCTTCAGCCTCAAATGGTCATGGGAAGCTTTATTCTTTCTATTCATTTCAGAGACGCTACATTATATATGGTAGCTCTTACTTCCAAAAGCTCTTTCTGGTAGCAAGCTATGCTCAATATCAGAACCAATCTTGTCTAATCTGAGAGGATCCTGAGCCCCACTCACATGGGTGGTATGACTTAAATTTAAAGATTTATATTGTTTCACCAATATTATGATGGCATGAGATGTCTCGAGACTTTTATTTTCATTTTGGGAGGAAATGAGGAAAATAACATAAGGGAGAATTGGTTCTGTGTTGGCTATGTTAAGAAAGAGAGACACGCAAACTTAAACCCAAAGAGATAGGTAACTATAGGTCTAGAGCTCATGGCAGAGATCAGAATAGATGACAATATACTGGGGATTTGTTTAAAAAGTGGCTGAAATCATAAACACAGATATGTAGATTGAATGGGCAGATTAACGAGGAGTAACCAGGAAAAGATAAGACAAAGAGATAAGATCTTGGAGGCCAAAGAAAGAGCTAATTTTAAGAAATAGGGAAGACAATAAAATAATTGCTACATTGAAAAACCAGAAGTTATAAGAAGCAATCATAAATCAATTTTATTCTCATCTTTCCCTGATCTTTTGAATATATATATCTTTGTCAATTATATCTCAAAAAAGCTGAAGGGAAAAAAATAGGCTAAATTCAGGCAATAAAATGTCTAGTCCAGTATATTAGTCAATACTTCAATCTTCAAAGAATAGATATTTAAAGAACAAACTTCTCCCTTTTTTTTCTAGCTAGGACGTAATGAAAACAGCAAGTCTATAACCAGAGAAGGTAGAGTTTTACTACTGCTCCTTTTATTACTTTCCTCTTCTCTCATGCAAAGGCCAGAGGAGGGGTAGGAGCCCCCAAGACTAGCAAAACCCAAAGCAGGGTACTTTCTCTCACAGTGTACAAACCTGACTCTTCCCTGGAGGTTGTACTCTTGTGATTTCTTTATTGATCTCTCTCCCTCTATTAGGTAACTCTTACCTATAATTTTAGAGAACTCAGATATATGTCTATTCCAACTGGTTGCTAACCAATTTTTTAACCCACCAGAATCCCATCTTTTTCTCTTCTTGGGGTTCTTTAGCTAAACTTTTGCACAAGTGTTAAGATAACCAACCCCATGTTTTCCCTCTTCCTTGTAGACCTTATCTAGTCATAACAAATACTATACTCCTTTCCTTACCTGAAAAACTTTGGGAGTATAAAATAATCAGAGAACTGCCCTGACAAATTGTCTCTCTTCATTCAGATTTTTTCAGGTCTAAGAAATGTATCAGTCCACTGGTCTCCTCAACTTTGGGAGACACATATCACCCTGCAAGTCATCTGGTAAGAACCTCTCACTGAGAGGCACCAGTGACCCCTACTTTCTCCCTCTAGTGAAACCCTTCTCTCTAAGCTTATCTTTTCATTAACCCATTTTTATCTACTTTATCTGGCTATTTTACTTTCTTTGATTTGGATGAGTATTTTAAGAGTCATCTACCTAGTTATTTGCTGTTGCACTAAATATGGTGACTGAGGAATTAATGAGAAGTAGGGAACATGTAGAAGAAAAAGACTACTCTTTGTAAATGTTAGTAAATGGTAGAAGAGTGAGAGAGTAGAGATCAACTTCCAGGGCTCACAGGAAACGGCAGAGTCAAAAGAGGAGGCTTTGGGATGGGGATGAAGGGTCTATTTGTAGATAGTTATGATATAGCCAGGAGAGAGAGATTTAAGTTAAAATAAGGGGAGGATTTGATGGAGTAAAGTTCAGAGGGAGGAAGAAGGAGATGTAAAGGGGAGATAGAGAACAGAGCACGGGAAGAAAAACATGAGGGGACACATTAAGGACAGGCAATATGTCATTAAAAATTTTATGTTGTTTTCTTCTAAGACTAGATTTAAAATTGAGAATGTTTGACAATGTAGACAAGTTGGAGCTGGAGAGAAGATAATCTGGAGATAGTTATGTCTGGTTCTGTCTGTTTAGCCTGTGAGGCAGAGGGCAAGATTGGCTGCAAGGACAAGGACTGAAGAGACTGGTAATAGTTTAAAGAGGGAGAGAAAGCACAAGGATGAGAAGCAAATACACGGCTGTATTTCCAGTCAGCACAGACACTTGGTTTTGAAGTCCTTCCAGGCTCAGGGCCGGAGCAAGTTCATCACCCCTGGAGCTGACCCACAGTACAGCAGAAAGGAGAGCTCTTAATAGCTCAGATTACTCAAGAGAGTCAAGATTGAGGTGGTTTTGGCTCAGAGTAGGCGTAAAGATGAGAAAGAGGAATGGGGATGATCAAGAACATTAGGTAGGGGTAATGGATGAGAGGTTTGAGAGAAGTTGGGAGCCAATTATGAGGGAATTTAGAGACAAGAGGACTGAAAAGATGTGATGTATTCACAGAGTAGCATTTCTGGGATTAGGAAGATGTGAGAAGTAAAGAAGTTCCAAGTGATCAAAAACAAACAAAACAAAAACCTGGTTATGTTCATGAAAATTGGTTGCTGGAACGGTAATTAAATGAATGAGAGGTGAGGGGGGAAAAGACCATCCCTCTGATAAAGTTCTCAGTGAATGGAAACTTGGAAGTCTCCAAAACTCCAGCCTACACTCAACCCTTTTATTTTACTGAGCTTTGCCTTCTTGATTTCCACCTCAGCACCTTCTAATAATGTAGTTTATATGTTGTTATTGTTGGTTTTGTTTTTTGTTTTTTGTTTTGGCTCTCCCCATTCCTCATCAATTTAGGTTAACATTTAAACCCAGGTATTATCTTTTTTTTTCTCAGTTAATCCAAGGAGTCCAATCCCAGTGTTAGTGACTCCTTCTACAGAGTGATAGGTGATAGAACACCATTCTTGAATAATTCTTGATCCTGAATTTGACTTGGGTGGGGACCAGGATAAGCAGATAAACCTAAACTAGAGGAAAGCAGAAAGGGTAAATGTCAACCTGAATTTAAGAACTTTGAAGAACAGATGAAAAGATGATTTCTTTGAAGAAATCAGAGTCACTTAAATAAAGCTAAGTGAAAAAGCTAAGATCATCATAAATCTGGCCATAAATAAGGGATTTTAGTGGTAACAATAGGAAAAACTACAGGGGGTACCAATAGAAAGGAAATGGGTAAGAGACTGGCACAAAATGCCATAGATGGGCATGAATATTCCAAGGAGGAGAGTAGATTGGGGGAATAGTTTTCTCTGGTAATTAAATGTTGTCAGAAAGACTATGGAAAATAAAAGAAACCTAGAGATAGAGGTAGACAAGAGTGAAACAAACCAACATAAGAATCCCAACTATAAATGGCTAACAGACACATGAAAAAATGTTCATCATCATGAGCCATCAGGGAGAGTCAAATCAAAACCACATTGAGATATCACCTTACACCAGTTAGAATGGCAAAATTAACAAGACAGGAAACAACATGTGTTGGAGAGGATGTGGAGAAAGGGGAACCCTCTTATACTGTCGGTGGGAATGCAAGTTGGTGCAGCCACTTTGGAAAACAGTGTGGAGATTCCTTAAGAAATTAAAAATAGAGCTTCCCTATGACCCTACAATTGCACTACTGGGTATTTACCCCAAAGATACTGCTGTAGTGAAAAGAAGGGCCATCCGCACCCCAATGTTTATAGCAGCAATGGCCACAGTCACCAAACTGTGGAAAGAACCAAGATGCCCTTCAACAGATGAATGGATAAAGAAGATATGGTCCATATATACTATGGAGTATTATGCCTCCATCAGAAAGGATGAATCCCCAACTTTTGTAGCAACATAGACAGGACTGGAAGAGATTATGCTGAGTGAAATAAGTTAAGCAGAGAGAGTCAATTATCATATGGTTTTGCTTATTTGTGGAGCATAAGGAATAACATGGAGGACATGGGGAGATAAAGAGGAGAAGGGAGTTGAGGGAAATTGGAGGGGGAGACAAACTATGAGAGAATGTGGACTCTGAGAAACAAGGTTTTGGAGGGGCGAGGGGTGGGAGGTTGAGTGAGCCTGGTGGTGGGTATTAAGGAGGGCACATATTGCATGGAGCACTGGGTGTGGTGCATAAACAATGAATACTGGAACATTGAAGAGAATTAAAAATAAATAAATAAAAATTGAAAAAAAAAAAGAATTCTAACTAGGGAATTTGTTAGATGGTCTTCCAATAAAAAGTACATAGAGGAGATAATATGTATAATAATTGGCCCTAATTTTACTACAAAATCCTGGCTATACTTTTTATTTAACATTTACTCTACCATGTGTTTTCTGTACTCATTCAGAATGATTTAGAATCTGTAGAAAGGAGTAATAATGCTTTCAGACCATCAAGATGATATTCCTTCCAATGGTAACAGAAGTGGAAGAGCATGGATTAAGAAAACAAAAAAAGGCATGTAATAACAGCAAAAATTATCTTAATAAATATTTTAAATATCATGTGAAAGATTTTAAATCACATTGGATTTTAGTAGAAAGCCAAATGCACTAGTTTTGAATTCTTTTTCAATAATTTACACTGTCACCCTGTCCAAACCCTAATCGAGGTGCTAATGAAGAGTGTAACAGCCAAAAGGCAGGCAGCAGGGGACAATGAGTTGAAAATAGCCCAGATAATCTCAAACCCATGACTAATTAGCAATTATATTTATAAATACACACACGCATATTGAGAAACAGCTTTGATTGGTGTGTACAGAACATAATACTACTGCTTGGGGATAGGAATACCAAAGAATTCATGGATATAGTCCCAACCCTAGACAAATTTATAATCTGACTGAACCCAAAAAACACACATGGAATAGGCAATCCAGCACATGTTCAAAAACACAGCAGTGAGCACACATGCATGACAATAAATGCCCATAGATACGCAGGGAACAAGAAGTATAACATTAAAGACCATGTAATTTTGTAAAGTGAGTAATTTATTTTCAAAACGTACTTTACACATTAGGAAAAAATCCTATCACTTGATACAAAAATACATTTTAATCTCCTGATCTTTATTTTTTTTCTCTTTTTTTCCCCTGCTCATCTTTAAATGTAAATTAGAAAGGCAAGGACAACCTAAATGGATGCAGTAAGTTAATAAATAAGTAAGCAATAAATTCAGGGGCCACATCAAGGTTCTATATACAAATACTGTGTATCCCAACCCTTACAGTGTGTGTGTGTGTGTGTGTGTGTGTGTGTGCGTGCGCATGTTTACTTCTATGGCTATTTCTCTACCTGTCTCTCTCCATCCAAATTGCAAGTTCTTTGAGGGAAAAGGATTTTATCTAGTTAAATATTCCCAGACCTTAATACAAGGGACGTCTATTAACATACAGCAACCTATACATCGGAACTCTAGGAAATATTCAAAGATTACTATTATGCTAAAGAAACGTAGGCATCAAAGAGTCAAAAATATATCAACAAATTAGGGAGGACAGAAAATACTGCTTTTTACAAAATAAATGAGAAAAAAATCATTGTCAGGAGATAAAGTAACTACAAATACAATTCAATACATATATTTAAATAGTATTAAAAGTATTTACCTTCCAGTCTGAGGATCAAATCCAAAGTAAAGGTCTCTACAATGGTCACAACTTTGTCCAGCAATGGAAGTGTCTTGGCAAAGGCACTGACCAGTTAGGCTATTACAGATGTGATGAACAGCACCTGTTACATGGCAAGAACATGGCAGACAACCAGGGGCATTGCCTGGAGAAAGATAAAAACCTGGAAATATAGAAATGAAAAGTTTATATATATAAATATATATATATATTTGCCATCCAGTCTTTTCTTTAAAAGGTAGTGTTTTGATTACACCAAAAACCAGAATGCTATCATGGCCCTTCCCAATGCCCAATTCAAATGTGGCTACAGCTGTTCTTAACTAGTGTGTCAGTTACAACCAAAAAAGGGCTGAGTAAATAATTTACATTGTACCTGAATGTCTCCCAGGCAACTCAAATTCAGTGCATTTAAAATATACTTCAGAAGAGGTGCCTGGGTGGTTCAGTCGTTAAGCATCTGCCCTAGGCTCAGGTCATGGTCCCAGGGTCCTGAGACCCAGCCCCGCATCAGGCTCCCTGCTCAGTGGGAAGCCTTCTCCCTCTCCCACTCCCACTGCTTGTGCTCCCTCTCTCACTGTGTCTCTCTGTCAAATAAACACATAAAATCTTAAAAAATAAAAAAAATTTAAATCTACTTCATGAACTTTCCGTTAAAGACTAGTCCTCCTTTAATATCTCCATTCCAGCAAATAGGACCAACATTAATTCAACTGCTCAACATAGAACCCTGTGACATCTTTGGGAAGGTAGCCAGACAAAATAAAAGATGGCCAGCTAAATTTAAATTTCTGATAAACAATGAGTTTTTTCATAAAAGTCTGTGATATAGGTTTATACTAAAAATTTATGATTTTCTAAAATTTTTATTTAACTGAGAATTCTGTAGTTTGCTAAAACTGGCAACCCTCGAGTCCTTCACCTCCCTCTACCCCATACATCTAGTTAAGCACCAGGTCCTATGGATACTATCTTCTAAGAATTTTAAACTTTCTCCTCTCCATCCCCACTGCCATCTCCCTAGTCATAGTCACTACCAAATTTCTTATAGTTAACATTGTGGACCAGAGGCAATGGTATTCATTATCTCGCTCCTCACAACAATGCTAATAATTCAGGTATTATTATTATGTTCACTCTATATATGACAACGCTAAAGGTTAAGAAGGTTAACAAACTTTCCTACAATAATAGAGTCAACAAATAACAGATTCACACAGAGGCCATCTCATCTCATGGTATCCCTCTTGTTCCCTCCAATCGTTTCTTCACAGTGTAGCTGGAACAACATTTTTTCAGAGTGTAGTTTGAGCACCTCATTCCTCAAATGAAAATTGTTTGATGACTTCCTATTCCCTTTGGGGAACAAAAATCCAAATCCTTAACCCAAGCTCCAGTCCCACTGGCAGGTCCCACCTGTATCTTCAGCATCATTTCACTGTTCATTCCCAATTCCGTCTCCTCCAGTCATACTTCTTCCTTTCTTGATACCTACATGCCTTGTCACTGGCATGTCCGTCTGCTAAAATTATTTTGACCTATCCTTTCTGCTTAGCTCACTCCTAGGCACATCAAGTCTTGTGACTTCCTTGAGTAACCTACTCTAGGCCAGTTTAAACATGCCTGTTCCAGTTTCATAACATCTTGTTTCTTTCTTTCAGTGTGCTCATGAAAATTATACTTAATCTCACTTTCAACAGATTATAACCTCCATGAAGACAAGAACCTTGTCTGATAAATTCACCACTGCCACCAGCACCCAGTACGGTGTTTGTCACAAAGCAGGAACTCCTTAAACATTTGATGAAGTCATTCAAATGTACCAAATTATAAGTAGGCATTGATTTCCATAAGTATTATAGTTAAAAACCCACAGAATTTAGGCTAATTATAAAACCCGTATTTGCTTCTTATAGTAGAAGAGCTAGAAAGATGACCCAAAGTATCTTCACGTTACTTAAAATTTCATATAACCAACAGCTATGAGATTAGAAAGGCATTAGACAGTAGAATAATGGAACAGTTGTATGAGGGAGAAATGGTTCTTGGTGTTGTGGGGCATGTGTGTTTGTGCATACACATGCACCTCCACGTACATACACACACAAGCACATGCACAGTGTTACAAAGAATTTTACTGAAATGCAGAAAGAATAAAGTTCTGACAAATGAAAATGATCTGCACAATTGTCATGACCACTAATTTAGGTATATATCACTGAAACTGAAAGAGAGAAAGAACATGAACACAAAGTGAATCTACTGTGTATTACTATGCTATAGGGAGAAACAAAAGTAATTGGAATATATTATAAATCTCATTTGAGGCTCTGGTTGAAAACAAGCCATTCTTTCATAGCCATCCACAACTTGTAGGTCTTCTCCCTAGCCCAGCATATTCTCTCCTTAGAAAGTTCCAGAAAGAGTCAAATAGAAAAAGATCGTGCTCAAAGAAAGGGAAGAAACTCAAAATCAGTGCCATTCCAATCTGTTGGAAAGAACAGGCTGATCTTGCCATGTTTTAGAGTAATTGGCAACTAGATTATGTCATTTGCTTCTTTGTATCCACTATAGCAATTTGCCTTATATGTGTTTCCAGAAGTATAGTTGTGCAAATTAATATATATTCTCACGCCTGATTTATCATACAATCAAAGTCACACACTTCAAAGGCTTTTATTTTGAATTCAAGAACACTATGGCTGCAATTCAATGTATTTTTCTTCCTGTGAAGGTACCTAGGTCCTTAAATTCCTGATGATGGCATCATGAATGTACTAACAGCTCTCCAATTTGGATAAATTACCCATTAACACAGATACTTAGAAGTAGAATTAATTTGGACTTATTGCAATAGCTTCAAGCCACAGAGAATTCTAGAACAATTACAGATGATTTTTACAAGAAATGACTTATTAGATAAATCCGTAAAGGCAAGGGGGCATATTTTAGCACAGACAATTGGGTTGTCCAAGTTTTAGAAAATTAAAAAAAAAAATTCCATAGAAAAAAATCAGAGATATACACAGAGAAGAACAAAAATGAAAAACAAAAACATAAAAACCAGGGAGACTGCAACATGGAGGTTGGTCTTCAAGGAAAAGCCTGCATTGGAATTTTCTTGGGGTTAATTCCCCTCCTCCTCTCTGGAGCATGATTATAAAGGTTAATCCCACCAGTATTTTAGTTGTCCTATTTTTAAGCAGTCCTAATTAGGATGACTCAGGTACCTTCCTGCTCAGTGATTACTTCTTGCCTTACCTGAATGTGCCTAATTCTAGACCATTACCTCTTCTTTTATGACTTCCAACTATAGAAAACAACATTTTCCCTTCCCTCCTACTTAAACCTCAACTCCAGAGTGTGACTTAAAAGATAACTGACCTCAATTTTCTTTCACTCAATACATTTCTGATCTCCTTCCATTAGCTCCATTTCATGTTCCACATCCTCGGTCCATAACATTTTAACTGATCTTCTGGAGGTTTCTATCCATGAATGATTTCGTACCACATTGTGAAGCACGGTCATTAAGACGATGCTATTCCCTTACATTATGTAGTGCTGAGAGTTCGCACATATTCAGCACCAATCAGCCCACTAAAGTTTGTTATTTTCCCCAGATTTATTTCAGCAAGCCCCTGGTCCCAAACAAGACAAGTCTAATGGGAAAAACAACATGTCTTGCTGTTAAAGCAAAAAGTCACCGATATTATAAAATAGTGTTGCTTTATCCAGAAGACTTGCAGAATCCTTAGAGTTCAAAGTTATTAGCAAGGCAGCCGGTGTTATCTCCTGTAGTGGCTATTTGCACAGCACAGCACTGTCCTGGGCATAAAAGAAGAGCCCATTTCCTAGCAATGTCCCTCCTGAGGACCATGAACAACCAGGCTTCGCCAAGGTCTTGAAATGGGAGAAAGAAAACAGGTTTAACCCCTAGGCCCTATTCAAAAAAGGAGGGCAGAGCTGAGGCTAAGCACTAATTATAAGCCATTTAGAAGAAATGATTCTCACCTTAAGCCAGAGAATGGACATAATACTAAGAGAAGAGTCTAGGGATAAATTTGTTGCTCACCAATACCAAGAAACAAGATGCTTTAAGTAATCATTTTAAAAATCAATATTTTCAGAATGAACTGATTTTCAAATTAAAGTGATCCTAATTTTCAAATTAAAACAATAATAATTTTCTTCCATTTTGGTAATTTTATATAAAAATAATGCTGAAATTATTATTCATAGAGTTGACCAAAGGTCAATAATTGCATAAAAATTAATATTATTCAACAAAAGGTATAATTTTTCATATTTAAAAGTTTTTTAAAACTCTTTTCAATTAGTTTAGATATGTTTTGTTATTTAAATTTTTTAAAGAATTTATTTATTTATTTGATAGAGAGAGAAAGAGAGAGAGAGAGACGGTGAGAGAGGGAACACAAGCAGGGGGAGTGAGAGAGGGAGAAGCAGGCTTCCTGCCGAGCAGGGAGCCTGATACAGGGCTTGATCCCAGGACCCCAGGATTATGACCTGAGCCAAAGGCAGATGCTTAATGACTGAGCCACCCAGGCGCCCCTAGTTTAGATTTTTTTTTTTTTAAGATTTTATTTATTTGCGAGAGGGATATAGAGCATGAGCAGAGAGAGGAGCAGAGGCAGAGGAAGAAGCAGGCTCCCCACTGACCAGGGAGCCCAATGCGGAACTTGATCCCAGGACCCTGAGATCATGACCTGAGCCGAAGGCAGTTGCTTAACCAACTGAGCTACTCAGGCGCCCCCCTGGTTTAGATATATTTTAAAGTCTCTGCTCCTATCTCTTCTTCCTGGACTGCTATACTCTCCTTGATTACTTTACCAACTCCTGTTTGCTTTAAAAACTCATGTCAGAAAAAATAAATAAATAAATAAATAAATAAATAAATAAATAAATAAAATAAAAATCTCGTGTCAGAAATCATGTTCTCAAGTAACTCTTCCATATCCCCCACCCTTCGAGAGTGAATGAATTCCTTCACTTTACTACTTCTCTAATAGGACATTTCTAATATTGCACTTGTCACACTGTGTTATATTTACATACAGGTCCATTTCTCCTACTAAAGCAAATGCCTTAATATATTTATGATTGTATATCTTATACCAGCATAGACCCTGGTACATAGTAATGTATTCAATAGATGTTTACTGAAAAAATGGACATGTGAATGAAATGAGTAGATGGCTAGATGGGCAGGTGGCTGGTTGCCTGGCCTGTTGGATATCTGTTACCCTTTAAAATATGAGACGATCTCTTTAGCACATTTGATGAAGTCACACAAATGTACCAAACAAACTTTTAAGTACCAAACTTTAAAGGAACTAGTAAAGATAAATCTGTGAGTCATAGAATGATTGGTCAGAATGGCTTAGCCTATCAGGAAGGAAAGCAGGGAGAATGTATATGAACCAGGAACAATATACTTAAAATGTAATCTTTGGGGATACCTGGGGGGCTCAGTCATTAAGCATCTGCCTTTGGCTTAGTTCCTGATCCCAGGGTCCTGGGACTAGGCTCCCTATTCAGCAGCAAGCCTGCTTCTCCCTCTCCCACTCCCCTTGATTGTGTTCCCTCTCTTGCTGTCTCTCTCTCTCTATGTCAAATAAATAAAATCTAAAGGAACCCCCTAATTTTCCTATTTTGGGTAATATCCATGAAGGACCTCCAAATGCATTTCTTTAAAAATCAAATTCAGTAACAACAATGAACATAAATAATGACAGCTATGATTATGTCTTGGGAGTTATATATAATGTGTATTCACAATCCACAGAAACACTTTTATATTCTTTGTTCCCATTTTTCTCAGTCTCAGTGCTTATCAACTATGTGCTCTAAAGTTTCTCTCCCATGCCATTGCCACCATCCCAGAAATTTCTCCAACTTAGTCCATGGAGATCATCTCATTTCTAGACAACTCAGTTCAATTCTTCATTATCAGATCACAGTAGTCTCTCAGAATTCTATTCATTTCCATTTTATAACTATTACTCAGATTCTAGACAACAGAGATACACTGGGACCTAAAGCAGTCAGCTAGAATCACGGATGGGAATGAGCTTCAGCGTGGGGGGAGGCTCCAAACAATTATAATACAAGTATCTCTTTTACATCGTCCTCTAATATTTTTTGAGTGAATGATTAATAAATATTACATTATTCAGAAAAAATGTTTTACTCTTTCAGAGTCCAGACTCTGAGGTCAGTTGGACCTAGATTTGTAAATGGTTCTGCCGAATTAGAATCCATTCCCCCTACTATAAAGTAGGAAAGTACTGGTCCTCCCAGCCTATAAATATTGTACATATTCGACGGGACTCTTTCAGATAAAACCCCTTTCCAGGGCCTGACAAACATCAGACACTCAGTAAATATCACCTATTTTTATAGGCTGCCATTTTTTATGAGGCAATATTCTAGGAAAGTGGGATTTTCCTTAAATTACAATTTAAATAATGACTTGTCAGTGTACTCTCCTCCCTACCCCCACGGATGTGTCTGGGATTACGGTCCATATTGCTCATGACAAAATTCTTTCCTGGTGGTTTATCAGAGAAGAGGTTCTTATTCTAAGGCCCAGGTCTCTCTGCACGTTCATCTGCAAAGCTGTTTCATCAAACACTAGGATAGGTGGCCTAACGGATCTCAGCTTTGATGCACTGATTTTTAATGGAATATCAGCCATCTAATTCCAATTCCATTGGCAGGGTCTTGCATGCAATTCTGGTTTATGAGCTCATTACTTAACAAATATGATATGCTTCTTAATGAAACAAGATACTTTGTTTTACTTTCTAATAGTCTGTATGAATTATAAAATAAAACCAAAAGTAAATATCAGAGGATAGCATGAGGAATTGTCCTATTAGCACAAAACATGTCATACGAAGCTGTTTTCATTATAAATTAGCCTTTATTTTATTCCAGAGCCACAGAGTCCTCAATAAACTCTCTCTCCTTCCGGTTCTCAAGGACAAGGGTGGGTCACTGGCTCAGGATGCCTTGACATCCTTCCCTGCATTTCCCGGCCTCGCCTCTGATTAAGTGTTTGCTGCTGAACGTTACGAGGTCATCCAGCACCGAAAAAAACGAACTGGGAAAACATATTTAGTGCTGTATTTATTAGTGTGGGCATGTGTACATTCATATATGTACACACACTCCAAATAATTTTAAATTAAAGCATTTTTAAAATACTTAATGGAGGTTAAGCAGCATTTTTAACCTCTGTTCAAGTTATTGAATGGCATATTAAAACCAATGTGGCTCTAATGTAGCTTCTAATGTGCACTGCTGCTTTAACAAATTGCCTATAAATTTTAGTTGAATTAAGCCTATTCCTTGTACATTCATAGTAAGGTTAGGTTAATAATACATGAGGCTTCATTATATGCACCTTCCTTAATAATGTTTTTTAGGAAAGTGGGACGAGAATCTATGGGCAATAGTATACTAGGGGCCAGGAGTATTCGCAACCACAGACGAAAAAGGCGCCAGAAATCCCGAAGCTTGCCCGTCCATCCCTCCTATCCCACCCCAGGCTTCCCCCTCCACGCCCCACTACTCACACAGGTTCCACTGTGGCACATGATCTAGGTCTCTCAGGTGTGTTTAAAGAAGGAGAAAGGAAGCTTCAGGTTCCAGCAGTGCATTTTAACGTGCAAACTACAGAGCTGGCTACTGGGAAACATCTGTGTATGATGAAGATGCTTTGGGGTTAGGGTTCTTTTTTTCAGTGTAAATTTCATGGTAAGAGACAATAAAACCAGAAAATAAAATTCAAAGTAGTTTCAGAAGCTAGAATGCAGGACGCCCCTCCCCCCAGAGAAAGTCCACAAAACACATTCCATATGCTACACTTATGTGTACAGAATACCTTGTTTTGCCAAAAAAAAAAACAAAAATCCATTAGGTCCTTAGATTGCTATTTTCTTTCCTCCCTGGCAGGGTAAAAACCACATCCTCTCTATATGTCATCAAAGGAGCACTCAGAGAGTTGCACTCTGCCTGTGCCTAAATAGAAGAGAACGTCACTGGGTTTTGGGGGTTTTTGAGGATTTTTTTTGTTTTTGTTTTTGTTTTTGTTTTTGTTTTGAGAGACAGAGAGAGGGCAAGTGAGGGGAGGGGCAGAGGGAGAGGGAGAGAGACAATCTGAAGCAGGCTCCACGCCCAGCACAGGGCTGTGGTGGGGTTTGATCTGGCAACCCTGAGATCATGACCTGAGCCAGAATCAAGAGTCAGATACTTAATTGACTGCACCATCCAGATGCCCCACCCCTGGAGTAATTTTTTTAAATTTTTTATTTTTTTTATTAACATATAATGTATTATTAGCCCCACGGGTACAGGTCTGTGAATCGCCAGGTTTACACTTCACAGCACTCACCATAGCACATACCTGCCCCAGTGTCCATAACCCGACCACCCTCTCCCCACCTGCCTCCTCCTGGCAACCCTCAGTTTGTTTTGTAAGATTAAGAGTCTCTTATGGTTTGTCTCCCTCCCGATGCCATCTTGTTTCATTTATTCCTTTCCTACCCCCCAAACGCCCCACGTTGCCTCTGAACTTCCTCATATCAGGGAGATCATATGATAATTGTCTTTCTCTGTTGACTTATTTCGCTCAGCATAATACCCTGGGGTAATTTTTAAATGTAATTATGTATAACTTCGGGAAACACTGATGGGAGTATCCACCAGGGAGATACTGCCCTATATGCCCCAGGACAGAGCACTGAACAATGTCAAGAATAGTTAGACTTGTAGAACAAACGATCCAAAGACTCCTGGAAATGAGGTCCGAGAAAGATGGGGGTTGTTACAGTTCATGTGGACCACGTGTTTTATCTACAATGATGGGAAGACTGTGGAGGATGGGGTGATACAGTCTGACTAAGGTTTGAACAGCATCACTTTTGCTGTGCATTAAGAAACGTGACTGGAGAAGAATAAAGAGGAGAAAGGAAGTTTTAGGATGCTTGTCAGCTAGTCCAGAAGGAAGATGAAAAGGGTGAGTGGGGTGTGAAATGTGGACCAATTCTGGATCTATTGGAAACTGAAAGCAACAAGACTGATTTTGATAAAAGAGACAAGGGTTGTAGAAACAAATGGGAATCAGGAGAACAGCAAGGATTTGGCTGAAAAGATTCCAACCCAGAAACTACTAGCACAGCATTTTAGCTAAGCAGAGTTGAACAATTTTTCCCTTCTGAAATCCCCAAAAATGAAATAAAAGAGAGTAGAGGAGATGAAGGTCAGTGGCAGATGTCCACTAGTAAAAGCTAAACACTTGCCATGGAGAAGCCAACAGTAAGCTGATTGATTCAGGTAGTGTCAGTCTAGAAAGAAAGGTTTGGAATTGAAGATTCCAGAGGTTTCTGAAGTCAGGTGTGAGAATAATTCATTGTCTCCCCAAACAGAAGATTGTCCCTCTTGCATTCTGAGAGAGGACAATGAGTGTTCTCTTTAGAAGTTAAACTAGAGAGTGTATGGGTTCAGGAAATCTAAGGACAAAGTGCTACAGTTGAGTACGGGGATTATATATAAATTGCCTGTGACAGGTGATTTCATGTGTCAGCTTGGGTAGATCTGGAGTCAGTTCTTTGGTCAAACACTAGTCTAGATGTTATTGTGAAAGGTTTTACAGATTTTCCCAGAATACTAGAATGCTCATCTACAGACAAAAGGGCCCACTGAGTGCTCAGAAAAATTGTTTAACGAAAGCACATCATAATGAAATTGTCAGAAATGAGGGATATAGAAATAGTAGAAGCTTCTAGAATGTAAGAAAGAAAAGAAAGAGAAAAGGAAAAAGGAATCTAATTGGCACTGCAAAAAGGTAATGGTGAAATAATTTTTTGAGTGAAAATGATTCAATATAATGGTAAAATATCAAGAGTTATTAGTGTGGAATACAGTTATTTGCAGACATTCAAAATTCTAAAAAAAATTACTTTTTTCCCTATAATCTTTCTCACAAGTTACTGGAGTGTGTTCTCTACTGAATACACATATAAAATAAGAAAAAAGAAGAACACATAGGATTCAGGAAATGGGATCCGACAAAGGAGATACGTGAAAGAAATTCTCAATACAGCTGATGTATATACACATCTCCTATTGGTTCTGTTTCTCTGGAGAACCCTTACACAGATACTCACCTTAAAATTCCTGATTATTTCTCAGTGTGTTCAATTAAACCACCTACTGAGTGCATGCAATGTACCAGGAATTACATTAGTATTGTGACTATACACGTTGAATAAGATAATCCCTGCTCTCAAGATATTGAAACTCTAACCAGGGACATAACCAACTACCCAAATAAATAAAATACAAGAATGCCTTAAATATGATAACTATTTTCATTAATAGGGATGATCTCCATTCTATATTTTTCTTAAAAGGGAGGACAATTTGCCATAACCCATGCAGAGAGAGAGACAGAAATGGAGTATGTCCTAAAGAGAGAGGGAGAGGGATAGGAAGAGAGAGAAAAAGAGAGGGAATATGGAAATGATTGAATGGTTGAATTAATGGATATGTGTCAATGGGAGATTTCTGGTTCCTGAGTTCTCACTGCATTGCTCCATATCAGGTTCTGTGGGACAGCCAGTGATAATACAGCCCCCATTTACACTGAAGCCAGTTCAAATTACTTTCTGGTACATACATCTCAAAAAGAATTAACTATTCAGCAACTCCATCCCATCCATCCCTTTGGATTTCCTTGTCCCAGTGACCGATGTGAAAGGAAACATATGGCTCAATCCTAAACTGGTTTCCTAGTCATGGCAAACAGGACTTCCACTGTACCCATTTCTGACAAGCAAATCTCCCTTCTGCTTGGCACCACAATCCTCCTTCTTTACACAGGTCTAGATAACTCAGAGCTGGTTGCCTAGGCAGAACTACCATTAGCACAGCTATTAAACAACTAATAAACACGTATATTCATCATGATGTTATGATGGTTTTATTATAAAGAAAGTATACTATTTTGTTAGATCATATAAAGGCAAGGAGAAAACCATGAATAGGGTCCATCTTTCCTCCAGTTGGCAAACACATAAAAAGATGGGTACAGTGAGACTAAACGATAGTCTGTTTTGCAAATTTGGTGACATTTAAAAATTCTAGGGACGTCTAGGTGGCTCAGTAAGTTCAGCGTCTGCCTTTAGCTCAGGTCACGATCCCAGGGTCCTGGGATTGAGTCCTGCATTGGGCTATCTGGTCAGTGGGGAGCCTGCTTCTCCCTCTGCCTGCCTCTCCCCATGTCTGTGCACTCTCTCTCCGACAAATAAATAAATAAAAACCTTTAAAAAATAATTTTAGATGCCACTAGACAATGCTAGAACATATAGCCCATTTAGTAAAAACATTGGTCAGCTTTATTCAGAAAATAAGTTCATCATCTGAATATCTGGCATGGCATAGATAATTAACCTACGTTTTCCTTTCTCTGGGAAGCAAAATTTATTCTTGCTTTTATTAGTTTAGACTTCTTGTGGTTATTTGAAGGGAATTTACTTCAAATAGAGAAATTAAGTATAAATTAGTCTCGATTATAAAATGTCTGATCAGCTGGGATTCCTGTAAAGACTCATCCCAAATACATCAACAGAGACAGATACGCCAAATAATCTTGAACATGTGAAATTGTTCTATCTGTATTTGTTGATAATATAAATACAAAAACGTTGTTGGAAGTAAATATTTTTAGAGGTCCCAACCCCGGGGCACCTGGGTGGCTCAGTGGGTTAAGCCTCTGCCTTTGGCTCAGGTCATGATCTCTGAGTCCTGGGATTGAGCCCAACATCAGGCTCTCTGCTCAGCAGGGAGCATGCCTCCCCTACTCTCTCTATCTGCCTCTCTGCCTACTTGTGATCTCTCTCTCTGTCCAATAAATAAATAAAATCTTTTAAAAAAAAAAAAGTCCCAACCCCAAAACAAAGAGGAATCATCCAATATGGGATAATGAAAGGAAAGTCACTGTGCACTGAACATGTAACACACTTCTCTCTTACCTGGTTGACAATGATTACACCTTCTTCCCTGCCAATTAGGCAAACACAGGCACTGGCCACTGATTGGGTCACAAGCAGTCCCAGGTAATGTCCCCAAAGAGTCACACTCACACATCTGGCAGCCTTGAAAATTGCCACTGGTCAGATTGTACCTGTGAGGTGCACACTGATTACAGTGAAGACCTGTTACTCCTAATTTGCAAGGACATTGTCCTGTTGATTTGTCACACAGCAGAGAGCCATTTACTGTCCCAGTCTTATCACAGTTGCAAGGCAGACAGAGGAAAGAATTATTTTGCCTGAGGTAGAAGTATCCCTCCAAACATTCGTTGCACTGTCTCCCTCCTACCCTGGGCTTGCAGACGCACTGCCCTGTCCTGGCATCACAGACGGTCCCAGACAGGGATCCAGCCATGTCACAGTCACAGGCCTTACAACTGGCAATGTCCAGTCCATAAAAGTGTTCTCTGCAGGTGTCACACTGAGGTCCTTTGGCTTCTTTCTTGCACTCGCACTGCCCGGAAAGAGGATCGCAGAATTTGTTCACTGAGCCATGGACATTGCACCGGCAAGGCTCACATCCATCATTGTTAAAACTTCGGAGGAATTTAAATCCAAAATTGCAGTGATCGCATCTGAGCCCTGAAGATAAAATTTGTTTAAGAAAGTGAAAACGTGGAAATGATTCTATTCACGCTTTCAAGATAAACCATGCTCCTGCCAACATTGAATGCAGACACAAAATGTTAGGTGTTTTCTCCCAGGGAATGCCATGGAGGCCTGGTCATATACTCAAAATACAGTAATGAGACTTACATGGGCAGTCATATGAAACTTTAGTTCTGTAACGTGCTTTATGAAATTTTATTCCTTAATATATAGAGAAATGCTCACTAGAAATGTTGCTCTCTTCCTCTCTAACAAATATGAAAACGATTATTTTTAATTATTTTACGTTAACAAAATGTTCATGGAAAAGAATAGGCAAGGAAATAAATTTTCAAAGCTACCCAGAAGAATTACATATTACCACATAACTTATTTTCCTAAAAATCAGATGATACACCAATGTTTAACACAATTGGAAGGTGATAGCCATTTTTGTGTAGCAGAATATATGCTTCTGAATATCCCCTCTTTAAATAATTAATATAAATAAAACTTATCCAGAGCAGTTTTTGTTTCAATGCTTGTATATGACCCTATATTTTATTATTTCAATTAATATAAATTATGCTCTCCTTGGCTTATAAAGCAATCACATCGCTTGTCATATTGTGTGGTTCAGGACATTCCTCTTTAAACACTAAATAAATTCTGCTGTTACATTACTTCTATTTAAAGGAGTACATATATACATTTCACAAACAGAGAAAAATATTTTACGACCCAAACTTAAAATCTCTGACAACTTTGGTGAGTTTCAGACAGAGCATTAAAGGGAAAGAGAATAAAACAAAAAATTTTGAATAGTAAGAGTTAAGATGCAAAATATTCCCTTTAGAGAGTTCCCACACACCTGACTTTAAATAACTGGCTATGTGGGGTTGAATCAATGGAAACATTTATTTCAAGCTATGATCGTAATAAAAAAAAAATTAGTCCTAAAATAACAGTCAAAAACACACTCAGGAACTCATATATAGAAAAGCATTTCTTAAACTGGAAGGAAATGCATAATATATATGTATATATATGGATAAAAATTCAAGAACTCCAATGGAAGGCAAGTTCTTTAACAGTGATGAATGACTCACCTAAGGCATATCATTTAATTTCAATAAGGAAAATAAAAAAGGACCACTATTGCTGCAAATTTTAAAAATAACTGTATTGTTAACAAGAATTATGACTCATTTTGAACTATTAAAATTGGTCTACATGGATTCATATCATATCAGTTTTAAAAATATGCGCAGTGCTTATTTGAATATGCCATACATATTCCTGACAGGTAATCTATTCCTAACGATACTCGGGGAGGCCTACAGGGCATCACATTCGGTGTTAACAAGTGCAGGCGAGTTAGCACACTTGGCATTTAATTCACATTCTTCTCCCTTTTTATTCTAGATGAATGACCTACTTTAATAAAATTATTGGTGCTAATGTATTTTACTGGTGATAGAATCATTAGTAAGATTTAACAGTTTTGTTAACTCGAACAGTTTGCTTTCTGAAGCGTACACAACATACACCAGTATTTTTGGCTTTTTTTTTTTATATTAACAAGGTAAAATTGAATAAGGGTATTGGCTAATCCCATTAGGAAAAGAAACCTATATATGTACATATCAAGTTTGTGTTTTTATTTAAAAGTCTGCATGTGCAGAAATAACTCTAGAAATAATCATCTCAAAATGATCATTTAATCCTCAAAAATATATGTCTTTGTATTTGCCTACAGAAAATTATCTGGATCAATAAGACACAGAGATGGCAGGGAAGTCATAACACATTCTAAATAAAGAGCAAACTTTGATTTCCCCCTTTTCTTAAGATCTGGGATCCAACCATCACAGGAAAGACTTCATTGTTACAGAAAAGTAAACATTTCATTGTCCTTAAAGGTCTGTCCTTGAATTTTGCTTTCTGATCATGAATTTAAAATATATTTCATATTAAAGAACAAAGGATGAAACTGGATTGAATTCAAGGGTCTTGGATTTCATTTAGCATCACAGATAACACTTATAAAAAGATACACTGCTCTTTACAAGTTACTTCGTGTTTTTTTTCCCCAAAAAAGTTAGTTTTTGTATGCTTGAAATGCATAAGGACAAGTATATCAGAGATTTTGATGTAACCTTTCTTTAAACCAGAGAAATCTTCTGTCCTATCATTTACCATGTCCATATTTTTTAATTAAATTAAAATGAAATGCTTGTCTGGCTGAATTGTATAAAATGAGGTGTATATACCTACGTATAGAAAGGATAAAGAATTAGGTTAGGCTTACAGGACTGTAATAAAAATGTTATTCAGAATATGTTCATCTGTATATGTATTTGTATGTATGCATTTCTGTGTGTATGTGTGTGTGTGTGTATGTGTATGTGTGTGTGTGTCTGCCAAGCATGTTTTCATTATTACAAGGTTCAGGTTAGTGTTAGAAAAACCACGGAAGACTCGGTGTCTTGAATGACAATAGAAAGGTACAGGTCTTTCTTAAACTTCCTATGTGAACCAAGACATGTTCCGTTAAAATACAAGACTCACTTCATCAGGAAACTTTCCTCTCATAATATTCTCATATATCAATATTTCAAAGTGCATTATGTACATAGTGCATTTTGGGCACTTGATAAATTTTGTCCTTATGTGGCTGTGGTTCCCCTCAAAAATGCTGGATGTAATAAATTGCTATAATCAAATCTAATTTCTGAAAAATACCTGTGGGAGTAACAAACAAAAAAGCAGGTCTTGTATAAAAAAATGATAAATAACACTGAAGGTAGCTGTTTATTATAATCAGCTTGGCACTGAATTACAAAATTAAAATTATGTGGCCCTTTATAACTAACCCTACCAATATACATGATCTGTGGAATTATGTTGACTTATTTTGCATTTCATAGGAACAGTTCAAAGAAATATAATAGAAAAAAATGGAAAGATTTATCACAAAGGACCCTGTAGCACAGAATATTTTGAAAAAATCTATTTATTTTGGTCTATTAAGAAAACTAGCATGGAAATGATTTGCTTAGAACTCATTAAGTGTAAAACATTTTGAAAAAGTACTAATTTTCTAAAAGAAACATCTATGCAGTAAGCAAATTATATTTTTCTATGACTTATTAGTATGGGACCATGTGAACTAAGGCATCTACAGAATAAAGAAACTTCTAAAGGGTTGATTAAGCTTCAAGCTGTAGTTTGATAGAATTATTAATTTAATCATTTTTTAGACAGTTAATTTCATCCAAATTGTTTTTTTTTTTCCAGTCTTCCTTGAGCAAGGAAATTTGCTTTGCTCTTCAGTTAAGAAATCAAATAGAGAATTTTATTCCAGATGGTAATAGAGATGTGACTGTAAACTTTTGCATTACACATACCAATAACATTTGCTTTGCACTTGCACTGGCCTGAATTTTGGTGACAGGTAATATCTCCATCCACTGTCCCAGAGGTACTGCAGTTACAGGAGCTGCAGCCATCAGGATCCGACTCTCGTAGATTGTAGAATCCATTTTGGCACTGATTGCACTGTCTGCCAGACACATGTCTCTTACAATTACACTGGCCTCCAATCTAGAGGAGATACAACATTTTGTAGAACGATGAACGTATCTATTTTTAGATAATTTGCTCATTAGGTACAAGACAGGGAGGGAGGGAGGGGGAAAAAAAAAAAAGAACTTTAAACAGACAAGAAGGTAATAAGGTACTTTTTCCTCCTGACACAAAACAAGGGAAGCTTCAGCAGGGTGAATATATAGAACTGAATGAAAATAAACCCCGAAGAAGTCAGTAGCATGGGACTAAAAGGGAAACCTGGAATTAAGCACTGAGCACCATAGAAAGAAATCAAAATATAGTCCTGTAGAGATTGAAAATAGAAAAGACCCGGCAGTTAATTTAGTCTCACGATTTTACCTCTCTGTTTTTTGTTCCTCTCATCTACTATCTCATCAACCCAAACTTGCTTGATACATGGTGCTTACATTAAGGATGGATCTTTCTATAGTAATATCATCCCATCAAGGTCTCAACATTTAAAATAAAGTTCCTTGTTAATGGAACCATTTGTGCCTACTGATAAAGAACTTGAGAACTTTTTTTTAAAACAGTTCTGCTTTTAGGAGTATTTCAGCATATTTATAGTTTATTTGTAACATAACTTAGTCATATTAAGTATAGTTAGCTTATTTATATTGTGGTAAAAATGCAAAAATAGTTATTTGTTTCAGAGCACAGTCAAGTAAAATATCAGCTGAAAAAGTATTTTTCTTCTTCAAGCTCCTGAGAATGCAATACACAAAATATAGAATGCTTATCTACTATATGCATAAATAATACTATGGTGGTTAAAAAAAGATAATTAAGAGCCTAAGCTTTTCAGAAGGGAACATATGCATGTAAAATGTGAAACTAATATGAGAAATTTAAAAATAACTTAGGATTTGCAAGAGAGATGCCAATGTAGACATCAGATCAAATCTCCTGTAAAGTCACTGGCATTTCTTCCCCTGACTTCCTCTTACATGAGCTGAATCTAGCTCTCCACAATTGGTGGCAGGGTTGTCACCCAGGGAAGTAACCTATGTGGAGAAAGGTGTGGCTTGATTTACCTGTAATCACAGGTATACTCAAAAAGATCAGTTTGGGATTCAGTTACAAAGATGTAAAAAAGGGCTTTTTAATCAAGGAATTTTAAGGACTCTATCACTGTCTCATTCTTCCTCATCTCAGGAATAGAGAATATGCTGGAATCATTACTTAAGGGTAAAATAATTGATGTGAAAATGTTTAGTACTCTGAAAAACAGAAGTGTATACATGCACCAGGTATACTTGTATATTAATAATGAACCTCAGTGTCAAAGATACTTATAGGTCCATAAAGATATGCAAAGACCATGAATGATCCTTTGTACCTTGCTACATTCCCCACTCACTCTTACCCAGTCCACATAATCCAGATCATTACTCAAGATGGAGATTTGATTTGGTCTGCAAAAATAAGTGGTATTTATTGGTGGGTATGCGTAATATATAGTCACGAAAATCTACTAGGCCTCTGATTATATACTCAACTGCAAATAAGAGAATATGATTTTACTACCATTTCCTTAACCTAAAATTTGTATAACACATAAATTATACTTTCTTTAAATGAGCTATACCTTAAAATGTGGCTTAGAAGTAAATTATAAAGGCTTTATAGTTCTATGAAAAGTTTTATTTTAAGCAGTTTCTCAAAATTCACCTGTAAATACAAATTTACATCTGTACAACTCAGCTTCATTTATTTTTTAAATATTTATTTATTTTTATCTTAGAGAGAGAGAGCACACTCATGGAGGATCAAAGGGAGAGGGAGAGAGAGAATCCTCAGATAGACTCCCCACTGAGCATGGAGCCTGACACAGTGCTCTGTCCCAGGACCCTGAGATCACGACCTAAATCAAAGTCAAGAATCAGATACTCGGGGCACCTGGGTGGCTCAGTTGGTCAAGCAACTGACTACAGCTCAGGTCATGATCCTGGAGTCCTGGGATTGAGTTTCACATCAGACTCCCTGCTCAGCAGGAAGTCTGCTTCTCCCTCTGACCTTTCCCCTTTTGTGCTCTGTCTCTCATTCTCTCCCTCTCAAATAAAATCTTAAAAAAAAAAAAGAATTGGATGCTCAGCCAACTGAGCCACCCAGGAACCCCTAGTTTCATTTATATTATGGCACATAAATCTACTTAAACTCTAAGACCAATTCCTGTCCACCAAGAAGTAGAAAGTGAGAAAGGTTTGCTTTTCCCCTTTAAAAATACACTTCCAAAATGTCAGATACAACATTTTTCTGTTTCTATGCTCTTCTGTAGAATACTTTTACACTAGCCCAATTAAATAATACAGCCCTGAATAAGTCATGGGATGAAAGCTACAACACAAGGAATATTGTCTTTGGTATTATAATAGCAATATGTGGTGACAAATAGTAGCTACATTTCTGGGGAACACAGCATAATGTACAGAGCTGTCAGATCACTATGCTAAACACCCAAAACTAATGTAACATTGCATGTCAACTGCAGTAAAAATAAATAAATGAATGAATGAATAAATAAGCAAATAAATACACACACCCCTGTAATTATTATTCCCCAGAAAGATAAGGTAAAAGCTATATTCACTAAAAAATATAGAAAACACGCTGAGTGAAATAAGTCAAGCAGAGAGAGTCAATTATCATATGGTTTCACTTATTTGTGGAACATAACAAATAGCATGGAGGACATGGGGAGTTAGGAGAAGGGAGTTGGGGGAAATTGGAAGGGGAGGTGAACCATGAGAGACTATGGACTCTGAAAAACAATCTGAAGGGTTTGAAGAGGTGGGGGGGGTGGGAGGTTGGGGGAATCAGGTGGTGGGTATTAGAGAGGGCACGGACTGCATGGAGCACTGGGTGTAGTGCAAAAACAATGAATACTGTTATGCTGAAAATAAATTTTAAAAATGATTAAAAATATATATATAGAAAACAAAAACCTTAAGAAAGAAACAATCTGTGGAGGAAGGAATACATTAGGCAAAATAAAAATTTCAATAAGAAGATGGGAAGAGAAAGTTGAGAAAATTCTTGGGAAAGAGTAATAAGGATAGAGATGAAAACAAAATAAAAATAGAGCATTTCCAGATGGACAAAAGTAGAAAAACAAACAAACAAACATGAGGGAGGAGATTACCAAAGAATTAATACAAAATAAACAGTTTTCCAGACATGAAGCTACAGTTTAAAAGTGCTCACCATGTGCTGGTAAAATTAATTGAGAGGGGTGGTGGTGGTGGCAGGGAACAGAGGCAAGGTCACGTAAAATCCCATAAAGCATTCAAATACTGGAAATATAAGGGACAAAAACTTCCAGAAAAAAATAAATCCCATATAAAAGAGCTACAGAATATCACTGAAGTGTTCTGCATTATTATTGAAACCCAGAATACTACATCATAACTTCCAAATTATGAGCAAAATTATTTGCCAATCTAGAATTCAATACCAGGTCAAACTATCAGTTATCACTGAGGAAAGAATAATGACATTTTTCAGGTATGAAAGGATTTCAAAAATCTAACTGCCTCTCTTAGAAAGCTCGTGGGGGATATGACTCCAGCAGATCAAAAAGTAAATGAACAAGAGCAACAACAACACAAGGCATGGGATCAAGGAGACGAAGATTCAGAAGCATGTGGCGAGTCTCAGGCTAGTAGCTGAGCCAGAGGCCTAGAAGGCCATTGGTCCAGGCTAAATCCAAAGATGGAACATTTGAAGAAGGTGGGGCTGTGCAGATGGAATAATTGTACTTGGACATGTAATTAAAAATTTAAAAAAGAAAACCTTATAGATATTCATGTAGCAAAGGTGTCAGCATTTGGGGGGGAAAATTAGGGACAGACATATAAAAAGCTAAGCAGATATAAGCAAAGGAATTATTCAACATTAATTATTAAATTATTTTGTCTTTTTAAAATTATTAAATATAGGCAGAATAAAAGATTATGGATATTTTTGAAGATAGAGTCGACATGACTTGCTGGCAAATTATACATAGCTGCTAAGAGAAAGACAATTCAAAAACGATATGGCTTTTGACATCAACAACTGGAAGGACAGAGTTGCCATTAACTAAGATGGGAAAGGCCATGAGTGAAGCAGATTTGGAAAGAAATCAGGAGATCAGTTTGGGACACATTAAATTTGAGATACCCCTCTAGATATTGAGTATTTAATTCAAAATATGAGTGTGGAATTCACTTGAGCCTTGCCTGTGCATTGACAACATCTGAAGCTAAGTATCATCAAGGGAGCAAGTAACCGCATATTTATTAGCTTAAAGGGAGGACAAAGCACAGGCATCCACGCTGATAAGGCAAGGGAAGGGAAAGGTCAAGGGCAGGCCCTGACTGACTGCAGTATGGCCTCTCCTTCCAGATGCTGATGTCTACCCATTTGTAGCCTTCTCCAATACTGAGTTCCTCCCAAGTTAAAGCATGTTTCCCTCCTCTGTTATCCTATAGCATGTTATTGCTATATTATACCACCCTGCAATTTTCTAGTGTCTAACTTATAATTATATACCTCTTAAAAATACCTCTTCCCAAGGTATGGCTGTACGCTGTATGGCTCAGCAATCAAAGGGCCATAACCTTGTGTACCTTTCTACCACCCATGGATCACCTTCTTGATGAGACCTGTCTTAACTATATATCTAAAACAGCAGGTCCCTTCCTTAAAATGCCACTCCCATGGTGTTCTACACTGTCCAGTTTCTTCCATAGCACTTTACTTAGTAAATAAATTTACTTATTCTTACACTGACTGATGTTGGTCTTTCTCATGTACTCCCCAAACCCCATTATAATGGAAGCACAGAACAGTCATTTTACCATTTGTGAAAGGCATGGACTTCATTTTACAAAGAAACCAAACCTTAGACAGATAGGCAGTAAGTGGCCTAACTCCACACTCATGGCCAATGTGCTAAATTCACTCTGCTTGTGATAAGTTATAAATCTAATGATAGCAGCAGGAAGTCAGGGTAATGGCCTATGCCTGTGAGGAGAATCAGGCAAGCATTCTGGTTACTACCATTTTGTGAACTTCTCTGAAGAGCACTGATGTTTGCTAATGGCTGCTATACATTGCTCATGACCACACTCAGGACCTCTCCATTTTGGACCACACTGCAAAAGCCTGCTGTACCGGGCTATGTAGAAATGGTAGATACACAAAGTCCATTGTGTGACAATTCAAACAATGAATTTGAGAGAGATATTTGTCACAGTCGAAAAGAGTAAGATTCTGCAATAATTGTATTAGCTTTCTCAGCTCTCCTTTCCATTAAGAGATAAAACTCCATCAAAGTGAATTCAAGGCACTGGATAACTCCTATATGATTTATTTTGTGTTTAAGGAAAATACAAAGTATGGTTTCAAAATTAATAAATTAGGTGAACACAATCAATATATAGCAGAGGTTCTCTGTAATACACATTATATTTTAAGTAATCTAAAACAACACTTCTAAAACAGCAGAAATATATGTCTTCCTGTGTACTCATCTGACCGGCAGTAAAAAAAAAAAAATCTAATATGCTATAGTTTACATATTCTCATTGAACTCACCAAAAGCCAATGAGATAATGCTGATGTTGCCAAGCAGAGTAAAAATTTGAAAAGCAAACTCAAACGTTTAAGAACAGGAATTCTGCCCTGAAAATTAAAGTGGATTTAGAGGGTATTGTTTGAATAGAAAGGAAATACAAATGAGGACAAAAAAAGACATCTTTTAAGCATTGAATATGCTCTTCAGAGCAGTCTTTTCTTTTGTAGAAACTAGACTTTTCTTTTATAGAAACTCATTAACTTGTATTTTCCCTGTTGAGGAACTCATGCATTCACATAGTTATTCAACAAACATTTGCTCACATATAACTATACAACACAGTATGCATCTTGTAAGTTGCACAAGGTCACATTACAAGAGAAATACCTCCCAGTTCCCATCACTTCTTCCCTCAGAATTGTCATCAGTACCCAACAAGTACATATAGAATGATTCCTATGTATCTCTTCCTTTCCCCTAATCTATTTAATAAACTATCAAATTTTCATCTACTGCAATTCTGGTAATACTCCTGTGGCATTTTTAGGTGAAGTGGATTCTGAAAATAAGAGGACATACATTCTGTAAAAAAATAATTAAAATCAAAGTCATTTTTCTTTTTATTATCACCAGGTACTAGCAATTCTACACAATGCTTCTCCAGTGGGGTGGACCACGTCCATTGCCTCCTCCACTCTAGGACATCAACCACTATGTTACTTCTGTGCTCATGGAATTCTGTAGTTCTCTGCTGCTTACCTAAGAAAGTCCAAATTCCATGAGGTGACTTCAACATGCCTTTCTAATCACTCATAACATAATGCTACCTCAGGGATGGCCCCAGAGTTTCCGAAGATAGGGCTGGATGGCAGCAATCTGGCTGGAAATGTTGCACAAGGATTTGTTTTGTAGCTATGTTTGCCTTTTCCTTTTTTCATTTTGCACTACATCTGACTACTGTTAGAACTGATTCGAAGTCATAAGAGAGAACATCCTTGTTTTGTTCCTAACAGACCTGTTTTTAAATGGTTTGTCAGGTTATGGGATGAGGGCCTCACAAGATGACATGGCAAGTATATACTTCTCCTAGTTTTCTAAAAGGTTATGTAGAACTGATAGGATTTATTCCTTTACATTATGAAAGAATTCACCAGTGAAGTCATGCAGGCCTGAAGTTTTCCTTCTTGAAAGAGAATTCTGAAATTTGAATTTTGATTACAAATTCAATGTCTTTAATTTGTATGTAGTATTTAGATTTTCTATTTCTTCCTAGGTTTATATGAATGTTCTATTTCTTCTTGTAATAGATTCATGTTAACTTGTCCCTTTCACTTAGATGTCAAATTAGGAAAGAGTTATTCATGATATCAAGGTGCTTATAGAATATGCTGTAATGTCCCCCCCCTTTTTTTTTTTTTTACAATTTCTGATTTTAGCAATTTGCATTTTCTCTCTTTTTTTATTGATGAGTTTATCAATTTTACTAATCTTTTCAAGAAACTAACTTTGAGTTTGTTCATTCTCACTACTGTTTGTCCAATTTCTGTCCAGCTGACTTTTCAGTCTCTCTTTCCCCCTTACATCAACTTACTCTGCACTTCATTTGCTTATTTTTCCTTTCCCATTATCAATCTTCTGGCTGAGAAAGTAGTCAGCTTCACATTGATGCCTGGCTGCTTACCTGATGAAGAGTCATTTTGCCATTCATTCCCACTCGTTTTTAGGGCCTCTTTTTCAGTTTCATAAGAGACTAAAATTACCCATAAAGAACTGAGTTTGGATAAGTACAGGAAAAGCTGAGTTAGTGCAGTTGGGCATTGTGGTGGGTAGGTGAAAAGTGGAGGGAGGGATAGGCTTTGATGGATAAAGTAGGTTAAAAAGAGAGGAGAAAAGGGAGCCATCACATAAGAAGGCAAACAACAGGAACTTGCTTGGGCTTGCATTTTTTCCAGGTGCTTTATATGTTTAAATTAGGCAGTGAAATTTGAAAGAGACCCCAGAGGAATCAGGGGTAATAATTATATGGCCACAGAGTCCTTAAGTCTTCCCAAATCCTAACATACTGACAGAACTAAATAGCAAAACTAAAAACAAAAAAATAAAAAGCCATTAATAATATTTATTTAAAAAAAAAAAAAACTAGGTGACCAGCTATCCACAGAAATCCCCAAAAAGTAACAAGTGGGAAGAAACCGTCAATAGTCACAAAGACCTGCATGATATCACTATCTGTGGGAACAAAAGCAGACAGAAGTCACAGAGCACCTGACTTTTGAAGGACCTAAAAACTAGAGAACCCAAGGTGTACTGTACCAATTTGAGAATGGGCAACCAAATCTGAAAGGGGTTTCATTGACCCAACAATAGTGATTACAAGAGATCTGCAGTGGGAACTAAAGTCTGGAGTAATCCAGTTTCCATGATCTCTCAAAACAGACTAACCAGGGAACACTTCCTTGGCAAGCCCCCACACTTAGGAGAAACTATTGAGAGTGGATGGGCACAATTGATGGTTAATACAATACACAACTAAAAACAGAAAATCTGAAGTCAAGATGTGTTTATCATTGGCAATGAAAAAAAAATCTTTACAAAGTTTCTCTTAAAATAACAATAGTAAACAAGACATTTCAGGGAAGATAAATTTAATTCATTAGTTTCCGTTTCTCCTACTTACTATTATATACATCTTGACTAGCATTGTGCCTGGTACATCATAGCATGCCTAAGATATATGTTTACTGATTAAGGACATTAATTAAAGTCAGTGGTTACATAACTGATATGTATTTAGGAGATACTGTCAAATATAACAAGAGTCATGAAAATCACAATTTCTACTCAATTTTGGTAGAGAATTAGTTATGACTCTAATAGATTCTTATAGACTACCTGCCCCAAATTCTTCTTCATTCAAATAAAAAAAACTATATATTCATAGTTTTCAAAATATTCATCTTAATCAAGCAATACCACTTTTATATACTGAAAATTTTGGAATACACAAATCTACAACACATGTTCAGTGTATTCCAAAGTTGAGTTGATTATCCACAACCAAATAACTCAAACCTATAGAATTAAAAGTCCCTGAAGGTTGAGCCCAGGAATCTTCATTTTTAAAAAGTTACACTAGAGATTCTTAAGAACACTAAGATTTAAGAACTAGTGCTTGAAGGACTTGCTACATTCTATCACCGCACTAACTCAAGTGGTCCTTGGGACTCAGTCTTACTCTTTTTTCTTCTTAGTTATGCGTCTCATTAAATTATTGACAGGGATCACTGAGCATCAAAGAAACATCATCTTGCCGAACTGAGTCAATATTGAAGTATTTGTACTACTAATAATCTGAATGTAAATGCTGACAATAGATTTATTTTAGCATTTTTTAAAAAGCATTTATGAAACGTCTAATCATTTGCAGCATTTCTTGTGCTTTTAAGGAAAAATACATCTATCTACCCAACCATCCAACCAACCATCCATCCATCCATCCATCCATCCATCATCTAACTATCAATTGATCTTTATACAGTATATTCTCCTGGCCAGGAACTAGCTCAGCTCTAAGATGTGGCCCCTAAAATCTACTGCATATTTCTAGTACATATACTTCTTTCCTTAAGCTTCTGACTCCCTTAAGAAATGTCCACATTAATATAACAGGCTACTTTTGTAAGATACTCATTCCACTTCAGAAATAAATAAATGAATCTGCAGTGGTTTCTGCCACATATAAATATCACGAATTAGAGAATGCCAGGTGAATAATGCACAATGATAGTACTTGTTTCCATTTAAGCATTTTGTGATCCTGCTGTGTAGCATCTTGCTCAGCCATCGAAAATACTCATTTGAGAAAAAAGGTTTCTACATTGGTATAAAACCAAGATGTGATTTCTTTTCCATTCTACAATGTCTATCATTTGTCAGGTTGGTACATTTTTATAGCTTCCTTTCCCCTTCAAAAGGCATTTCTGAGACACTGCTTTCCAAATTTCCCCACCATGATCTCTAAGGAGTAGTGCAAAAAGGTAAAATATTGAAGCATGCTCAAAGTCACAGTAGGAATGGAATACATTTGAGTGTTCAAGACGGAGAGTGGACAGAGGTTCCCCACACACTGTTGTTCCTAGCAATGTTACATACTTGAATGGTTTTAAGAGGAAATACTATAATTATAGTCCTTCTAGTTCTCAAAGGGGTATAATTTCATATTGCATCATTCTTTTCTTTTCCCTTTGGTTTTAGGTCTCTTTCGCTCAGAGATTAGAAGCTATAACTTGTGAAAGATGCAGACAGTATATGCCACCGTATTAAATTAGAATATTTCATAAATGTCATCTGAATGGCACAACCATACAGTATAGTCTTATTGTATTCTGCTGTAAAATTAATATAGTAGTTATTAACAAGATGGTATTTCGACTTTAGCAAAGTAAAATATCTCAGAAGCATTTCAAAAGTATTTACAACATGAGTAAATAAATTTTCTATATCTATTGTTAATGGTATATAGAAATATGCTGTTAGGAAAGTTAACTTCTTTAGTTTAATGATCATTTGTGTTTTTATTTTGGTAAAAGTGATCAAAGTTGCTGTGAATTTACACAGTAGAATGGCTGCTTACTATTATATTAGTTTGTTGAACCAGTGAAAAAGTAAATCTCAAATATACTGAGAAGAAGATGTCTATGTAAAATGATAAAGAAACTAAATAAATCAGGCCTAAAAGGAAATACCCCTACACAATATTCAAATTAGTTTATGTGTAAGATAATAAGCTGAATCTTTGGTATAAACCAAGCCTAGGGAACTATATTACCTCTTCAGTATCACCAAAATCTCCATTTGAGGATTAGATTGGTTCCAAGAAATTAATTTGCCAATTATGTACACATTTTTATTTCCTAAATATTTGGAATTTTTTAATAGTTAGTATTAAATTGGTAGGATTTGGAATAATGATCCTGAAACAAATGGATGTGTTTCCCAGAGGAGCACAATGGATCTGTGTTACCCAGAGGAGCAATCAGCTGTGTGTTCCTCTTCTGGGCCAGTGCTGGGAACAGGTATTTTAGTAAGACCCAGCATCTCTAACCTCAAGCTGAGTTTTGGAGACAAATAACATGAGTTTTGAATTCTATTCTATCCCATTATTACTTGTGTAATCTTGAAGGAGTTACCTAATCTCTCTGAGCCTCTGTATCTGTAACTCCACAAGGGATAAATTAATAACTCCTTCACTAACTTTGGTAAGGACTGAATAAATTAACTAAAAGTGCTTCACATAATCCTTCACACATGCCAAATGTATAACAAAAGGAACCTATGAGATTTTACAGATTAGTTTTGCATTTTAAGCAATATGTCAACTACCTGACAATCTGTTTTACACATTTCAAAGTGTGGCCCTCTCCTACATAGCACCAAAACTTCATGCAGGTAGATCAAGGTGGAGACCAGTCCTTCAGCTCTCCAGGAGCTTAAATATTCCCCAGTCCTGCATGATGCTGAGGAACTAGGGTCCTTGCCACTGGTTCACCCTTGATGCTGGGAGTGCATCTGACTCTGGAAATAATCAGCACTTTAGTCTGGCAGGAGAAGGGAAGCTACCTATAATCTGTTCTGAATAAATCGGTATCATACACACACACACACACACACACACACACACACACAGCACCAGTGATGTAGTGACTGTCTTTTTAAAACAAACTTACCATACCTTTATCTTTCACCTTGCATGCAAGCTGTTCTCCTCCCACCCATATCTAGTCCTTTTTTGCTGACATGTGCCAACACAGTTTTAGCACACCAGCTTCCACTGCGACCTCTGCCGCTAAACAGGGTTTACCCCCAGGCAGGCACTGCCTCCAATATTAATGGTCTGATAACCCCAAGGTTCTGATGAGGTACTATATTCTCGGGGTTGCTATTAAACAGAAGTTACTGTGTTCTATATGTAGAAGAGAACATCCTTCTTATTCTTGGGCTACCTTCTGTCATGTAGACACTGAGCAGAGATGGCTGGCTCTTCATCAAGACCCTTTCTCCTCTTTCATAGTACACAGTTGTATTTAGGAAATGGCTCCCTAGCTGGGGGCAATATTTTTGTACCCTTCCACAAAACTACTGTAGGCATGTAACTAGCTCTCAACAACAGAATGATAACAGAAGCGATGTATGCCTTTTTTGGACAAAGACCTTCAGGAGGTGAAAGTTATTTCTCCACATTGCCTTTTCCTTTTCTAGAGGAAGGCAGAGCCAGACAATGGAAGTCGGCTATGTCCCTGAACTGTCTTCTGGAGGAGAGCCACCAACTAGCCGGGAACTTGGAGAAGTTCTGTGAACAGGAAATAAACTCCTATATTGGTTGGACCACTAGCAATTTGAGGATCAATTTGTTATATCTGTTAGTTTATCCTAACTCCTATCAAGTAGTAAAGCAATGGACCTTGTATCCTATTATCCTCCACTTGTTAAATCAATATTCAGCATCCCCGCCAATTCTGTTTTCACTGTTGATCTAGCCCTGGGGTATTATTTGGTCACGTTTTATACCGTAACCCTTGGGAGAAGAGAATTCCCAAGGAGATGCCAGGTGTGTTCAAACCTATGTAACTCAAAGTAGCCTGAGGGTGGGAACCTCGCCTCAGTTATAGCTCCATCCATTTTACCTCCAGTAAGTCTGTACGAGCATTTATTGATAGATCAGATCCATGTTCCCCCTGTTTTTCCATTTATACCCTAGCACTTTTGTTCTTATCCTTGGCATCTAGCCCTCTACATTCTCAGATTAGCCAATTAAAACTCAGCTTTCCAGTGGCAAGAGAAATATTATTACTCATCTCTCCTTAAGTCTCTGAATGAGAGACCACAAATTTGTCCAAGTTTTCAAGTCTTTCTTCAAGTTCTAGATAAACTTCCCATCTTTCATATCCTTCACTATCCTAATGTTTATAGCCAATATCCATACATCATACTATTCAGGGTCACACTTTTCACAGACTGAAGAAATGTGTGCATTATTTCTATTTTTACACCTTAATATGTGGGTAACACAAAATATAAGGTAATATATTTCTGGAAAATTCACACAGTGACTTTTGGACATGTTGTGGTAATTGATGACAAATACCTAGTTCTGAGCAGATGAGAAAGCACTGATGAACTGCAGGAAATGGTACATTATGTAGAGAAAGTGTATTCTGCTCCATTTTTTAAATGTATTTCCTTGAAAATTATCCCTTTGGCAGAACAATCAATTTTCGTGAGTAGGGTCCTTATTCCTCATGATTCCATCTTCTTTGGGTCGGACCTGGAAATACTTCCTTCATTGATGCCTTTCCATTTCATTTAATTCATTCCAACCCCTAGTCTCCTGCCTTATTAATCTATTTTTTAATGTCTCTTAATCATCTCTCTCTGTTCTGGCTCTATTGCAGCAGTCTACTGATGCCTTAGTGAGCATTACAAGCAACCATTCTTCTTTCTTTTTATATAATTACAACTATATTTTCAGTTTTCAGCCAACTTTCAGATTCCCTTACTGGTTTTTTTTTTTCCCCCATTTTTTTTTTTAATCACTTAGTTTAGATTCTAATTCTGAGGACACAGCTCAGAGTATAGTTCGACTATAATTTAACAGAAGCTTGGTTGTATGGAAAACCTAGAAAACCATTTGCTTTTAAGATAGGATTCAGAAGACAGAACAGAGTAAGCCCATTCCTGTCCAACTGTATACACTTATGCATAAGAACACATTCATGTTTACCCCCTTTCTCTCTGACACACCTACATCCCGCTTCTTTTGTGTATACATCTTTGAAAGTGTTTTAGCAACTTGGTTATTAAAGAGTGTTCCATAGGGACGCCTGGGTGGCTCAGTTGGTTGGACGACTGCCTTCGGCTCAGGTCATGATCCCAGAGTCCCGGGATCGAGTCCCGCATCGGGCTCCCAGCTCCATGGGGAGTCTGCTTCTCCCCGCTCATGCTCTCTCTCACTGTCTCTCTCTCAAATAAATAAATAAAATCTTTAAAAAAAAAAAAAAAGAGTGTTCCATAGATCAGCCACAATGGCAACATATGGGGACTTCTACAAATGCATATTCTTGGTCCTCAATCCAGACTTCCTGAATTAGAATCCGCCTTCTTAAAAGACATCTGAGATATTGACAGACACATGAGAAGTTTGAGAAGCACCGCTCTGGGTGATCTCCCATGTCTCAACTGTTACAGCTTAACTCATGGTTTCTCAGATCCAAGAACACATAAAGGGCAGGGGCAGAGAAAGGGTAGATTAGAGCCAATTTGCTCCTACCTTGGATAAGGAGCAGACTGGGCTCTCTCTATATATATGTACATTAAGAATGAGTTCATAGACTCTTTTCTAATACCTCAGAATGCTTTTATTTTTTTTTATTATTTTTATTTTATTTTATTTTATTTTATTGTTTTAAGCATCATCTGGGTATGAGGCTCTATCTAGTTCTTCTAAACTTAAGTCATAGTAGATGAGGAAAAAAAAAGAACAGCCAATTTCTAATTCAGAAAAGATGTCAAGTAACTCAGGCACTGACTTCAAAAGAAACAAAAAGGAAGTTCAGTTACATCCTGGGAAACTTGCATTATAAGTATCTGTGCTAATAGCCAAGGCTGTTTTTTAAGATAAATGGACCTACTTTTCCCCAGCATAGTGAATTTCATCTTTTTTTAGCTCACATACAGCTTTTAGGTCTGATGAAGGTACTGAAAACTCTTCCTCAGAGAAACATAAACAAACAAATACACAGACACATTACTACATAAATTTAAAGTTATATATGGATGGCCTAAAACTTATCCATGGTAGCCCAGGGATCCAAGGACTCTATATTAAGGACTTCACAATAATAGCAATGACTCTTTTCCATTTTCCCCTCTCCTATTAATATTAATACTATTATTACGCTTTAAATGTTCTATGTGTCTTGACTTTGGCATCTGTATTTTTAGTTTAGTGACTCAGAGCATTACTTCATGCCATTCTCAAGATCTTGGCACTCACATGAGGAAGAATTATAACATTTCTTGTGGAAGAATAAGGCAAACATGCCATATCTTATGAGATTGGATTGAGTTTCAAATGACAACTGCCAAAGGGAAAGTTCCCTTCCAGAACACAGAGCGCACGACACCGTCACTCAGGCCATTTGGGGCTGGCTTGATTCCTAAGTTATTATAACAAAATGAGACTTGAACTACTGCCTAATTTCCTTGTATGCTCCCTAATATTATTAAGGATTGCAATTGCATGAATTTTTAAAATGTCCTTGAATTCAATTTTTCAGTTTATAATTCTGACATTGTTGACAACTTTTTTAGTGTGTGTTCTGCTATCCCATTGAAAATGATAAAAAACTCACATTTTTAAGAAATCTTTTATTAGATTATTTAGCCAAGATGTATTTGACACTATATTTCCATACCTAATAATAATCCATATTCTTTGTGTCTGTACTTAGAACATAAGAAAATAATAAAATCAAGGTAAATATGAATGTGGTTTAGAGATAGTGTGGTGGTTTTAAATTCACAAAACCATTCTATCAATGTGTCTTCTCCCAGATTCTTAAATATTCCTCTCTGTCTACATAGCATATTCAATGAAAATTCCCTTTATTTCTGTCTGACTATAAAAATTACCAACAAAGCAAATTAGGGAGAGAAAAAAGTAAAAAGGAAAAATGTTTTCAAAACAAAGAAAATTTGTTAACATTTTAAGGTATGTTTTTCCTTTTATTCATTTTTAAACTAGATTTTTGTACATGGAAAATATTATATGGAAGTATCTCTTAAAGAGCTTTTTTTCCTCCTGTCCTTAATCCCACTCCTGAGATCAAAGTACATGTTGTAATAAATGTCCGTGTTGTTTTTCTTCTTAGCACAGAATATATCTCATTGAGTGCGTATACCACATTTATCCATTTATCAGCTAATGGACATATGGATTATTTCTACATTTGATTATTATGAATAATGTAGCAATGAATGTTTGAACAAGATTATGTAAGGATATATATTTTCATTTTGTTTGGGTATATACCTAAGAGACAAAGTACTGGGTCATATGGTAACTCTACATTTAATATTTTGAAAAACACAAGACTGTGTTGTGATGGTGTGAAATAGTAATCTAACTTCATTTTTTTGCATATGGTTATGAAATTTTCCCAATATCCTATGTTGAAAAGACTTTTCTTTCTTCATTGACACCCTTGTCAAAAGTCAGCTGAATGTAAAAGTAAGGATTTATTTCTAGACTCTCAACACTATTCTAGTGATTGATCGATCTTTCTATCATTTATCTATCCATCTGCCTCCTTAAACTACATTACACTGTCTTGATCACTGTGACGTTATAGTAAATTTTGAAATTGGAAAGTGTGAGTCTTCCAACTCTTTTCTTTTTTGAGATTGTTTTGTCCATTTTTAAGTGCCTTGAATGTCCTTATAAATACTGGCAAAGAAGCCAGGTAGGCTTTAAGAGGGTTGTGTTGAATCTGTAGATCATTTTGTAGAGCATTAAAATACTAAGGTTCCAACATATGAACATGTATGTCTTTCCATTTACTTATGTCTTTAAATTCTTTGAACAATATTTTGTATTCTTCAGAATATGTGTTAGACTTCTTTTATTAAATATATTCCTAAGTATTTCATTCTTTTGATGCTATTTAAATAAAGTTGTGTGCTTAATTCCAAGATTGTTCATTGCAAATGCACTGATATACCACTGATTTTTGTATATTGATCTTATATTCTGCAACCTTGTAGAACCTTGCCATTTATTGGTCCTGATAGCTTTTTAATTAATTCCTTGGAATTTTTTTGCCTACAAGATTATGTTATATACAAACAGAGATAGTTTCATTTCTTCCTTTTCAATCTGGATGACTTATATTTCATTTTCTTGCCTAATTTTCCTGGTTAGAACTGGCAGTACAATGTTGAATAGAAGTGATAATAGGGGACACTGTTTTCTTTTTCCTAATCTTAGGGAGAAAGTACCCAGTTTTTCACTGAAGTACGGATGTATTATTTTTAGCTCTCCACTGGTTATTTTTTGGAAAACTAAATAACATACTTAATAACACCTACTGACTTTCTACTTTAAAGATAGAGACAATAATGCATGTTAAGTCTCTTCTATTTCTCCTTTTTAATTCATCATCTTCAAATTTATATCTATCCATCCATGTACAGAAATTCAATTTTATATTAGTTTTGTTTCATTTTATAGTCATTCTGTCTTCTATTCTTTGCCTATTGGTTGAGCTTTATACCCAATATAAACAAAATTGACTGTCATTTTGGCATATAAATGTTATTATCACAAAACAAAAAAAATGATTTAAAACATAAAAATTAAAGAAAACATGCTTCAAGACTGTAAAGATCACAGATTCTTTTAAAATATATTTTGACTTATACTTACTTCTTTGGATCATAATTGTCTGTCATTTCTTGTGTCTAATGCTGCCCCCTCTTTATTGCCTTTTCATTTTCTTAAGAGATTCTTTTGAGAGCAAAAATCTTAATGTTAATGAGGTCTAGCATATCAGTATTTTTCTTTTATGGATTATATATTTAGTGTCATGTCTAAGGACTCTAAAAAGTCCTTATGTCCCCCCAATTTTCTCTTTTGTTATACCTTAAAAGTTTTATTTGTTTACATTTTACTTTTTAATCTTTAATTCATTTAGTGTTAATTTCTGTGAATATGCAGTGTTAGAGGGTCACTTGTTGAAAGACTATCTTTCCTCCACTGAATTACTTTTGTACCTTCATCAAAAATTGGTTGATCATATTTATGTGGGATTTTATCTGATTTCTCTATTCTAGTACATTGATTTATTTGTCTATCCTTCCCCAACACCACACAATCTTGATTAACATAACTATATAATAAGCCTTGCAATTGGGTAGAATGATTCCTCCCATTTTATTCTCCTGTTTAAGGTTATTTTAGCTACACTGAAACTTATATGCAAATGTTATATTTTATCTTTAATATACAAATACAATAAAAACATTTAAAAACTGTATAATATTTATGAAACACTCTTTCTAAAATATAGTATCTTATAATATTTCCGTATAAATTTTAGTGTCTTATTATCTATTATCTACAGAAAGATCTTTTTGGGATTATGATAGGCATTTTCTATAATAACTTGTATATTACTTTGCAAAATATAACTTGTATGTTACTTTGTCTGGTTTTGATATCAGGATAATACATACTTTCATGAAATGAGTTAAGAAGTCACTCCCCCTCTTTGATTTTGCTCTAATAGATACAGACCTCATGTTAATTACTCTAAATTTTTGGTAGAATTTTATAGTGAAATAATTTTTTTGTAAATTTTAAATTATGAATTAAATTTCTTAATAGTTGTAGGGTTATTCAAATTATTGATCTCATAATGGGTGAGGAGGTAATTTATACTTTTTGAAAAAGTGCTCCATTTTACCAAAGTAGTAAAATGTATGTGTGTAGAATTGTTGGTAGTTATTTCCTTATTATACTGTAATGTATGCAAGGTGTGTAGCGATACTTCTTATTTCATTTCTGTTACTAGTAATCTGGGTTTTCTCTTTTTTGTCAGTCCTGGAAGAAGCTTGTAAATTTTAGTTATCTTTCCAAAGATCCATTCTTTTCATTGATTTTCTTTATTTTCTGTTTAAATTTTATTTTATTTTTAACTTAATTTTATTTTTTTTCAGTGTTCCAAAATTCATTGTTTTGATTAGCTTTATGATATCATTTATTCTGTTTGTTTAGAGATTATTTCATTCTTCTTTTCCTATTTCCTGAAGTGGAAAGTCAGATTATTAATTTGAGACTTTAATCTTTCCTAAGCCAGTACCAAATGGTATAAAATTCCCTTGTATCACTGTAGAAATTGTCTTTGTCTTTTAAATTTTTTTTTTTAGAAATTGTCTTTGTTAATGATTTTTCTACTACCCAGCTTTCTAATAAGACATACCGTTCTTTTATTAACACACTATAGGCATAGGCCCTGTGAAGTTTTTCAAATCTTTATTTTGGCCTACTTTATATTTGGCTTTTATTTAATGTTAGAGCAGTTTTTAATGTATGCTGAAAGTTATAAAACCAATATATTTCGCCTTGAACTTAGTATCTTCATGCTTTAACTTAATTTATTTTTCTTTAACTAGATTGTGAGCTTACATTCCTAGCCAGTGCATTTTCAATTATTTACAAGGGAATATGTAATTATTAAAAATTAATACAATCATTGAATTGATTCTTTAAAGTAAATTTGCCCTTTATATATTGTTATATGTTAGTATTATCGGAACAAGTAAAGAGCTCCAGCTGATACCACATTTAAATACAAAGCTGCTTTTTCTGGCTTGAGGTGGGCTATGCTATACAGCCCCAGGTCAGTTAGAATCTGTGTTCATGTAGGTCAAACTTCAATATTCGTAATAATGTTTTAAAAAGTATAAAATTATAAAAACCCATTGTATTGTTAAGAGAGAAGTTTGGAATAAGAAATTTAGAAGTGGGGCTATCACAATTTCCATTTGGACCTATGTGTAAG
Source organism: Lutra lutra (assembly GCF_902655055.1). NCBI lineage: Eukaryota > Metazoa > Chordata > Mammalia > Carnivora > Mustelidae > Lutra > Lutra lutra. Next base: position 54,507,638 of record NC_062292.1, read on the forward strand.
TGACCTTTGTTATCCTATCTTCTATGGAACTTAGGAGGGAAACCATTCTTTTTTAATAACTTTTATTAATATTAATTCACCAATAATACCAAGACACATGCAGAGTTCACTTCCTAGTTTACTTGGAATCACCTCCCTCTCAACATTTTTGAACAAGTTTAAAATTAAAAATAAAATGAGCCTTTCTTATATGCAAAGGACCACCTACATACATAGCCTTATATTTCCTTTTTTTTTTTTTTAAGCTTTTATTTATTTATTTGACAGAGAGAGCGCGCGCAAGTAGGCAGAAAAGCAGGCGAGGGTGAGGGGGAGGGGAAGCAGGCTCCCCGCTGAGCAGAGAGCCCGATGTGGGGCTCGATCCCAGGACCCTGAGATCTTGACCTTAACTGAAGGCAGAGGCTTAACCCACTGAACCACCCAGGCGCCCAATAGCCTTATATTCCATATTCAAAGTTGCACCGGATCATTTCTAAAGCAGCTCTTAGAAAAGCAAACACACAAACTTAAGACTTCTTGATAAAATACAGACCTCAATTTCACTGGTAGAATATCTCCCAAATTAGTTTCTGAAAGCGAGCAATTCTTCACCTTCAATACTGAAAACTCACCTTATCACAAAGGAAGCCACTGTTCCTCGTGCCCATTTTATCACAATCACAGGGTTTGCAAACATCCACGGCGGAAGGATCTGCTCCAACTTGTCGGAAAAAGTAATCCTTACATAACTCACAGTTCCTTCCTGCATCAGAGAAAGGTTATGCATTATGACTTCCAATTCATTAAAATCAGCCGCATAATTCAAAATTAAAGACTGTATTCCTATGAGGGAATTCTATAATTTTCGGGACGTCCATTTTAATGCACCTTTCATCTCTACCTGCCAATTTAGTGATCCAGAGCATATGAAACAATGAACCTGTTACAAACTGTGCTTTACTTCATTAAACTCCCATCTGTTATATAATACCACACTTCCAAAAAGCTCTGCTTTGTTGGGGTCCACATATTTTGGAAGAGTTTGTTTTTAAATTTAAAACTTTTTTTTATTTCTAGGACTAGGCACTTAATCTAAATCAAATATGAGAAATGTTTATATGTGAGGTAGATGATGGTTATACAGTTGGAAATAAGTAGGCATGTAGTATCAGAAATACTTTTCAAGAACTAAATCTTTTAAAAAAGGATACTGTTCTAAATATAATTTATTATTCTATAGTTAACATTATTAAAAGCAAACGTTTCTCTGCTTATGGCATTATTTTTTATTTCAGATAGCAAAATAGAAATTCCATGTTTAGATATATTAGAAATATGAGATACTTCCCATAGTTTATGATTTTTTATTTAGAAATTTTTTCTTGCCATTTTATATAAGAAAAAAATCTGAATTATAAGGGGGTTCTAAAGTAAATGTGAGTAGCATAGAAGACCACTGAGAGAAGCTAAAATAAAACTCAAGACTATCAATTCCACTTTAAACACTATGTACTCTACTCTGTTCAAATATTACTAAAATTGGCTCAATATCAGAAGACTATAGAAATAATCAAGTGAAAAACATTCTGATGGATACTGGCCATGGACTAATTAAAAATTAAATGAATTTATAATATCTCTAGAATATTTCTATTTGCATATGCTGATGATTCCCGAATTTCTATCTCTAATCTAGAAATTTCTTCATCATTCAATGAATATTTATTGTGTGATTACCATGTTACAAACACTGTACTAAGTGCAGAGAAATACAATAGCAAGAAAATACACATTGTATCCCTTTCACAGAGCTTTCTTACAATCTAGTAAGATGAGTTCCAATTAAATAATTATAGGAATAAATATGCATTTACAAATTGTGATAAGCATAAGATGTCACTAAAATATATGGATGATACTGATTTATTCTGAGGCATCACAATAAGGTTTTTCTTAAGAGAGGAGTTTCAGAACTGTTTCCAGCTGCCCACAAGATTTTCTCCAATGTCTCTTGGAAACACTGTGAATGTTTCCAAAACAAAACTTGCCATTTTCTCCCTAAGTTTTGATCCTTTTGTGTTTCCTATCTCAATGGCTGGCACCAACATTGACCCTGTTGCTCAAACTAGAATGTTAGGATTGAGTCTTGACTATTTCTTTCCCTTACCTACACCCTACATTTTGCTCAGAAAATGCTTGTACTTCCCATTCCACATATCTCTTGGATCCACTTCTCTCTTTCCATACCACCTTAAATGTACTCAAGCATTATTTCTTACCTGGACTACCACAGTACCTCAAACCACTTTTGGCCCTCTCCAATCCATTCTCCACTTTATAACCGTATGTGTCTTTTAAAAACATAAAACTTGTTATATCTCTTTCTTGTAAAATACCCTTAAGTGGCGTGTATTAACCTATTAAGAAGCCAAACTCTTAAGCATGATTCATAGAGCCTTCTAGATCTGGCCCCTGCCTTCCTTTCTAGCACTTGTCTTACAATCTTCCATTTGTCTTTCCATCAGTTCTTTCAGAGTTCCATGTTTCTTTCTCCTCTAGGCCACTGCACATCTGTTTCTCTTACTAGACACCTTTTGTCACCATGCCCCTAATTCCCCTCCTTCTCGCTATTCCACCTGATTAACTCCTACTGCACTTGTCCTATCTTAGCACTCATCAGACAACTTTGTAACTGTTCCTGTAATGGTGTGTCTTTCCTACTATGTAATAATCCACACAAAGACAGGAAAATTCATTATCTTGTTTGTCTTTATATTACCAGCACCTAGCCAAGTTCTGGTGACATTTTAGGTCATCAATAAATCCATTCATGCTTCAGAGTCATGCATTTTCAAATCCATCAGACTTGGGCCATTATATTTTACAAATTGAGATACTGCCTATTTCTGCTTTTAATACACCAGACCTTCAGAGAATAGTAATTTTCAATGATGAGTCAAAATGCTGTATGCTTTTAGAACAAGACTTTGATAATCATCTTGTGCATTTAATTAGCATTTTTTAAAAAAAGAATGCTCCCAGATTACTAGGATTCTTGCCAAATCTGAACAAAGATAAACATCACTACATGAAAATCCAGTCATAATGGAAGATCAAGGTCACACAAAAAAATTTAAGGGTATGCATACTGAAACAAATAATCCCTGAATTTTCCAAAATATATTCATGATTTAATCAAATAGCCTGTACTTTAGAAAAAAAAAACAAAAAAACAAAAAGAAATTTCCTGAAAAGATGTAGTTGAAGGTAAGAGTGCTATTTCTGAAAACTACCTAATTATTTGGATTTATGAAGACTGAATGAACAAGCTTTACTATCCTAACAATATTTTTTTTTAAGTTTTTACTTAAATTCCTGTTGGTTAACATACAGTGTAATATTAGTTTTTCAAGTGAACAATAGAATGATTCACTTCCATACAACACTGGGTACTCATCACAAGTGTACTTCCTAATCCCCATCACCTATTTGGCCCATCCCCCCACCAACCTCTCCTCTGGTAACCATCAGTTTGTTTGTAGTTAAGAGTCTGCTTCTTCATAATAAGTCAATCAGAGAAGGACAACTATCATATGATCTCCCTGATATGAGGAAGTGGAGATGCAACGTGGGGGGTTTGAGGGATAGGAAAAGAATAAATGAAACAAGATGGGATTGGGAGGGAGACAAACCATAAGAGACTCTTAATCTCACAAAACAAACTGAGGGTTGCTGGGGGGAAAGGGGCTGGGAGAGGGTGGTGGGGTTATGGACATTGGGGAGGATATGTGCTATGGCGAGTGCTGTGAAGTGTGTAAACCTGGCAACTCATAGACCTGTACCCCTGGGGCTAATAATACATTATATGTTTATAAAAAAATAAAAAATAATAAAAGAAGAGTCTGCTTCTTGGTTTCTCTCTCTTTTTCCCTTTGCACATTTGTTTTGTTTCTTAAATTCCACATGAATGAAATTGTATGGTACAGTTTCAAAACATTTTTTTAAGGTAGCAATAAGACAATTTAAAATGACATGCATTATATAACACACATGGGCCCCAAAGGCCAAATCAGACTTTGTTATTAGTTATCTATGATTTGCTAGTTACCTGTTGTGTTATGCTCACAATCATCACAGACCCCTCCCCCTCCTCTGTGGTGCTCATATGGAAATGGGTCCACTGAGATATTGTAGTGGCAGCTTCTGGAATGGTTGTTGCATTGACAAGGTTTACAATTGAAAGCTTGAACTTGATCACCTTGGTGGAAAGGCTTATCATTATAAAGAGGCAAGCAGTGGTCACACTGAAACAATAACAGAACAATAAAGAAATACAAAGACTCTTTATGTAACAGACATTTTTGTTATAGAACAAATATCAAAGAGTTGAAAGCCAGCAATTGTCCTTTTTGAAAAAATGTTTTATAAATCAGAAATTAGCATATTATAGGCATAGTAGTGCAAAATGGTAAGCGTCCATCCAAGCTGAAACTATGCAAAATGACCATAATAACCAATGAGGAAAGTTATGATTGTTCAATAATCTTTAATTTGTCAAAACATTAAAACTTGGTTTCCAGTCTGAGATTCCACAAGTAAGGAGCTTGGAGTCACCACTCTATTCTAACAAGTAAAAAGCTGAGTAAACTGAAAAATCAACAACTCTTTTTGGATCTCTAAAGGGGAAAAACAAGACAAGGAGTCCCCAAGACTTTAAGGAAAGACTGACAGGTAACAGGGAGTCTCAGTGACAGAAGCAGAGACTCAGTAGCAGAAGCTTCCATGGGAACCAATTCCAGGTTGGGGGGGCGGGTACTTTCTTGTACTTAATTACTGGATGTTCAGTAGGAACAAGTCTGAGAATTGAAGACTCTAAGGGGACCTAGTTATTAATGGGGGATCCCAAATATTTTGGAGATTTACTTCTGGGAGTTTGACCAGGTTCTCACAGTAAATCTTAGTGGTGTATTTCCTCATACTTCTGGCAGAAAGAGGAAAAAGGGAGCCATTTTGAAATAAATCAGGGCTCACTGTACTTCTTAACAATATCTGCCCTCAGGAGAAATTAGTGAACCAGAGCCTAACCTGCTGGGGTATTATCAGAGCCTGATTTAGGGAGGGAAAATCCCCAAATCCAGCCCACTCTAGTCATCCTGTCTCACCTCTGAGTGGAAGGGAAAGAGAAGCAACTGTAAAGTTAACAATCCAGAAGCACAAGCTCACTAAAAGACTGAGACATAATCATAGGACTATAGAGTGCTTCCCCCACAATTCACTACACCGCCAAATGCTTGTATACAGCAGTACCTTTTACTAGGCACACCATCTATCAATGAGGAAAAAAAAAATCACAAGGAACACTAAAGGCAAAATAAAACAAAACAAAAACAACAACAACAACAACAACAAAAAAACCACTGCACAATCTGAAAGACTGAACAAGCATCAGAATTAGAAATGTAAGGAATGTTGGAATTATCACACCAGGAACTTAAAACACCCATGATTAAAATGCCAAGGCTCTAATGGATAAAGTAAATAACATGGAAGAACAGTGGTTGGGCAATGTAAACAGAGAGATGGAAATTGTAAGGGAAAAAAAAAAAAGAAATGCTAGACAAAGATCACACAGAAATGAAGAATGCCTTTGATGAACCTATTAATAGATTGGACTCAGCTGAGGAAAGGATTTCTGAAAGATGATGATACAACAATAGAATCCTCAGAAACTGAAAAGCAAAGAGAAAAAAAAAAGAACAAATGAAACAGACAATGCAAGGACAGTGAGACAACTAGGAAATTTATAACATACAAATAATGGGAACACCAGGAAGAGAAAAAAGAGAGGAACAGAATAAATATTTGAAACAGTAATCCCTGAGAATTTCTCCAGTTTAATGTCAAACACCAAACCTCAGAGCCAGGAAGCTTATAGAACACCAAACAGGGTAAATACTAAAAACAAAAAAACAAAACAACAATATCTATACCCAGGCCTATAATTTTCAAACTACAGAAAATCAAAGATAAAGGAAAAAATGTGTAAAGAGTTTTAAAAACACCTAACCTGTGGAAAGAACAATGGTAGGAATTATATCTAACTTCTCAGAAAACATGCAATTAAGAGGAGAGCAGAACGAAAATACTTAAGTGTTGAGAGAAAAAAACCACCAATCTAGAATTCTGTACCCTCCAAAATTGTCCTTCAAAAGTGAAGGAAAACTAAATACTTTCTAAAAAAAAATTTGAAATTTGTTGCCAGTAGAACTGTCTTGTAAGAAATGTTAAAAGTTCTTTAGAGAGAAGGAAAATATTATAGGTCAGAAACTTGTATCAATGTTAAGAAAGGAAGAGCATCAAAGAGGGAATAAATGAAGGTAAAACTTTAAAAAATGTTCTTATTGTCAGTTATAAATATGATAGGAAATAAAAATTATAATAGACTAACATTTAGGAGGCTGTGAATTAACATTTGAAACTTTGAGAATTGTTTTATTTTATTTTAAATTGAGTCGCTTGAATCATGCTTGCTTTCTTATCCTATGACTTTCTATTCTGAGAAAGCAGCCTGTCTGTGCCTTGGTGATAGGTCATATTGCTTTGTAAATATGGGTGGGCACCCATCATCCCAATCTTTGTGCTCTCACTGTTATCTTCACCCTATTCCTCATAACTATAGTCCTCATTCTCTTTTTTTTTTTTTTTTTTTTTTTTAGATTTTATTTATTTGACAGAGAGAGAGATCACAAGTAGGCAGAGAGTCAGGCAGAGAGAGAGGGGGAGGCAGGTTCCCTGCTGAGCAGAGAGCCCAATGCGGGGCTTGATCCCAGGACCCTGAGATCATTACCTGAGCTGAAGGCAGTGGCTTAATCCACTGAGCCACCCAGGCGTCCCCACAGTCCTTGTTCTTAAGTTAGCCTTTGCTGAGTTGCTCTAGCTGTGTATACAAAGTCTTTCAAATGGTGTCACTGACCAACTATTTCTTCTGTGAAGAAAGGAATACTCAATCCCACTTTTTGAATTTGTGTTTCTGAAATGTCACATGGGTTTTATTTATTGCTGACAGACTAGGAAGCAGCACAACTACCAACTTCTTTGATTCAAAGAAGTGGATGTGCACTAATCAATCACCAACACACTTTGAAAGAAGAGTCAAGAATGGTCACTGATCATGATATGCAATGTTTCCACAGTAATGTGTAGACTGAAGGGCCAGCAGTTAAACCTGTACTTTACACAATTGCTTACCATTAATATACCACAATAACTAATATTTGAACCATGTTGTTGGAGGATGAGTATTACCTAACTATGGTAACTGAAATTCATGATATTAGAATTGTACAAAGAGTAAATTTTTTTTAAAGATTTTATTTATTTATTTGACAGACGGAGATCACAGGTAGGCAGAGAGGCAGGCAGAGAGAGGAAGGGAAGCAGGCTCCCTGCTGAGCAGAGAGCCTGAGGCAGGGATCAATCCCAGGACCCTGGGATCATGACCTGAGCCTAACCCACAGGCACCCCCAAAGAGTAAATATTTTTAAAGATTTGGCCAATTCCTTCTAGAAATATGGCCAATTTCCTTCTAGAAAATTTAAATTCATAATCCCACCACCAGGAACATCTGAGAATGTCCATTTCATATTCTGTTCAATTTAAAACTGTAATTATCTCTTCATGATTTTAAGAAAAATATTAATCACTCTTTTAGTATGTATGCTTTTGGTTACTAGTAAAGACAGTGTTTTTCATCTGGTTCTTGGTCAAATATAATCTTTTTTGAGGAAACTTTTTTGTACTATTTCTGAATTTAATGGATATATCTTTAAAGTTACAACCTATCTAATGATGTTGACTATCTCAGGTAAATTATCATTTAAAAGAAGAATTATCTACCCCAAAATAACAAGATGATTTTATATAAAAAATAATATATTGTCAATTTTATTAAAGGTCCTGATTTAAATATTTGACCTATTGCACTTATAAATTATTATTTAGGTTTATTAGTTAATTAGAATTTATTCTTGCATTCATAGAATAAACTCAACATAATTTATGGTAAATAATGGTTAAAATTATTTAGGATTTTTACATTTCTATTCAAAAATTAGACTGTTCTGTGTCTTTATAAAGACATTAAAATAAATAAAACCTTAACATTTTAATGGGGAATCAGTATGTACTTCAACTTATCAAGTTAATTTTAATATCTGAATGATCAGAAAGAGAATTCTTGTTTTGTACACACCCTAAAAACCTACAGTAGTTTGTCAAGTTACATTATATATAAAATATGATTGATTCAAGAGAAATTTTAAAATAATAGGAGCACCTGGTGGCTCAGTCAGTTAAATATCCAACACTTGATATTGGTTCAGGTCATGATTTCAGGGTTGTGAGATCAAGCCCTGTGTTGGGGCTCCATGCTCAATGCAGTCTGCATGAGATTCTCTGCTTCCTCTGCCCTCCCCACACTCACACTCACCATCTCTAAAATAAATAAAATCTTTAAAGAATAATATATACATATATAACAGAATTTATGAATTATTTTTCTCACCCCTTGATTTTTTTGGTAAGATACTTAATGAATGCTGAAAGTGTCCAATTTTTCTCAGAGTTAATTTTAATTATGAATTAGGAGAATCCAACCATGTAACATCTCAAAAAGCCTCCCTATCTATTCATAATAATAATCCTTTGCAATTTAAGACTGTTAAAAACTATTTTTATATTTTTGACAACAAAGGTTATTTCCTTTTACTATTTTCTGCAATAAATGTTTAATATTTCAGAACAGTTTGACACATTCCATAATCATTATTGGGACAAACTGCAGTCAAAAGCATTTTTGCCAGTTTTTATCTCCCTCTACTAATTCATAGTTGAACAATTTCTTCCCTTAATATTTTTAAAGTTAGAAAGAAAAAAAAAGTAACAATTTAATCGTCCAATATGTTACTATTGTATGGTATTCTGAAATTTGTAGCAGGAAAGCACATAGTTTTTCTACTTAGCTGAGGAAAAGGAAGACAAAAGACCGAGAGGAAATGAGAACGGAAACCTAATGACCAAGAGGAAATGAGAACGGAAACATAATGGTTCTCCCAGCATGTAGTGCTGCATTCCAATAATTGGTAATGAATGCACTCTTCCATTTTGGTCAGTTTTTAAAAATCAACACCATATTCTTCTTGAAGTGAGGAAGATTCTTTCTCCCCAAAACCATTTCTCATCTTTTGGACTGGGATAACTTCTCCCTTTCTCTTCTTATACAGCACTCAATATCCTGACCATGCTCTTATTGTTTTGAACCAAAATTATTGGTTTACTCACATGTACCGTCCAGGAATTGAAAGCTATTGGCTTTTGTACTCCCTGTGTCATCTACACAGAAGAAGCTTAATAGACAATTGCTAAGCTGTTAACTGAAAATTCACATGTGACTATAACATTAATATCCAAAGTAGTCATTCTTAAGGTAATGTAGAGAGGGGAACAATGGGAACAATTAATAAATAGGGAAAGGTTATGTAAAGACTTCAGGATGGCGTTTGTTAGATGATTTGCAATAAACAACTTAAAAACATAAAAGTCATTTTGTAAAAGAAAGATACGGAGCAGTCAGAAACAGAATACTGTCAGTTATGGCTCTTTGTTCCCAAAAAATTAAAGGTGGAAGAATTGACCTCTTTAAGTTTTCTTTCACCAACAACAACCATTTGCATATCAAATTATATAGAATCCAATGTTAGATATCAGGTATAAGCTTGAAGTCAGACATTTTAATTCAATTGCTGGTGCTGCCACTAACTGTAAAAGGTAACATGAAATATAGACTGCCTATGTGTTATGTCCTCTATGAAGCATTTAACATGGGTTATTTCACTGAATCCTTTAGATTTTGAGTAATATAAATATCTCATATCTGATTTCCATTTCTTGATTTACTAGCCCTTTGCTCTCACATAATTAAGTCTAATCTTTAAGCCTTATTTTTCTCATTTATAACATGGAGGTAATCACACCTGCCTCATAGAGTTGTTGTAAAGACCAAGTGCTTAGCACACTGTCACATAGTAAGCTTTCAGTCAACTGAGCCTACTACTTTATTAGATTAATGACTGGGGGTTAAAGAGATAAAGTAACATGAAAAATATTATTGGACAGGAAGCCCTTGAATCTACCTTACCTCTGTGAATCTCAGTTTCTTCATCTCTAGAAGGAAGACAACTCAATTGTTTTTGACTCAAAATAATCTGAGGATAAGTAGTCATATTTAAACAATGTCCAACACAAAGCCTGACACATATTACATATTCAAAATCCGGAAGTTACAAGATGAAGGAGGACGTAAGAGGAGGAAGATAAGGTTAAAAATCCAACATTGGTGTTGATCTGAAGTTGAAGTGACACCAGCAGTATATAAGACTGTTCCTGAGCAATATATTAACTAAAACATTTAACAGGGGATTCTGTGATCATAAATGTTCTAGTGCATGGTCTAACTTAGAAGATGTAGCCTACAGAATGGAACAATGAGCAATTAATGACCAAAATTCATTTCTGGTTATTTTTATTACCTGTATATTACAGAGGAGGCCTTATCTACACTTATTTCCTAGCAGCCATCAGATATCATTACATAGAACCATCACTTCTTCTAGTAGGCTTAACTGTGGGGGAGATATGTTCTAACTGGATAAATGGAAGAATAGATGAAAACTCACTTTCTGAGTTCCTGGCTTTGGAAGAGAGAAATGAGCTCATTAAGTTCTCTTCCCCAAGTCAATTAGCCATGCAATTAATCTCATTTCCATTTTTTTTAAAAACTCTATCCCCTTGCAAAACTTTGGCCAAATGCAAAATTTTGCTACAAAACAATGCCAGAGCATATTTTTTCCCCACCTCTTTGAAACTCTTCTTACAGACAACTTTCCTTACCCCATGGTGGCGCTTTTATTATTCAAGTTATGCTTTCCTGAATAAAAGGTGGTAGAAGTGATGATATGGAATCTGTGGTTCTGTCCTACTGATTATAGATACAGTTTGTCTTACAAAGCAACTGCTGGCTGTTTGAGTTTGGGATGTTGCCTACATGAGTTAATGGAGGAAATCCAGCAAAAGCCTGCCTCTGATATTTTTATGAAGACAATATTTCTGTTTTTTTCTTATTGTGATCTAAAAAATAAATCTCATTTAAGATTTTGTCTTTACTGTTAACCTCAAAGTGATTATCAAAAAGACTTGTAAATAAGACCACACTAATTACAAGAGCAATGCTTCAAATATATAGTCCTGGCTTTTTTAACATTTAAAATCAAAGAGGAATTTGCCACTGACCTAATGGAGTGGCTTGAGTACAAGTCACTGTTACTGAAAATGGCTCACCTCCCTTCTGTGGACAATAAAAGACCTGCAGAAATATTGACAACATTTTATCTCCTTAAAGAAAACAGCTGAGCTATCATTTACAACTCTCAAATTGAACTTTAAAAAAATATATATTATCATACTAGTGTGGCAAGAGTTTACAGAAAAAGCCAGTGCAGACCCAAGTCCTAAAATCGTAATTTATTCCTGCCAGGATGCTCCATTCAACCCAACAATTCCAGTGAGAATTCAGAGAAGTACATTTTTAAAACTATTTGAGAAAGGCTTTTTTTTTTAATTGTGAAGAAAAAGATATACTGCCCCAAAGACAATGGTTTAAAAATGTCATGTATCTTCAAAGAAATATAACGAGTAATTATTATTATTATTATTATTATTTAAAGATTTTATTTATTTATTTGACAGAGAGAGATCACAAGTAGGCAGAGAGGCAGGCAGAGAGAGAGAGAGAGAGAGAGAGGGAAGCAGGCTCCCTGCCGAGCAGAGAGCCCGATGTGGGACTCGATCCCAGGACCCTGAGATCATGACCTGAGCCGAAGGCAGCGGCTTAACCCACTGAGCCACCCAGGCGCCCAACGAGTAATTATTTTACAGTGCTTTACTTTTAAGTTTTGAATTGACATTGATACTTACAAGACATGGAAATTCATAGCAAGAGGAAGGTAACATATAGAGACATATTCTTTGGAGGTCTCCTCAAGATATATTAGGTTTTGTAGAGTTTTTGTCTCCAGATAACATAAAATATTTTGAGAAAATAGTGTTAAATGTACAGACATCACCTTGTCCAAATTGGCGTGAAATATAAGCAAAAGTCTATTATTCTTTTTTTTTTTTGGTACACATAAGATATTTTCCTACATACTTGGAGTTTTCTATGATATAGTACTTAATATAAATAAAAATCTGAAACAAAAAGTTATAAATATAAATGTAGAAAAGTACTCAAAATACAGTTTGAATTTAAAAACCAAGTTAAAGATAACATGTAAAGTATAATTCTGCCTTCTAGAGAAGTAGATTTATCTGTGGATATGAGTATAGAGCTACAACTTTAAGAAGGTAGAGACAGATGATACAGATTTATAATAACAATAATAAAAGATCTGTAAGGATTTAAACTTAGAGCATTTGCCAAAGTTATGTATGGGCGGTGAAGTTATAGATGACTTTTACTTTTTATAAGTTTATTTTTTCCACAGAATGCATTTATTACTAATGCATTAAAAATGGAGGGCAAATAAAATGCAAGTGCATGGATAGTTACAAGAAAATTATACATAATTTGCATGTAACACTTCACAAAGGAAAGCTAAGAAAATTAAAATGTTCCAGTTTTAAATTATACACAGATCAGCAAGATACTACAGAGAAAATGATTATCTTTTCAAGTATAATGTAGGCTGAGTTTATGAATTACCAGCAAACAGTATGAATTTTTTAGTTTTAATGTTTCCAAACAACACGATTAATAAGGATTTTGAGAGATGACAGTTGAAATTTCTGTAGTAAAATTTGATTAAAAAGATCAAGAACTAAATGACACACTGATACACTGGCCTTTGATCTTAAGGAAAAATGCTGTGTTACTATCATTTTATGCGGTTTACAAAGACAGATAAAAGACAAGCAATACTGTGTAGTCTATTCTTTGATTATAAAATTTCATGAAACTTAAATTCTTGGTTTCATAATTGTATTTCTTCACAATTCCTTCCAGATAACCCAGAGAACCATGACATAGTAATGTTTGAGTAAATTATGAGCATTTTGAGTAAATTTTTGAAATCTCCCCATTTTTTTCTATCTTTTCTATCAATGACTTTTAAAGTTTTATTTAAAACTTAGGAATATTTGTGCATATTTTATGCAGTTTCTGAACCAGATGGTTTTCTACTTAATGTTTTCCCAATCTCCAGTTGATCATTTGTCACTTTCAATTATGTATTTCTTCTATAACAACTGGATTTCCCCTGATATGTACCTGGATGCTCAGATTATAAGATAAGACAATGTGTATGTCAGGGTTGAGGACCTTTATTACTGATTGATTTAATTGCTTTCATTTTGATAGCATCTTAGGGGCTACTAATCAACCCCACGAAGTTGCAGCCAAACTCTTAGACATATTCAGGCAGGATAGTCATAGAACAATCAATGAATCCAGAAGACGGGAATGAAAATCTATTTCATTACATTGTATTGCAATCATACACAGTGGTATTTCTGTCTTTTGGATCATTAAACTAGAACAGTATTCTTCTGTTACCATTATACACTAACAAAGACAATATTCCAAAAAATAATTCACAGGTCCAAAAGCATTTGTACCAACTCACACTCATCACTCTCACTTTTGATTCCTTATTTGTGAATAACTTCAACTTGACAGAGAAAATATGAACTTCATATTTACTCAGTCACTTACCCAACAATCCTTAATGACCACTATGTGTCTTTGAAGAAAGAAAGGAGAAAATGTCTTCTTATCCAAAGATACATCAAAGCCCTGAGAGGTGGTGGTGGGGGCAGGGTTTAGGGGCATGCATAATCTTCCTGAAAGGTACAGAACTGCTCAACAGACTTAACAGACTCAGTGCCCTTTGAAAACTCAAGCTCAGAAAAATGGCCATGAATCATCAAAAAAGCCAACTTGTCTTCAACATTCATAGACTTAAGAAAACAGAAAAGAAAAAAAAATCCTACTTTTGAATTATTTCAGAAAAGGTATTGAATGGTTTCTTAAATGTTCATTTTTAAAAGTCACATCTGGGGACACCTGGGTGGCTCAGTGGGTTAAGCCTCTGCCTTCAGTTCAGGTCATGATCTCGGGTCCTGGGATTGAGTCCCACATCGGGTTCTCTGCTATGCAGGAGGCCTACTTCCTCCTCTCTCTCTCTGCTTGCCTCTCTGCCCACTTGTGATCTCTCTCTGTCAAATAAATAAAATCTTAAAAAAAAAAAAAGTCACATCTGGAGGGGTGTCTGGCTGGCTCACTCAGAATCATGCAATTCTTTATCTCAGGGTTATGAGTTCAATCCCATGTTGGGTGTAGAGATTACTTAAATAAATAAAAGACTTCAAAAAATTTTTAATTAAAAATAAAAAGTCATATCTGGAAAATCTGTAAGAAGTAGTTAATTCCCCAGTAATGGTAAACAATGAAATAAGAATTTATTTTTCCTTAAGTCTAGTACATAACATACACAGTAAAATTTCAGGGACACAAAAGACAACTATGAGCGCTGCCTGATTTTATTAAACATTTACAGAGAAAATAACATATAGTCTATACTTTTTAAATCACTGCAATTATCATGGGCTATTTTAACAGTCCATTTACTTATCCATTATCCTTATTTGACTCAAAGCTTCTTCAATCAGAAACCAGATTTTATTGATGAAATCAACCACAACATAATGCTTAAAATGTTATAATTACTCAAGAAACATTTATGAGTAAGGGAATGAACAAATGAATGTATAAAGGAGTGAATAAACCTGTGAATGGAAGATGCAACAAGAGCTCATTTCTATTAGTGAATTCATTTCCTTCATTCCTGGTTCTAGCAAAAAAAACAAAATGAAAGAAAATTCTTTCCTTTGCTACCCTCATTAGTAAAATACACACAGATGTCTTTATCTAGGCAATGTTTTCCATGCAATAAGAAAAGCTAATATGTTATGGTGTCAGTCCTAAGTGATTCATATTAACCAGCTGATAAATCTTTCTGATAACCTATGAAGTAAGTGTTGCTATTACCTCCATTTTACTGAGGAAAACTGAGGAATAGGAAAAAAAAAAACAATAATTTTCTAAAGTCACCTACTGGAATGACGGTTAGCATAAACTAGAATGTGAAAATTCATTAGGACAACAGTGCTTGTTGCATTTTATTCATTTCAATATTGCTAGTGCCTACAAACCCTCACACAAAGTAGGTACTCAATTTACATATATATGAAAAATATATGTTATATATAAATATATCCATATATGTGTGTATATATGCATATATAACATTCTCTTTGTTCTTTGAAACCCTCACTCCTAACCACCATGTTATGCTGGTTGCAGGGATAGAAAATTATCTCAGGGAGAGAGGTGTTGAGTTGGATCTACTATGACTATTCATACTTACCTCCTGCTCAGAGCCTAAACTAGATGACAGAATCCTCGAAATCCAAGATTGGATACACTCCCTCCCCACCCCCCACAGCTGGAAAATTCAGAGGAATGTATGTAGCCCCTGCCTGTGTGGGAAGGGGAGGAAGGCAATCTGTTCCAAAGTGAAAAATTATAAAATGCTCACTTTTTAGAAGTCAGTATGGTACTACTTACTGAGCTAAAAGAGGTAATTTGTCCAACTATTCCCAAATGGCGTAAATGAATTAGAGATCTTCTGAAAGTCTGTAAATTGCTCCTTTCTCATCAGATCAGTATGTTGGAAATTTTAAGAGCCTAAATCTCTAATAATAATAATTGTCCTCTGGCTCTATTCACAGCTTCCTCTTTCCGTTGGATGTAGCAGTTCAATTGTAATTCAAATGATGTAGTTTCAGGATAATTTCTTTTGTCTACTAGATATAGAAATCATCTTTATAAACATAAAAACTTCAGTATACTCTTACAACTACTTTTTCCGATAAAAGTTTCCCTATGCAACTCTAGTGCTCCAATCACAAAGGTATGATTAGACAAACTTGCTAATTTCTTATCAGTGATTGACTGGGCAGAGTGTGGGGGGTTGGCAAAAATAGATGAAATTTCCAACTGCATAGACAATCTAGACAGAAAGTGACTCAGTACTTTGCACATGATAGGGGATAAATATGTTTAAAGAATGCATGAATGAATGATCCCATCAATTGTTCATGTTTATGACATGTTACAGGACTGTATCTTAATGTTTCTAGTATTTATTTGAAGAGTAACATTAAAGGTTTAAAGATAAATGCAATATTTTCCAGCAGATTTTTACCTATAAGATTATTATGCAATCTCAATTAACAAACTCCAAACAATTATCATGCCTTGCCATTGAGAAGACAGAAATCTTCATGTATTTATCCTTCAACTCTTTTCTCAGTAATTATCTTTCCCTTGGTTAGAAATTCTCATATAATTAAAGTGCCCACAGAAAATATGTACTTAGCTGCTCTTTAGGTGCTGAAATTAATAGCATGAATTAAATACTAATACTATTGGACAATACTGATCAGACACTCTAGTAATACCATGATCATTAGCACTTAACATACAGAGCCTGACAATTCAACCATTAATACATGTTGGCTACTTTTAGAAAGTTTCTAATTTATGCAATGCCTTGTCTGTGCCTCTGAAGACAAAGCCCAATGGAGGATTAAAAAATCATCCAATAAAACAAATCTGATAACATGGGAAACAAAATCAACATTTGTGAAAATAGAAAGTGTAGGGGTTGCCTGGGTGGCTCATTCAGTTAAGCACCTGTCTTCAGCTCAGGTCATGATCTTGGCTTCTCCCTCTCACTCTCCCTCTGTGCTCTCCAACCCCCTCTCAAATAAATAAATAAATAAATAAAATCTTTTAAAAAAAATAAAAACTGCAAGCAGAATCATTTGGACAACTGCTTCAGTTCTACACGTGGTCTATATAAAAATATAACTGATGGGGGCCTGGATGACTCAGTCGTTTAGAAGTCTGACTCTTGGTTTCAGCTCAGGTCATGATCTCAATGCCGTGAGATCAAACCCTAGATGGGACTCTATTCTGAGTGCAGAGTCCTCCCTCTCCCTCTCTCTTTGCCTTTCTCCCTGTTTGTGCTCCCTCTTCTCTCTCTCTTGCTCTCACTCGACAATAAATAAAATCTTTAAAAATACATATAACTGATAGCAAATAAACTTGTAAGAAGGGAACTTCTGACTGTGAAAGCAGACCATCTAACAATGTGTAGCTGCTGAATGAGACAGATCTATTTGCATGACAAGCATGAAAGGAGTCTTATTAATTTTGAATACTGGTCATTGTTTAATATGCGATTCTCCCTTGGCCTGCCTGCCTTTCTTTATTGTCTCTTTCTCTTTAATTGTAGGACTTGTCAGGGCACTAAATAGAAAAGACACATATGAGATACTTCTCCCAAGAGTCCTGGAGGAGGATTTTATGTTTCTTCCAGTTTGCAGGTAGTGGCCAAGCCAAGGCAATATCACTTTAAGGAAACCATAATGATTTACCCCTACCGATATGCGAGAAAACGTGTCCTGGAGTAGAGAACACATTTGTATAGGGGAATTTGCACTATTTTATAAAGGATGCCAATGAAAAGAAAATGGAGTCATCATATTAAGATGTTCTTTACATGTACTTCGTCAAAATACGGATTCATATTTTAAGAAATAAAATACATTTTTAAAAAGATTTTATTTATCTTAGAAAGAGAAAGACAGCAGATGTACAAACAGGGAGCGAGAGAAGGGGAAGGTGAGGGAGAAGAATCTGAAGCAGACTCCTCACTCAACAGGGAGCCCAGGGCCGAGCCTGGAGGTCACGACCTGAACGAAACCAAGAGTCAAGATGCTTAACCAACTGGCCTACCCAGGCACCCCACCATTATGTCTTTCAGTTTTTAGGGTTTCTCTACACTCAGTGAGTGGATACAGAAATGCATCTGAGTTACTATTTGGATAGAAAGCCATTTTATATTGGAAATTTTATCTAATATTATGTTTGAATACCAGATTAGTAAATTTAAAAAATCCTTTCATTAGTATAGCTACATTTAAATATTTAAGATTTAAAATGTCAATGATGTTTATATTACCTATTAATTATGAATTGTTGGTCTGAATAATTTGTTTGCACTAAAGTCATCTCCATTCATTATAGTAATTAGTGTCTGCCAGGAAATCTTTTTTGACTTTCATAAATGAAAGTCCTTCAATATTTTCAAATACTTGCATCTGTAATCAAGATGTTATGGCTGTACTGTAGCATAATGTTCTACACATGAAAGGCATTTCATAAATATTTGTTGAATGAAGCTAGCAAATGATCAATCTTCACATTAGAACTATAAAAGTACACAGTAATCATGAATTTTGAAATAGTCATTCCATGCCAAAGAGAGTCACCTCCACTTTGATTTTAGCAGTAGCAAGAATACTTAACATAGACGATATGTTCCTGATAGATTAATAAATCATACTATAGTATTTTAGGAAAATTATGTTAAAATATTTAGGACTGTAAAATTTATAAATAATAAAAAAGCAAACAACTGTGTTCTTCTATTCACCACCTGACTTAAAAAACAAAACACCACAGTATTCATTCCACTCCACCAGTAACACCTGAATGTAGTAATAAGCATTCACAGGCTTTTCTTCATATTTACACTTCATATTTATGTATGTATTACTTAGTAACAGTTTTGTTTTGTGTGTTTTTAAATTTTACATAATGATATACTGTATATATTATTCTACAAGCTTTTTGTATTCAATTGTTTAAGAGTCTAGTCATGTTGCTGTAATAGCTATATGCATTCAGCCCTGCTGCTATGCGGATCCATTTAAATATTTGCAAATTGTTTTCCCATAGTGATGGCTCCTTCCCATCAGTGGTAGATGCATTGTCAGTAATCTACACTCTTGTCAGCAACTGAAATTTTCAGAATTTTTTGTGAATCTTTACCAACCTCATGAGAATAAAATGTTATCTCATGGTTACGATTACTTTACTGATAACCAGTAAAATTGCAGATGTTTTCATATGTATATTGATTCTTTGAGCTGCCATTTCTAGCATCTTCTGCAAATTAGCTGGTTCAATTTTCTTGGTCTGCTTTTCAATTAGTCTGATTTTAAATCAGACTTTGTTATATGTGTTGTGTTGCATTGTGTTGCTAATATAATCTGCTAATCTGTAACTTTTTCTTTTTTTTAAATGGTAGCTTTTGATGAAGTTTCTAATTACAATGTAGCCACATTTATTAGTTTCTTCTCTCATAGTTATGCTTCTTGTATTCAGGAGTTGTAAAGACAGTCTATATTTTCTGTGGAGAATGATTTTTAAATTAAATTTCCCATATGTTATTTTGGCATATTATTTTCACATTTCTATCCTATATCTATCTGCCTTACTGAATTCTCCTTAATATTTAATAATTTGTGGAATTTTTTTTTTGCATTTTCTGCCTAACTTATCTTCAGACATTGACAGTTCATTTCTTTCTAATTTTTAAGAGTTTATTTCGTTTTCTTATCATATTGAGCTGGCTAGATCTTCCAATAAAATGCAAAATAATAGACATCCTTTTCTTATTCCTGATTTTGAAGGGAATGCTTCAATGGATTCACCATTATGTACACTGTTAAGACTAGAAAACTACAGATGGTCTTTATCAGGTTAAGACGCTCTTCTTCAACCGAGAGTGTCCTAAAAACACTTGTCTAGATGGTTGTTAAGTTTCATTTTTTTTAATATTATGAAATGTTTTGTTTTTTTAATTTATTTTATTTTTTCAGTGTTCCAAGATTCATTGTTTATGTACCACACCCTGTGCTCCATGCAATACGTGCCCTCCTTAATTAGATGGGTGTTAAGTTTTATCAACTGCTTTTTTCCAATTCTATTGAAATGATCATGTTTCTCCTTTCTTGAGTTAATGTGATGAATTATATTGATAGTTCTATTAATATTAAATCTTACTTGCATTCCTGGGAGAAACCCAATTTGGCTACTATATATTATTGTTTTTATGAAAAGCTAGATTTGGTTCAACATTTAAAAATCTTTGGTTTTGTTTACATGGGAGAGTGATCTTAAACTTTCTTTTTTGTACTCTTCTTGTTTGATTTGGCATCCTGGCCTCCACAATTCATTCTACTGACACAGTTCAAAACAAAGCACTATGCCTTCAGATAAAACCCCAACACACTATATATTTAACTTGCTTATTTTAATTCGTTTGCCTCACCTACCCCCCAAACAACAACTCTTTAAGAAGAATAATTGGGGGTGCCTGGGTGGCTCAGTGGGTTAAGCCTCTGCCTTCAGCTCAGGTCATGATCCCAGGGTCCTGGGATGGAGCCCCGCATCGGGCTCTCTGCTCACCAGGGAGCCTGCTTCCTCCTCTCTCTCTGCCTGCCTCTCTGTCTACTTGTGATCTCTCTCTCTGTCGAATAAATAAATAAAATATTTAAAAAAAAAAAAAAGAAGAGGAATAATTGTGTTTTGCCCAGAGATCTAAACCTACTGCTCAGCAAATGAGTACTCAATAAAATTTTGTTGGATTAATAAAAGGCTTGTAAGTTTAGTTGGGATTTTTTCCATCTATTTTTACTTTTCTTGACTCATTTGGATAATAGTGAAATGACTGTATATATTAATTTACTTAGAACTATTTACTTATTGCGTACAATGTGTCATGACTACAAATTCTATATAATTTGTTGAGACTACTATTATTGATTAGTTTATGATCAATGTTCATAAATTTTCCATGTGATCTTGACATGAATGTGCATTTTTTCATTGTTGGATACAGGAATCTCTTAGATAAGGCTTCAAATTACTTCAATTCTCAATTATTAAGGATTTTAATTTTTTAACTGCCTGTTTGATTAATTACCAAATGGGATATATGAAAGTCTCCAACATTCTCCTTCTAGTTCTGTCAAATTTTGCTATATACTTTTGAATCTATGTTATCAGATGTATGTAATTTTTAAATTATATAATTTACCATTATGTAATAAAACACCTTATCTCTAATAAAATTTTTTACTTAAAATCTATTTTATCTAATACTGTATCGCTTAAGCAGCTTTTAAATTTTTAAGCTTCACGTGTGCTTGTGTTTTAGGTATATGTCTCACCATCTCAACATCAGGGCCATTTTGAACCCTATTGGAACCTGAGGCCAAATAAAATTATGTACCCCTATATACATTTATAAAATATCCTCCTATATTGTGGAGAAAGTTAATAAACACTATATAATCAAAAAGTATAGCTATATATAACTCATCATCTTGACCAATCTGTTTCCAAACCATGGCCAACCTTCATATGAGGTAGACACAGGAGAGCCTCATAGAACTGCTAGGAAGGAGTTGTGGCTGACTGGAAACTGCTCTCATTGCTAAGTAACAAAAAATTATAAAACAACAATTTACTTTTATTTAGATATTTACACATTTTTCCTCCTAGATTTTAGTATTATTTTGTCTTTTTTAAGTATTATATTAAGATACTCTTTATCTTGATTAGTAAGTTCTTTGGTGCCTTCTTAAAAATTGTGCCTAAGGGACTGTCTCACATTAATGCAGGCTTTGCTCAGACAAGAGTAGATATTATATTTTTGTGGGTATGACAGCACTTAATTTTAATGGACAATTTTAACACATTTATATTTGTTATGACTGTTGAGATATTTGGGCTTTATATTTTCTTTTTTTCTGTCAGTCTGGTTTGTTTGTTTGTTTGTTTGTTTATTTATGTGTTAGGTTAGGTTAGTCATCATACAGTATGACTTTCTATTTTCTATATATTTTATATTCTTACTTCCCACTCTTTCTTTTTGTCTTATTTTAAGAAAGATGTTTCTTCCTTATTTTCCATATTTTGGGGAAGTTATAAACTATATTTCTTCTCTTTTGCTGTGTTATTCTTAAGTAAAAATGTCACTTAAATTAAAATTTGAAAATATTCCACACTCTTCAAGAATAACTTAAGGACTTCTGGGGCACCTGGGTGGCTCAGTCAGTTAAGCAGCCACCTCTTGATTTCAGCTCAGGTCACTATCTCAGGGTCCTAGGATCGAGCCCCACCTCATGCTCTGCATCAGGCTCCATTCCTAGCAGGGAGTCCTCTTGAGGATTTTCTCTCACCCTCTCCCTCTGCCTCTACCCTTCTCTCCATTTGTACTCTCTCTCTAAAATAAATCAATAAATCTAAAAAAAAGAATAATTCAAAAAAACCTTTGATTTGGTCTCTTTAAATGTAATCATTACTGTCAGTCTTAAGTGCTACTTTTTCAATAGACTATAATTTTTAAAGCATTTTAAGTTGAAAGAAAAATTGAGAGACCAATAAAGAGTTCCCATATACCTCCTGTCCCTACCTATTCACAGAACCCCCAACTTTCAACATCTGGCATCAGAGTAGACTATTGTTATAAACTGATAAACCTAAATTAACACATCATTATTAACCGAAGTGATAGTTTACATTAGGGTTTATGATATGTATGTGGGTCTATTTCTATTCCATTCCACTAATTTATTTGTTTATTTTTGTCAAGACCATATTGTTTTAATTACTGTAACTTATATCTTAAGGTCAGGTAATGTCAGGAGCCCAACTTTGTTCTTGTCTTTCAATATTGTCTTGGCTATTTTGTGTCTTGTATCCTTCCAACAACCTTAAGAAATAGCCCATCTCTAAAGGCACAGGAAACAAAAGCAAAAATTAACTATTGGAACTTCATCAAAATAAAAAGCCTTCTGCACAAAAAGAGAAGCAGTCAACAAAACTAAAAGGCAACCCACAGAATGGGAGGAGATATTTGCAAATGACACTATAGATAAAGGGCTCATATCCAAGATCTATACAGAACATCTCAAACTCAATACCAATAAAAACAAATAATCCAGTCAAGAAATGGGCAGAAGACATAACAAACACTTCTCCAAAGAAGACATACTAATGGCTAACAGATACATGAAAAAATGTTCCATGTCACTAGCCATCAGGGAAATACAAATCAAAACCACAAAGAGATCCCACCCTACACCAGTTAGAACGGAAAAAATTAATAAGATGGGGAAAAACAAAGGTTGGCAAGGATGTGGAGAAGGGGGAATCCTCTTACACTGTTGGTGAGAATGCAAGCTGGTACAGCCACTCTGGAAAACAGTGATAAGGAGGTTCCTTAAGACATTAAAAATAGAGCTACCCTACAACCCAGCAATTGCACTACTGTGTATTTATTCTAAAGATACAGATGTAGTGAAAAGAAGGACCACATGCACCCCAATGATCATAGCAATATCCACAATAGCCAAACTGCGGAAGGAGCTGAGATATCCTTCAACTGATTAATGTAAAAAGAAGATGTGGTCCATTTATACCGTGGAATATTACTCAGCCATCAGAAAGATGAATTCCTACCATTTTCATCACCATGGATGGAACTGGAGGGGATTATGCTAAGTGAAATAAGTCAAGCAGAAAAAGACAATTGCCATATGGTTTCATTCATATGTGGAACATAAGGAATAGTGCAGAGGACCATCGGGAAAGGAAGGGAAAACTGAATAGGAAGAAATAAGAGAGGGAGACAAACCATGAGAGACTCTGGACTTCAGGAAACAAACTGAGGGTTACAGAAGGGAGGGGGTGGGGAGATGGGGTAGCCAAGTGATAGGTTTTAAGGAGGGCACGTAACACGATGAGCACTGGGTGTTACATGCAACTAATAAATCATTGAACACTTCATCAAAAAATAATGATGTGGGGTGCCTGAGTGGCTCAGTGGGTTAAGCCGCTGCCTTCAGCTCAGGTCATGATCTCGGAGTCCTGGGATCGAGCCCCGCATCGGGCTCTCTGCTCTCTCGGGGAGCCTGCTTCCTCCTCTCTCTCTGCCTGCCTCTCTGCCTGCTTGTGATCTCTCTGTCAAATAAAAAAAAAAAAATCTTAAAAAAAAAAAAAAACTAATGATGTACTATATGTCAGATAATTGAACTTAATTTTAAAAAAAGAAATAATGTGTTGATATCCACAAAATAACTTCTTGAAATTTTGGTCAGGATTACACTGAAGCTATAGATAAAGGTAGGAAGACCAGACATCTTGACTATATTGTCTTCCTGTCTATGAACATGGAATAACTAGTACAAAGATTAAAAATAATAACATCACCGTGTGCCAGATAGGAAATGAAATTTGGGGCCTTGACTCACTAAACATACATCCAATAGAGATTCTATGATATGAACTATCTGAAGGCTAGTTACATAAAAAATTAATTCATTAGTATTTATAAGATTAGAGTATAAAATGAAATTCATTTAGAGTAACATCTTTCTGTGAGCAAACAAAAAACATTACTGGGAAAGCTTGATGTATAATGAAAATATGACTTAAGTTAGTCATGATGACTCATACTTTTGGACTTTAGTGCTCTAAAGGAACACACTTTCTAAAATAACAGGAAATATTCATTTACATAATAAGCATTGTAGAGTGTGATGTTGGCACCATTCAAATTATTGAATGATAGGAAGGCCTTTTATATAAAATGTTTTAAGCTGGCTCTGCTATTTATAATACTAACAAAAATGCATATTGATAGCTTGATTGTAGTTAATTCATAAAAGCCATGATTAATGCTATAAAAGGGTCACAAATCAGAGCCAAAGAATAAGAGAAGTAGTCATGGTTACTAATAAATTGCTCTGTGAACACTTGGCCACCCTTGCAGGTAATGATGTCACAAAATGATGACAGAATAGCTAAGTAGCCAACAAAGTACCAGTGCTTGGCGGAGGCACTGATGATTGCATCACTCTTAACCAAGAGTCCCTGAAAGATTAACATAACTATTAAAAGAAAATGAAAAATCATAAAGATGCAAGTTTCAACTGATAACACACTCCTCAAAGCTTGATTCTATCAACACGTGAATTCTTAGCCCAGGTAAAGAGAAGAGGAGGGGTAATGGGCATATTCTATGTAACCGTGTTAGATGACATAAATTTACATACCTAAGCTTCCAATCCCTAGGTTGTATTCTGTATCTAAGACCTGAAGCATACTTTTTTTATAGTTACAATGGAATTCTTGAGCAGGTGAACCAGAGATACATTATTGCAATAAAGCTAATAGCATAAGTAGTTAGGAAATGATCTTAAAAACAAAAAAAAATGTGAGGAGACTAGCAGTGGGGTAGGGGGGCATTTTAGAAATCTATGCACCAAAAGAATGCATGTTGAATAACTCCATGATATTAAATCTTAGAACATGCAAAGCCAATCTATAGTGACAGAGGGCAGACTGGTGGTTTCCCAGGAGTGAAGGTTGGGGAGGAGACACTGACTGCAGAGGAGAATAAGAAAATATTTAGAGAGACAAAAATATTCTGATCTTGAATATGGAGGTGACCACACAAGAGTATACATTTGCTAATACTCATCAAACTATATATTTTTAAATGGGTACATTTTATCATATGCAAATCATTTCAGGAAGGTTGCTTAAAAAGAACAATCACTAGTTGTGCCAGATGTTATCATGGTTCAAATTAAATAAAAGGTACAAAAAAATCTCTGTATTATGTCCACAACTGTATATGAATTTCAATTATCTCAAAATAAAAAAATTCACTTAAATTTTAAAATACATGTATAAGTAAGAGTGATTATCCGTTATCCAAAAATTAACCATTGAAAGAGAATATGTGTTTCTTATCAAATGATTCACAGAGTTAAATGCCCTGTAATCCTGAATTCTCCTTTGAAACATTCAATTCTGCTTGAAAGTTACTGAACAGTATAATCTTTTGGGATTTGTTTTGCTCTAGATTAATCCTAAAATGGAACCAGTAAACTATTCACTGTTTCAGTCATTTCTACAGGAGAGATGTCACAAATACTCTAAAATTATTCCCTATTAATGAAATATGCAACTATCACTTATGGTATGTAACATACATTAAACTCAAATCCTTAAAACTGCCAGTACAACCACCAAAATATGTCAGAGTTCCATACAGTAGTGCTGAGGAGAATCACTGAGCTTCTCCATGGTAGATGTTTCAGGTTTCACAAAATACAATGAAATATTTAAGAATAAAGTCAATTGGCTTGAAGTTTAACTCAAGATCAGAGAGGTCTTCAGTAATAGTTTTTCTTAAGAGGTTGCTTTGTTTGTTTTTAATTTTGTGAGCAGACAAAGGAAATGGGATATACCAATGAAGTTATGAATTAGTCAATCTTGCTATTCCCAGAATAATTAATCATGTATTCTTACTACTAGTGAAAGTCTTAATCTATTAAGAGGATGAGGTATTAACATAAGTGAGGTCACCCAAATATAAGGCCATAGACAGTAGTGTATATGGTAGCAAACCAAAGAATGATACTGCTCCAAAGAGGGTAATTGTTACCTTGAGTTAAGCTGATGGGGAAATATAAGCATAGTGTTGAATTATTTTCTGATTAATAGAAGCCAGAAATGCAGCAGAGGAGGAGGAACAGGAGGAGGAGGAAAAGGGAAAATTCTTTCCATAAATTAAGTAACAAATTATTTAAACATTGTTCCCACCTGTGGACCACTGATTATGACATCAACTTTATAAAAAACTAAATGCTTTATATAGAAAATTCCCTGGAATGGTTCTATGTCAGAACTTGCCTCTGAATTTGCCATTGTACTCCTTTCTCCAACTTCATTCATTTTCACTTCCTCTAAAAACACTTTCTTATAGGACTGCCAATTGCCAAGAACTGGCATATTCTCAAGGCTTACGTTTTCATCTGTTTGCCAAATGGCTGTAATATAATTCACAGAAGCCCTGTTTATTGAGTAATATTATTAATGGTTAGCATAATACTGTGAAATTGAAGATACTCTTTTTTGGATTATGTCCAGATCTTTAAAAAGAACACTGATTCCAATAGGAAATGGATGGCTTATATTAAAACTTATTATTTTAAAAAAGTAGAACAATGTGAAAAGCATTTGAATAAATATATTTTGAAATTATTATAAGATACCTTTTTCAGATATGTAAGCCCCACGTGTATTAAAATACTTTGAATGATAACAATAGGAGAATGGCATATTTTGAATGCTTTATAAAATCATTTCTCATTTTCAACACATTATTGAAAATATCATAGCACTGAGAAATCATTCAACACTCTATTGAATTTTTCCCTTCAGCTACATTTGCCAAACTTTGCTAAGTGAATGATATATGTTGCTTTTTTTATTTATGGCTAAATTCATAAATTATCAAAATATGTCAAGGAAGAGAATAACAAAAAAATTCAACTTTTTACCTTTGTTTCCAAAAGACACATAATATCTAAATAAGAAGCATTAAAATGTATTCTCAACCTAAATTATAGTTAATTATTTCGCTAGTTCATAATCCAACAGTCACCACCTGAGACCAAGTCTGAAAATCCCAACTTGAATTCTGAAACCAATCATGAGCCATGATTCATTTAATGGCTCTATTTTTAAGGGGAAGCATGAAATCATCCAAGAATCATAAAATATCAATCACTCAACTGTGAGCAATTAAAGAGAGAGAAAGGGGGGAAATGGGATGGGATATCAAAAGGAAAAGGGAGACAGGGGTAGGGGATGGAGGGATGAGAATTAACTAGTCTAAACAAAGCAAGAGAAGCTCAGGAAACAACATATCAGATGAAAGCATTACCCAGTCTTTAATTTGCATATATTGTACAAATTCAGATCAAGGTGCCTCACTGAATTCATCCCCAAGTGTGTTTTAACTGAGCTCTTGGTGAGTTTGGGGAGGAGGAGTGAGGTTAATAAAAGATATTACTGATTGCAAGGAAAAGGAAGTGTCTATTTAAAGGAGAAGATGTTAGGAAAAATAAAATAAAATGTCACTTTAACTGTAAAATCAAGAACAAATCAAACTGGCAAAAACTTAAATACACAATTATGGCTGAATAAAGAGTGAATCAATCAAGTTCACCTAATTAATTTCCTTTCTGGGACAATATGATAAGCCATACAATCAAACACACTAAAATCAATGCTTTTTAAAAAGATTTTTTTTCTCATGATACTCTAATCAAACCAAATTCAAAGCCTATAGATGTTAGAAATCCAAAAATATGTAAAAGATTCCTTCGTTCAAAGCAATTATCAACCAGTGGTGAAGACTAAAAGTATAAATTAAAAGATCAACAATATAAAGCAATGATCTGGAGAATAAGTTCAAAGGAACATCTGAATTAGAACATGAAAGTTTTGGCTTGAGCACATAGAAAGAAAGAAAGCTGTAACAAAATCGAAGACTGAGTTGAAAGTGAGGGCCAGGACTACATCCTAAATGTGCTAGAGGAAGTCTGAATTGTAAATAATATTCTTGCTAACTATATGCACTAATGTTGTCACTGGAAACAAATTAGATCAGATTTAGAATCTCAGAAGATAGAAATGGAGTTTCTAAAATCTTGACAGATGGTTTTTAAAAAACAAGATGTTCCATGATATCTTATAACAAATGACAGAAAAGCAAAGTGACTAATTAAACACACATATGAGGCGAAGTTTAGGAGACAAGTAGGAATCTCTGACAGTGCTACATTATGAGGTTAATAAAAGAAATCCCTGATTGCAAGGAAGGAGAAATATGCATCTTAAAAAATCAAAAGAAGAAGACACCAGAAAAAATATAATAATTGTTACTTTAAATTTAAAATCAAGAACCAATCAAGTTGGGAAAAAATTAAACACACAATTATGGCTGAATAAGAATGAATCAATCAAGTTCATCCAATTAATTAGTCCTTATACTGTAAAGAATTTTAAATATGTATATGACAAAATATGTCAATATTTTTTTTCATGGTACTGATATATTTCTTTGTTTCTATTTGTATTAGTTTTGCTTATGAAGTCCCTAGCTTAAGGTTTAGAAATTTTAATCCTTATTTTAATAGATTTATAATTACTTTTATAGTTAAGTCTTTAAGTCACTTGGACTTCTATACATACGATGAAGTAGGGCTTTAACTTTTTTTTCCCCCAAATTGATATCAATTGCCTTAAATATCACTTACCAAAGACTCCATACTATTTATTTTTTATCATTGATATGATTGTTACTGCTGCTATACTTGCTTTCATAACAGCTGTGACTGATGTTGATGCTGGCTATTTCTATCAGTGAATATCTATCAATTTCTTTTCCATTTACTTCTTTTTCTTAAAGATGTAACTAAGTCTCTACTTCAACCATAAAACGTCCCCTGACCATCATTAGACAACATTTTACTAGATTTTCAAATAGATAAATTTACTGATATCAGTAATGAATTCAACTTAATTGCTACAAATTCTGCATCAAAAGACTCTTCTGCTACATAGACACTTTGTATAAATACCCTTTAGATGCAGGATTCAGACCCTTATTTTTAGTGCCATTCTATCCAGACACAATTAAAATTAAAAATTGTTTAATAGAACACAAAAACACTAATAAAACAAAAGTAAAAGTAAAGTCAAATCCCAAGGTTTAATCTTAGTTTTTACTTTTCCGATAGAGTTTATTTTTAAAAACATTTTCATCTTTTTAAATTTTTTTTAATAAGAACACTTTAATTTATTTTTTTTTAATTTTTTTTTTATTTTTTTCAGCATAACAGTATTCATTATTTTTGCACCACACCCAGTGCTCCATGCAATCCGTGCCCTCTACAATACCCACCACCTGGTGCCCCCAACCTCCCACCCCCCACCCCTTCAAAATTCTCAGATCCTTTTTCAGAGTCCATAGTCTCTCATGGTTCACCTCCCCTTCCAATTTCCCTCAACTCCCTTCTCCTCTCCATCTCCCCTTGTCCTCCATGCTATTTGTTATGCTCCACAAATAAGTGAAACCATATGATAATTGACTCTCTCTGCTTGACTTATTTCACTCAGCATAATCTCTTCCAGTCCCGTCCATGTTGCTACAAAACTTGGGGATTCATCCTTTCTTTCTTTCTTTTTTTTTTTTTTTTTACAGCTTTATAAACATATATTTTTATCCCCAGGGGTACAGGTCTGCAAATCGCCAGGTTTACACACTTCACAACACTCACCATAGCACATACCCTCCCCGATATCCATAACCCCACCCCCTCTCCCAACCCCCTCCCCCCATCAACCCTCAGTTTGTTTTGTGAGATTAAGAGTCACTTATGGTTTGTCTCCCTCCCAATCCCATCTTGTTTCATTTACTCTTCTCCTACCCCCTCGACCCCCCATGTTGCATCTCCTCTCCCTCATATCAGGGAGATCATATGATAGTTGTCTTTCTCCGATTGACTTATTTCGCTAAGCATGATACCCTCTAGTTCCATCCACGTCGTCGCAAATGGCAAGATTTCATTTCTTTTGATGGCTGCATAGTATTCCATTGTGTATATATACCACATCTTCTTTATCCATTCGTCTGTAGATGGACATCTAGGTTCTTTCCATAGTTTGGCTATTGTAGACATTGCTGCTATAAACATTCGGGTGCACGTGCCCCTTCGGATCACTATGTTTGTATCTTTAGGGTAAATACCCAGCAGTGCAATTGCTGGGTCATAGGGTAGTTCTATTTTCAACATTTTGAGGAACCTCCATGCTGTTTTCCAGAGTGGTTGCACCAGCTTGCATTCCCACCAACAGTATAGGAGGGTAATTTATTTTTTAAAAGATTTTATTTATTTATTTGACAGTCAGAGATCACAGGTAGGCAGAGAAGCAAGCAGAAAGAGGAGGAAGGGAAGCAGGCTCCCCACTGAGCAGAGAGCCCGATATGGGGCTCGATCCCAAGGCTCTGGGATCATGACCTGAGCTGAAGGCAGAGGCTTTAACCCACTGAGCCACCCAGGCATCCCGACATTTTCATCCTTTTGAAGGCTTCTTTTTCTACCAAAAATTTCCTGAAATAATTGATATTTTAGGCTCATATCAATTTATTTTTATTCAAACCCAGTAGGTAGACCAAAATTAAGTTTAAAAAGTTATACTTATTGTGCATGGTATAAGAGAATAGTCGAGTTTCATTCTTCTGTTTATAGCTGTCCAATAACCTAGCACCATTTATTGAAGAGACTGTCTCTTTTCCATTGGATATTTTTTCCTGCTTTGTCAAAAATTAGTTGACCATAGATATGAGGGTCCATAATCTGGACTCTATTCTGTTCCACTGATCTATGTGTCTGTTTTTGTGCTAGTACCATGCTGTCTTGGTGATCAAAGCTTTGTAATATGACTTAAAATCAGGCAACATGATGCCCCCAGCTTTGTTCTTCATTTTCAACATTTCCTTGGTGATTTGGGGTCTTTTCTCATTCCATACAAATTTTAGCATCGTTTATTCCAGCTCTTTGAAAAATGCCATTGTTATTTTGATTGGGATGGCACTGAAAGTATAGATTGCTCTGGGCAGCATAAACATTTTAACATTAATTCTTCTGATTCATGAGCATGGAATATTTTTCCATCTTTTTGCGTCTTCTTCAATTTCTTTCATAAGTGCTCTATGGTTTCTAGAGTATAGATCCTTTACCTCTTTTGTTAGGTTTATTCCTAGGTATCTTATGGCTTTTGTTACTATTGTAAATGGGCAGTTTTCTTAAAGAATGAAACAAAACTGGGCCACTCTCTTACATCATACACAAAGATAAACCCTAAATAGATGAAAGACCTTGATGTGAGACAGGAATCCATCAAAATCCTAGAGGAGAATATAGGCAGTAACCTCTTCAATATCATTCACAGCAACTTCTTTCAAGACACATCTCCAAAGGTAAGAGAAACAAAAACAAAAATGAACTTTTGGGACTTCACCCAAATAAAAAGCTTCCTCACAGCAAAGGAAACAATCAACAAAACAAAGAGACAATCCATGGAATGTTAGAAGATATTTGCAAATGAAGCTACAGATAAAGGGCTGGTATCCAAGACCTATAAAGAACTTCTCAAAGTCAAAGCCTAAATAACAAATAATCAAGTAGAAAAAATGGGCAGAAGACATGAACAGACACTTCTCCAAAGAAGACAAAAAAAAAAAAAAAATGGCTAACAGACACATGAAAAAGTGTTCAACATCATTAACTATCAGGGAAATTCAAATCAAAACCACACTGAGATACCACCTTATACCAGTTAGAATGGAAAAAAATTGACAAGGCAAGAAACAAAAAATGTTGGAGAGGTTGTAGAGAAAGGGGAACCCTCTTACACTGTTGGTGGGAATGCAAGTTGGTATAGCCACTCCGGAAAATAGTGTGGAGTTTCCTCAAAAAGTTAAAAATAGAGCTACCCTATAACCCGGCAATTGCACTAAAAGGTATTTACCCCAAAGATACAGACGTAGTGAAAAGAAGGATCACATACACCCCAATGTTCATAGCAGCAATGTGGACAATAGCCAAACTGTGGAAGGAGCCAAGATGCCCTTCAACAGACAAATGGATAAAGAAGATGTGGTTCATACATACAATGGAATATTACTCATCCATCAGAAAGGATGAACACCCAACATTTTCATCACCATGGATGGAACTGGAGGAGATTATGCTAAGTGAAATAAGTCAAGCAGAGAAAGACAATTATCATATTGTTTCACTTATTTGTGGAATACAAGGAATAGCGTGGAAGATATTAGGAGAAGGAAGGGAAAAATGAAGGGGGGTGGAAATCAGAGGATGAGATAACCATGAAAGACTATGGAATCCAGGAAGCAAACTGAGGGTTTTAGAGGGGAGGAGGTGGGAGGATGGGTTAGCCCAGTGATGGGTATTAAGGAGGGCGTGTATTGCATGGAGCACTGGGTGTTATAAGCAAGCAATGAATCATGGAATACTACATTAAAAAGTAATGATGTACCGTATAGTGACTAATGTACCATGATAACAATTTTTTTTAATTTATATTCACCATTTCTTCATCCCTCTCCCATTTCCACTTTTTTAAAAATATATATCCATGTATCAAACAGAGAACTCACGTGAAGTCCTTGGGTGAAGCTGTCTAGAGAGCAGAGGCATTGATAGGGCCGACTTGTTGTATCACACTTATCAGCATGACCATAGCACTGACATCTGTGAACAGGAACATCAGACAATTCCTAAGCCAACTCAACTATGAATATATTTAAGGACCTGTGAATATATCCACTGTGTGGATCCAACAAGGAAGTCAAGTATGTTAATCAACACAAAATTCAGTTTCTCTTTTATCATATAGATGTTCATGAAAGTTGTTGACTGATCCTAAAGTACTGGATAAAGTGTTATCAATATCCAAACCATATTGTTCTGAGAAGGTAATTTTTAAGACTCCCTAGGAAAAGAGTTGAGGGTTGTTTCCACCTACGACAGTACGTAGCAAACTTGCCAAGGCATTTACTGAAACTGTTAAAGACAGAATTGGAACTAGAAAGTTTAAAATAAACTGCAGGATGAAATTAACATATTTCAATTATTTGGGATGTTTTCCCCCAAAGTTAGATGGTGAATATTTAATAGTATTATTATTTATTTTATAGTATTACTAAACAAACAATACTTATGGTTTGGTATTTTGGTCTGTTTCTAAAGATGTACTTTATTTACAGCGCATATCACTCTTCTAGCACAATTTGATTCTAAATATAACCTATATGTGCCATTTCCATACCAGTATCTCCAGTTATCCATGTTTTGATATATTGTGAGCCATGTTCTCAAATATAATCAGATGTTTATAAATTATTTAGGGAATATTAGTTTTTCTTCCTAGGAAGACAAATATTCCCCATAAACTTGTGAATTGTAAACTCAGAGAGATCAAGCCCTGTATTTACAAAGTGGATGGTAATATAGTTGTAACTTGAAATCTAGCTCCTGCTCTCTGATTTCAAGAACACTTGAAAATTATATTCCAGAAAAAAACTAGGAAAATACTTGGTAAATTATTTCTAAGCCCGATTCAGGGTATCATACCTTCTAAACCCAATTTTAGCTTTTGAAAATCGATTCCATAACAATGTGGTCTTACATACAGAAAAGAATTACATACATATCTTTCCGAAAAATCTTAGAGTAGGAAACCATTTCAAAATGTGAAGTTTGGAATCTGGCTTGATCGAAATCTTAATGTATTTTTAAATAAGTATGACAAAAATCTGGTTGAAAACAAAACTCATAGGGAAAAGGACCCTGCCATCAAAGTGTGGTAATTAACATTACCTCCCAGTGATGGTGATTTCATTGACTGCATAGTATCTGTGTCTGAGGCTGATAGGAGTCTCAGTTGTATAGTACTGTCCATGAAAATGAAGTCTTATTTGTGTGGCTTTTACAAACTCTTGAAGAGATGGGGTATTATAAAAGTCATTGTAGCCAGGTCGATGATTTGGTCCAGGTGATAGAATGCTAAATGTGATGTTACCATGGGAATATGGAGTAAAACTGTTGGTGAAAA
The DNA here is from genome assembly GCF_902655055.1 of Lutra lutra. Classification (NCBI taxonomy): domain Eukaryota; kingdom Metazoa; phylum Chordata; class Mammalia; order Carnivora; family Mustelidae; genus Lutra; species Lutra lutra. Next base: position 54,542,217 of record NC_062292.1, read on the forward strand.
AAAATTTAAGTCATTAAAAGCTATTCATATTTTTAACAAAACATCATAACTTTGAGACATTACTACACAATATTTGTAACAGCTTAAATTCTTCATTCTGGGAAACATACATATCTCAGATATTTCATGTGCAAATATAATAGCATCACAGAAAAACATAGTAAAACATTTTCTAGAGGGCATAATAAAACTCTATTAATATAGATAACTTGCTAAAACAATTGAAAAATCAGATTATAAAATCCAAATGAGACTATAAACAAAAGATACTGTCAAGTCTTTTAAGAGAACTCAATTTTTTAATTAAGTTGATTTATTTATTTTAGAGAGAGAGAGAGCAAGGGAGCAGGGAGAGGAGCAAACAGCTAGGCAGAGGGAGTGGGAAAGAATCCCAAGCAGACTCCATGCTGAGTGCAGAGCCTGATATGGGGCTTTATCTTACAATCCTGAGATCATGACCTGAACTGAAACCAAGAGTCAGTTGTTTAACAGACTAAGACACCCAGGCCCTCCCATGAGAATTTCAATGCAGTTTAAAACTCAAGTTGGGGGGACTCTTAAAAGAATCTGCCTCAAGAAGGTTAGTGGTAGAGAGAAATCTCTACCAGCCTAATGAGTTAGTCTACCTTTGCTTCTTATTAACACAGTAGTCTATTAAAATGAACTCCTTCAAATATAGTTATTTGTTAAATATTCATACGTGGAAAGCTGAAGACAGTTGACAGAATCAGGATTTTCCAATTTTCCATTATTTTCCATGCCAAAATCTCTGCAATTTCTAGCAAAAAATTGCCAGTCCTCCCAATCTAGGTTGTCCTCCTTCTTCCTTTGAATCCTTATTGCTGTTGGTTGTGGACTAAGGAATTGAATGATAATATAAAACACCTGAAAATGGATAAGTTAATCATTGTCTTTAAGTTTTAAATTTGACCCATCAGTATAAATCAAACCAGGGAATTGTTAGTTTCAAAAATAATAACTTACTTCCTCATAATGATAATTATCAAATATTTATTGGACAGCCAGAGACTTCATAGCCTTATAGTAAAAGGAACACAATCTATAATTGCATATCCATCCTTTCCCAAGGATTCTATAAATTAAATGCAAATTAAGTTTGATAGAAAGACATGGAAAAAGAACCTTACTTACATGAGGTAATTGTTATATAAGTTCTTTTTAAGTAATTACTTAGAATAAGCACCTCATAAATATAAATAATAATAAATATAAATAAGTAAAAAATAAATATAAAAATATAAAATATAAATAAAAAGAATTATTTTCAATATTTCATATGATTTCATAAGATATCTAAAAAGTAGGCCCTATATATTTTCTTTTAGATATTTTTATTTTATACATTATTATATACTACTTTAGTGAAGTAATGTTCAATTGCCTAATTCACCTTGTAATAGATTGAATTGCATCTCCAAATAGATATGTTCAAGAACTAACTCCTGGTACCTGTGAATGTGACCTTTGGAAATAGGGTATTTGCAGATGTAATTAACTTAAGGACCTGAAGATGAAATCATCTTACACCAGAATAAGAAGAAAAAACTGACACACAGAGAGAAACAAGGAGGAAGGCCTGTGCAAATAGAGACAGAGATGGAGTTATGTGGCCATTACCCAAGGAACACCAGAAGTCACCAGAACCTGGAAGAAGCAAGGAAAGATTCTGCACTAGAGTCTCTGGAGGGAGAGTAGCCCTGCCGATACTTTCTTTTTGTACTTCTGATCTTCAGAACTGTGAGCGAATATATTTCTGTTGTTTTAAGCCACTAATTTAGTGATGACTGGTTGTGGCCATTACAGGAAATTAATACACCCCATTATTTCAAATTACCTGATACTGTCCATTTTCCAAATCTATCGAAATAGTCACTCCTTGATGAAGCTGGGTAATATTTGTAAACACTTGTGAAACCCACGAAGTAACAATATCATTATCATTGACAAAAGAAAGAGGATGGGCTTCAGGATTGAGCCGTAACACCCTATCAGTGGTTGTGTCTTCTGCGTCATTGGGAATGCAGTACCGCTGTCCCAAAGGATGGACCCTAGGATGGCTGCCAGGGCAGCGGCAATGGGACTGGATATGCAATCTGAACAGATCTCCAGAAAAAACTTCCAGAATCTCCCTGTGGGTGTAAGAAGCAGACTGTAAGGACAAATAGTTCAGCAGTAATAGAACTTCCAAGGGTTGTTACAAATGAATATCACTATTTTAATGCTTTGATTACTACCCATTTAATTTTAATTATTTTCTAAACAGAACATAAGATCAAACTCATTCCTGGCCAAGCAAACATACTCATAAAAATGGATATTAGAAACAGTAAATTCTTAAGTGTTAACTTTTTACATTGAGAAGCATAGGTAAGTCCTGGTCTGAGATATTTATTTAAATATCATAATATTTTATTGTGCCTATTTGTGATGGGGAAAAAAAAAAAGTAACATTCATTTAGGTTGTTAAACTGACTTACCCCGAAAATGAATGATAATATATTGAAAATCCTAAGGGTTATAGATACTGTTTCCAATTCATCCATGGGAAAGAAATAAGAAAGCAAGTATCATTTTGTCTGCTGCTGTTTTAAGTAAAGGGACTGAGGCCAAGACCATTTGTCAGTGGTTTCCTGTGACTCATCAGTACAGATTTTGGCACCCTAAAGTGCTTCAATGGCTTTGGATCACCTGGCAGCTGCCAACAGTCAAAGAATAATGCCAATTCCAGGCAGACATATTTAATTTTTCCATTAAGGGCAATATAGCTGTTCTAGGTCAGAATTAGTTATTCTATTTATAGGCATTCTTTCCCATAATACCTTTCCAGACATCTTAGGTAGGCCAACACCAGTAACCCAGGTATAACTAGAGAGATGAGGCTTCTTCCTTCAGATTCCACTGGGGGGAATGGAATCAGGCAGTTTTTCCCATTCACTAAATCACATAAAATCCTACCTTCTTCTTCAAATCTTATTGTTATTTTCCAATTGATACCAGGTTTTGAATGGGACCAAAAGTGACATCTTGGCTCCCAGGAAAAACTTTATTAGCCCCCCCAGATTATTGTAACACTGCTCTCCAGAATGTTAGGCACAGGTGATTCAAAGGGTAGTGAGACTGCTGTCAGGACATCTCCCTAATAATGTGTTCCAGTGTTACAGCACACTTTGTTCAGGTATCTCACGATTATATAGATTAGTAAAGAATGTTTATATTTCTAATGGACATACCACTGACCATAGAAGCACCTCGGGAGCAACACTTCTCAAACTGAAAAGAGCTACTCCTGTTATTTGAAAATTCACAACACTAATCTATATCTTCCTTTAAGAAATGTGAATGGGGCGCCTGGGTGGCTCAGTGGGTTAAAGCCTCTGCCTTCGGCTCAGGTCATGATCCCAGGGTCCTGGGATTGAGCCCCGCATCGGGCTCTCTGCTTGGCAGAGAGCCTGCTTCCTCCTATCTCTCTCTGCCTGTTTCTCTGCCTGCTTCTCTGCCTACTTGTGATCTCTGTCAAATAAATAAATAAAATCTTTAAAAAAAAAAGTGAATAAACATCATTCTTTTTGATCCTTAATAGAAATAAACAACATCAACTCATCTATACAACAATGTACTATCACATAATCAAATCATTACTTGGGAAAGAAACTTCAGAGGACATCTAAGCAGAATTTCACTTGAACTTTTCTGAAGAGAATGAAAATCTATGTTTCTTTAAGAATCCCTAGGAAAGATTTCCCACCTATTCTTAAGATGAAATACTTGATTAACACTAGTCCAAATGTATATAATTTTTGTTCACTGGAAATAGAAAAAAATATAAAAAATTACTCATTCTTTTTGTCTCTAAGTCTAATAGCTCAGTCTCTTGAGACTTTCCCATATATCAAAATAATCATTTTCATTTTTCTAAATTCTCAGTACTTATAAATTCAGCAAAGCAAGTTTAAAAGGCAGATAGAGCAGTTTCTTATGTATCAGAAACTACTTCATGTACCCCAAGTTCTATAATACAACTTATTTTAAAAATTCTAGTTTCTTTAGGGGCACCTGGGTGGCTCAGTGGGTTAAGCCTCTGCCTTCAGCTCAGGTCATGATCTCAGGATCCTGAGATCGAGCCCCACATCAGGCTCTCTGCTCAGCAGGGAGCCTGCTTCCTCCTCTCTCTCTGCCTGCCTCTCTGCCTACTTGTGATCTCTCTCTCTGTGTCAAACAAATAAATAAAATTAAAAAAAAATTCTAGTTTCTTTAGAGAAAATCCTTTGTAAAGAATTTCATCAATTTCATATTATAAGGAATTACCCAATGGAGTAGCACTAGTGAATAACAATCATAGGCTAAGCCAAAGTAAACATTGTAAACATTAATTGGGTGATATTTGTCAAATGCTATAAAGATGAAAATAATATAATCTTTGCAACTCTTACTTAAGCAAATTCAGGAATTATTCTTATACATGTTGAGTTCTACAACACCACATTCACTTACCTGTTTGTAAGCGCCACTTGGTAAAATCGAAAATCTTGCATTCTTCCAACAAACTGCTCTAATCCTGCAGAGGACATAGAACATACATAATATAAAAAGTTACAGTTTTCCAAGCAGTGGCTGACAAACATTCAAGTGAAATTGCTTTAAAGCTATAAAATTTCCAATCATATTTATATCATAGCTTTTTCAGACTCCTAGAGACCAATATATGATTTGCCTATTCCACATAATAATTAATAGTCGTAATTATCTCCACAGACATTGCAGAATTTAAGTCAAAGTGAATATTTGCCCAGCTTATTTACTGGCCTAACCTGTGGGTCAAATAAAAAAATTTTTAGTGTTTCTTTTAATTGAGGTATAGTTGACAAACAATGTTACATTACTTTCAAGGGTACAACATAATTCGACCACTCTATATGTTATACAGTATTCACCACAAGTGTAGCTCCCATCTGTCACCATAAAATGCATTACAATACCATTGATTCTATTCCCTATGCTGTACTTTTCATCCCTGTGACTTATTCATTCCATAACTCTCCAAATCAAATTTCTCTCTAGTTTATAAACCTATAAATCTATCATGTTATCAGTGCTAAATTTGATTGTCATCTACTTTCAACTGCAATTTCCAGAGCATTTGCATTGCCAAGAGAAAGACTCCCACCTGTTCTGTTATTCTCCCTGCTCTGTCTCCAAGCTCCAGAGTATCACTTTGGGTCATCTCCAAACTTAGATTAATGCCTGGTCTAGAAAATCTCTAGGAAATGAAGATAAATTGAAAAACTCCTACTCATAAATTCTGAGTTATTCACATATATCAATGGCATTCTAGCTCAGTCTCAAATTCCATTATCTCCTGAGAATTCTCCTAAGACAAGCCAGATTCAAAGCCCACTCTTCATTGAATTAGGTGAACTTTCAATGTGTAGGTAGATATCAACCTTAAACAGCTTAATATTATTTTATTGATTCACTTAGCAAATATTTATTTAGGATTTAATAACAGATAAGCCCAAGAGAGTGGGAACAGAAAAACCTAAGAAAACTAATACCTCTAAGGTTTTTTTCTTATGCCTATAATAATGAGAAAAATTTTATTAAAATGGCAATATCCTAGCTAGAGTTTGGATCATGGGAACACAAAAAAAGGGGAAGTGGCACCTTCTTGTGCCAATTCAATAGTTAAGTGGTTTTTAAATTAAATTTAGAGCAGTGGCCAACTTATCAAATGGTCATTTCCTCAAATGTGTTTGTTTTTAAGCTATACTCCTTTTATTTTTTGTCTTGATGATAGAGTTTTAAAGAATATTGGATCTATCCTTGCTGCAGCTTCTTGGTGGTGACATGGAAGAAACTAGGACAGGGTAAGGATATGTCTGATGAATAAAACATACAGAGTAGAATTAGCACACTGAATAGTATGAGATGTTGATCTCAGAAGCAAGAGGATGAATGAGCAAAGAGGGTGACACTTGGCATAAAAAGAGTATGTGTCTGTGTAAATGTGTATGTGCATGTGTGTGTGTATATATATATATATATACATATATATTATATATATTTATGTTGAAGGAGGTTTAAGAAAGTAACCAAGAATATTTTATATATTCTTTCATAAGCATAGATATTTTCAATCAATATACTTTCAAAAAATATATATCTATAGGCTTTTGCTCTCCACCCCTCTATCTCAGGCTTTCACACACCCTAAAACCTGAGGTCCAAAGGAAAAAGATGAACTATGCAGTCTCCTGCTCTAACTTTTCTATAAGGAGAGTTGCCTTATTCTATCTGTCCAGAAACAGGCAGCTGAAACAAATGCAAACTAATTATTACTTAAAGCAGTGTTATGAAGACAAAACAAAAAATACTATAAAACTTGGTAGAAATTTTTAAATTTCCAACACAAATAAAAAGTCGTTTGAGGCATAAAAAAAATAAATTTCCAACACATTAAATGTTGTAAATTAAATGTAAATTTAATGTAAATTAAATGTAAATTACACATTAAATGTGTAAAAATACACATAAAATGTATAATTTAAAATGTATAATTAAAAGAAATAAGAAAATGTGGTAAAATATCCATTGGTGAATTGGTCATCTAGAAACCTTGATAAATTGACCTGGATCCACAATCTAAAGCTGAGTAAAGCAGGGAATGGCCTAAGGCAGGATAGGTCTTTCTTTGAGATGGGGGGAAGACGGGAAGAACAGGTATGAATACAGTTAAGTCATTGTGTGCTGTGCGTTTTGTCTGGGGAATAGGGAGGACAAACAAAGGAAATTACTCACGGTATGAATTTTCTTTCTGAGGTAATTTCTTTCTGCCATGTTGTCTTCCTAAATGAAGGAAGCTGGATTTACCTCTTATTTCTTTACCTTCACCTGTTAAATATTTTATCTCAAATAACCCAGAAATTACAGATAATGAAAAATAGATAATCATTTGTAATTTTGAAAGGTCTAATATAACTGAAAGCAAAAATGATGAATGCTTTGATTTTGTCAAAGCCAGAATCATGACTAAATTGTCAAGGTGGTTATATTCTTTTATACATTAATCCATTCAACAAGTTTATTGAGAACTTATTATGTGCCAGGCACTTTCATGGATTCCAAAGATTTAGCAGTTAATGAAATAGGCGCAAAACAAACAAAAAACTTCTTTTTATGGAGCTTGCATTCAAGCAGCTAGATGAACATAGTAAATGAGGAATTAATATAGTATCCTAGAACATGACAAATGCTATGAAAATTGGGAAAATTAGACCAGTTTGGAAAGCACAGACTGGACTTTTAATTTGGATGTTATGTTCAAGAGAGGTTTCATTGAGTGTATTGATTCAATGTGGTATTGACAGGGGAATGGGAATAAATCATGCATATATCTAGGGGCAAAATATTCCAGACAGAAGTCAATGAGTGCGCAGATCCCTAAGGCAATATGCTTGGCATGTGAGAAGAACTGCAAGGAGCTAGCTTCCTGGAGCAGAATAATAGATGGGAGGCTACTGGAAGATAAGATCAGACAAGTAAATGCTGGGATAATGGGATTCCAATCATTAAAAGCCTTTCAAACCTATTGTAAAGACTTTGATTTTTATTCCGAATGAAATAGGAAATCACTCTTGAGGGTTTACAGTAGAGGAGTGACATGATCTCAGGTTTATTCAAAAGTGTTGAGAATAGAAGTAGTGAGAAGTAAAAGTAGTGAGACAAGTGAAGCTATTACAGTAATCCAAGTAAAAAATAATTGTACTCAGGTCAAGGTGTAGAAGTGGAGGTGTACATTTCAATGTTGATAACTTAGAATTCACTTCCTATATTTTAATAATAGTTAAAGGGAAGCTCTGCTACAGAGGGATAATGAAATATATTTTATCATCTAAAATATAAGGACTTGCTTTATTATCTTTAAAAATCATTTTAGTTTTAAGTTTCGGAGTCTGAACATAGAACAATCACATCCTCTATTGCAGAAATTCATATTTGAAGAAATTTTCAAAACAAAAAAGTTAGAAAAAGTTCTCTAAAGACCTAGCACTAATGTAAATCATCCATTCCATATAAGAGACTAATGATTTTGATTTATGGGTAATATATCATAAAATGTTTTAAGGATGCAGTCATAAAAATGGATTTTACCCATTTTTTGCTAGTTGCTAATTTGTTAACAATAGACAATCATTGGAATAACTATTATATAAAAAGATTCTTCTTTGAAAAAATATTCATATGCAAAAATAGGTCTAATTAATATAAATAGACCAAGGAAATAGATATGACTCATGCCAGAAATCTCTCATAGTTGTCTATTCAGAAAACAGATAATGACTGGAAAAAAGTCATATATCCCCATTACAACAGGTAGCACAGCAAAATTAGTTAAATGAGAAAACTGTGAGTAAATAATCTAATATATAAATCTAGGTAAACATAGGTTTTCAAAAATCCTAAAATAAATGTCAAACAAATGGGAAAGGAAGAAATGAAACTGCCTCTATTCATGGATAACATGAGTGTCTACTTAGAGAATCCCAGTGAATCTACATAAAAGCTACAAAGAAGTAAAAAGAGAATTTAACAATTGTACATGACACAAGTTAAATATATAAAAATCAATTCAATTCTTACATATTAGTGATGAAACACTGAAAATAAGTTTTTTAAAGTACCATTTATATTAGCCACAAAACATGAAAACATGAAGTTATAAGTTAAAACATGGCAGTCTATACAGGAAAAAATGCAAGACAATGATGAAAGAAATCACAGAATGTCATTAGGCAGAGTGAGAATAACTGACAATTCTCTCTGCCATAAAATCAATGAACACACTACCAAAGAGTGCCAGATAAATGTCTCTGGAAATCTGTACATTAACCAAAGTTTTGGACAAATCTGGGAGGCTTTTTTTCTTTTTTAAATGTCTGATTATCAGTAAGAATAACATGCTTCGGTGGCATTTTAACTTTCTCTATCCCCATCCTCCTCTCTGCCATTCAGTGGTAACCTTGAAAATAAACATTCATAATAACAGTGAAAAGCAACAGCTTAGCAGCCATAGGAGAAATCAGAATGAGACTAGAGTTCTTGCAAAACCTCAAACTCAGGAAACTGTCACTATTTAATCTGTCTAGCTATATCTTAGAAAACCCCATGAGCAAGATCTGAACATAATCAGAGCTTATCCAGTGGAAAGTGTTTTCTTTAGGGATGTTTGTGGAAAACAATCAGTGGCAACTGTTTAGCATTGCAGTTGCCTGAGGCAGGGATAATAGATGGGGAAACAATGAACAAATCAAAAAGGTTAAATAGAAGAGTTGAAGTATGAAATGTTCATAGGGGGCTTTACAAAGCTCTTAAATATTACTGGAAATCTAGAAGCCCATGGACATGCAAAGGGCTATGTGCATGCTGCCCAAGAGAGACTTGAAGAGGATCTAAACTCTCACCTCTGCTTGACTTTCCAGTTCTGCACAAGCAGAGAGTGTTAACTAAAGAAGACAGCTTATTAAAGAAGACAGCTTACCCACTTATCTGTTGGAGTCACACCACAACACAAATATAGAGCTTTCAGCAAATAATGAAAAATTTACTTATTCTAGAAATTTAAGAAATTCTCTCTTCAATTAGTTGAGCACTAAGTTAATTGTACAGAGATTTCAGCACCACATGTGACAACAATACAGACTTTACATAATTCATTCAGTAAAGTCACTACAATATTAGAATAATTGGATCCCAGAAGAAAAAGAAGGCGGGGGGGGGGGGGGTTGCAGAAAGCATACTGGAGTAAATTACAGTGGAGAGCTTCCCTACTTTGGGGAAGGAAACAGGCATCAAAATCCCAAAAAGCACAGAGAACCTCCCTCAAAATCAAGAAAAATAGGTCAACACCCTGTCATCTAATATTAAAACTTACAAGTCTCAGAGACAAAGAGAAAATCCTGAAAGCAGCTCAGGACAAGAGGTCTGTAACATATAATGGCAGAAATATTAGATTGGGAACAGACCTATCTACAGAGTCCTGACAGGCCAGAAAGCACTGGCATGATATATTCATAGCACTGAGCAAGAAAAAAATATGCAGCCAGGAATACTATATCCACCTAGGCTATCACTGAAAATGAATGAGAAATAAAAAGTTTCAAGGACACACAAAAACTAAAAGAATTTGCAAACACCAAACCAACATTACAGGAAATATTCAAAGGGGTACTCTAAATAAAGAAAGGGCCTCAAAGTAACAGACCAGAAAGAACAGTGACAGTCACCTCACAGGCAATACAATGGCACTAAATTCATATCTTTCGATAGTTACCCTTTCAATAGTTACCCTGAATGTTAATGGGCTAAATGCCCCAATCAAAAGACATAGGGTGTCATATTGGATTAAAAACAAACAAACAAACAAACAAACACAAAACAGATAGGACTCTTCAATATGTTGTCTACAAGAGACTCATTTTAGACCCAAAGACACCTCCAGATTGAAAGTGAGAGTGTCGAAAACCATCTACCATATTAATGGACATCAAAAGAAATCTGGGGTGGCAATCCTTATATCAGATAAATTAGATATTAAGCCAAAGACTATAATAAGAGATGAGGAAGGACACTATATCATATTTAAAGGGTCTGTCCAACAAGAAGATCTAGCAATTTTAAATATCTATGCCCCTAACATGGAAGCAGCCAACTATATAAACCAATTAATAACAAAATCAAAGAAACACATCAACAATAATACGATAATAGGAGGGGATTTTAATACCACCCTCACTGAAATGGACAGGTCATCTAAGCAAAAGATCAACAAGGAAATAAAGGCTTTAAATGACACACTGGACCAGATGAACATCACAGATATATTCAAAACATTCCATCCAAAAGCAACAGAATACACATTCTTCTCTAGTGCGCATGAAATAGTCTCCAGAATAGATCACAGCCTGAGTCACAATTTGAGTCTCAACTGGTACCACAAGATTGGGATCATTCCCTGCACATTTTCAGACCACAATGCTCTGAAGCTAGAACTCAATTACAAGAGGAAATTTGGGAAAGAACCCAAATACAATGAGGCTAAAGAGCATCCTACTAAAGAATGAATGGGTCAACCAGGAAATTAAAGAAGAACTGAAAAAAATTCATGGAAACAAATTATAATGAAAACACAACTATTCAAAATCTTTGGAACACAGCAAAGATGGTCCTGAGAGGAAAGAATATAGCAAGAAACAATTGTATTCTCAAGAAACAAGAATGTCTCCAATACACAACCTGACACTATACCAAAAGGAGCTGAAGAGAGAATAACAAAGAAAGCCTAAACCCAGCAGGAAAAGAGAAATAATCGAGATCAGAGTAGAAATCAATGAAATAGAAACCAAAAGAACAATAGAACAGATCAAGGACACTAGGAGATTGTTCTTTGAAAGAATTAATAAGATTGATAAACCCCTGGCCAGAGTTACCAAAAAGAAAAGAGGAAGGACCCAAATTAATAAAATCATGAATGAAAGAGGAGAAATCACAACCAACACCAAAGAAATACAAACGATTATAAGAACATATATTGAGCAATTATACGCCAGCAAATTAGATAATCTGGAAAAAATGGATACATTCCTGGAGACATATAAACTACCAAAACGGAACTAGGAAGAAATAGAAAACCTGAACAGACCCATAGCCAGTAAGGAACTTGAAGCGGTCATCAAAAGTCTCCCAATAAACAAGATACCAGGGCCAGATGGCTTCCCAGGGGAATTCTACCAAACATTTAAAGAAGAATTAATACTTATTCCCCTGAAACTGTTCCAAAAAATAGAAAGGAAAACTTCCAAACTTATTTGATGAGGCCAACATTACCTTGATCCCAAAGCCAGACAAAGACCCCATCAAAAAGGAGAATTACAGACCAATACCCCTGATGAACATGGATGCAAAAATACTCAGCAAAATACTAGCCCATAGGACTCAACAGTACATTAAAAAGATTATTCACCCCAACCAAGTGGGATTTATTCCTGGGCTTCAAGTTTGGTTCAACAACTGCAAATAAATGTGATACAATACATTAATAAAAGAAAGAATAAGAACCATAGGATACTTTCAATAGATGCAGAAAAACTAAATGACAAAATACAGCATCCTTTCTTGAGCAGAACTCTTCCCAGTGTGAGGATAGAGGATACATACCTCAATATCATAAAACCCATCTATGAGAAGCCCACAGCAAATATCATTCTCAATGGAGAAAAACTAAGAGCTTTTCTCCTCAGATCAGGAACATGGTTGGGATGTCCACTATCACCACTGATATTCAACATAGTAGAAGTCCTAGCCTCAGGATTCAGACAACAAAAAGAAATAAAAGACTTCTGAATCAGCAAAGAAGAAGTCAAACTCTCACTCTTTGCAGATGATATGATACTTTATGTGGAAAACCCGAAAGACTCCACTCCAAAATTGCTAGAATTCATACAGGAATTTAGTAAAGTGTCAGGATATAAAATCAATGCACAGAAGGCAGATGCATTTCTATACACCAAAAACAAGACAGAAGAAAGAGAAATTAAGAAGTTGATCCCATTTACAAATGCACCAAAAACCATAAGATACCTAGGAATAAATCTAACCAAAGAGGCAAAGAATCTGTATTCAGAAAACTATAGAATACTCATGAAAGAAATTGAGGAAGACACAAAGAAATGGAAAAATGTTCCATGCTCATAGATTGGAAGAACAAATATTGTGAAAGTATCTATGCCACCTAGAGCAATCTACACATTCAAAGCAATCCCTATCAAAATACCATCAACTTTTGTAAAAGAAATGGAACAAATAATCCTAAAATTTATATGGAACCAGAAAAGCCCCCAAATAGCCAAGGAATGTTGAAAAAGAAAACCAAAGCTAAGAGGATGACAATTCCAGACTTCAAGCTCATTACGCAGCTGTGATCATCAAGACAGCATGGTACTGGCACAGAAACAGACACATAGATGAATGGAACAGAATAGAGAGCCCAGAAATGGATCCTCAACTCTACGGTCAACTAATCTTTGACAAAGCAGGAAAGAATGTCCAGTGGAAAAAAGACAGCCTCTTCACCAAATGGTGTTGGGAAAATTGGACAGCCACATGCATAAGAATGAAAGAATGAAACTGGACCATTTCCTTACACCACACACAAAATTAGACTCCAAATGAATAAAAGACTTCAATGTGAGACAGGAATCCTTCAGAATCCATGAGGACAACACAGATGGCAGCTTCTTTGACCTCAGCTGTAGCACCTTCTTCCTGGAAACATCGCCAAAGGCAAAGTGACATTTCAACTACCATTATGATACTTACCTTAAATGTAAATGGTATTTGATATCTCCCAGAAAAGTAGATATTGGGAGAATGAGAGCAAAAAATACAATTATGATCCAACTATGTGCTTTCTTTGAGGGATAAACTCAAAGAAACAAAAAGGTTGAAAGTTAAAAGGTAGAAGAAAGATATGCCACATAAACCATAACCAAATACATTCTCAATAACCACTGGGTCAGGAAAAGAATCACACACACACAAAAACTAGAAAATAATTTAAGACAAATGAAAATAAGCACACAACATATCACACTTCATGAGTTTCAGGTAAAGTGATGCTTAAAGAGAAATATAGCTGGAAATACCTATATTAAAGAAGAAAGAAATCAAATCAATGACCTAATATTCTACCTTAAGAAACTGGGCAGGGAGGGCGAGGGGAGAGGAAACTCCACTCAAAGTAAGTAGAAAGAAGGAAATTATAAAGATTAGAGTAAACATAAATGAAATAGAAAATAGAAAAACAATAGGGAAAGCCAACAAATTAAAAGTTTATTCTATAAAATGCTTAGTAAATCTGACAAACATTTAGCTAGATTGACCAAGAAAAAAAGGAGAGGAAGAGTCAAATTACTAAAATGAGAAATGAAAGAAGGAACATTACAAGTGACCTCATAGACATGAAAGATTATAAGGTAATCCTATAAACAACTATCCTAACAACTAGATAACCTAGATAAAATGAACAAATTCCTACAAAGGTACAAACTATGGAAACTGACTCAAGAAGAAATAGCAATCTGAGTAGAGTTTTAATAAGCAAAGGGAATAAATTAGTAATAAAAAAAATTACACACAAAGAAAATCCAGGATCAGATGCCTTAACTGGTTAATTCTTCGAAACATTTAAAGGAGAAATAACACCAATCCCTTACAAGCTCTCCCAAAAAAGAGAATATGAAGAAACACTCCTCCAATCATTCACAGAGTGAGATGACTCTATGATGTCATCTTATTCTGATACCAAAACCAATAAAGATATCACAAGAAAAGAAAGTTACAGATCAATATGTTTTATATACATAGAGGCAAAATCTTCAACAGAATACTTGTTAACCAAATCCAGCACCATAAATAAAATATATATATACCATATAGACAGTAATACAGAGGCACCTGAGTGGCTCAGTTGTTAAGCAGCTGTCTCTGACTCATGTCATGATCCCAGGATCCTGGGATGGAGCCCCACATCAGGCTCTCTGCTCCACTGGGAGCCTGCTTTTCCCTCTCCCACTCCCCCTGCTTATGTTCCCTCTCTTGATGTCTCTTTCTCTCTCTCTCTCTCTCTGTCAAATAAATAAATAAAAACTTTTTTAAAGTGTAAAATATACCATAAGAAAGAAATATATACCATAATAAAGTGAGATTTACCCCAGATATACAAGGCTGTGTATATTTATATTTATATTCACAACATGTGAATATTAAATAATGAAAAGTATTGATAGAATAAAAGACAAAAACCAAATGATCATCTCCATAGATGCAGGAAAGGCATTTACCAAATTCCAATACTATTTCATTAAATTTTTCAGTAATCTCTAGAACAAAACTACTTTGTCATGAAAACAAACTATGAAAGAAGGGAACTTCCTAAATCTGATAAAGGGCTCTTCTAAAAATCTACAGCTAAATTTACATTTAATGGTGAGAAACTAAATTCTTTCCCCCTACAATCAGGAACAAGACAGAGTCTACTTTTGCCACTTCCATTCAACATTGTTCTGGACATATTAGCCAGGGTAATTAAGTGAGGAAATAATATTTTCCAGATTAGAAAGGAAGAAGTAAAACAAATGTACACAAGGAGATTACAATTATACAATTTTATAAATTATAAAAAGAAATAAAAATCTAACTATTAACTTGGGAACAAAGAAATAATACACACTTTTATTCATAAAGTGAAATATTAACAATGTAACTAAAATGAATGAACCTTATGTCAATAATTCTCAGAAACAATTTTTGTACAAAAACCAAGTTGAAAATGCACTAAGAAGCCATTCATACACATTTTGAGAGAGAGTGAAGATAATAGCCAATATTATATTACTTAAGGATACATACATATTAGCTGAACCATTTGAAATAGCTAATAGGTAGCCATTTTTTACATACAAAAATGGCAATTCTATATGCTTCAACCTCATAATAAAAGCATAAAACATACATGAGAATGATAAGTGTAAATACAGGATAGGAAAAGGAATTTTTAAAGATCTTTAAAAATTATTTAAATATATTTTGAATTTTCAATGCTATAAATGTCCATTGCCTGGAAAAATCACTGATGTAAAGAAAGCAGGACATTTCTAAGTTATTTTAGAAAGTTAGATGCTACTATAAATGCCAAAGTCAAATAAATGGTAATAACAACAGGTTAAATTACTAAGACTAGATCTGTCCCTTGTGAACCAAAAATTTTAGAATTAGAACTAGAAGTATAGGGGGGAGGAGTCAAGATGGCGGAGAAGTAGCAGGCTGAGACTACTTCGGGTAGCAGGAGATCAGCTAAACAGCTTATCTAAAGATTGCAAACACCTACAAATCCAACGGGAGATTGAAGAGAAGAACAACAATTCCAGAAACAGAAAATCAACCACTATCTGAAAGGTAGGACTGGTGGAAAAGTGAATCCAAAGCGACGGGAAGATAGACCGCGGGGGGAGGGGCCGGCTCCCGGCGAGCGGCGGAGCAACGGAGCAACGGAGCAAAATCAGGACTTTTAAAAGTCTGTTCCGCTGAGGGACATCGCTCCAGAGGCTTAACTGGGGTGAAGCCCAGGCGGGGTCAGCGCGGCCTCAGGTCCCGCAGGGTCGCAGAAGGATCGGGGGTGTCTGCGTGTTGCAGAGCTTACCGGTATTAGAACGGGGAAGCCGGCTGCAGAGACAGAGCCGAGGAGTGACTCTCAGCTTGGGGTTGCCTTGAACCGGTCGCAGGCTCGGTCAGCTCGGAGCGCGGCCGGAGGCCAGGGTGACGGGAGTCACTGGGCGCTGTTCTCTGAGGGCGCACTGAGGAGTGGGGCCCCGGGCTCTCGGCTCCTCCGGGCTGGAGACCGGGAGGCCGCCATCTTCATTCCCGTCCTCCGGAACTCTACGGAAAGCGCTCAGAGAACAAAAGCTCCCGAAAGCAAACCCGAGCGGATTACTCAGCGCTGCCTCGGTAAGGGCGGTGCAACTCCGCCTGGGGCCAAGACGCTTGAGAATCACTACAACAGGCCCCTCCCCCAGAAGATCAATGGGAAATCCAGCCAGGACCAAGTTCACCTACCCAGGAGTACAGTTTCAATACCAAGGAGAGCGGCGGAATTCCAGAGGAGAAGAAAGCAAAGCATGGAACTCATGGCTTTCTCCCCATGATTTTTTAGCCTTGCAGTTAATTTAATTTTTTTTCTTTTTCAATTTTTTTTTCTTTTTCTCTTCTTCTGCTAAATTTTTTTAACTTTTACCGTTTCCTTTTTTAACGTTTTTTAAATAGTTTATCTAATATATATATTTTTTTTCCTCTTTTTATATTTTTTCTTTATCGGCTTTCTTTTTTTAAATAGTTTCTTTTTTTTTTTTTTTTTCTTTTTGAACCCTTTTATCCCCTTTCTCCCCCCTCACAATTCGGGATCTCTTCTGATTTGGCTAAAGCATATTTTCCTGGGGTTGTTGCCACCCTTTTAGTATTTTACTTGCTCCTTCATAAACTCTTATCTGGACAAAATGACAAGGCAGAAAAATTCACAACAAAAAAAAGAACAAGAGGCAGTACCAAAGGCTAGGGACCTAATCAATACAGACATTGGTAATATGTCAGATATAGAGTTCAGAATGACGATTCTCAAGGTTCTAGCCGGGCTTGAAAAAGGCATGGAAGATATTAAAGCAACCCTCTCGGGAGATATAAAAGCCCTTTCTGGAGAAACAAAAGAACTAAAATCTAACCAAGTTGAAATCAAAAAAGCTATTAATGAGGTGCAATCAAAAATGGAGGCTCTCACTGCTAGGATAAATGAGGCAGAAGAAAGAATTAGCAATATAGAAGACCAAATGACACAGAATAAAGAAGCTGAGCAAAAGAGGGACAAACAGCTACTGGACCACGAGGGGAGAATTCGAGAGATAAGTGACACCATAAGACGAAACAACATTAGAATAATTGGGATTCCAGAAGAAGAGGAAACAGAGAGGGGAGCAGAAGGTATATTGGAGAGAATTATTGGAGAGAATTTCCCCAATATGGCAAAGGGAACAAGCATCAAAATCCAGGAGGTTCAGAGAACCCCCCTCAAAATCAATAAGAATAGGTCTACACCCCGTCACCTAATAGTAAAATTGACAAGTCTTAGTGACAAAGAAAAGATCCTGAAAGCAGCCCGGGAAAAGAAGTCTGTAACGTACAATGGTAAAAATATTAGATTGGCAGCAGACTTATCCACAGAGACCTGGCAGGCCAGAAAGAGCTGGCATGATATATTCAGAGTACTAAATGAGAAAAACATGCAGCCAAGAATACTATATCCAGCTAGGCTATCATTGAAAATAGAAGGAGAGATTAAAAGCTTCCAGGACAAACAAAAACTGAAAGAATTTGCAAATACCAAACCAGCTCTACAGGAAATATTGAAAGGGGTCCTCTAAGCAAAGAGAGACCCTCAAAGTAGTAGATCAGAAAGAAACAGAGACAATATACAATAACAGTCACCTTACAGGCAATACAATGGCACTAAATTCATATCTCTCAATACTTACCCTGAATGTTAATGGGCTAAATGCCCCAATCAAAAGACACAGGGTATCAGAATGGATCAAAAAACAAAACCCATCTATATGTTGCCTACAAGAAACTCATCTTAAACCCGAAGACACATCCAGGTTTAAAGTGAGGGGGTGGAAAAGAATTTACCATGCTAATGGACATCAGAAGAAAGCAGGAGTGGCAATCCTTATATCAGATCAATTAGATTTTAAGCCAAAGACTATAATAAGAGATGAGGAAGGACACTATATCATACTCAAAGGAACTGTCCAACAAGAAGATCTAACAATTTTAAATATCTATGCCCCTAACGTGGGAGCAGCCAACTATATAAACCAATTAATAACAAAATCAAAGAAACACATCGACAAGAATACAATAATAGTAGGGGTTTTAAACTCCCCTCACTGAAATGGACAGATCATCCAAGCAAAAGATCAACAAGGAAATCAAGGCCTTAAATGACACACTGGACCAGATGGACATCACAGATATATTCAGAACATTTCATCCCAAAGCAACAGAATACACATTCTTCTCTAGTGCACATGGAACATTCTCCAGAATAGATCACATTCTTGGTCCTAAATCAAGTCTCAACCGGTATCAAAAGATTGGGATCATTCCCTGCATATTTTCAGACCACAATGCTCTAAAGCTAGAACTCAATCACAAGAAGAAATTTGGAAAGAACCCAAATACATGGAGACTAAACAGCATCCTTCTAAAGAATGAATGGGTCAACCAGGAAATTAAAGAAGAATTGAAAAAATTTATGGAAACAAATGATAATGAAAACACAACGGTTCAGAATCTGTGGGACACAACAAAGGCAGTCCTGAGAGGAAAATATATAGCGGTACAAGCCTTTCTCAAGAAACAAGAAAGGGCTCAGGTACACAACCTAACCCTACACCTAAAGGAGCTGGAGAAAGAACAAGAAAGAAACCCTAAACCCAGCAGGAGAAGAGAAATCATAAAGATCAGAGCAGAAATCAATGAAATAGAAACCAAAAACACAATAGAACAAATCAACGAAACTAGGAGCTGGTTCTTTGAAAGAATTAATAAGATTGATAAACCCCTGGCCAGACTTATCAAAAAGAAAAGAGAAAGGACCCAAATAAATAAAATCATGAATGAAAGAGGAGAGATCACAACGAACACCAAAGAAATACAGACAATTATAAGAACATACTATGAGCAACTCTACGCCAACAAATTTGACAATCTAGAAGAAATGGATGCATTCCTAGAGACATATAAACTACCACAACTGAACCAGGAAGATGGAAAGCCTCAACAGACCCATAACCAGTAAGGAGATTGAAACAGTCATCAAAAATCTCCAAACAAACAAAAGCCCAGGGCCAGACGGCTTCCCGGGGGAATTCTACCAAACATTTAAAGAAGAACTAATTCCTATTCTCCTGAAACTGTTCCAAAAAATAGAAATAGAAGGAAAACTTCCAAACTCATTTTATGAGGCCAGCATCACCTTGATCCCAAAACCAGACAAGGATCCCATCAAAAAAGAGAACTACAGACCAATATCCTTGATGAACACAGATGCAAAAATTCTCGCCAAAATACTAGCCAATAGGATTCAACAGTACATTAAAAGGATTATTCACCACGACCAAGTGGGATTTATTCCAGGGCTGCAAGGTTGGTTCAACATCCGCAAATCAATCAATGTGATACAACACATTAATAAAACAAAGAACAAGAAACATATGATACTCTCCATAGATGCTGAAAAAGCATTTGACAAAGTACAGCATCCCTTCCTGATCAAAACTCTTCAAAGTGTAGGGATAGACGGCACATACCTCAATATTATCAAAGCCATCTATGAAAAACCCACCGCAAATATCATTCTCAATGGAGAAAAACTGAAAGCTTTTCCGCTAAGGTCAGGAACACGGCAGGGATGTCCGTTATCACCACTGCTATTCAACATAGTACTAGAAGTCCTAGCCTCAGCAATCAGACAACAAAAGGAAATTAAAGGCATCCAAATCGGCAAAGAAGAAGTCAAACTATCACTCTTTGCAGATGATATGATACTATATGTGGAAAACCCAAAAGACTCCACTCCAAAACTGCTAGAACTTGTACAGGAATTCAGTAAAGTATCAGGATAGAAAATCAATGCACAGAAATCAGTTGCATTTCTCTACACCAGCAACAAGACAGAAGAAAGAGAAATTAAGGAGTCCATCCCACTTACAATTGCACCCAAAACTATAAGATACCTAGGAATAAACCTAACCAAAGAGACTAAGAATCTATACTCAGAAAACTATAAAGTACTCTTGAAAGAAATTGAGGAAGACACAAAGAAATGGAAAAATGTTCCATGCTCCTGGATTGGAAGAATAAATATTGTGAAAATGTCTATGCTACCTAAAGCAATCTACACATTTAATGCAATTCCTATCAAAGTACCATCCATTTTTTTCAAAGAAATGGAACAAATAATCCTAAAATTTATATGGAACCAGAAAAGACCTCGAATAGCCAAAGGAATATTGAAAAAGAAAGCCAAAGTCGGTGGCATCACAATTCTGGACTTCAAGCTCTATTACAAAGCTGTCATCATCAAGACAGCATGGTACTGGCACAAAAACAGACACATAGATCAATGGAACAGAATAGAGAGCCCAGAAATGGACCCTCAACTCTATGGTCAACTCATCTTCGACAAAGCAGGAAAGAATGTCCAATGGAAAAAAGACAGCCTCTTCAATAAATGGTGTTGGGAAAATTGGACAGCCACATGCAGAAAAATGAAACTGGATCATTTCCTTATTCCACACACGAAAATAGACTCAAAATGGATGAAGGATCTCAATGTGAGAAAGGAATCCATCAAAATCCTCGAGGAGAACACAGGCAGCAACCTCTTCGACCTCAGCCGCAGCAACATCTTCCTAGGAACATCACCAAAGGCAAGGGAAGCAAGGGCAAAAATGAACTTTTGGGATTTTATCAAGATCAAAAGCTTTTGCACAGCAAAGGAAACAGTGAACAAAACCAAAAGACAACTGACAGAATGGGAGAAGATATTTGCAAATGACATATCAGATAAAGGGCTAGTGTCCAAAATCTATAAAGAACTTAGCAAACTCAACACCCAAAGAACAAATAATCCAATCAAGAAATGGGCAGAGGACATGAACAGACATTTCTGCAAAGAAGACATCCAGATGGCCAACAGACACATGAAAAAGTGCTCCATATCACTCGGCATCAGGGAAATACAAATCAAAACCACCATGAGATATCACCTCACACCAGTCAGAATGGCTAAAATTAACAAGTCAGGAAATGACAGATGCTGGCGAGGATGCGGAGAAAGGGGAACCCTCCTACACTGTTGGTGGGAATGCAAGCAAGTGGTGCAACCACTCTGGAAAACAGCATGGAGGTTCCTCAAAATGTTGAAAATAGAACTACCCTATGACCCTGCAATTGCACTGCTGGGTATTTACCCTAAAGATACAAACGTAGTGATCCGAAGGGGCACGTGCACCCGAATGTTTATGGCAGCAATGTCTACAATAGCCAAACTATGGAAAGAACCTAGATGTCCATCTACAGACGAATGGATAAAGAAGATGTGGTATATATACACAATGGAATACTATGCAGCCATCAAAAGAAATGAAATCTTGCCATTTGCGACGACGTGGATGGAACTAGAGGGTATCATGCTTAGCGAAATAAGTCAATCAGAGAAAGACAACTATCATATGATCTCCCTGATATGAGGGAGAGGAGATGCAACATGGGGGGTCGAGGGGGTAGGAGAAGAGTAAATGAAACAAGATGGGATTGGGAGGGAGACAAACCATAAGTGACTCTTAATCTCACAAAACAAACTGAGGGTTGATGGGGGGATGGGTTTGGGAGAGGGGGGTGGGGTTATGGATATTGGGGAAGGTATGTACTATGGTGAGTAGTGTAGTAGTAGTAGTAGTAGTAGTAGTAGTATGCTGTGAAGTGTGTAAACCTGGCGATTCGCAGACCTGTACCCCTGGGGATAAAAATATAGGTTTATAAAGCTGTAAAAAAAAAAAAAGAAAGAAAGAAAAAAGATAGGATGAATACCCAAGTTTTGTAGCAACATGGACGGGACTGGAAGAGATTATGCTGAGTGAAATAAGTCAGGCAGAGAGAGTCAATTATCATATGGTTTCACTTATTTGTGGAGCATAACAAATAGCATGGAGGACAAGGGGAGATGGAGAGGAGAAGGGAGTTGAGGGAAATTGGAAGGGGAGGTGAACCATGAGAGACTATGGACTCTGAAAAACGATCTGAGAATTTTGAAGGGGTGGGGGGTGGGAGGTTGGGGGCACCAGGTGGTGGGTATTGTAGAGGGCACGGATTGCATGGAGCACTGGGTGTGGTGCAAAAATAATGAATACTGTTATGCTGAAAAAATAAAAAATTAAAAAAAAAAGAACTAGAAGCATAATAATTAAGATAGATGGCTTTAAATAGAGATATCTACCCATAGGTTAAAAGAATTAAAGATAATAAATGCATTCATTTTTAGAAATAATATCTAGTATGATATAAAACTAAGAATTTTCATTTTTGAAAATAATAAATTTTTTTTTAAAGATTTTATTTATTTGTCAGAGAGAGAGGAGAGCGAGCGAGCACAGGCAGACAGAATGGCAGGCAGAGGCAGAGGGAGAAGCAGGCTCCCCACCAAGCAAGGAGCCCGATGTGGGACTCGATCCCAGGACGCTGGGATCATGACCTGAGTCGAAGGCGGCTGCTTAACCAACTGAGCCACCCAGGCGTCCCTGAAAATAATAAATCTTAAAGACTGAGCATTTAACAACACCATTAATTGATTTGCATATGTAAAAAACAAACTCTCAGTGTAGTAAGAAAAAAAAAAAGTCTATGTCCTTTCAGCAAATACTTAGGTAATGGCCTTTCATCATTCATATCAAGAATTCAGATAGAAAATAAAGGTATGCATGAAGGGATCAGGTTAATTATCTGATTTCTATTTACTTCAGTGTGACACTGAGAAAACATTATATTCAAAAGCAAATTTAAAAAGAAACCATAAAAGTCTACAACTTCAAAATATGGTGAGTCTAGAACAGAGTATCAAAACAGCTTACTCATTACTTTTTTTAATGCTCAAAGTGGTAAGGGCTTTATGGCCCCCCCCAAAAAACAAAACAAACAAACAAAAAAGAACCCTAAAATGTTTTTTTTCCAGTTTTGTTGCTATTGTTAATGTTGTTTTGAGGCACCAATAGCAAAGGATAAGAATATACTCCCATTGTTATGGAACAAATAAGGAAATAAATCTCCAAATGAAACCATCACTGCAGACAATAACAAAAAACAAGTGTTCAATGTACAGTCACATACAATTAATACAGGTATTATTATACAAATGCATTATACATACACTATTATAAAATTTCTTGAATTAAGAAAGTTTGATGGGGTGCCTGGGTGGCTCAGTGGGTCAAAACCTCTGCCTTAGGTACAGGTCATGATCCCTGGGTCCTGGGATTGAGCCCCACATCGGGCTCTCTGCTCAGTGGGGAGCCTGCTTCCCCCACCTCTCTGCCTGGCTCTCTGCCAACTTGTGATCTCTCTCTGTCAAATAAATAAATAAAATCTTTTAAAAACAAAGAAAGTTTGAAAATTCACCTCCAGAATCATTATTTAAACCAGTAAAAAGAAAGTTGTCAGCCTGAAGAATCAACAGATGGCCATAAAATATTCAAAGGTGGTAAACAACCACCAGAAAATAGAAACTACTGTTATGCTCACCTCAATCAATTCCTTTCCTTCTCTTCAGAACCAGCTTTCTCCAATATCTATGCTCAAAACCTCCTTTTCCTTATTGTTTAGTCTCATTGTAAATGATCTATATCCCTCTTCTCTATCCCTAGACTGCAAGTGCACTCTTGATGGCCACCCTAGGTGTGATTTTCAGTTTTATAACTTCTCCTTAATATTCTGCTGCTTGATATTATTGAAGAACATCTTGAAATGTTTTCCACTTGCCCTCTAATATCATAACTCTTCTAGACTACATCTGTATCTCCTCAGTTGCCTCTCCTCTTTATCACCATCCCCCAACCTTCTATCTGTAGCCCTTTTTTCTACATTTCTCTCCTTCAAGAATTTTGTCTGCTGCTAGAACTTCAAAAATAACCTCTATAAGGAATATTCTTACTCTGTATCATTAACCCTAAATCAATCCTCAAATCCAGCCACCTGTTTCAAATGACCATTTGTCACTTCTACTAGGATATTCCCTTTCTGTCTCAAATAATCAATGCTCATTCCCCTAAGCTTACTCACTATGCTTTCCCTTCCCTCATCTCCTCTCCTCCATTAACCTTTCCCTCTTTTTTTCTTCTCCCTTCCTCTTCCCCACCTCACATGTGTACCCATGTACATACAAAACTCCAACATCCCAATTTCCTTTTAAGATACATCTTTGACCCCTTCTTCTTTAATCACAGTGTCCACTCAACTACTGCTTTGCAACATTTTATGTTCTAATGAACTTAAGCTGTACCCATAAGCTCTACCCTTTAGATCCTCCTACTCCATTTACTGAGCAAACAACAAACATTTACTGAATGCTACCATGTGACAGGCGATCTTCCAGGCTCTCGGGATACATCAGTGAACAATATAAACAAAAAGTCCCTGTCTTCACAGAATTTACATTCTAGAGGTTAAAACATACATACACAACAAAAATGATAAGTAACTCATATAATATGTTAAAATGGTAAGTGCCACGGGAGGGGAAAAAAAGAGCATAATGAGGACCAAAAATGGTTAACTGGTATT
Organism: Lutra lutra; assembly: GCF_902655055.1. Lineage (NCBI taxonomy): Eukaryota > Metazoa > Chordata > Mammalia > Carnivora > Mustelidae > Lutra > Lutra lutra. The sequence continues at coordinate 54,567,234 of NC_062292.1, forward strand.
TGCAATTTTAAACAAGGTGGTAGGGAAGATTTCATTAAGAAAGTGATATTTGAGCAGACTCAAATAAGAGAGGGAGTCAATCGTGTGGATATCAGGAGGTAAAGACTTTCAGACTAAAGGAATAGGGAATACTGCAAAGATCCTAACACAGACGTGTGCTTCACATATTCAAGAAATAGCAACAACGCCAGTTTTCATGAGACAAATTGAACACAAGAAATGATAGTAATAGTAAAGCCAGAGAAGTAACTGCATTCAGATCATGTAGGTCTTATAGGCCATCTTAAAAATAATGGCCTTCACTCTGGTGAAGTAGGAAAATTATAGAGCATTTCAAACAGAGAAGTAACATGGTCTGACTCGTGTAATAGAACGACCCTGGCTACTGCGTTGCGAATAAAGTGGAGAGCCAAAGTGGAGGCAGTTAAAAGACTTTGCAGTAATCCAGGCAAAAGCAGGAGCCATACCCTGGACTTTGATGATTCTAGTGAGGTGATGAGAAGGAATCAAAATCTAGATATATTTTGAAAGTAACATAAACAGGACACTTCTGGCATATAACATATCACATGTGAGAAGAACTGGCAAGGATGACTCCAATCTTTTGTTCTGAATTAGTGGAAAAATAAAATTGCCCTTACCTGAGAAAGGAGAATTATGGAATTGTTTGGGTCAAAGTGAGAGGTCTAAAACATCAGAAGTCCAGCTTGTGAAAAAAATAAGTTTGACATATAAATTAAGCATCCAAATGGAGATTTGAGATAGCCTGATCCAGCAGTTGGGAACTTAGGAAAGAGGCTGGGGGAAGAAGGAAGGAAGGTAAATTTTAATTTAGAAATCAAGCCATTTAGATGATATTTAAAACTGTTAATCTGGAGGTGATGTTTAAGTAAATGCATGTATATAGACTTGGGAAGAGAGCCAAGGTGTGAGGCCTGGGATACCAATATTAAGAAGTTAAATGGATAAAGAGGAAGCAGGAAATCAAATTGAGAAGTAGCAAGTAGAAACTCAGATGCAAGCCAGGAGATAATGTGGTCTTAGATGCCAAGTGAAGAAAGTATACCAAGGAAGGAGTGATCTCAACTCATTAAATGATGTTGATGTGTCAAATAGGATAAAGATGTGAAATTAACTATTAGTTTATGATGTCAAGGTCAACAGAGATTTGGCAAGTATAGCTTATAGTGGTGAGCTAAAGCTTGACTGCAGACAATAGAACTGGGAAAGAAGAATGAAAGACAGCTATCATTGACAAAACTTTGAGGGAGTTTTGCTTTAAAAGAGGAGCAAAGAAACAAAACATTGTCTGGTGGAAAGTGGGAGTCAGTCAAGAAAAAAAAAACTGATGGAAAAATAACATATCCATATTCCTTGAAATGTTCCATTAATATTAGAAAAGTTCCATTAGATGTTACAATAGTGTCTGGACTTCAACTTCAGATTAAGATACAGAAATTTGTGGGGTGCCTGGGTGGCTCAATCGCTTAAACTTCTGCCCTCTGCTCAGGTCATGATCCCAGGGTCCTGGGATAGAGCTGCGCATTAGGCTCCCCACTCACCAGGGAGCCTGCTTCTCCCTCTCCTACCTACTCTTGCTCTCTCTCACTCTAGTCTCTCTCTCTCTCTCTCTCTCAAATAAATAAAAACTTAAAAATAAATAGAAATATGCAACAATCAAAATATGTCAGATAAGCTATACAATTATTTTTAAAAGACTTTATTTATTTATTTGACAGAGAGAGAGAGAGAGAGAGAGTGCAGAGAGGGAGAGAGAGAAGCAGACTCCCAGCTGAGCAGGGAGCCCAGTGTGGGACTGGATCCCAGGACTTTGGGGATCATGACCTGAGCCAAAGGCAGATGCTTAACCAACTGAGCCACCCACGTGCCCCTATAAAATTATTTTTTAACCCATTAGAAAGTAAAGCACAATGTAAATGAATTAAAGTCTACAAAGTAACAAGATTTTCACAGGAGAATTGGGACACCAGGATTGCTTGACTCCATAAGAGAAAGCAAGAGGTGGGACAGTCCGCCATACTAGTCTGGATAGAGAGTGTAGAATCCTGAAGAGCCCAACCACACAGTGAATCTGCACCCATGCTGACTCTATCTTCAAACATCTGAAACCAGTGGTGAATGACATAATAATGAAACTGTAATAAAGCCCACATCCAGATCAACTTCAAATCAGTTTGATGCTGTTCTTCTCTTACTCATTTCCCCGCAACATTCTCTCTCTCTTTAGAAGCCTGACAGAATCAGCAATAACATTTTCTCGAGTAAATATTATCTGCTGTGTTTCCAGTGCTATATACAAAATATCTAGCACAAAACAAAAGTATTTTCAGACACATGAAGAAAATGTGGCCCATTGTTAAGAGAGGAAGCCATTGATAGACAGTGATGCAGACATGGCCCAGACAATGAAATTATCAAATAAGGACTTGAAAATACCTAAGGTAAAATACCAAAAGATCTAGTGGAAGTGGAGAATGACTAGAATGTGTGACCAGATGAGGAAATTTGGATAGAGAGATAGAATCTACAAAAAAAGGGAACCAAATGGGAATGCTGGAAATGAAAAGTATGATATTAAAAATGATGAATGAAAAGATGAAATGAGGGCGCCTGGGTGGCTCAGTGGGTTGGGCCGCTGCCTTCGGCTCGGGTCGTGATCTCGGGGTCCTGGGATCGAGTCCCACATCGGGCTCTCAGCTCAGCGGGAGGCCTGCTTCCCTCTCTCTCTCTCTCTGCCTGCCTCTCCGTCTACTTGTGATCTCTCTCTGTCAAATAAATAAATAAATCTTTAAAAAAAAAAAAAAGAAAAGATGAAATGAAAAGAATTTTCTACATAGGCTTAACAGTAACCTAGGTAAAAAAAGAGAAAAATGATCAGTGCATTTCAGGACAGGGCAAAACAAAATATGCAAAGAGAAACACCAAGACAAAAGAGTAGGGAAGACAAAAACAAGTAAACAAACAAAAATGCTCTGGACCTGTGGGATGATATCCAGTGCTCTAAAATAAATTTAACTGAAGTTCAAGAGGAAAAGGAGAGAGAATATGGAAAAAAGGAAAGAACAGTTTAAAGAGGTAATTACCAAGAACCTTCAAATCAATGAAAACTTGAGCTTACACATCGAAGACTCTGATCAAACCTCAACCAAGGTAATATAATAAAAACTACACATAGGCTCAACTTAGTCAAACTGTTAACATCAAAGAGGAAATCTTAAAAGCAGCAAGAGAAAAACAACATACCACATACAAGGGAACACTGATAGGAATCATAATCATAATCTTAATAAGAATAATCTTAATAATCATAATCAGAATCAGAAATCAGCTGATTTCCCACCAGAAACATGAAGGTTAGAAGGCAATAAATCAAAATTCCTTAAGGTGTTGAAAAAAATAACAATTATCAATTCTATACCTGGTGAAGGTATCCTTCAAAAACAGAGATAAATTAACGACATTTTCACAAAACTTGAGTTTGTTTCTCCCGGACTAAATTATAAAAAGTGGAAAAGGAAACTCTTCAGGGTAAAGAGAAATAACAGCAGGAGGAATATAGGGTTTGCAGGAAACAATGAAGCATATCAGAGAGGTCAAATCTTTACAGAAAAAAAAAAAAAGAAATTATTTCATGGGGCTTACCTACACAAATTACTGTACTTTCAAACACCTAGCACATCATTACTCTAAATTTAATATCTTATCCCTCTACACTCAGGAAAATTTTGACTTTGAGCCAAAAAATGAAACATTGTTAATGATCGTTATTTAAAAATGCTTAAATTTCACAAAATCAATACACTTAATATCTAAATTAACAATATTAACATTAATATTTATGACAGCAACATTTTATTAAGTACCTAACATGAACCAAGTACATATTATTTATAAGTTTTACATGTACTTTGAAAACTATGTATACATATGACAAATTAGAAAATTTAGGAAGACAAACCAGGAAATTGGATTGAGAAGTGAAATTCCTTGCCAAAGTCACTTGGCTTTTAAGAAGCAGAGCTGGGATTCAAACTCCTATCTGTCTAATTCTAAATCTCATGCCTTGCTTCTTAGACAATAATTATTACAGCAATAATAATTTGTATGTATAATAACTTAAACATCCAGTATAGATTTATATTTTGTCAACCCATGTTCAATTTAGAGTATATTATACTACGCGCTTGCTTTTTCGTGTAATAACACACTATGAACCTATAGCCATGTCTCTACAAATAGACATATTTCCTTTCTCTTAGTTGTACATACTTTTTCCACTGTAGGTATAATTTGAAATTTGTTCAATCAACTCCTTTTTGAATTTTTTAATTGGTTCCAGTTATTTGCTATTTTATTTCTACAATGAACACTTTTGAGTATATATATTTAAGACCTTCTCTACTTATATTCTTGAGATATACCCTGGAAGTATAAATCTTGGATGAAGTAGTGTTCACATTTTTACTTTGATAGTTTGCCAGATTATCCTAAACTCTTTCCACACTAATATCATCTCTTTTTTATTCCTTGCCAAACTAAGTACAAAATGTTGTGTTGTTTGAGTTTTAAATTCTCAGTTTGTTAGTCCGATGTTTTCAATATTTTTCTTCAGTGTTTCTGGCCATGGTATCATGTTAATAAATATCTTCAATATGCCAGGATTGTAGAAACATTTGCTCCCATTTTCCTCCACTACTTCATGATTATGTTCTTTACATTTAAATTTTAACTCATCTGCCCTTTTTTTTTTTAGTATGGTTGGAAGACATGCACTTATTTTTTAATTTTTGTAACACTGTTAGCCAATTGTCCTGATTTATTGTTAGATGTCTTCTCTAGGACAATCTGAAAGACCACCTCAATCTTTCATTAAACTCCTCTTCAGTTATATATGCCATGTTTCTATAGTATCCTTCTATTCCATTAGCCTGCCTTAATTAACCAATTTGTATGTTTTTTTTTCTTCTTTAATCTATTTCCAAAAGAATTCTCTCAGAAAAATTTTATCATAATCTGAACTGCAGGGAAAATGCCAGATGCTTCGATATTTTCCTCTCCTGTCTTCTATACCTAGCTGAACTTACACATGTTAACCTATGGAATGCCAACAGAAGTTAAAAGTAGTATTTCAACTAACAAACAAAAAACAAGCAGATGAATTAATACACAACACACAGCAGAAAACATGGAAGGGAAAGGAAGTTGGTGTTAGCTTTAAGAAGATTATTCTTTTATTTCCTGTGTGTTCACTTTCTCAGATAAACAACAAATCTTTGTTGATTTCTTTAATGTCCAATTGCTTTTCTAAGAAAGTGCTTCACACCTTTAAATACATAACATAGGGAAATTAGAACTCAGTTGATGAACGAGTTCAGAAGAAGCCCTTAAAAGGTTTGATTCATATAATTTTGTATTTTTAAACCCAAAATTTGGGCAGCTGTTATAGCTTATACCACAGTGAAATTAGAGATTATAATTACATGTTTGTTGCCTCTAGGTTTTATGCCCAACTGGAGGCATTTAAATTAACCTGCCCTGGAAGAAAGTGCTCTAAGAACGAACTGACACATACCAGTTGATAGAGATGTTCTAAGGTGTTTCTATTTGTATATTAAAAAATCAGCCCAACCAAATTAAACAGCATTTCTCTGGTCATTGATTAATGTCCTACAGAAGGCAAAGACAGGGCCTACAGCAAGAGAAATGTGTCATTGGCAACATATTTTTTTAGAAAGTTATGGTAGTTAGAGAGGAGAACCATCCCCCACCCCACACACACACAAAGCTCTGTAGCAAGTCAACTCTCATGTGAAAAGTTGTCTCTTCCTGGGTATAGAAACAGGGAAACAACTTAAACCCAAGCAGAGAAAGGAGAGGAAAGACATCTTGATCTCATATAGGCCTTCATTTGCTATGCCTGGGATTGAGGCAGTGTCTATTCCAAAGCAGAGACAGCCGGCCTGGCCCTGCATGAGAGCACCCTTAATTCAGCTCGCAGTAATCTCCTGCACAATTACCTCTCCTGAATGAAACCATCTTGGATATGGACAAAAGTATGGAGGACAGTGACTTAATTCTTTGATTAAAAAAAGGGAGCAAGTGAGAGAAAGAAAATGATTTATAATAAGTCCACGGGAACATTCTGTACCTATCTCTTTTCTGATTAGAGAGGTGGCATGGAGCCTGGCTCATTAGGCAGAAGTAATGAGCCAGTCTATATGCCATCTCTAATTAGAGAAAAGATACAGTAGGTACAACTGTACCTATAAATTGATAGAATAAAGACAAAAATTATTTTAAAATACCCTTTCCCTTGTAGCACTCTGATGCCCAAATCTTAAGGAGAAAACTGTAATAAAGACTAAGCAACATTTGAAATAAACCCTTTTCCAATGATGTGCTTTCTATTCAGAAGTTACATTTATTTTTACATAGTTTAAAAACAAATATCATATTCAGTCCACACTGTCCTTTTGCAGCATTCATTCAACATTTAGTGTATTGAAGAAGAATCAAAGCAAGTCATTTCAACCCCACAGTGCATAGCGGACTAATTTATAGCACTTTCAGATACTTTGAGCAACATTTGGTGCAATAAAACACTTTTAGATGTACTAATGGGAATTAAATATTGAAATAAGGCTCACAAGATTTAATGTTTTATTAAGAGATTCTGTATGCAGAGTACTTTATAAAATTCTCCAATACACTAATTACTCAAACCCAGTTTCTAAATATATAGTTTCCTTCAATTACTTCTTCACATAAGTTTAGTTTGATCGAAGAACATATACAAATTAAAATAGAGTTATGTCTAGGCATTTGTCTTCAGATCTCTCAACAATCCTATAGAAAGATATCATTATCCCTACTTATAAGAAAATAGGTGTTCAAAGAGGTTAATAATAGCTGCCACCCACTGAACATTTACTATAAGATAAGCAACATAGTCTACCCACACATGATCTCAGATAATTCTTGTTATAGTCCTATCGACTCTTCATTAAAACATCATTTCGTAGATCAGAAACCTGAGATTTACAAAGGATACATATTTTCATCAAAGGCACCCAATGGGATAGGATTTAATTCTAAGTTTTTTCACACCAAAGATAGGAAATTTAACCACAGAGTTTTAGAATGTATTTTGAATATCAAAAATACACTCCTTTTTTTTTTTTATAAACTAGATCACAATTAGACAACTCAGGCCATAGGGGAATGCAAATTGAAATTTTACATTACTTCAAAATTAATCACATCTATAAATATCTACATGACAACTCCAAAGCCATGATCATTTATGCATTTATTGAAAGTATCTGAAAAAAATTGAATGTCTGCTATATACAACTGATAGGGCTATGTAACAGAATTAAAATTTAGCAAGGTCAGTATAAAAATTGATGATATTTTTATATAATAGAAAATGAAGTTCGAAAACAATACTCCATATAATCGCATGAAAAAAGAACCAACAAGTACACAGAAGTAAGTCTTACAAATGAGTGAGTCTTCTGGCCAAAAATTAACAATGTTGGAAGAAATTAAGAAATGCATTATATTCATGGATTGGAAGATCTGATATCATACAGATGCCCATTTTCCCAAAATTGAGTTAATGATTCAAATCTCAGCAGAATTTTTGTGAAAATTGTAAAACCACTTCTAAAATTCTTATAATAGCCAAGAAAATACTAAAAGGAAAAACAATTCAAAAATTACTTTCATATTTTAAGACTTCTATAAAATTACAGCTATGAAAACTAAATATTTTGACTCAAGTATGGGCAAAAAATCATTGGAACAAAATAGCTCAGGAACAAACCCATCTCCACATACACGGTATATGGTCTGTTGTAGTTACCAAGCACTGCAGGATAGTGAAGAAATTATCTGTTTAATGAAAATGGTTCTGGGTCAGTTAAAAATTCAGGTGAGAAATAATAAATGAATCTTGACCCCTACCTTGTACCACACCCAAAAATAAATTCAGATAGAAAACAGACCTAAATTTGAGAGGTTAAATTATGGCACTTCTAATTAAATTGTAGAAAGAATATCTCCATGAGATCAGGGTTTGCAAAGATATCCTAAACAGGACATAAAAAATACTAAGTATAAAAGAAAAATTAGTAAATTAGGAACTTCTGTTAATCAAAGAATACCATTAAGTTTTCAGCAAACACAGTGTGCCAGATTCTGGAAAACCAGTAATGCTTTTTAATGTATGTACTTAATACATAGCCTCATTTGATCCTCACAATGGAACTGTAATGTCATCATTATCATTTTAAATTTGGGGAAACTAAAAGAATACAGGAACTCCAATTCAAAAGATACATACAGGGGCTGCCTGGGTGGCTCAGTGGGTTAAGCCTCTGCCTTCAGCTCAGGTCATGATCTCAGGGTCCTGGGATGGAGTCCCGCATCGGGCCCTCTGCTGGGCAGGGAGCCTACTTCCTCCTCCCTCTCTCTCTCTCTCTCTCTGCTTGCCTCTCTGCCTACTTGTGATCTCTCTCTGTCAAATAAATAAAATCTTAAAAAAAAAAAAACAAAGTATACATGCACCCTATGTTTATAGCAGCATTGTTTACAATAGCCAAGACATGGAAAGCAGCCAAAGTGTCCATTGATTGATGGAAAAAGAAGATGTGAGATGCACACATGCGTGCACACACACACACACACACACACACACACACACACACAGAGTGGAATACCATTCAGCCATAAAAAGAATGAAATCTTGCCATTTGCAAGAACATGGATGAACTAGAGAACATAATGCTGAGTGAAATATGTCAGCCAGAGTAAGACAAATACCATGTGATTTCACTCATGTGTGGAATTTAAGAAACACAATAAATGAGCAAATGTAAAAAAAAGAAAAATAAGATAGAGAAGCAAATCAAGAAACAGACTCTTAATTATAGAAAACAAAATGATGGTTACCAGAAGGGAGGGGGTAGGGGGATGAATTAGACCAATGATGGGGATCAAGGAGGGCACTTGTGGTGGTGAGCACAGGGTGATTCATGAAAATGTTGAATCACTATATTATATTATAGTTGAATCACTATATTATACACCTGAAACTAACATAACAGTGTATGTTAATTAAGTAGAATTAAGATAAAAACTTAAAATACACAAAAATTAAATTTGTGGCTATTACATTTTAGTCATTGAAAAGTTCTTCCAAATCATATGGCTACTGAGTAGAGAGATGGGATTTAAATTCAGGCAGACTTACACCGAAGTTTAAGGTGTTAAGGAACTGTGCAGACAATTGCTCAAATGCATAGGTAGGTATATACGTGTGTATGCATGTAGTAGACAGACATAGACACAGGGCTATAGAAACATAGACATATATAATTATTTCTGGCAAATAACTGCTAATAATGTTGAAATATAAAGAATAATCTAAATGCTCATTAATAGGATCTTGTTTTAAAGTTCTTATTACAGCTACAGAATTGTGCACAATGCAGCCATTTTAAACGAGGAGGCATATTAACATGGAATATTGTCCATATCATTTGGAGGGGAAGTACTTATTTTTAGAGGGCTCAGAGAAAGCATATGCATTATAATTTCTTTTTTGGAAAATTATATTTATAACCATATCTCCAGAGATATGTACTAAAATTCTGGAAGGGTATAAAAAAATTAACTGTATCTACGAAGGTAGAAAAATATAAAATATTCTCTATTTCATAGAGTTCTATATTGGGTGAATTTTCTTATAATGAATATTTATTATTTAATACCATAAAATAACAATTCCATTTTTAACGTATAGGCAATTTATAGACAATTTTGCTAATTATTTCAAGATAATTCTAAATTCAATTTCTGTTTTTATTCAGGGTGTAGTATAAAATATCTTTTAAACCTATATGGTCTGCTTTTATGGTGGGAAGATATGAACACAATAAATCCAGCTTATTATTGTTGAATAATATTTTTCAGTCTCTACTTCTCTAAATCCTACTTTAAAATTCAAACCAAAAAATTGAGAATAGTTTATCATGTATTGTTCTTACTTAAAAATTGATCTTAATAGGTTACAGTTTGATTTTAAAGTTTCCCTAGTATAGCGGGTTGAATGGTGACCTCCAAAATATATGTTCACCTGGAACCTGTGACTGTGACCATATTGGAAATAGGGTCTTTGCATTTGTAAGGAAGGATTTGGAAAGGAAAGCATATAGGATTGGGAGGGGGAGGGGGATGCTAAATTTAACCACACGTCCTCCTGAAGAGAAGAAAAGGGAAGAGAAGAGAAGAGAACTCAGAGAAGGTCAGGTGAACTTAGAGGCAAAGATCAGGTCTGTGCAGCTACAAGCCAAGGAGCACCATGGATTTCCAGAAGCCATCAAAAGGGGAGGCACAAAAAGGGAGGTTCTGCAGGAACCTCCAAAAAAAAACAATACCGCAAACCCTTAATTTCAGATTTATAGGCTCCAGAACTGTGGGAAGAGGACAAATTTCTGCTTTAATAAGCTTCCACCCAGTTGCTGCCAATTTGTGGCAGCAACCTCAGAAAACAAATAAACCTAGATATTTTAAAATATTATTTTTGACACTTTCTTTAGGAATACTGTAATTGGATAAAATAAATAATTTTCTGAAGTCAGAAACTTACCATTTAAACTCTGTCCTATTTGCGTAGTACCAGAGGCAAAATCTATAATTGAACCACTTAGAGTTCTTGCATTAAATGCTGTATTACCCTCCTCCAAACCATTGATGAAGAAACTGATCTTTGTCTGATGCACCTGTAAGAAATTATCACCATTATTATTTTAAGTGAGTAACCTTGTATTTCATAATAACTACATTTTAGCAGTCTTTCTTGAGTTAATTTCCTACTTCACTACTTTCTTCAGTTGGAAATGAAAACAAATTATTTTAATGGCTCAATGATATATCTCTGTGTTTATATATCTAGATATGAACCTACATATTTTAGTTTTATGCTGTGATATCTACCAGGGAATTCACAGGTATATCTAATTATTTGTCCCATATATTTAAGCACATATTTGGAAATAAACAGAAATGAATACAAAAGGCAGAAATATTCAAAGCTAGATATACCAAAAATGTATAACATATGGATTTAATTCAGTTTAAGTTGCTAATATAAAATGCTTCTTATAAATATTTATTTTATTAGTGTTGGTACCATAGTTGGTGATATTCATTGGTACTTCTCCAATACAGAATATAAAAATTTAACAATAATATTCTAGGCTAATTAATCAGACAACTAAAAACTCCACATCAAAGATCAACAAACTTTTTCTGTAAACAGGTAGAGGATAAACATTGTTTATCTGCAAGCCAAGCGATTTTATTTTGTGGTCCAAATGGTCCAGGTCACAACTGCTCAACTTTGCTACTGTAGTAGGAAAGCAGAGAACAAGCATGGATGTGTTCCAGGGAAATTTTACTAAACCATTTGACAGGGTAGCCTGGATGGCTCAGTCAGTTAAGCACCTGCCTTCGGCTCAGGTCATGATCCTGGGGTCACGGGATGGAACCCCATGATGGGCTCCCTGCTCAGAAGGGAGCCTACATCTTCTTCTCCCTGCCTGCCACCCCTCGTTCATGTTCTACTTCTCTCTCTTTCAAGTAAATAAAATCTTTAAAAAAATGAAAAATAAAATAATAAAACATTCAACCAACCATATTTGTTCCATGAGTTGTGGCTAGATGACCCCTCAATTACACTATAATTGTAAAATTATGAAGTTATGAAGTTTTATTGGTGTGCAGTGACACCTGAATAGCCAGTTCAAATGGTTATGCAGACTACTTCATAGATAGTATTTGTAGAAAATCTTCAATGATTGAATATATTTCTGAGTAAACTGATGGGCTGTTTGATACTAACTTTAATCTCGACAAAGTCCTGTTCAAGTGGTTTTAACTTGAACGTACAAGGAATTGGTGCTGTAGCAAAGAGGCTGAAATGGCAAACAAAACGGGAGGGTTGGAGTAGGGATGGGGAAAGAAGGAATTACAACGTCTTGCAATCGAAAGGTTCAATGCTAACACTTTAATTAAAAACACATCAAATCATAGCATTCAAAATGCTGTTCTATTAAAACTTCCTCACGGTAATTGATGAAAATAAACCATTCTCCAACATCTTTAGATCATATGTGAGTAAGCAAATGTCTTTAGAACACTTTTCAACAGCCCTCTCTCTCCAAACCAACTAACCAACCAATCAACCAATCCTGGGAGTTAACAACATAATTACTTGGGAATAGTAATTCTTCAAGAAGTTATTCCATACAACTTTTCTCCATAGTATCTAATCTGCTTTTATTAAAACCATGTACTTCTCTAAGTCTACTGACCCCATGTTACATTTTACTTAATTATAAAACAAAGCCTTGACATAAACACCTAAAATCACATACCAGGTCCTTGCGGGCCTGCATATATACCTCTCAGCTGGGTCGTAGGACTGCATTTTTTTTTTTTGCATCCCATTTTTTACAGCCTGTTACTGTCATTTGGTGTTTGACTGTTATCATTATAAAAGATACAGGCTTTTCTACTTTGTTATTTGTAGCATTATCTCATGTTTTACAACATCTTTGTGTAACATGCAGGCACATGAAATATAACTAGTGAAAAGTTCTCGATGGTATTAATGCATAAAAAAGAATGTGGTTCCATCTCTACTGTCTTTACCCAGCCAAAAGCTGATGAACAGCCAATTTTCCTTTATCACATTAGCACAGCCATGAGGGAAACACATTTGTTCTAGTCAGCTACACTAAAGATACTATTACCAATCTAACATATACATGTTTTATATCAGCAGTATTCTCAGAGCATGAGAGAGCCAACAATATATTAACACTAGCATGACAGTTTATTTAAGAAAAGAAAATTGTCTCTGTAGAGGGACAGAAGTTAGAAATGTATGGCTAAAGCTCAGTGTCACTGGTCTAATAAAGGTAATAATTCTTAGGCTTTCTTTATAGCAGGTAACACTCCTGTGACAGTTCTGTCATATCATTCAAATAAAAATGTTGTCTTTTACAAGTTTAAGTGCACCTTTGTTTTGAGTCAGATAGAAAGCATGTTTTTGATTTTCTATATTCACTGTATTATATCTATAGTCAAGAGCTCAGGACCTTCCTTTTTCTTTTTTTTTTTTTCTTTTCTTTTTCCTTTTTATTTTTTTTTTTAATCAACTCATCACATATTTGCTTAGTAGAAGGACTCAGTGTCACTTGCAGTGAATTCCAGAAGGATGTTTTCTCTTGGTTGGTACTTAGAAAATGATTAATGATGATCTCAAGCCACTCTCTTCTGTTGTCCCCTCCCCTCCCAACCACCTTTCTATAAATAAGATTAAATCTTCTTTGGTGTTCTGTACCATGTTTTATATTCTATACCAAGATTCTCTTAACTGCTTTGCAATTCTGGCCTGGGGCCCCATCACACTGGAACCGTGAAGACGAAGGTAGCTCTTGGCAATAGCTCATTCTGATGATCCCCTTGCCAGTTATCTAGAGGAATAGAACACATGTGGTGGAATTTCTGATCTGCTCAAGCAAACTTCACACCTATCTCATTTTCTACCCCTGGAGGATAAGAGGAGTTTGCCCATGTTTATTGGTGGGGCTTGAAGGAATGAATTGCCAAAGCCAGTAGCAGCTGTAGAGAAGTCTTAAATCCCATCACAGGAGATTCAAAGGACACATTGGCAGGAATATAGGGGGAAGGAGGTCATTTTTGACCCTCCATCCTCCTTGGGTTTTATAGTTCATTTCAATGATATTTTGAGGGGGGTTTAATTTGTGTTCCTGTGGTGGTCTGTATGCATTCCTTTGAGCTCAAGAGTTTATTAGTTGTTTTTTGTTGTTCTTATTTTAAGTAGAATCCCTGACCCTTCTCCATGCCTGATTAGATGGGGGTCTAATTCAAAAATCCAGAAAGTCGTGTAATAGTTGAGAAGCTACCAAGAAAAAAATACAATCAAGCCCACCTAGACTAGACTATCATAACTGTCAAGCACCTGTTCCACTGAAACACCAAATCTTTGTTGCTTTTCTGCTTCTGCTGTCCACCAACCATCGAAGAAAGTGCTGACTGAAGCTAGTCACTATGCAGAATGCCTGGGCTAACTTCCTCACCAGAGAAATCTTTTTCTTGTTGCCTATATTCATCTAATTTCAATTTAATTCCATATAGCAGGAAGCCAATACTCACACTGCCCCCACAAATTACAAATAAAGAAAATAGAGCCATGATCCTTTCTCCCAAGGCACTTGTAGGTATGAATAATTTTAGACTAGTGTTTGCATCATGATAAATGATGACGGTTGTTTTTGACTTAAGTACTGATTCAGTTTGAAGTTAATAAAGTGTTGTCTTTTTCACAGAGTTGCTTTGAGAAGTTGTGCCTTAATCCATGCATGTATGGTATATAATATAATTTTGGACTTTTCCTGTGGGACTTGTCTTTTCAGAACCAACTTACAAGCCTCCCAGAAATATGTTTCATTCATTTAATGGGTCTCTTTTTAAAGCAAAGCCTTTTTAAGAATTTTGAAGAATACCCTTTTTATAGATTTAATATAAAGTGATTTGGCAACATATCTTGAATTCAAATTCACTCCCAAAAGATGATGATGGATGACACAAATATAAAGACCATCATTTTGAATACTAAGAAATTAAAAAAAGAAAGAAAGAAAGAAAGAAAACTACTGTGATATGAATCTGAAGGGAAAACTTTGTGGAGGGAACATGTCTTGGACTTTCTGAAATAGAAATTGCCCGAAAATAGAATTTCTATTTCTAGGTTAACGAAGCCTGTAGCAAAAATGCATCCATAATTTTTTTAAGCTTAAGGAAGGCAATTTATTCTGAAAACTCCAAAGATTATTTTAAAATATCATATGTATGTTTGTTCCCTTACCTGAGCACATGAGGAATGTCCTTCTTACTGCTTACTATCCTAAACCAAAGGTCTTCTGAGGTTTTTCCTTACTCATCCCATCCAATTTGATTTCTAACTAATCACCCAGAGCCAATTTCATCTAATTGGAGAAGTCTCCTCCCTGTCTGATGATCACACAGTGCTTAATTCCATCTCCATGTTTTGTCCAAACTATTTCTAAGGGAATAACCTTGCTACTGTCTTTTACTTTACTAAATTTTTAGTACTTTTTAAGACATATCTCAAGTCCTGTATCTTTCAATAATCCTTTTCTAGCTGCTTCAGCATTATAAAAGTATTCACATTTAGAGAAAAATCAGCATATTGGCATTAAAATTTTTATGTGTATTTTCTCTTTTTATCCTTACAACAATCCAAGGAAGGTTTGTTATATCTCTATTTTAAAGGTAATGAAACAATCACAGAAAGTTGAAAACAAGAAGGTGATATTATTCAAGGTCACATGGAAAGGTTGACTGGTTCCAGAAGCTGTTCAAACCGATTTTTATTAGTCAGTTACACCCAGCTAGCATTTCAAAGTAACAGCCATCTCATGTGTCAGACCCATCTGTGAGTCTCTCCACTAGAACTCCACACAATGATTCCAACGTCACGTCAAACACCTCCCACAACGAGAAGGGTAACAACCCCGATGAACTACATAATCACTTGTCATATTCCTGACACTGTGCTCAATGCCCTACTTACGTTACCTCATTGAATTCACAGATTGTGATTCTACAGTGCTATTTCCTCCAAAATAAGGACACTGAGTTTTAAGTGCTCCAGTGTCCCTCTTCTGCAGACGTGGGGAACCTTTCATCTTTGAACAGCTTTTACTATTATAAATGATTAAGCTGAAAAATATCTCCTTATAGCGCCAATTCATAGGTCCCAGCTCTAATTACTGAAACTACACCAAACAAACCAAATCCCTTTCCCATGTGCGAGCTCACGGATATAAAGAAAGATGTCGTTTCCTCCTAAGTCTTCTTCAGGATAAATGTGCTTCTTTTCCATGGTATTCTAAATAGGACATGGTCTGGGTCTCTCTTCTTAAAATGTGGCTCCAGAAATACTACAATCTCTACATGTGATTTGACTTGCCAAACTGAAAACAGGATTATCACCTTAATATAATCCAAAATTGCAAGCTAGATTGTTGGCAATGACATCACACTGCTCAAACTGATAAATTAAGTTGAGCTGACTACTCACTAAAATACTGTCTTTTCTTTCTTACATCACTGCTTAAAACACATCCGTCCCATCTTGTATCTCTGCAGTTAGTTTCATGGACCCAAGGATAGAAATTTCTATTTATCCACGTTACATTTCATCTTGTTAGATTCAGCCCAGTGCCCCAGGCTGTCAAAATCTTTTTGGATGCTATGTCTGTCATCAATGTATTTACCATCCTCCAAGATTTGTGTCATTTGCAAATTTGATGAGCGTGCCCTAAGTGCTGGGCAGGAGCTCAATAAATATTAATTGATTGATTGACTAACTGATACTCCAAAAATAAAACTACCAACACAATCTACACTGTTACAATTCTAAGCAATAAAGGCACCATTGTCTAACAGATAAATATGCCATACAGGGATTCATCACCTTTACAGAGTGACCTTGTTTACTAACATGAATTTTTATATAATTATAAATACTCTAGTCTATTAAATATTCCCTATTGAGCCACATTTATACAAACAATATGAATAAAAGAGTTGAGGCAATTATACAGGGAAGGTTGATTTGGCAGAAATTAATCACTTGGGCTGCCCTCAAATATTTGGAATGTGTATGTATTCCCATAACTAGTTTGATTCACTGAATAACTGCTTATATTTTCATTCCCTTTAACCATATGAAAGATCCTACAGGGAAAAGATTTTATACACAGATAAGTGTGTAAGTTCCTCAAAGATTTTTGTTTCTTTCTACTTTTCATTTTCCACGAGCTCATACATTTTATTGTAACACTTATTCCTCTCCTCTCCTCCTATCTTCCCATTCCCTCTCTCTCATCCCTGTGCCCTACACACACACACACACACACACACACACACACACACTTTGGTTTTCCTTCCTCTCTGAGTAACTCAGACAAGCTAGGCCCTTGAAGTAGTCTATGCCTCAACATATTACATTGTCACTCTAAGTATGATGCTTTGGATTTGCTAGTCTTTCCTTCATATCTGTTAAAGCTCTCTGTTTATTAAAACTTCATGAAAACATGCCTCTAACTGAATCCATCTCTAAAAATTTAACATAGGAACATAAGTGATTTTCTTCATCCTATCTTGACTGGATGGGAAACTGTCATGACCACGGCCTCCCAAACTATTAAATTACTCTTTCTCTCTTAAAAACCAAAACCAAAACCAAAAACAAAAACAAAAACAAAAACAAAACAAAACAAACAACTATTAGCTTATACAGATATGTGACAGAAAATCAGCAAGTGGTCTGATTTATTGTTGATTTCCTGCGGCATGGGGATAGAGCCAGCCCATCCTCTGTAGATACCAGCTAGGAACATTTCATGTACAATTCCACATTTAAGAATGCTTTTGCTTCACCGATGATCACTCTATTCTACACTCTTAATTATCCCACTACCCCACTGGTTCCCTTTTCTATCTTTAAAAAACAGACAACTTCCCAAAAGTAACTAGAATTGGTTGTAAAACACCCTAGTAACCGTTCAGTATTTTATACCCCAAAACCTAGAAATTATTTGTTATAATTTCTTCTCCTTAAAAGTAAGTCAACTTACTTTGTTTTCCATGTTTAGGTAGGAAACTGATCATCATATCTTTCATTAAAAGCCATAGCTTTTAGTTATAGTTCCCACTCACGGCTCATCAATCCTCTTGCTACAACTCTGGCCCAAGCTGCCACCACCTTCCCTCCCCAAGATTTTTGCAGTGGTCTCCCTGATTTGGTACAGGTTCCTCTTTGGTATATTCTCAAGAGAGCAGCCCAAGGACTCTTGCTAAAAAAAAAAGCAGATCATGCCACTCCTCTGCAAAAATACGTTTAATGAGTTTTACCTTGTGTAAGTTAAAGTTCTGCAAAGCCCTACCCAATCTGGCCCCTTGTTATCCCTAGCTTATTTACTTTTAGTATGTTCCTGTACTTTCTGTTGCAGCTACATTGACCTCTTCAAATATCCAGGCACTTACTTTCCTCAGTCTTTGCACTTTCATTTCCCTCTACTTAACATTATCCCTACAGACACATGCTGGCTTATTTGCTCATCTCTTTCCGATAGTTCCTCAAATGTCATTTTAGCAAACGTTTCCTAGCTACCCTACCTAGAACTATAGCCTAGTCCTTCCTAACCGCCTTCCTATATGATTATTTTCTCTATTCACACTTAAGTTGCATTTTTTTTTTTTACTTTTCTTTTTAGCATTAGTCTCCTCTCCAACTTTATATCCATAAACTCCACAAGAGGAGGGGTTTTTTTTTCTTTTCTTTTTTCTGTTTTTTTTTTTTTTTTCCTCTTTTATTCATTGTTGTTCCCTCATTCCCCAGAACAGTAACGAGCAACGACTGGGTACCCTTTAAACTTTCATTACATGAATGAAACGTCCTCTCAAGCAGCTCCTGCAGGATTAATAGGAATTAGCAAAGTACAAAGTGGTAAAGGATAGGAAAGAAATAAGTTGTAGGAACTAGAAAAACACAAGAGACAAGGAAATGGAGTCTTAGAAGTTACCCCAAGCCTTCCATTTATGCTGACCAAGCTCCATTCTTTACATTTTTCTTCCTTTTAATGTGTTGAAGCTAAAAATCACCTTTCTCACTTTTCCTCAAATATGTTCCAGTTTTTAAAATCTCTTTAATGGAAAATAAAATAAAATAAAATAAAGTAAAATCTCTTTAAGTGGTAATGTTAAGGTTACATATCACTAAGTCAAATTATGCCTGAAAGAGGATAATAAAAATGGTGAACATTAGATTTCTGTTTATACTTTCAGGGAATATGCCAAAGCCCTGCCAACAGACGTGAACTCACTCTTGACCCAACATCAGGAGGCCCATCAATCAAACCCTCAACATGCGGACAGATATATAGGAAATCATTTCTGTGTACAGTCCAAAACTAAAGTTCATGCCAGTACTCAACTGACATCTTAAAGATCCTGAGCAGTAATTTGTAACTTGACATGGAGTCCCACCATATGAACAACACAGAGGTAATAATGCCTACTTATACTATACATAAGTTATTCCTACTAAAATCTTCAATGAGGATAGAATCATCTATGAAACAATGAATGGATTATTAATTTTACATTCTTGAAATACATGTTTTTTCGTAAGTGCCACCCATCTTCTAGACTTGTGTTCTCTTATTTTGTTGTTGTTCTCTTAGATTATTTTTAGCAGCTCCAATGACACTAAGCAAAATTTATTAAAAATCAGTCTCATAAACTAAGTGAAGATGAGCCATTTTTGGACAAAGGAAAAATATGAATCTCTTTAACCTCCTTTAAATACTGTATCAAGAAATCTGATGTGAATTGCTTTGTCTTTAAAAACATTCTAGAATTGAGAATAGGTCTTGTTTAAAGGGCTCTCTGCCCTGAAGCTGGTGAGAAAATAATTCTCTAAGATTTTCCCTCAATCAGTAATGGAGAAGCACACACATTTAATTTGGTTTAGACCAAAAAAAAAAAAAATACACCAGCAAATAGGCATTCTTTGATATCAGCCCTAAAAGCAAAAATAGCTATTTATGGGTCAAATGCAAAACATTCAGCAGTTTATTTTACCCACCTTGAGATTAAAAAGAAAAGAGAGATGATATCCATTTGGGCAAAATAAATGTATATTTTTATTATCATCTGAAGAACCTCGTGCTAAGGGGTTACCAGATACAAGTAACGCTCTTGAAAATAATATTCATTTTTGTCTTTTTATAATTCACATTTATTCAGTTAAATTCTTACATATTTCTTCCCAAGGCCTTTCCCCCGAAGAAAAAATCTGTCAACAAAAATCTGTAAATTTGGTGGGGCTATGTATTTAGAATAGCTCATCTCTTTTTAAAAAGCCTGGATTAGCCTTCTCCAAAGACTGGCAGACCAAAGAAGCATGAGGTCCAAAATAAAGATACTGCATGGGGGGAAATGTTTGCATGTTGATTTTACTTGTTAAAAAGAAAAATGAGGTTATAATTGCTTTCAGTGTATCTTTTAAAAGGGCGAATCAAGAATAAAGGTGGTGAAAAAATTAAAAGGTTAGGGTGAGAATTACGAGGCTTCTAATATCTACTATAGAAAAACTCAACTGAGTATCTTGATGTCTCTCACATAACACTAGTGTCCAGGATATTTCTCTGAAGTTTTGAATCTCCTAATACCTGTAACATTTGTAGATTAAGGTAACTTCCTACCCTCCTAAGTATGAATTAGGTAATAGTTTACCTCTATTTCTGCAAATTTGCCTTTATGTTATAATGTTCAAATGCCCGATTTAAGTTGAGATTTTAGGACTTAAGACTTTTTTCTAGCACAGGTTGTAGGGATGAAGGGATGCAGGATTAGCTAGGTCTTTATTTTTATCAAGATCTCAGTTTATATATTGTCACCTTGGAGAAACCTTTAATGCCCAAGCCAGCCCAAATAATCACCAAATAACTTGATATCCTGTTACTCCCTTGTCATTCTTTGGATACTACTTTTTTACTAATGCATTTCTTGTTTATTTTTTTCGCCCTCACCCATCCCTCAACAAATGCATGTGTGTGTATGCACACTCACACACACATAACGACAGCTCTGACCATTTCACTGCCCTCATCGTAGCTCGAGACCCTTTTGACTCAAAGACATTTCCTTTCATGAATGTAACTTTTCCTACCCATGATTTTCCCCCATCCATGCTCTGTTTTCATCTTGGATACTCCTGTGGGGGGAAGGGGTTATAGGATCTGTCTGTGGACATGATCCTCTTCACTCTAGACTGGATCCAATAACTTGAAGCAAGTGAAGGTATGCTGTACAACTCCTTTTCTTGGCACAGGGACTCCCTTTCATCCTGGTGGCATCAGCCTGCCTCCTTATGGCCTATGACCCACATCCTGTGCTCCAAGCTGAGGTCACATGTCTCTACTCCCTGATGCCTGATGATGGGGAAGAGTGTAGGAAGCTGACCCAAGCTGTCAGTCCAAGTGCTGTTTGCCAAGTCATGTCCCTGGCAGTCTGTCAGATGTGCTTACTTACACTACCCATGACACGGTGCTCTCCTTGGCCACACACACTTGGCCTGTGTGTATTTTGGGCTGTGCTTTCTTCTGTCAATCTAATCTCACCTGCTATCTACTTTCATAGATTCCTAAAACAAATTTCATAATAATCATTGTCTTTTCCATACCCACAGTAGTAACATTTTTGATCGGCTGTTGTTACAGTTGAGTGAGTGAAAACTGTAAATTCACTTCTCTAGCAAACCACAACAACAACAAACCAGCAAGGACCTGATCAACTAACTGCAAGAAATGAATATAGGTCCTGCCTAAGTACCTTATTCATAATGCACTCGAGATCTTCTCAAAATTTCACTTCACCATTAGGCTTTCACACTACTCGGAATCAGCATCTAAGTCATTTATACCATTAGACCAGCTAGATGACAGCAAGTTGTCAACAGATTTCTCAAGGATTTCTCTGAGGAACTAGAGACCTTACAAGGGGGAGAAAGTGTCATTCCATCTGAATCCAACCATTACACCAATTGACCTGAAAGCTAGAAAGGTTCTATTTCTCTAAGGAAAATAAAACAATTGGAAAGCTTGAGTATCCAATCAAACAAATTACATTTGCCTCCCTGGAGGACTACACCACTTCTGCTCTAACCAGAATTTAGAAGGAATATATATTTTAATGGACAAGCTTAGCACAGGATATTGCAAAGGAACAGAAAACAGAATTAATAGAACATTATACATATAGATAGATAGATAGATGGATATAGATATAGATATATCTATACCATGAAGCCATATAGACATTAAAAACTTAGTGTTATTTGAAATAACATTCTATATGAACTTAAATCCAAGCGCTGTCATTTAAGATAGATATTCATGAAATTAAGGGGGAAATTGGTAAGAATTCCAGTTTTATTTTAGATTTTCATTACCGATCTGCAAGAGGAGTTAGTCTGTTAATGAAACCCGGAGATGGCACTAAATTGACAGGTATTACAAAAAGTCACTGAAAAACAACATAAAAGAAAATGTAAGAGGTCAGATATTAAGCAAAATCTGAGTATGAGATTCACTCTATTTAAATGGAAGGTCATTCTGAACACACATTTTGAGTAACATCTCTTTCCAAGTAGCTGAAAATGTGTATGTGTTACTATCACTACTTTGTGTTTACTGGGAAGCAACACTGTCCCAGACACCAGGGAGAATACAGAGTCAGAATCATAAAAAAAAAAAAAAAAAATCAGAGGTCAGAAATGTCAAATGCAGAAGAAAAAAAGTTCTAGGGAATGTGAAAGAAAGCAGTGTTTGCGTCATTTTTCCTTGATATAAAAAGTTAAGAAAATGTGTTAGTTTGAAGGAAATTCCAGTTATCCTCTGTGCTATAACAGAAAGGGCAGCATATGAACACATTTGTGGAAAGAAAAGGATATCACTGAATTCATCAAGAGATAATATAGGACAGAAAAAAGTAAAATCACTAATTCAGTCATAGTAGTTTAACTGACGGAAGAGAGTACTAAGCCATGCAATCGTCATTGTTGGAAACTACAAAGTGATCATCATCATGGGAAAAAGAATTTCGTATAGGATAAAGAAAGAGGGTTATACATAAGTTAGCAAAATTGTAAATGCTCATTCATCATTTTTAAAATATCTCAGGCTTTTCTTTCCATGACATTTTCCTCAATAACATCAGTCTTTACCAAACTCACCTCATTTGCTTCAAACACACAAATATATATAAATATATATATTTATTTGTAGTAAACCTCAACCATGCAATGGATATTTTGCTGTTCTTGACACATACACATGAATAAGGTATTTGTCATTGAAGACTCAAACTCTACCTTTTTGGTAATGCCAAACTTACCTATAAATACCTAATAAAATCTACCTATATGAAAAATATCATACAACCAATACATTTTTTAAAAACAATGGTATAAGCACAGGAGATAGAAGAAAAGGAGACGGAATATTTGAGTGTTTTGTTTTTTTTTTTTTAATAAAGGAGGTTGCATTTGTGCTGGTCACTAAAATATGTTTACAAAAGATCTGTGGGTTAAGAGGGCGAGAAGAGGTATAAAGCAGAAGAAACTGAGTGAAGGTAGGATGAAAAACTTAGATGAAGACCATGAAGTACATGGTATTCAGAGACTCAGAAAATAGCATGTTTAAAGCTCAAGGTACACAGAAGGACAATGAGGCTACCGACACACAGCCTAGCAAATTCTGAAGATTCTTGAAAGCTTTGCTAAGAAAAGGACAGTTCATTCTCTGGGGTATAAGCAACAGTGAGCGTGCAGTTTATTTAAACAAAGGAGGTATGTAACCACGTTTGTATTTTAGAAAGAAAACAATTTTCACTCTAGAGGTTGTTTTGGAGACAGAAGTAACTGAAAATACTGGAGGTGGGGAAGTGGGAAGGGAACGGTTATAAATGGATTAAAATATACAAAGCAAAAGTTAATGAAAGCTCCTTTCCTCCTTCTAGCTCTGACTTGCAAGCCATGTTGTAAAGAATGTTGTTCAAAACTTTACTGCTTTTCATCTTTACTGCTCTTCTAATCTCTAGGTTACCAAGGAAATCCTCTCAGTTTCCTATTAACTTTGTTTTTCCTTTCATTTTCTCCTGCTACATATTCAACTGATTAATACCTCTCATCTGTATTATTGTCCTGTTTCCAAATCTCTTTAACTCCAATACTGGATGATACCATTCATTTACTCACTCATTCATTCAAAAAATATTTATTGGGAATTGACCACACTCAGACATGATGCCAAGTCCTGAAGGGGAAAAAAACAGTAAATACAGTAGAGTCCTTGACCTAAAGTTCTATTGTCTAGTGGAGGACACATTACAAATACTGAGTTACTTTGTACAAAGGAGCGAACAATACACAGTAGAGAGGGTCCAGAAGCTATACAATTTTTATGTCTATCAGTGTAATAGGATATGGCTCAGAAAAAAAAAATAAAAAATATAAATATCAGAAACACTTGTAAAACTAATATCAACTTGATAAAGAACTTGCTTATAAGGAAAATGGTTAAAGACTTATCATTTGTAATACCTAAAAATGTGGTTTTCCTAAGCTATAAAGTAATAGACTAGTGTAATGACATTACCATTTTGTCAGTCAAAACAGACTTCGGAATCCATTTTTAACAATTTAGTTTCTAGTTCCCATTTCACAATTTAGTATTATAGAGCTGACCAGATGGAAAAAATCCTCAACAGAGATCAAATTTTTCCACATGGAATATTCATGCAAAGTAAACTATCCAAGGCCAAAATTGTGGGATTTAGACCATTTTCTTCAGATGTTGAACGTTTTATAATTATTAGACAGGAAGATTTGGGGTAGAGAAGTTGTTTTAATATAATACATAGTCTCCAGGTGGGCCAAAATGCTTTACAAATTAATGAGGTAGATATTGGCTGTGTAGTGACTTTAGTAGGCAAACACAGAATCTATTAAGTACTCAATAATACCCTTAACAGATCCTCAAACGTTGAAATCTATTTTAAAGCAACACTTCCAAAATGTGTCACAGGGTCTTTAATGCCCTGTGCCACCAGAGACAGAAATAAAGGACCTTATTTTAACATTTAACCTGAAAGGACACTTTAACCCACCCGCCCTTTTTCTTCCCTTCCCCCATTATTATACCGTCTGAATTAGGTATGAGGCAAAATTCTGGTATGGGAATTCGACTCAAATATCTCATTGAATAGCATCAGGCTCTCTTGACCCTCTAACCTTCTCTTTTGTCTGAATCTCCTGAGAATCAAGCATGTCACACAGTAACTAGCTTCCCCTTGAATAGCATTATTGGAAAGGGGGGAACAGTCTGGACTGGCGACATCCTGCCATGAGCCAGTTACCTAGCTATTAAAGTGAAAAACAACTAGCTTCTGTAAATTTAACTTCATGAATTTAAGTATAACCATTATTCTCTCAGAAAACACATGTCCACGCGCACATGTGCTCAAATACACACACACACTCCCAAATGAAAACAAAACAAAACAAAAAAACCCAAAAAACCCTAGCTTTCATGTAAGGCAAGGATGTCCAAAAAGGGTCTCCAACTGGAGAAGTCAATGAAACAATTGCAGGGCAAGGAATGATACTTTTTCTACAAATGGGATTGTTTAAATATTTTCCCTTCCTGGGTGCTCACTTTAAGGCAAATGCAAGGACCTCCTCCATAAGTATCTTATCATTCACAGAAAACCCACTAATTTTGTGTGTTTGGCTTATGCTGCTTTTCAGTCGTTGCTGCCAGTAACCAAATAACTTTGTTTCTGTAGTTTTTTAAAAATTCGTTTCCATTCTTTGTATTTTAATATTTGACTTAAAATGGAAATTGCAAACACACAAAGGAATTAGGACTCAGAAGATGAATTTTTATTGTGAACATAGTGAACAAGAAAACATATCACTTTTAACATAAAAGAAGCTTTCTACACATGTCATGAGGCATTTGCACAGGTCCTTGTTCTCAGTCAGACCCAAATGCAAATGCCATGTTAACAGAGAAAGAAATCAAAGAATGACATTGGAGGACAAGCCGGAGCTACAATTTATCTGCATAACACGCGACAGTCCAATGGCAACTTCTAAGCTGCTGACACCACTCCTGCCAAGGAAACTCCTGCTGCTTTTTCTGTGAGGAAATTCCTGCCTTTTGTAACTTATTATGCAAGTCTTTCCCTGCCTCCCAATAGATATTCTTCAAACAATAAAAGGGATATTGAAACTACTGTATTTAAAGGCAAATCAATTTTAATTTTATATGTCAAATTTTCACAAAGCTATGCATGATTGCAGGACCAGGATAAGCATGTGAGAATTAACCACAGAAGCAGAATAAGACAATTACCAGGAGCTAAGGGCCTCTTTCCTGAGCATCTAGTGTAAACAAAAAGAGAGACAGGTTCTGGGATGAAACAGACCAGCTCGAAATTGAGTGCTTTCATAGAGAGTCTATATATGCCAAGTCTTCCCAGTCTACCAATTCCCGCATACATAATATTGGGACCAAATGAATAAATAAATACAATCTTGTGAATACCCCCCAGGTGGTAAATAAATGAACATTATCCTCCACTTACCTCCTTGTGTTTTGAATCCTAGCTATTACGTACAATATAGAGGAAAGACAAATGACATTTTAAAGGAAGTAAGCAATTAATGTGCCTATGATAAAAGTCTTGGTACAGGTTAACTTAACATGCTTCCACCAACAGATCATAATTCTTCACATCCAACTACTTACATAGCATTTCTTCAAGGAATAAATTTATGAGCCAGGATATTTCTAATTATAATAAAAACAACTTTTGATCTTGAATCTTGTATGTAAGCAGGAGTAAAATCTTAATCTGATATTAAGTTTTTAACCTGCTTTCTCTTCTCCACTACACACTCTCCACTAGCTTCTAAAAGAGATTTACATGCTGACAAGATTTATAGCTAATGGAACAGAAACTAAATGCACACCTTAAATAATTAGCCTATTTTCTTCAATACAAATACTAGTCACACCCTAATGTGGAAAGTATGATATTTCTAGATGCACTGCAGTCTTGCCTGAAACACAATTTTATTTACCAGAAAGAGTTTTTCTATACATCCTTCCTCTAGAACCATTGGGAATGATTTAGTTTTTATTTTAAAATATAGCCAAGTATTTCTACTAATGCTCAGGTATTGGGTGGACAAAATAATAGTGACTTTCATTTACATCTTGCTTCTCAACTGTCAGTACACTTACTAGCTGTCAGTAACAGAGAAAAATAAAAAATTGACTGTCAGTTTTTAAAAAGAGTAAGAAGAAGAAAGTATACCAGGAAATGTGGAGGAAGTAATTTTGAGAAATATTTTACCTACTTCAGCATGAGTTTTTCTCCTTGTGAAATGTATAACTACATAATTTGAATTGTCTGATGTGTTAAAATCACAGATTCTAGAAAAGATGGAAATGCGTGAGTGAAACATGTTTGCTTTGCAATCACTGTTTCCAAGCTAGGTTGAGGCTGATGCAAACACAGCTGCCATTCACCTTGTTAAATAAAGGGATTCCAGAGCTTCGCCATGTTATTTGTATAGAACCGGAGACTTAGGCTCAGATTATTAGATCTATGTGTCCCTTAAATTTTCCAATCAGAATCTTAATGAATTTAGTTGAAAAGTGGAGAATGGAATAACACAATGAAGAATGAATTCATACCATAATTATAGATTTTCCCAAACAAAAACCTCCCAAGTCTTAATTATTTTCCCAATATAAACATTCAGAAAAGACAGCAAACTTTTTACTTTATACTATATTGGATTATATGTATTTTATATTTCAGTGGAAATATTGTAGATATGTTACTTAAATTATACGTGCCTTTTAAAGAGCTAAATATTCCCAACATGGATACTTCTGTACTAAGCTTTGAAGAGAACTCACAGCCCTAACTAACAGAAAAATAAAGGAATAATGATATGGCAAATAAGTGTGGAGATGTTCACGGTATCCATAATCACACACCAAATTTCCAAGATTTGAAGTTTATTAAAGATGCTAGAATTCTCCCATCATGTGGGAATTTTCCGGCTATCGCGTGGCCATTCCTCATCAAGGAGACCCTTTGCAATTTATCATTACTCATCTGACTTAATGAAATTAAAACTGGATGCGTGTGAGTTATTTTTATTAAAATAATGAAATGGAATCATTACAGCGTTCTGTCCAGAGATAACAAGTGGACGGACAAGAACATCAGCTGTGAATATATTTAAATATAGATTTACACATGCAGTATTAGGGAAGGTAAAAACAGGATATGAAATAAACATTAGGCATCAACTCTAAGCTCACTGTCAAGAGTACGCCCAGGCTTCTAACCACAGAGTTCAGCTGAAGGTAACTATCTGTCAAATGTAATCTGTGCAAGTGAATATGCTTAAGCTGGTGCTATGAATCAACCAAAATTGCTTTGGTCTTATTGACATTCAATTGCAAGAAGTTGCAGCTCATCCAGTCCAATAGACAGTCTGACAACACCAAGAGTGCTTCCAGTGACAGAAAGCTTTAAATATAGATGCAACTATCATCAAAATACACATGGAACTAAACTTTATGATCCTTCGTAGCATCTTTTGAAATTGGTCAGTCAGTCATCAACTGGTCACAGATGCCCCCAAGATCTCAACTCATTGCTCTAACAGCTGCCAGTTTGCTCAGTTAACAAACCATTATTAATCTTTAAAAAAAAAAAAAAGAATATAGATTTGATTGACAGGTGAAGTCCTCCTGGGTTAGTATAAGAGTTTCTGTTGCATTGTGCTTAACCCCACCTCTTCACTTCACGGATCTGCCTTTTATCTCTTCTACCATTTGAGACTTGCCCCCACTACATCTTAATAAATAATAACCAGGCATGCATGAAGAAATCCAGAGGGTCAATTTTAGACAATGCCTTGCAGATCTTTTTTGACATGTATTGAGTTTGCATAAGCACTGCATTATACCAACAAGAGAACTAAGGTGAGGGAGGTTAACTGGCTTGCATAGAGTTGTTTCCCCCCTGGGCACCATGACCTCTCAGGCAGATTCTGTGGTGCCCATCTGCTTTTGCTTCAGGTCTTCATCCTACACTGAACAAACTTTCTATCTTCTTTTTCTGTCTGTGCATATTGTCAACCAAGAAAAATGTGTTGAGCTTCAAACTGTTTGTGACACTCTACTCACCTCTATTAAATATCTTCAATCATTCCGTGCCTCAGTTGCCTTATCTGTACCTTCTTCATTGGGTAGTTCATACAGTGATACATTAAAACGTTTGACTTAGCAAGAACCAATGGCCATAGATGGGTGGATTGGTACATTTCAATTTTTTAAATGTTATATAATTACTGTTCTGTTCCTCAAAGAGCTTATAGTCTAAGAGAAAATGCACTGTTAAGGACAAGTCTTTGTAAGATATAAGGACAAGTGTATAACTTTCAACATTATATGTGTGTGTGTGTGTGTGTGTGTGTGTAATCTGTATAATCTATCTATCCATGTAAATCTATCCAGAATGCAACAGCTTCCTGAACTCTCATGCTAGCTCTTTTCTCTAGCAACCTGCTTCTTCTCTTGGGGAATCTCTACAACTTCCCTCAAGACCTGCCTTGAACTATGAAGCTACATGAAAATAAGTTGTGATACAATGTTCACGTAAAAGAAAAAAAGGAAAAAAAGGTTAGAGAAAATTAGTATTATAGCAAAATTATTGGAGGGCGTTGGTTGGGTTTGTCTTTTTTCTTACTTATTTTCTAAGTATTCTAAAAATGTGAGTTGTGTAACTTTTATGATTTTTCAAATCTCATTTTATTCAAAAATGATCTTCTGAAAATGTCAACCCCACCTCACAATGATTTGTTTCTATTCTCCTTCTTGAGGATAGAAGGCATGAAATCACTGTCTTCAGTAACCTCAGGACCTCTTAAAAAGTATTGTGTACATAGTAGACATTTAGGTTCTTTTATACTCATGAAGGTAAAATGCTTTAAGCAAGAGGATTTGACTGTTTACCAGTCAAATGGCCATAGAGGTTCTTTGCAACCTATTACATATAGTACAGAAGACATATTTGCCAATCCTGACTTCAACACATGGATCTTCCATAAAATATCCTGTGGACTTGCTCTAAGTAAGACTATTGCGTCACCAAAGAATATTGTGTCACAAAAAACTCTCGTGCATCTGGTAAAAAACAAACTTCCTTGACAACCTTATTTTCATAATTAAAAAAAAAATCTTCCAGAAAATATTTACTTGAAAGTTTAATCAATTTATAAAAATACTAAAATAAATATATAAAACAAAGGTAAGAATTTAATAAGAATTCAGTAAGGTTCATAAGCCAAACAACCTTCATTCTATGGGCTGACAGAACACACTAAATAGGATTTAACATCTAAAAGTTTATTTTTTCTAGGTGTTTTAAAACACTGGTTATTTCCCACATGGCTTTTGTTTATTTTTGGTCAAAAAACTTATCAACTTTGATGTTTTTATTTTCTTACATGGAAAATGGCAGTCAGACATGTTATTAATAATGTTTATAAAACATTGAAAATTAAAAAGGCATAATGCAGGTCTTCTGGTTCTGACAAAGATGGAATAAGCCAACTTCAGCCTATCTCTCCCTGCCAATGATAGCTACAAACTCTAAATAAAATTAAAAAAAAAAAAAACTACCTGAGTGTTCTGGAAAAATGAACCAAAGCAAACAGATTGTTCAAGGAAGTCAAAACCTGGATAATTAAAAACTTCTGATCTGTAAAGATCTTGTGGAAAGAATGAGAAGACAAGCTACAGACTGGAGGAATATTTGCAAAACAAATAACTAAAAAAGGGTTTGTATGCAGAATACATAAAAGGCCACCAAAGCCAGTATTTTTAAATGGAAAGATTTGAACAAATACTTCACCATAGAGATACATGGAAGACAAATACATGCAGAAGAACTTCAGTGTTATCGATAATCAGGAAAATGCAAATCAAAACAACAGTAAGATAACAATAAGTATCTATCAGAAAAATGGCTAAGATAAATGGATGGATAGATAAGATAAAGAAGGGAAAGGAAAAGAGAGAGAGGTCTTGCAGATCATGAATGAAAATCTGAAACAAACTGGAATTCTTACCAATTCCTTCCTTCCTTCCACCCATCCATCCATCTTTTCTTCCTTCTTTCCTTCCTCATATCAAGTAAGTGCTGGCTAGGCTGCAAAGCAACTGTAATCTTACATTTTGCTGGTGGGAAAGCAAAATGATACGAAAATTTGGGAGAAAAGTTTGGCAATTTCTGATAGATCTAAACATACACACACTACACAAGCCAGTGATTTTGCTCCTAGATAGTTATTCGGAAAACAAATCAGCGGTTGACAGTACAGGGGAGTGGGAGAGGGTCAGTGACTGTAAAAGAATAACACAAAGGAACATTTAGAGGTTGCAGAACTCTGTTATCCACTGACTGCATGTATCTAGCATGGAGACGTCAGGAATGCTGCTAAACATCCTACAATGCCCAGAAACCCCCTACAAAAGAGAACTGTCCAAAATGTCAGTAGTGCTGATTGAGAAATCCTTCCCCAAAGCAACTAACCTCTTCAAGAATGTGACATATAGGGGCACCTGGTTGGCTCAGTCCGTTAAGCATCTACCTTTGGCTCAGGTCATGATTCCTGGAACGAGACCTGTGTTGGGAGAGAGACTGCTTCTTCCTCTCCCTCTGCCTGCTGCTCCCCCTGCATGTGCTCTCTCTAGTAAATAAAATCTTAAAAAAAAAAAATGAAAGTAACATATACTAGTAAAAATGTGAATACAAGCAAAATCCAAACTTGGGGTAATTTCTAGGTAATTTTCACTTACTCAGTTTTCAACCCCTTCAGAGCTATATACATATATGCTAGTGGATACTTCAGTATCAAGCGGCAGTAACTTTATTTTCACTGGCATTTGTTATACAAACACATAAGATTGAATCAGTTTAAGAAATGTATCAAAAGTGTGTAATGCAAAGACATGTGATGTGACTCAGGGAAACAGAAAGCCATACAGAACTGAGAGTGCAGGCAAACGTTGAATCAAAACCTTCCTGCATAGGGACACAGTTCTGGCTTTTAGTATTACGCTCAACAAGCAAACCTAATTCTTTTTGTTTATGCTAAATCCAAAATTCCACATGAATTTTCTACGATTCGATGTGAAATAATCCCCAAAATGTGTATTTCATTGTATACATTTTCCATGGAAGCATCCATGGAATGTACATTCATAAAATAAGTCACCTATCATTAATGCTCATTTAGGCAAGTGTCAATGATTTAGGACAGTATATCTAATAGGCTGCAACAAAAATTAACAACAGCTCATAATTATAGATGCTAATTTGGATAAGCTCTCACTAATTAATAGAAGAGTTTATCCTTGGTATTTATTTTAACCATGATCAAGCATTGCTTATTATTTTAATCACTACATGAACCAGTTACACATGGTACAAATGAACATCAAACTACTTATAACAACACAAGAAACTCCTGGTCATGAGATCTGCAAATAATGATAATCATTTTGCATCCTAATGACTACTTTCTCCTATTCACAAATCAAATAGACACCAAGGTGATGGCAATTATAACACAGAAAGAGAAGTCTTGAGGGCTTGTAAGCAGCTTTTCCACATCTAAAGTTGATTCAAAAAGACATACCTGGGCCAACATTAATTGAAATAAAGTAGAAAAGAAGTACAAATTGTGTTACTTCCTCCTAGCTCCATCTCCTGTTTCCTGTGAAACATTAGCAATTTCTCTTCCCCCTGAAATATTCAGTCAGGTAAATTAGCTGAAATGTTGATGTGTTGAAGCCAAGTTAAATGTTACCCTTGCATCAAGCGTATATTTCTTTCTTTCTTTTTTTTTTTTATTTGACAGAGAGAGAGAGAGAGAGATCACAAGTAGGCAGAGAGGCAGGCAGAGAGAGAGGAAGGGAAGCAGGCTCCCTGCTGAGCAGAGAGCCCTATGTGGGGCTTGATCCCAGGACTCTGGGATCATGACCTGAGCTGAAGGCAGAGGCTTTAACCCACTGAGCCACCCAGGTGCCCCACAAGCGTATATTTCTAATTGAGAATTAATCTTCTACTTGCCCACATGAAAGGGATGGCTCTCTGCCAGCAGCTGGAGTCACAGTAATCTCAGCCAATAAAGGACACACCTTGTCGGCCTAAGGGGTTATTTTACATATATCCAGTCCGATATTTGGTTCCAAAGCAATTTCAACTCTATCTTTTAACTGCAGTTTTGACCAAAATAGTTGCCGAAAAATTTTACAAGAATCTGCGACATTCGTGTACAGGTTTCTCATCAGCACTTAACAATTAGCCAGCACATCTGAACACTGCTGCAATTTATGTCAGATTTTTGCTTGTAAACACAACCATGTCTAGCTTTGTCGGAACTGACTCTGCAATATCTGGCCAGCATATCTTCTCCCTCTTTTTCTTTCCTGTATCCAATTCATTTTACAAAAATGTCTTCCTTACTTCTCGTCATTTTAGCCAGTGTGTTTTAAATATAATGAAGTTTATAACCACAGGCTTTAAAAAATGTTGGGGAAGGTCCTACTGAAAACACTATGACTTCTGATTCTGACAGAGATTGCCCTATTCCTCCTAGGAGGAATATTCCTCTCTCTCTAATTAAAAAACCGTGGGCATAACACAACAAACGAGTAGAAGACAACTCTTCAAGGTGGGAAGAAGGTGGAAATACCTTAGGGACCTCAGGATTCAACAATTGACAGTAAATCCTCAAGGTTTTCTTATTACTAGCCATATATCTTGGGCAGAACATTCGAGAAGCATCTATCCTAGAACCCTCAACAGGCACCGATAAAACAAGTTCCAAGAAAAGTCTGCTTCTCCAAGATAAAGGGCCAGGAAAATGTTGGAATGAAAAAGTAAGCCCTTTCTGGCAATATCTGCCCTACTGTAGCCAAACACCAAGGAAAAGCCTTTCCTCCCCCTCCCCTACTCCCTCCCTCTCTCCTTCCCTCATGGTTCCCACAGAGCCCATCAGGGGGCTAACCTTTCATCCCACCCTCCCACTCAGCAGAAGTGAGCCGCTCTACTCTGATTCCCCCACACAGTGGGAATCTTCCAGTCCTCCTGGCAAAATTAGGCAATCTTCCAACTCCTGGGCATGGTGGTGCTGACAAACCAAACAAGGAGCTGATCTTTCACTCTCCACTTGGTGGAAGCAGGGACCTCTCCAATTTGACTGTCAGGGTCATTTTAATGGAACTGAGTAAAGAGCTTGTTTTCTATCCCCTGCTCCATGGGGGGAGGTAGTATTCTGACTCCCTCCACAGTAGTATTGTCAGGGTGAGCAGAGCTGATCTGCCATTCCCATCTGGCTAAAGGAGGCTGTACCCCAACTCTTCACCGGCCCCGCAGGATGCTGAGCCTCCCCCGCACCCCCCAATCTGATGGAAACAAGAGACAGGAAGTGATCCAGGACAGGGCCAATCAGCACTCCACTTCCTCCCACTTTTGTCAGGACCCATCAAGAGCTGGACCTTCATGCATGCCCAGCATCAATAAGACTGAACAAGGATGTGCCTCGGGGCTGTTCAGGACTTTATTTTCCCCAATCGTTGGTGTCAGAGGCGTCCGGTTGAGAGCTGAACCTCTGACCCACTTCACAGAAAAGAGAACGAATGCAGCGTTCTGTATCAGGGCTGGTCTACAATCGGGTCCCCACCCACCTCCATCAAGGAAGCAGGAACTGGTGCAGAGCGGAGCCTCTGTCCCCACTGGTATTAGTGAGGTTGAAGTATGTGGTATGAGGTAGGGTTATTTAACTTCCTTGTGAATTGGACCCTGTGGGAAGCTCAGCCTCCATTTACACCTGGCATCACTGAACATCCACTCCTCCTTCCCTTGGTGTCAACAGGGACCAGTAGGAAGCTCAGTGTCCACTCCCACCCCACCCCAAAGTGGTGTGAGTCAGTGATGTGCTTCCCCCTCCCTGGGGGAAGTGGGGCTCAGTGGGCATTTCAGAATACATCACCACTCAGAAGCCACAGTGTGGTCCCCATAGGAGTCTCACATTCCCTGGGAAGGTATTTTAGGGGAAGCTAAAATTCAACCCCACTCATCAGCAACCACCCAATGTGAGACAATGCTCCATACGTTTAGGGTGGTGATGGCAAGGACAAAGGGAAGCAAGTACATCCACCTGGTTATTAGAAAGGAAGCCAACTCCTCTCTCTAAATTCCTTAGTACAAACACCCCCAAAATGGCTACATATGACAGATGTGGTCCAATTGGAATAATACAAGGGATTTGCATCCCAGAAAGCAATCGACTTAAAGTTACCAACTATGTCCAAATCTAAATTTTCTTGGTCAGGCTCTACCACAGTGAAACTGACATAGGCTGAGTTTCCTCCCCAGGCCCCTGGGCTCTCCCCCATCTCCAACCTTCCCACTGCAACACAGATGCCTTCTTTCACTTACCCTTATTTTTTTTCCATTCTTTCCGCCCTCCCCGGATTAAGAAGCATGAACACTAAGCATAAACAAAATGGATCCAACTATTTTTCTACCTCTAGAATATGCAACTCAATTTATCTAGGGATTATTTCACATAATTTTTGGGAAGCAGAATTAGATCACTTTTTCTGGTGTAAGCACTTATAATATACAACTATATAATATAATGTGGGTGATTATATAAATAATTTATAAATATCAGTATTTTTTTCACTGCTGTAGTTAATTAGAAGATTAAAAAACCTATTGAAGCCTTTCCATTCTTGGAAAAGTTCTCTTAATTTGTTTTAATTTTAACTATTCTTTTTTTGGCTTACAGATATCTAAACTGGTATCTTGAACATATGCCTTTATAATGTATCCAGAGCAATGCAGCTGCTTGGAACACTTGAATGTTATATCTGAGAGAGAAATACCAAAGGAAACAGTATGGAGAAATAAAACTATTAAAGTCCATGTTTAAATAAAGTCATATTCTCCATTCCATTACCAAGTGATACATACCATAGGCCAAATTCTGCCCTAGGTTATACGCACACAGTTCTTTCTGACTTTAGTGGTAATTGTTCATGTATAACTGAAGGCATCAGTTAGCCCTGTGGGCATAAGAATGCCTGTCCTCAAAAAAAAAAAGAAAAAGAAGAAGAAAAAGAAAAAGCCAAATTATCCATCTTATTATATTTGGCTTTTAGATGAAAGTGATAAAATATAAATGACAATTCCATTCAATAATATAGGTTTTAAGAAGCACTACCATCAAATTTTGACCACTACAAATTTTACAGAATTACCATAGTGGCATTTTCAAGACTAGAGATTG
Source organism: Lutra lutra (assembly GCF_902655055.1). Lineage (NCBI taxonomy): Eukaryota > Metazoa > Chordata > Mammalia > Carnivora > Mustelidae > Lutra > Lutra lutra. Next base: position 54,603,406 of record NC_062292.1, read on the forward strand.
TTGAATACAAATAAGTAGACACTGGAAAAGACTCTTCTTTTTATAGCACTTTTCAGTTTTAGTAGCATGTGTAATAAATGTGTACTATAATGTTTGTATATATTTTCCTTTTGTATTTTATAGCTATTGGCTATATATTTATGGCTATTGACTGTACTGGCTGAGAATCAACCATTTTCAAGCAAGAAAAATTGCTACCTTCTTCAAATACCATTTTCTAAGTTTAAACATTTATTTCCTCATGGCTTGCTTTAGAACTTGACTGGAAGTCTTTCCATAGGAAAGGTCTTACTGAACTTAAATTTTTGCTGTGAAATATTAGATTGATAACATTCAGATTTATACAAGGTAAACATTATAATGTGATATGTGGTGATTTTCTGCTTATATTAGCTAAACTTATTGTGTATGTGTGTGTATATATGCATTGTTTATATACTAATGGCTTATAGCCAGTACCAAATAGATTGGATTAGGAACAGGTGGGGAAAAAATGGGTTGCTTGTCAGGAGGAAAAAAAACCAAACTCCATATCTCTATGTAAACCTCTAAGCTATTGTTTTTTTTTTTTTCAGCCTTTTGTATTTAAGACATGATGTATTTCTTTCTAAGAAACTCAGACCCCCACTCTTACTGAAACCTTCTGTTATTTTCACCTCCCAGGCCTTGCTCCCATTTTGATCTATCCAATTTTTCCTCTTCTTGCCCACCTACTTAAATCCTATCTAGCTTCAAGAGTTAATTCACATCTTAACCTTCTTTTTCATATTTCCTGACATAGCTGAATAGAAGATGATCATTTCCTGTCTGGAATTCAGATTATCTTACTTTGTTACCCACGTTAACCCATAGAGGAAAGAAGAAAAGAAGAGATAGTGGTTGGCCTTCACCCAGACCAATGAAGACATAATTGATTGTAGGCATCAGAATATTTTTTCAAGTCTCTATGACGTTAAATGATTTCTACAGCTGAGAATTATTGCCCTGAGCCGAATTCTAGTTCATATGTGCTAAGTATCAAAAATTGATTCTCGGGCACCTGGGTGGCTCAGATGGTTAGGCATCATGATCTCCAGGTCCTGGATCTAGCCCCACATCAGGCTCCTCGCCAGCTCATCGGGGAGTCTGCTTCTCCCTCTCCCTCTGACTACCCCTGCTTATGTGCTCTGTCAAATGAATAAATAAAATCTTTTTTAAAAAATCTGATTCTTTTACTAGTGTTTATATTTAAGCAAATGAAACTTATCCATGCACTTGTCCAAGCCAGGAACAGGTGATTTATCACAACCCCCTTCCCTTAACCTCCAATTTCTTTCATTGGCAAGTCCTTCGTTTTAAATTCCCAAAGAGCTCTCAAACCTGACCACTTCTCTACATATCTGCTATCATTTCTATAGCTCAAAGTATACTTGTATATTTCACTGGGGAACATGAGCTCAACCTAACAACCCTGTTATCTTGTCCTCATGCAAACCGTTCTCCTTTACTGGAACCAAAGGGGTTTTTATGAAGAGATCATCTGCTTAGGTCAAATATTTTTCCCTCCTTCTCCTTCTTTCCCCATTACCTGTACCCTACCTAAAACATTTCAGTAGAGTCCCACTGAAAACATTTTAACATGATCAACAATGTTCTTTAAAATATAGTCTCTTCCGGCCATCGTTCGCCGGGCATGGGGAGCCACATCCTGAGCGGCTGCGACAGCGGAGGAGGATGCTGTCCTCGAGCGGAGGATCTCTTCTGATTTGGCTAAAGCATATTTTCCTGGGGTTGTTGCCACCCTTTTAGTATTTTACTTGCTCCTTCATAAACTCTTATCTGGACAAAATGACAAGGCGGAAAAATTCACAACAAAAAAAAGAACAAGAGGCAATACCAAAGGCTAGGGACCTAATCAATACAGACATTGGTAATATGTCAGATATAGAGTTCAGAATGACGATTCTCAAGGTTCTAGCCGGGCTTGAAAAAGGCATGGAAGATATTAAAGCAACCCTCTCGGGAGATATAAAAGCCCTTTCTGGAGAAATAAAAGAACTAAAATCTAACCAAGTTGAAATCAAAAAAGCTATTAATGAGGTGCAATCAAAAATGGAGGCTCTCACTGCTAGGATAAATGAGGCAGAAGAAAGAATTAGCGATATAGAAGACCAAATGACAGAGAATAAAGAAGCTGAGCAAAAGAGGGACAAACAGCTACTGGACCACGAGGGGAGAATTCGAGAGATAAGTGACACCATAAGACGAAACAACATTAGAATAATTGGGATTCCAGAAGAAGAGGAAACAGAGAGGGGAGCAGAAGGTATATTGGAGAGAATTATTGGAGAGAATTTCCCCAATATGGCAAAGGGAACAAGCATCAAAATCCAGGAGGTTCAGAGAACCCCCCTCAAAATCAATAAGAATAGGTCTACACCCCGTCACCTAATAGTAAAATTGACAAGTCTTAGTGACAAAGAAAAGATCCTGAAAGCAGCCCGGGAAAAGAAGTCTGTAACGTACAATGGTAAAAATATTAGATTGGCAGCAGACTTATCCACAGAGACCTGGCAGGCCAGAAAGAGCTGGCATGATATATTCAGAGTACTAAATGAGAAAAACATGCAGCCAAGAATACTATATCCAGCTAGGCTATCATTGAAAATAGACGGAGAGATTAAAAGCTTCCAGGACAAACAAAAACTGAAAGAATTTGCAAATACCAAACCAGCTCTACAGGAAATATTGAAAGGGGTCCTCTAAGCAAAGAGAGACCCTCAAAGTAGTAGATCAGAAAGAAACAGAGACAATATACAATAACAGTCACCTTACAGGCAATACAATGGCACTAAATTCATATCTCTCAATACTTACCCTGAATGTTAATGGGCTAAATGCCCCAATCAAAAGACACAGGGTATCAGAATGGATAAAAAAACAAAAACCATCTATATGTTGCCTACAAGAAACTCATCTTACACCTGAAGACACCTCCAGGTTTAAAGTGAGGGGGTGGAAAAGAATTTACCATGCTAATGGACATCAGAAGAAAGCAGGAGTGGCAATCCTTATATCAGATCAATTAGATTTTAAGCCAAAGATTATAATAAGAGATGAGGAAGGACACTATATCATACTCAAAGGAACTGTCCAACAAGAAGATCTAACAATTATAAATATCTATGCCCCTAACGTGGGAGCAGCCAACTATATAAACCAATTAATAACAAAATCAAAGAAACACATCGACAAGAATACAATAATAGTAGGGGATTTTAACACTCCCCTCACTGAAATGGACAGATCATCCAAGCAAAAGATCAACAAGGAAATCAAGGCCTTAAATGACACACTGGACCAGATGGACATCACAGATATATTCAGAACATTTCATCCCAAAGCAACAGAATACACATTCTTCTCTAGTGCACATGGAACATTCTCCAGAATAGATCACATTCTTGGTCCTAAATCAAGTCTCAACCGGTATCAAAAGATTGGGATCATTCCCTGCATATTTTCAGACCACAATGCTCTAAAGCTAGAACTCAATAACAAGAGGAAATTTGGAAAGAACCCAAATACGTGGAGACTAAACAGCATCCTTCTAAAGAATGAATGGGTCAACCAGGAAATCAAAGAAGAATTGAAAAAATTTATGGAAACAAATGATAATGAAAACACAACAGTTCAGAATCTGTGGGACACAACAAAGGCAGTCCTGAGAGGAAAATATATAGCGGTACAAGCCTTTCTCAAGAAACAAGAAAGGTCTAAGGTACACAACCTAACCCTACACCTAAAGGAGCTGGAGAAAGAACAAGAAAGAAACCCTAAACCCAGCAGGAGAAGAGAAATCATAAAGATCAGAGCAGAAATCAATGAAATAGAAACCAAAAAAACAATAGAACAAATCAACGAAACTAGGAGCTGGTTCTTTGAAAGAATTAATAAGATTGATAAACCCCTGGCCAGACTTATCAAAAAGAAAAGAGAAAGGACCCAAATAAATAAAATCATGAATGAAAGAGGAGAGATCACAACGAACACCAAAGAAATACAGACAATTATAAGAACATACTATGAGCAACTCTACGCCAACAAATTTGACAATCTGGAAGAAATGGATGCATTCCTAGAGACATATAAACTACCACAACTGAACCAGGAAGAAATAGAAAGCCTGAACAGACCCATAACCAGTAAGGAGATTGAAACAGTCATCAAAAATCTCCAAACAAACAAAAGCCCAGGGCCAGACGGCTTCCCGGGGGAATTCTACCAAACATTTAAAGAAGAACTAATTCCTATTCTCCTGAAACTGTTCCAAAAAATAGAAATAGAAGGAAAACTTCCAAACTCATTTTATGAGGCCAGCATCACCTTGATCCCAAAACCAGACAAGGATCCCAACAAAAAAGAGAACTACAGACCAATATCCTTGATGAACACAGATGCAAAAATTCTCGCCAAAATACTAGCCAATAGGATTCAACAGTACATTAAAAGGATTATTCACCACGACCAAGTGGGATTTATTCCAGGGCTGCAAGGTTGGTTCAACATCCGCAAATCAATCAATGTGATACAACACATTAATAAAAGAAAGAACAAGAACCATATGATACTCTCCATAGATGCTGAAAAAGCATTTGACAAAGTACAGCATCCCTTCCTGATCAAAACTCTTCAAAGTGTAGGGATAGACGGCACATACCTCAATATTATCAAAGCCATCTATGAAAAACCCACCGCAAATATCATTCTCAATGGAGAAAAACTGAAAGCTTTTCCGCTAAGGTCAGGAACACGGCAGGGATGTCCGTTATCACCACTGCTATTCAACATAGTACTAGAAGTCCTAGCCTCAGCAATCAGACAACAAAAGGAAATTAAAGGCATCCAAATCGGCAAAGAAGAAGTCAAACTATCACTCTTCGCAGATGATATGATACTCTATGTGGAAAACCCAAAAGACTCCACTCCAAAACTGCTAGAACTTGTACAGGAATTCAGTAACGTGTCAGGATATAAAATCAATGCACAGAAATCAGTTGCATTTCTCTACACCAACAACAAGACAGAAGAAAGAGAAATTAAGGAGTCCATCCCATTTACAATTGCACCCAAAACTATAAGATACCTAGGAATAAACCTAACCAAAGAGACTAAGAATCTATACTCAGAAAACTATAAAGTACTCATGAAAGAAATTGAGGAAGACACAAAGAAATGGAAAAATGTTCCATGCTCCTGGATTGGAAGAATAAATATTGTGAAAATGTCTATGCTACCTAAAGCAATCTACACATTTAATGCAATTCCTATCAAAGTACCATCCATTTTTTTCAAAGAAATGGAACAAATAATCCTAAAATTTATATGGAACCAGAAAAGACCTCGAATAGCCAAAGCAACATTGAAAAAGAAAGCCAAAGTTGGTGGCATCACAATTCCGGACTTCAAGCTCTATTACAAAGCTGTCATCATCAAGACAGCATGGTACTGGCACAAAAACAGACACATAGATCAATGGAACAGAATAGAGAGCCCAGAAATGGACCCTCAACTCTATGGTCAACTCATCTTCGACAAAGCAGGAAAGAATGTCCAATGGAACAAAGACAGCCTCTTCAATAAATGGTGTTGGGAAAATTGGACAGCCACATGCAGAAAAATGAAATTGGATCATTTCCTTACACCACACACGAAAATAGACTCAAAATGGATGAAGGATCTCAATGTGAGAAAGGAATCCATCCAAATCCTCGAGGAGAACACAGGCAGCAACCTCTTCGACCTCAGCCGCAGCAACATCTTCCTAGGAACATCACCAAAGGCAAGGGAAGCAAGGGCAAAAATGAACTTTTGGGATTTTATCAAGATCAAAAGCTTTTGCACAGCAAAGGAAACAGTTAAAAAAACCAAAAGACAACTGACAGAATGGGAGAAGATATTTGCAAATGACATATCAGATAAAGGGCTAGTGTCCAAAATCTATAAAGAACTTAGCAAACTCAACACCCAAAGAACAAATAATCCAATCAAGAAATGGGCAGAGGACATGAACAGACATTTCTGCAAAGAAGACATCCAGATGGCCAACAGACACATGAAAAAGTGCTCCATATCACTCGGCATCAGGGAAATACAAATCAAAACCACCATGAGATATCACCTCACACCAGTCAGAATGGCTAAAATTAACAAGTCAGGAAATGACAGATGCTGGCGAGGATGCGGAGAAAGGGGAACCCTCCTACACTGTTGGTGGGAATGCAAGCTGGTGCAGCCACTCTGGAAAACAGCATGGAGGTTCCTCAAAATGTTGAAAATAGAACTACCCTATGACCCTGCAATTGCACTGCTGGGTATTTACCCTAAAGATACAAACATAGTGATCCGAAGGGGCACGTGCACCCGAATGTTTATAGCAGCAATGTCTACAATAGCCAAACTATGGAAAGAACCTAGATGTCCATCAACAGACGAATGGATAAAGAAGATGTGGTATATATACACAATGGAATACTATGCAGCCATCAAAAGAAATGAAATCTTGCCATTTGCGACGACGTGGATGGAACTAGAGGGTATCATGCTTAGCGAAATAAGTCAATCGGAGAAAGACAACTATCATATGATCTCCCTGATATGAGGGAGAGGAGATGCAACATGGGGGGTCGAGGGGGTAGGAGAAGAGTAAATGAAACAAGATGGGATTGGGAGGGAGACAAACCATAAGTGACTCTTAATCTCACAAAACAAACTGAGGGTTGATGGGGGGAGGGGGTTGGGAGAGGGGGTGGGGTTATGGATATCGGGGAGGGTATGTGCTATGGTGAGTGTTGTGAAGTGTGTAAACCTGGCGATTCGCAGACCTGTACCCCTGGGGATAAAAATATATGTTTATAAAGCTGTAAAAAAAAAAAAAAAAAAGAAAGGATGAATCCCCAAGTTTTGTAGCAACATGGACGGGACTGGAAGAGATTATGCTGAGTGAAATAAGTCAAGCAGAGAGAGTCAATTATCATATGGTTTCACTTATTTGTGGAGCATAACAAATAGCATGGAGGACAAGGGGAGATGGAGAGGAGAAGGGAGTTGAGGGAAATTGGAAGGGGAGGTGAACCATGAGAGACTATGGACTCTGAAAAACGATCTGAGAATTTTGAAGGGGTGGGGGGTGGGAGGTTGGGGGCACCAGGTGGTGGGTATTGTAGAGGGCACAGATTGCATGGAGCACTGGGTGTGGTGCAAAAATAATGAATACTGTTATGCTGAAAAAAATAAAAAAAATAAAAAAAATAAAGATAATCAAGGTAAATAAAAAAAATAAAAAATAAATAAATAAATAAAGAAAAAAAAATAAAATAAAATATAGTCTCTTCCAACCCCCCTGGCTTATTACACATGCTGTTCCAGTTTGCTACCCACACTGGTCTTTTAATTTCTCCCATGCAACATACTCTCTATTAAAAAGGATGTTTGTGCTACTTACTATGCATGTATAGAATGTCCTTCTCCCCTCTCTTTGCCTAGTTGAATCCTATGCAATCTACTGTACACGTTTTGTTATCTACCAAATTGTGTTGCCCACAATCTTAATCCCCAGCGCTTACAAATAGGACCTCAACTGGAAATGGGGTTTTCCCAGATGCAAGCAGTTAAAATGAAGTCATACTGAATTAGGGTGGGTCCTAATCCAATATAACCATGTCTTTATAGGGCGAGAAGATAGCCATGTGACAGTGGAGGCAGAGGAAACAAGGAAGGCTACTCCTCTACAGTTTTCAGAGGGAGAGAGAGCATGGTCTTGTGGACAATGTGATTTCACATTTCTAGCTTCAAGAACTGTGTAAGAATAAATTTCTGTTGTCACCAGTTGGTGACTTTTTTTTAGGGCAGGCCTGGAAAACTAATACACATGTCTAATGTAATTTCTTCAAGTAAGCCTTCCTTGACTTCAGTGATTTGATCAAACTGTCCTTCATATGATTCCACAGCCCATATCACAGTTATAATTTTGCTTTCATTGATGTGATTCTGTCTTTTTCTCCTAATAGACTGTAAGCTCCATCATAACAGATTATAAAGTGGTTTATCAGACATTATTGTCTTTACACGTCACATTTATAGTGTAAACCAAATAGGCTGGGTTTATCTTTGTTTCATATTTGTCATTGGTATCCAACATTTCAAGGAATTACATGATTTTCCTGAAGGTTGCACAATTTAAGTAAAATGTCAAAATTTAAAGCCACACCTTCCTACCAAATATTGGAAGTCACGTGCAAAAATGCACAGAGAATAATTTTTACTTGGGTGGTTTTACCTCTCTCCATCATCAAGTGGGAAGAATCCTCCTCTTGTTTCTACTGTATCATAACATGGCTTGGTTCTATACGTCATGGATCCAGTGGTCAGGACGGGGTAAATGGGATATTCTTTCTTTAACCCACTGTAGTTGTTCCGTTCCTGACTGCCATGAACGAGAGATATACTGAGCAGAACTTCATATAAAATTCCACGCTGTTGTGCATTTAAACCATTTGTCTCAATGAGGAGATAATTGTAAAATACACGGATTTTAATTATTTGTACAAATCATGCCAACACGGGAAGCATTACAAATACTTACATTAAAAAATTTACAAACAGAAAAATAATTTATATTTACTTTATAGCTATGTCTTCAGTTCTTGTTTTTGGGGGTAAGTGGATTCAAATAACTTTATTCCTCAGATCATCATAGTGACCTAGGTCCATGGCAATATATTATTATTATTATTTGCTAAAGGTCAGAAAAACTGGAGACTATAAATCTAGGCTGTAAATCTGACCTAACCCACCTAAGGCTCATTTTCCTTATCTGTGAAATGGAGATAAGCCAATGACACAGAACTATTATAAGCATTTGAAATTTAAACATATACCGTGTTTAATACAGTCTGCATAATCAGAGCTCAGTAATGGCAGCTACTATTATCAGCATTTTTAATTCTGAAATATAATTTGATAAATTCTATTGATATTTAATTAGTTTTTGATGACTAAACCTAGTCAACTAATTCAGGAGACATTCAGTGGCTGGAGACAAACAGAAGGCTTTGCACAAATAGCAATGTTTGACCTTCGCACCCACACATATCAATAGTTACAGTTTAAAGCAATGGGAAGCATTAAATAATATGGATTGGGATTCTCCTGGAGTGAGGGCTGAGGTGGTGTCCCCGTGAAAATCCCAGCATGCAGAGCTTTTTGGATGGAAGGAGGAAGCTTCCATCAGCTTGCATGGACATGGAATATCTATGTTCCTTCAATCAACAGAGATATGGAATACTTTTATAAAGTACACACACGGGCACATACCCCAGAGATTAATTGAGAGACTTGGTTTATCTATTCCAGCAAGTGTTGGCTAAATTGCATTTTCTTTTGCTCCAGAACTATCAATAGTTTCCCTTTTTCAGATTGAATACATAAATCAAAAGCACATTTTTCATGAACAAACTGTGATTATAAAACCCCTATTCTTCATCTATTGATTCCTAAAACTTGATTTACCATGCATTCTTTCCTTCATTGTATTAGATTAGAACTGCTCTTTTTTACCTCACCATGGCTAGAACCGTCTTTGGCTCTTGAACTGTCAGTGTATCCAGGAGCCTTTGAAAGATCATAGAAAAAGCATGCAAGCCCACTGCTGAACCATGTCTTGCTTGCATGGTTGTACTACTTCATCAGTTGCAAATTATAAATTGTTTTACCATACTTTAGCATAATTACTACAAGGGTTACTTGTAGTAATTATGCTAAAGTATACTAATGATTCTTACCTGCTCTTTGTCCTATAAAATATATACAACTCCTTAAGGGAAACCAGTTGTTCCATAAGAAAGTCTGAGCTTTGACTTGTAAATGACAGGCAGCTAAATGTGAAAAAGCTTCCTCGTCATTCTACCTCCTAACCCATAACAAACTGCTAAAGTAAAACTCTTTTATGTATTTCAAACTTTTTTTAAGAAAAAAAAAAATCAAAAGAGATCTCTTACAACAACCAAAAACCACGTGCTGATTTGATATGAAAACCAAGCTTTAAAAAAATCTGCTATCAGTGTTCCCCATTTGATAATAAAAAGTCTGAATTGATTTTTTCCAGTTTTAGTATGAAAAATATCACATAACGAATTTCAGCTTGATGTAATTTGAAATAGCCAATATATTAAACCCCAAAGTGAAATTTAAATTGGCAATCGTGTCAGATTCAAGTCCCTGAATGAATATTAATTTAAAAACTAATCATTTTCCAACAGGTTGAAGCTTCAAAATGCTACTTCTTGAATAAAAGCTGTTAGATCCATTACTATAACATCAGGCAACTTTTGTTTAAGAAACTAGACCTTCAGTGTTCTGTATGTCTGACTCTTCTTGGCATCTTCTTTGCTCAGGGATTTAATTATTTAAAACTCATTTCTTTTTTTGGAATTTGGGAAATGAAAATTCTGATTTTACTGATGGAAAGCTGGTATGGTGTGAACTGTCTGAGGTAAGGGGTAAGGTCAGATCTGTTAATTAATTTTATGTTACTGGCCCTTTGTAAGTTAAATTCTGGTTTCTGAGCCAATTTTATGAGTAAAGGTGTATGTTTTATTTTTACACATATATGCACACACACACACACACATGCACACTCCATATAAATTCATTCATTTGTGGTCATGTTAGAAGATGAGTAAAAATATGCATACACATTAATTAGGCTTGCAATTTGAAATGAGACTAAACCAGATTATCAGTTATGTGTTCTATCCCATGCCCAGCATGATGGAAGTCTCTAATCCCCAAATCAAACAGAATTTGGATGTATGACATAATAATGCAACAGTAAGTTGCCTTTAATATAAAAATATATTCTTTGCAGTTATACTGTGAAAGAATTACAAGTTGCACTTGTCCCCATTGCGGCCATAAAAATCTGCCAAAAAAATATTTCTCTATGAACACCAGACAGCATGGGGAAGCAGGAAAATGCACAAACCTAATGGTCAGCTCACAGAGCTGGCTCCATCACTCACATCTAGACAACCCTACAAAACTCAAGTGATTTCTAAACTTCAACTGTGCCTCCCCACCGACACTCCACTTACTTTTTTATGTGAATTCAGAAGGAATTCAAGGAGGCCTCCTTTTGTCACCTAGTCCAAACCTCTTTTTACATAAGGAAGGAAGGAAGGAAGGAAGGAAGGAAGGAAGGAAGGAAGGAAGGAAGGAAACTAAGTCAAATGGTTTTGTTAAGACTACAGAGAAGAATTACCTGAATAAACTATCCCTACATCTGATCTCTTGTCCTCCCCACTACTTTATAGCAACCTTTAAAGAAAGAGCACATTCCTTTTAAAACATCTATAAAATGAATTATTATAAATTTCATAGTATCTTCAATGTGTTCAGACTGGTGTCCAATTTAAAGGAACCCTAGGCAGATCTCCAATTGAGAATAAATAATCACTAATTTTCCTTTGAATGAATCCAGATTCTCATAACGCTGGGTTGTCCCCAAATGCACCAAGAAATGCCAGGCAAACAAATGACTGATCTGTATGGTAGTCCTAATGTTTTAGGACTGTTCTGTCGTTTTAACTTACAATGTAGAATGGGGGAAAACTTAGGTAAAAATAAATTTTAAAAAGTAGTACACAGATTGGAAAGGACAAGTTTTCTCTTGATAGTCCAACAGATATGAAATAAAGCAGCCTCATTAAATCATAAGTACTTTAACCTTTTCTTGAAAGAAGGGAAAGATTTAAAGATTTATAAAGACATTTTTGCCTAAACTAGGAAATGACTCATATTTGACATATATTGAAATGATAATGCTGATTTCAATAGGCACTCTAAGAGCATTTTACTCCCAGGAGAGTAATTCAGTCATGGTTACCTTTTCACATTTGGATTTTAAACTTTCTTTTGTAAAGCTTTTAATGTACTACTGCCTGCCAAAACATGGCACGGTTTCACAGATAAGGCAAAATAAAGAGAAGTAAAAAACATTTTTTATCATTGTTGATGCAAAAATATGCAACAAACATTATCTATATGATATCTTCTGCTGATTCCCTTTCCTCAACAGTTTCTATATCCATATTTCTTAACATTATAACCTAATTGGGCCGCACTTGTCAGCGGGTGGGATGGACAATGTCAAGATACAGAACATACGAGTCCCCTATCTCCAACTACTGGGAAATAAGAGGTAAGCTCAACCCGATTGAATCCATCGTGTGCTAAACATGGCCTTAACACCAGGCATGACTTAACCTCCTTTCAAACCTAGTGCTATGGAAAGACCACTTACTGTCAACTGCATTTGATAAACTCAAATCCTAAGTAAAAGCTGGGTGGATAAGGCAAAACACACTGATCAGATATTCTTCTGTCAATACCTTCCTATAGAAATCAATCATTGTTACCTCTGCATTCATATTTCAAGTTTTCTCCCTAAGGCTTTTAATGTACTATGTACTATGTACTATGTACTATGTACTTATGCCAAGACATGGTGGGATTTCAGTTACAATCAGGCAAAACAAGGATATGTACGAAGTGTATTGAAATCCTCAAGAATGATATCTGTGCTAAAATAAACTTTAAAACCTAGATAACAATTCTCAAGGCCCTTGAAGGAAGTCTACTTCCAACCTGTTTCAGGTTGCAAGAACAATGTGAGACATCAAAGATTACTGCCATAATAAGAATGAGGGCACAACTGTCCTTTAGTGTGAATGGGGTTTGCATGAACCACTCTTCAGCCACCCCTATGAGCTTATGGGTTGGGGACTGCTGTACACTGGACCTCTGGTGTGAAACCCACGTGTGGGGACTTTTGGCTGCATTGGGCCATTCTAGGACCCTGAAAAGAAGAAAGGATAAACTCAATCTCCATTCCCAGGAACTGTAAAATACCAGATTCTCACAGTTATCTCAGTCTTTAACAGCTTCTAAGGCTAAAACAAACTGTGGCTGACAACTAAAGTAATCATATAACACTTTTTGAGCATCTGAAGTGTAAAGTTCATTAGTTCTAGGGTCAGCATTTTAATGCAACAGCCAAATTTTATTCACATCATCAGTCGCAATCTGCAAGAGACAACTGTAAAAACCAGGCAGGGGCTTTAATGCTGCCATAACTAGTAAAATCAGTACCAGTCCCTGAAAAAGCCCGCCACATTTTTTAACATAATATACTAACCAAATTAAACAAAAATTTCCTAAGGATCTTATTATCCCAAAGAGCATTGTCCCGAGTTCTGGTGGGAGTTTTCACAGCAATTTTGAGGGGGAAATGCTGGAATATCAAGGGCTACATCACCAGGTCATTTAAATGTTATTTTTCTTCAGTTGTCATTTACACAATGAAATGAATCAAATGAAATGAAATGAATGAATCCAGATTCTCAATGAAATGAAATCAAAAAGAACAGCTCCAGACCTTGTGGGAAGATGCCATTTAAAGGAAAGAAAGGAAGACAGATCCTTGTGTTTAACCAAATGTTAAATATTTTTTATTTTACTCACCTGCACACTAAGATGAATCCATTTCTTCACAAGAATTCTCCCCAGTGTCATTACTTTTATTGGAGGCTGCAAACCATTTACTGTGCGATAATAAAACATGGTCTCTTTCTCGGATATTGTAAGTTTGAACACAATCTGCCCATCCGCTTTCTTTTCTATAACACACCTTAGGAAGCAACCAAGAGAGAGAAAAGATCAGCATCCAACCAAAAGACATGCTAAGGCATCGTGCAGTTACAGTGGTGTGAAAATCACCCCAAACTCCCCTCAAAGGGGCACTCAGTGAATGAGTGTCTGAATGCCATTATATTCAGAGCAAGTTATACTCTTATACTCCAATTAAGAAGCCCTTTTATTAAAAAAAAAAAATAGGAATTCTTATTTACAATATACTCCCCAGAACCTCAACACCTTTTATGAGATTCATGATGAAAGCGAAAGTGCTTGAATCATCGGGCAAAACCAACATTTAGCCTGTTGGTTCATTAGTCTTCTGCTATTTCCTTTATAGGAAGAGGTACAAGACATGACGTCCTGCTTGGGGATTGAGTCATCCGTGCAAAAAAAAATTTTTTTTTAATGTAAAGAGAATTTAGTGTCCATAGAAGACTCGAAAGTGCTAGCCCTGAAGTCAGAATTGCTCTATTGAACTCCCATGATGAAATGGAGAATGGACAACTGCACGCAGACTCTACTTACTTCCTCATCAACTGGCCAGAAGCCAAAGCCAGTGTCTGTAAGAGCTCTCCATGGCCACACAGCCCAAATGAGGCACTGACAGGACATTAATGATCTTGGATGAAAGGTCATACAATCTTCTAAAGACAACAGTGAAATAATATTTTGATAAAACAGAAGAACGTTCAGAAATTTTCTAGGTCTTACATCAGGCCAATTACCCAGTTATTTTTTTAAAGATCAATTCTCTCCTCATCGTAGTGGCACACTTTTCCCATCCCTGTAAATAGACAGATGGTGTTTTTATAAATGTTTATTTTCTGTTAATTTATGTTTCATATAAATTATCTTATGTTGAGTGTATAATTGCATGTTTCGAGCCACTCTGTACCCCCTGAGCAGAAACAGCTATGAAGCGAAGCCTCACTCCTCTCTCTCACATTTCTATCTAGAGAGTCAACTTCTTTGCAGAAGAGAGAACATGATGAATGCTTGTAGTAGCCTCCTGAGTGGATTACTCCCAAAGATCTGCTATTTAAAGACAAGTATCACTGACATTAGCTATTAACATCTCCCCAAATAACTAGCTCTTAAAGATACCCATCAACCTGCATGTCACAGACAAGAACTCAGCAGGGACGTGAACTTCACCAGGTCATGGAGGGGTCTGGGTCCTTTTCTTCACCAGCTGCTTGTTACTCAGCTCAGGCATATCCAGGGCCATGCCTGATCCTGGAACCCTTTTCTCTGGTTCAGGGTAGCTTAAGCGGCCTTCGTTGGTGTTCAGTTAACACACTGTGCTGCCTTAGTCATGGTACCAATCAATCTGTCTTTCCCCATTAGCTCATGAGTTTTCTGAGCACAGCAGAACCAGGTATACAGCAGACCCAAAAACCAAGGATTCGAAGACCAAATCGAGAAGAGGAAGCATCAAAGAAACAAAGGTAAGATAGGGCCAACCAAGAACTATTGCTAAACAGGTTTTAAAACTTTCCTTAAAGGTCACATTTTCCACAATTTATTCCTTCTCACTTGCATGTATTCTATCCTGGACTTGAGAGATGAAAATAAGATTAGAGACCACTTAATCATTACTATTTCACTGTTTTCCTATATTTTGTATATTTTTTGGTGATAAAGTTATGAGAACAAGGATATTTTTAACATAGGCAAACAGGTTCAACTTTATAGAAATTCTACTATGATTTTTTTTTCTTTTCACCCTCTGGTGGGTTGATATTTCTAAATCCCTGGGATAAAATTGCTGTCTCTTGACCCTCTGCCTCCAGGTGTCCAGGTCTCAAACAACCTAAGAAGAGTTTGCCTCTACTCATTTTCCTTGAGTTTTAAATCAACAAGTTAAAATTTGACCATTACTCAAGAATGTATTTGCCAAATGCAGGCTTATTTTCCCAAGCTTACTGAAAATGCATTTCTTAATATGTTATTGATTATCTTCCTTGCTATTTTGTTTGCTTGTAAACATACTAGCTTTGGTAGATAATGAATGTGAGAGGAAGGCAGGTAGCAAAATATTTAGGAACTGGATTTATTCTGCTCCTGGATAAACAATAATTGGATAATCCATGCTTTGTTTGTTTTACTTATCTAGTGCAAACACCCCGAAATTCCCCCAATTCCCATAGTTATTTTAGTTTTGAGAATGGAAACGACCTTGATGCATGGAACTCTCTAGACCGTAAACCATGTGCCACTGTCTCTATCAATACCCCTGTCTTGTTTATACAAAATGAAACCAATAGAAGAAGAATTTGGTAGAGATTCATCCCATGGAAAAAAAAACTTGGGGAAAAAATAATTTTCCCTAGCCATATTTGTCAACAGACAATTTTTAAGTCTCTTTGGACCCTTTACATAAACTGAGTGGGTTGGATTTACTGACATTTTTTCAAACAGTAAAAGAACAAAACAAATAAACAAAAAACCTAAGGTTTGCTTTTACAGGAGATACAGAAATAGAGATAATGGTTTGTGATCATTTTAACTCCAAATGAAAAAAAAAATGCCAACTTTCACTTGGCAAATTAAAACTAAACAAGAAAGACATTTAAGTCATATTTGCTTATGAGATCATAAGACTTTTCTGGTTTGTTTCACAAGTTTTTAGATATTTGGCCAACACTCTCAAACAAAGAAACTGTCAGAAGGGGAAGAGCCAAAAACCCTACAGGAAGACAAAAGATAAGCAAAAAAAAAAAAAAAAGGTCTCAAAATTTCCTTACTTATTCAAAGCTCCAGATTGGCTCTAAACAGTTAGGGAAAACACATGAGAGGTCAGTTTTAGAGGCTATTACAGAATGAAACACAGGTGATTATACAGACTAACAAAAAATAATATGAAGGAAGCCCCCAGTCCACACTCACCAGAAGCATTTCTTTTTTTTTTTTAAAGATTTTTTTTTTTAATTTATTTGACAGACAGATCACAAGTAGGCAGAGAGGCAGGCAGAGAGAGAGAGAAAGGAGGAGGAGGCAGGCTCCCCGCTGAGCAGAGAGCCCGATGCGGGACTCGATCTCAGGACCCTGGGATCATGACCTGAGCCGAAGGCAGAGGCTTTAACCACTGAGCCACCCAGGCGCCCCTCCAGAAGCATTTCTACTATGATCGATGGCATAAAAGCTTCTGGGACTCTCTTATGCTTACCTATATATATATCCTATCAGAAACACCACAAGGTAAAGGGTCAAAAGCTGTTACGTTCTCAGAGTTAGAGGATTAGTCATGTATTCAACTCATATGATTGGGTTATCTTCCATGAGTCAAACAAACATCTCTTCCTAGGAAAATCAGGATGAATAAAACACAGTCCTAAGCTCTCGGAGAGCTCTCTGCCTGATGAAAATTTTACACTCTGGCAGGAGTGGGCTGCTTATAAAAACCTAGATCAGAACTTAGAAAACAGCAGTCATTTGTACCACTAGCCCCTACACGTTAAAACTCACATTAAGCCTGGCTGAGCCTTTGAAGGCCAAGACCAAAGTATTGACTCAGTGGCTGGGAGATAAATGAGACGGGGAAACAGATCTGCCTGCAATGAAACTGTCTTAACATATTCTTTTCTGAGGGCTCACTTCACCCATGAAAAAGAGGAACAAAATCTAAATTTAGGGGGGAAAGTCTGGAAAGGAAACCTGAAGAAGAAGACTAGCAAAGGAGTTGACCTTCAATTGCGCAAATTCCAGAGTTAGCCTTCATTTCTAGTTTAGAATCCATGTGGCCATCATCGTCACTACTACGGATCGTCCAGGACCCTAGGAAAACTTACACTCACTCTACTACTTACATTACACCCTCTCGCTCAGGTTTCAGCCACACGGCTAAAGTCAATGACGCCGCCAGCCTCAGAGAAGGAGGAGAAGAAAAGCAATTCTTGTGACTTCCAAAAATAAAACTTGTGGAATTGCTCTGGCAGTTGGGACACAGATCACGCTCGTCTGCTGTGATGCAGCTCCTGAGGCCTTTGGAAAAGAGGGCCATGTAGACGGGAGTTGAAGATCTATAGGGGCAATCCTGAATGCAAAGCCGCTGGGTACAGAACCCGAGAGCCGCAGCAGCAGAGCTGTGACAGAAAGTGCTTCGGTCTGGGAGTCCACACGTCGCTTGGGTTGGCACAAGTGACACGTTCTTGAAAGCTCCCACATTCTCCAGCCTTGGGAAAAGACCCCGCGAGTCAGCCAAGGAGATGGAGGCAAAATACATAAAGATCAAGGTTTCGGTGACATGGGTCAAGAAGAAGCAGCCCAGGGAAAGAGCCCAGCCATTCATGTTCACCAAAAAGCATGCTTCTCCTAGCAAAGCATTCCTAAGTAAAAAACAAGGCCAATGCCACTCGCCAGCCACACTTTGAAGCAGGGTGCTCTAAGTGATGTTGAGATCCTCCATTTTCAGGAAACCGCACACACGTTTTCACACCGAGGTAACACCAGAGACGTTCTGGGCCATGGCAAAGGCATGAGTAGCAGCTGGTGTCTGCGAAGCAAAAACAAAGTGTCAAGGAAAAGCTGCTATGTTGTTAAAATTTAAGTTCATCCCAGGCTTGAGCCCCCGACAGAAAAACATTGTTGAAATTCTCAAAGAAAAAACACTTGGAAGTACATTGTCTAGAGGAAAAGACTCCTTCCTTTGGTAACTGTCTTCATTTGGGGGAGAAATCAGATACCGGAATAGTCCACAGGACAACCAGTCTTATAAATACAGCTATACACGGATACATATATATTTTTGTGCCCATATTTCACCAGCAGCCATTTCGGATTACCACTCTAGCCCAGGGAATTAGCGCTATCTAGTTAACAAGGTTAAGAATTGCATCGATTTTCTTTCCACACACACCTTATGTTGTAGCCCGCAGCTAACTTACAGCTGTCCGAAATAAAGCTGGCAAAGCACTTTGGGCCTTCCCCCCCATCCCAGCATGTGCAGCAACTTTAAGCTCCCAGTAAAGCTGATTAGAAACCCAACACCATCTGTCTGTCCTATGCCTTAGTACTTAGCAAACATTTGTGTTCGTGGTTCCTCCTAGGACTATGTATTTGTAGGTTAAATATGGATCCCCTAATACTGCGTAAGTAATTGTCCTGATAAATAAGCTGAACTACCATTTCTTTATTGCATTTCAACCAGTCCCCTCAGTGTGACAAATGGCTCTTCACAGGACCGCTGTCCCTCGTTGCCTGGCAACGCTGCGGTAACCCCTGGGTTACTCTCAACAAATAGGCCACAGCGGCAGGAATGCAGCAAGGAAGACCTGTGTGCCCGAGGAGCGCATTCTGCACGGCAAACACTTGGTTACCTGAAACTCAGAGCCTCAGAGCGCAGTCTGCTTGGTGGCCCGCCCGGAACTGAGCTTCCCAAGCTTTCAGCAGGTGCTTCAAGCAGTGGGAGGGACCTGGATGGGGCCAGGCCTGCATAATTTTAAAGTAGCAGTACACCTGATCCTGATCCTATAATCCCCTTCGTGCCCCTCCCCTTGCCTGCTTTCAGGCACCTCCATCCATTTAATCATGGAATCAAAATGATCTGCCACTATTAGTAACACAAGAAGTCATTTCTAGGCTTCTCTCTTTTCTGGGGAGCAAAATGGAATTCTAAACCTTAATATACTGAAGCGCTAGAAGCTTGGTTCATGGATGTAAGTTTCTCTTACAGCTGCCTTCTTCGCCCCTGGAGACCCTGTTCTAGATACACATTTCTCTACATCGTGAGGAGCATCTGATGGTATTTCTATATGTTGCATCTGGAAATGGGAGATTTTAATTCAACTACAGAAGCAATAGGACTATTGACTTTTTAGCTGCCTAACTGGATATGAACATGTATATATTTATGAGTGCATGTTTGATATCAGTTCTATCTAGGACTCTCTCTTTTCTACTTTCTGGGATATCTCATCCTAGATGAAAAATATCCTCAAGCAACTGATACTTCTATCGCTCCAATCTTATAGATGGAAATTTGTCTGGGAAACAACCAGTCCTTTGTGGTTCTGTTTTCTATAAGTTATCTTATTTAGAGACATGTTTAGAAATGAGAGAAATGTTTTATGGTGTTTTTTTATTAGTAAGGCAGCCAGAGACAAGTCCCAAGTGTCATCTCTTTACCTTCCTCTACTTTCTCTTCAATGAGAGATCTGGAAACCACAACCTTTTATATATCAACCTGATCAGAACTAGTTGCTTCTAGAGGAACCTTTCATCTTTTGTCAAAATATCCTATTTTCTACTTGTTGATTATTACAATCTTGCAAGGGCAAATTTCATTAAAAACAAGACCAGCTAATATGCAGGGCCTTGAGAATTTGGGGGAAATTGAAAATAGATACATAGGAGGCAGTGAATTAGACAAATGCGTTATTCAGACCTGTTACAAAACACTCACATTTGTCTTTTAAAAAGTTATTCAATCCATGGCTTCCCCTTATGCCTTGTGAATCCAAGGCCTAACTTTTTAAATTGTGTAACTACAGTGTATCTTTTGGGTCACCATTCTGGGGACAAGAATTCTTCTACCACATAACTGCTGCTTTGTAGTAGGAAGTCATGACTCAAAATAGACAATCTAAGATTAGCGATTCTGCTCCACGTTCAGAAATTCTGCCTGTAACTTGCGAAGGCAGACAACGGATTGACACATCTCTCAACTTTTGCAGTTCGGTCCTATCAATCCTGAGGACATGTCAGTTAAATGAATTGGACACCAACAGTTCCACCACCCCTAGAACTACCTGAGAAATAAGTAGAGAAAAAGTGTACAGGAGGGAAGTTCAGCTAAACATGTAGCTATAAGCTTTCTTCTTCTTCTTCTTCTTCTTCTTCTTCTTCTTCTTCTTCTTCTTCTTCTTCTTCTTCTTCTTCTTTTTCATCTATTTCTGTGGCTTCACTGGGTAGTTTGGTTTAGGTTGGCTGCAGTCAGATGGTCTGATCTGGCCTCACTGTTTCAACTAGCAGTTGTCTTGACAGTCTTGAGAGTCAAATTCCAGGCTCATTCTGATAATAGCAGAAAAACTCCCAGCCATGGAAGATGGGAGGCCACCATGTGCAAGGACACTTCATGCCTCTGCTGACATCACATTTGTTGATGTTCCACTGGCAAGAGCAAGTCACGTGACCAAGCCCAGACTCAAGGCTACCAAATAAACTCCACACTTCAAAGAAGGAATGGCGAAGTAACACTGCAAAGAGACACACACAATGAATGGAAAGAATTTGTGACCGTTTTGCAACCTACCACAGAGCTGCTAGCAATTTCTTTTTCTAACTGTAAAGACATCATGTCACATTGAATCCTTAGTTCCTTGTTCTGAATAAGTCAAGAAAATGGGGTTTTAATTAGACAATTCTAAGCAAGTTCATGCTCATTCTGGAAAAACTTATTGTAATAAGCTTAGTTTTTTCAAGCACTTGAGAGTAAGTTTTAATGGGCAAAATCAAGTTGTATTTCCTATTCCTATGGGTTTTCAGCACCCAGAGAATTGCTATTAAAATTGTTAAACTTCTAACATAACTGATCAAGGAAAAATAACGGAAGTATTATAATAATGGGTATGAAAATACAGGTATAAACTAGGTATAACCTGATTATAAGTATAAAAAATATTGTAGATAATTTTATGAGAATTGTACTTGAATTCTTAGGCAAATTAGACAAATTTCTAAAAACATTTCCAACCTAAGCTAATTCGAGAAGGCAACTAGAAACAGCCCAAATTAGTTAAACTAATTCTAATTTTTATACTCTTCCAAATGGAATAAAAGGAAATATTTCCCAATTTACTTTATGAGGCTAGTATAACTTTGATACACATATTAAAAAACAGAAGAATATAAAAAAGAAAAATTATAGGTCATTCTAAGGTAAATAAACTCAAAAAAGAATTCTGAATAAAACATAAGCAAATTGAATTCATAAATGTACAAAAAGATTAAAAGATTAAAGCTCCTGAAAAAGTTGGGCTCATTTCAGAATTACAAAATTTACTTGAACTTAAATGCATATTAATATAATTCACCATACAAATATATTAAAAATTCTTGTGATTTGTTCGGGACCAAAATCCTTAAGAAAAGATTATTAATTTAGAACCAAAAACTACTTACTTAGAATGAAAGCCTTCAACAAACTAAAAACATAACTTGACATAGATTTGGCACTTTTGTAAAATCAGGAGTAGAACGAGGACACACACCGTCACTGCCTCTATTCAATATTTCACTAGCCAGAGCATTGAAATAAGGAAAATAAATACGGAGGTTAGTACTAAAGTGATTATCAAATGTGATCTCCCTCTCTAGATAACACAATCTGAAGACAAGTATTTGACCTAAGATCTGGAGAGAAGATGTACATATGACCCATGCTGTTCCTCAGTTTCTGGGGCTCTCTTTTTTTTTAGGCACATACTACTTGACCCCTTGTCAAGTTAGAGGTGGTCACATGACATGCTTTAACTAATGAAATATGAGCAGTGACATGTGCCACTACTGGGGCGAAGCTACGAGTACCAGTGTGCAATTTACTATGTTTGCTCACTCTCTCTTTCACTCTGCCACGTCCAGATGGTGCTGCTCTGTCGGCCTCTTTCCCTGGCTGGGAAGACATAGATCAGAGTCCCCCCTGCTGACCCTGTTGGACATGTAGCATGTGTGAGAAATAAACTTTTATTGTTTAAAGGAACTTTTTTGAAATTTTGGTCTTCTTTATTATGCAGAATAATTTAACCCAATCTGATATACAGATCAATGGACAAAAATCAATTGCACTTCTCTATGCCAGTTAAAGAATGAACTAAGCAAACTAGAAAATGTAACTAACCAAACGATGCTGTTTATAAGGTATTTAGGAGGAAATCTAAAAAGTGCATTACTACTATTAAAAAAAAAACAGCTAAGCTTTATTGATTAACATTTAAGAGACCCAAAACAAAGGGAGAGATAGATTATGTCCTTGGATTAAATGACTATCATAAGGATCATGTTTTTATATGGTAATCTATTAATCCAATGCAATTCCTACAAAAATCACGACAGAGTTATTTACGGAACTTGACAAACTTACTCTAGAGCATAAAAGAAGAACAAAGACCTACCAGTATCCAAGGCATTGCTAAACTAGAACAAGGCAACAAGAATCTGTCTTTGCTAACAGATTTCAAGAGATATATTAAAGTCATATAAATTAGGAGAGTGTAACATTAAAGCAGAGACAGGAAAAAAAAAAAACAATAGAAACATAAAGAACCACAAGAAAATATTCACATCCCTATAGAGACTTATATTTATTTCTGCATATCATTACAAAAAAGACTAAGTCAATAAGAGTTTCAAGGAAAATTAATTACCCTTACTAGAAAATAAAAGGAAACTGAATCCCAATCTCTCACCAAATATAACAATTACCATATACAAGTAGATTGAAACTTAAGTGAAAGCAGCAAAACTTTAAAATCTTTTGAAATTAAAGAAGACATTTGAATGCCTTTGAGACTGGAATGTATTTCTTAAAAGAGCACAAAACAAAAGATAAATAAATGAGACTACATTAAAACTAAAAATTTCTGCCCAAATGTCCTCATAAAGCAATAACATAAGCCATGTAGGGGACATGTCACATATAACAGAAAGAAAGATTGCTATACATAATATTTACACAATTCCTACAAATCAAAAGATAAATACTGAATTTTTTTAAAGATGTGATAGGAACAAGCATTTCACAGAAGAATAAACACAAGGGTCCAATAAACTTATGGGAAGTGTTCAACCTTATCAGTAATCATAGAAAAGCAAATTAAAGGCCCAATGAGATTTTATTTAGATAGTACAAATTTTAAATCAGGAAAATGCCAGTTTTAATGGACAGTAGGTAGTAACAGGAACCCTAAATATTTCTGGCGGAAGAGTAAATTGACATAAATGCTTCAAAGAGCAATTTGGTATATTTAGAAAATTTAAAGCTACATATATCCTAAGAAACACAAGTTTCCACTTACATATCTGCATTAGAAAACCAGGGGGTATAGTCCACATGCACACAGCAGCTGGTTTCGGTAATGCCAGCAAGTTGGAAAGCACTCAAGGTCTGTGACAAATATCAATAAGTTGTTATCCTATTACAATGAATTCTGCTGCTTATCTCATTCTATACATTTTTTTTCTTATTTATTCTACCTTTCTCCTGGCTTTTGTGGGTTTCTGTGATACAAGATGGCTGTTAAAACAGTTCTCCAATCAATTAGAGCGCGTCTCTTCTGACACAGGTGAAAATGGGTAAACACAATTAAAGCACACTTAAAAAGAGGAAGAAAAACAACTTCTTCCCTCCTCCACCTCATCCATCTTCTTTTTCTTTTAAAATTACATAAGTACCATATGAGCACCGTAGAAAAGATTTTTTTTTTTTTTTTTTTGAGAGTGAGATCCCAAGCAGGCAGAGATGCAGGCAGAGGGAGAGAGAGGTAGAAGCAGACTCCTTGCTGAGCAGAGAGCTCGATGCGGGGCTCGATCCCAGGACCTTGAGATCATGACCTGGGCTGAAGGCAGAGGTTTAACCCACTGAGTCACCCAGGTGCCCCGTAGAAAAGATTTTTAAAGCAACGTGGGGAGAAAAAATAAAAGACTTCAGCCACATCCCACAATCATCTACTCATTACGCCTCTGCTGTTAGAATCTTTACCTTTTTCTACAAACATGAAGCATGTATTTTCTACACAAAACAGAGTCAACATTCTGAAAAAGTTTAAGAAAATGTTTCCTATTTTTGAAATATCTCTTCCATTTCCTTTTGCAATTTTCTGAACCAATACAACTCCTTGCAATGCTTAACATTCAGAGAGTAAATGAAATCACTTTTTTTTTTTCCTGGTGAATAGCAATAATTCACCTATCACTTGGTTTCCAAATTCTTACTAAGAATAAATCTAAGAAACAGCATATATGAGTAAAAGTGACATTATCACCCACAAGAGAAAGTTTAAAAGAAGCCAAGGCCAAGTGGCCCCCTCCCCTGATGTGCTAATTTTAATCAAGATGGAATATCCAGCATTTTGCAGGTTTCCAAATGACTACAACACCTAGAACACCCCAGTTACCTGCAATGTACAGGTAACATGACGGACATGTAACAAAAGCAAGAAATATACCCATATGGTTTGAAGACTTTGAGTTGTTAGGATTGTTTGTTATGAGAGTAGAGACTACCTCATGTGGTACACAGGGCCCGCTGCATTTCCCAATACTCCCACACAGGCACTAGGGAAATTGCCGACACTTCTATTACACATTCTAGAACAAGGCTGGTACACTGCGTGGACAGCCAATGACATAATCTGCATCCACAGCAATGCATTTCCTCCCATCTGCTGGCAGGCCTGGCCCCGCAGCAGGGAAGCATCTACTTGTGGTGCTTAGAAGGTAGTTATAGCATCTTCAATTTTCCAGGTCAATCTGAGAAAGCAGCAGCTAGTTGGCCCCCAGAGCCAATGAAGAACAAAACAGAAAACCAAAAGCTGACCACATTCTTCTCACGTGGGTCTTGCTTGGAAAAGGAGATCATTTATTCTGGCAAGAAAACCTCTCTTAGGGAGAAATCTCCCCAATAAGGGGCGGTGGGAAGAAGAGGACGGGTAAAGGGAGGGCTGGAACAGAGCAATGAGATGGTATATAAGGTGGAAGCAAGTCAGAGAAAATAACCAGAGTGGATGGGGACATGGTGTGTGGAACCGTCTGAAGGCTGGTCACCCACCCCAGATGGCAGGCCAACTAGGAAGTTCCCCTTTATTCCACATTCATTCCTGAAGTGTCAGGCAGGAGCTGCACCTTAATTCTCTGGAAAACTCCACCGAGCTATAGAAGGGAAGCCCCCTTTCTTGGAAGGGGTTAGCGACTTACCCAGGGGCTCCATGAAAGCTGACTTCTCCCCATTGTTTGATTCTCCAAGCCAGGTCTAGAACCTTGATAACGGAGCATTTGCCTCCTTGAGAATATCAGAAACTTCAGAATATCTCACAGCCAAAGATAAACAAGCCAGAAAATGAAAAGCCCCAGGACAGCATTCCCTGACAGAGCCAGAGACATGGCCACAGAGATGTGACCCTTGAAGGCTGAGTTGGCCACAATCCAATCTGAAGACATAGTCACTGAAAAGACAAGCAAAGCTTCATGCCTGGCTGCATCTCCCACAAGATGTGGAGAAGCTGGTAGGGAAGTATGATATTTTAGGAAATTGCTCCTCCTCCTCCCACCAGAATAATAAAAGGTTAGATGAATGAACCATATTCCGTCCCCCCCATCAGCCAGAGCATCAGGACAGGAGGTTAACCACTTAGTGGTTAAAAATGCAAGCTCCCCAGTCAGTCTGGGTTAAAAGCCTGACTCCCCTGCCTATTGCCTGTGCATTGTTGGTGGGTTACTTTCTTGCTTTGGCTTCCTCATCTACAAAATGAAAATGTGACCTATCTCTTGGGGTTGTTGGGGGATTAAATGTAGAGAACAAAAAAGCAATGACTGGGTTTTCACAGTTAGCATTTGTTATATATTTTTTTTACTATTTATACTTAATGAGATAGTTTGTACATCCAAAGTCAAATAGAATAAATACATTTGGAGGAAATGCCACCATAATATTTCTCTGTCATTAAAAAGTTTACCAAACACTTTCATAGAAACTTCATTTGATCTTTATGACAAATCTACAAACTGGAGAAAGACAACATCACTCCAAAAATGCACATGAAGAAAATGAGAATCAGGGCTTACTTGCTCAAAGTCACTTGACTGGTAAGTGGCAAAGCTTGGACAGAGCCCAGATTATCTGCATTGAGCCTCATGCTTGTCATTTTATACCAAAGTTGAGCTAAGCGGGTTTCATAGAAGTGGGGTGGGATGTTGAATTATGCCTAGAAAGTTGATGGTTTTTATAGAGAACAATGAGCATTAGGCTGACAAAAAAGAACCTAAGTGAAGACATTGAACTTAGACTATTGTCCCACATATATGGGACACATTTTTCCTGTAGAAATATGCAGAGAAATACAATTCAACCCTCTAACATTGAATTTATCAGATTTCCAGATTTTTCTGAAAATGTTCAAAGCTTTCACAAGGGTATTATAAAGGTACTATAGGTATTGTACTATACCTAGTTATGATAAGGCAACATTGACAAGAGTATTATAAAGCAACTTTAAACAGCCTCAGTTTTATATTCAATATCTAGGTCTTATCAGTTATTATTCTCTTGCCTTGACCAAAATTGTTGAACACATGTTCGTATACTTCTTAAATTATGCAAACTCTCCAATGATCCAAGAATTGTATTTGTTTGAGGCATAAAAGCTTCACATCGATCTTTCAGGTTACACTGGGACAGGAGGAGAATTTGATACCACTGATAGCATGTGGCAGGCCATCTAATTCCTGTCCATTCTTTCTTCTCAGCCTGGGTAAGGGCTCAGACTGAGCCTGGCAGGTGAATTCAAGAGTGGCTCTCCAGCTCTGTGCCTGGCAGCGACGTAACAGCTGGGAAGCAGTATGGGACAGGTAGTGGCAGGCAAGTTAATGGCTGGCAAGCAGGACAAATAGGTGGGTGTGGGTCTGAAAATGAAAATGACACGATGTGGAGAAGGACAGAAGGCAAGCAGAGCACAGAACTGAGCTCAAGCCAAACAGACAATCGGCAATAATTAAGGGTCAAGTTTCTACAGAGAGCTGCGCCTCTCAGAATGACATGGCACCTCTTTCACAAGGTGGGAAAGCTCTGGATTGCCTGAAACCCATGAGTGTGTGGTTTCATAACGTTTTTGAAAAAGTGCCATTATCTTGAAGGGAGAATCATGAAGACAGAGCAGGACATACCACACAGGGCGCTAAACAGGGAGGGTGTTATATTTGGTCTTCGACACTCAATCCGATTGAATTACACCTAAAACAAAGTAAGTGAAGGTTAAGGTATGCTATATTTAGAAGAAGTGGAGGACACAAAAGTAATGATGGGAACAAAAATTGCTTTGCTTAGGAGAAAAAAAAATGTGTTTGAGAGATGTTTTTGTTTTGTTTTGATTGCAGGGAAATAACATGGAATGTGCTATACTAGCAAATGCTCCTAAAGGGATCTTTGTATCTCTCCATTGTAACCTACTTATTTGGCTGATTCATATTATTTTTAGGTTCAGAGGACAAAGGCTTCAAGAAGAGGAGAATAAGAAATAGGGAAATGATTAGGACAGTAAAATTGGAACAAAATAGATCTGCAGAACAGTTTCTAAGACATACACTATCACATTTTTGGTATAAATAAAGTGGATAGTTTGAGAAATAAGAGGTTTTACTTAGAAATCGCATATAAGAGAAGTAACATGATGCTCAGTCCCAATGGGACTAAATATTGTTTCTATTTGAACCAACCCAGCCATCTGATGCCCAAGCCAACATGATTCCTACCTCACTCCATACCCACGAACATATTTGATTAATATGTAAAATCAAAATGTGCATGAATAGAGCAGTGACAGAACATAAGCGTATGAGCAATTTTTTGAAATAGTAACAGTACTACTAATAATATTGTGTGCATAGTAGGTATCAAACACCATGTGGGAAATAATAACCTCATCTAACCTCAAACAATAGTTAACACTGCCCCTATTTTAGATATCATGATGTTGAGTCTTGGATATTAAATAATTTATTAAAGTCTGACAATTAATATTTAGGAGGATAAACAAGATTCAAATCAAACTCCATCTAAATCTTCACCACAATGCCAGGTTGTTCTTAAAAGTGTTAATCTCAGAGAATATTCCAGTAGCAGACATTTTTTTTTTTTATTCTAAACATATCCCTTAAAATAATTAAGGTGATAGTAAGCATCTACAGTCTACCAGGCACTGGGCTATACTAATTGATGAATGGATACTAATCCTAAGAAGGCTCTTGGAATTGAGGATTGGCCCTTTGCTTTAAGAAAAAAAAAATATTTCAGGAGAGAATAGAAATCCTCTAGTTTGTGATCCCCAGAAAGCAGCCCCTTTTGGCTGTAGTGTGTTCATATGTCTCCAGTTCTGTTGTTCTAAAATAACATTAATAGAGCAGGTTTAGAAAGATTAACTGAGAAAAAGCCATGAATATGGGAAAAAATGTGGAGTAAAGCACAGTTTTGAATGAGTACTTGATAAGATTGAAGTTATTGGCAATAAGGGAATCACTTTATGTAGGGGCAAATGAATCGGCTATAATTTTAACCTAAAGTACCACTACAGGGGTTGTAAAATTCTTTCTACTTGGATAAATACTCTCTATTTCAACTGCAGTTTGCATTGAGAATGCAGTAAAGAGTAACCTAACTTAACGAGATACTATGACCACAAAAAAAGGAACTCTTTGTTAAAGAGTTGCAACACTGACCACCAGAATTGAAATAGAATTAGAACACAGTCTTCAAATAACTCATCTAAAGCAGAGTAGAGTTCAAAAGAAATTTGTATGATTAAGGTTCTGATGAGACATATGATAGATGAGAAGTGGGCTACAGGAAAGAATTACTTGAAGATTGATCATGGGACATACTATATCCTCAGAACCTCTATGAGGAAGGGTCACTGTGCATGACTGTATCATATCCAGTTGAATATCAACACACAGCTAGTAATTAATGATTTGTTGAATGAATGGAGGAGTGAAAAAATGATCCGAATCTAGAATCAACTCATGGTTGGATTGCCAACCCATACGCTGGCCTGCCATGCTCTATGTTCCAGTTTTGGTTTCAGGGGACATATAAAACCCAAAACTATAGCAAAATACACTAGTTTTGAGAGTTCCTAAAAATACCAACGTAAGGTAAATAAAGATGTAGAAAACTGGCAGACAGAGGGAAAGAGAGAAACTGAAGGAATCAGAGAGTAAAAAATAAAAGAAAAAGAATTTTAGACCAAGGTGGCTGAGGAGTAGGAAAACTAAATTTCATCTGGTCCCAGGAATTCAGCTAGATAGTAATCAAACCATTCTAAACACCTACACACTCAACCAGGGGATCGAAGAGAAGAATAGCAGCAATTCTAGGAACAGAAAAGTGACCACTTTTTGGAAGGTAGGATGTGCAGAAAAGTGAATCTGAGGTGATACACAGGAAGATAGATTGTGAGGGGAGGGGCCAGCTCTTGGCAAGTGGTAGAGCAATGGAGCACAAAGTTGGAACTTTTAGAAGTCTGCTTCACTGTGGGATGTCACTCCAGAGGCTAATCAGGGGGTGGAGCCCTCACAGGGAGAGTGTGGTCTGAGGACCCACAGGGTCACAGAAAGACCAGGGGTGTGTGAGTGCAGCAGAGCTCCCAGGTATCAGAG
Organism: Lutra lutra; assembly: GCF_902655055.1. Taxonomy (NCBI): domain Eukaryota; kingdom Metazoa; phylum Chordata; class Mammalia; order Carnivora; family Mustelidae; genus Lutra; species Lutra lutra. Next base: position 54,633,502 of record NC_062292.1, read on the forward strand.
CAGGAAGCCAGCTGCAGAGATGGAGCAGAGAAGGGGGGCTCTCAGCTCGGGGTTACCTTAAACTGTGATCCAAGGCATTCAGGCCACTATTCTTCAAGCAGGGACCCCACAATTGGCAGATCCAGGGAGATCCCCACTTCCTACATTGGGAGGAGCAGTGCGAGAGTATGCTGCAGGAATCAGCTGGGTTTGGAGACTCCAAACAGGGTCATAGCCAGAGATAGAAATGCTCAGTCACAGGTTGGGTTACCACAGAGTGCAGCTGGAGACCAGGTAGACAGGAGGGATTGACTGCTTTTCTCTGAGGGTGCATTGAGGCCCCAAGCTCTCGGCTATTCCAAGGCTGGAGATTGGGAGGCCACCAACTTCATTCTCCTCCTCCAAAGCTGTATGGAAAGAGTCCAGGGAAAAAGAGCTACCAAGCAAAAAACCCGGGCAGATTGTTGGCAAGGGCAGAGCAATTCCACCTCGGACAAAGACATAAGAGAATCACTGCAAAAGTCTCCTTCCCCAGAAGATAAGCAAGATCATCCAACCAAGACCAAGTTTACTGATTGATGAGAACTGCAAAGCACCAGTGCTAGGGAAAAACAACACTTAGAATTCATGGCTTTTCCCCATGATTCTTTAGTCTTTCAAAGTTAAAATATTTAATTTTCATTGTTTTTTTCTATTTTTCTTTTTCTTTTTCTGAAATTTTCTTCTTTGCTATTTCAACCCATTTTAACTACTTTATCATATCAATACCTTTTTAAAATCTTTTTTAATTTTCATTTTTATAGTCATATTCCATCCCTTCATTATATTTAACCTTTTTTTAAATATACATATAAGTTTTCTTTCTTTAAAATTTTGGGATAGTTTTTTCTAACAGACCAAAATACACCCTAAATCTAGCATATGGCTTTGTTCTAGTCTCCAGCCTGATCACATTCTCTCCTTTTTTTCTTTTTTTCTTTTTTCAACAACTTACCAATTCAATTTTTTTAAATTCTTTTTAAGTTTTCATCTTTACAGTCATATTACATCCTTTCATCATGTTTACCCATGTATATGTTTTCCTTTCTTCAAAATTTTGGTAGGCAGTTTCTCCTAACTGACCAAATTACACCCAAAATCAAGTGTGAGGTTCTGTTCTATTCACCAGCCTAATTATATTTCTATTTTTCCATTCTTCTCCCCTCAGTTTCAGGTCTCTTCTGATTTGGTTAGTGTATATTTTTCTAGGGTTTTTGTCACCCTTTCAGCATTTTATTATCTCATTCATCTATTCTTCTCTGGACAGAATGACAAGCTGGAAAAACACACCCAAAAAAAGAACAAGAGGAGGTACTGATGGTAGGGGACCTAATCAATATGGATATTAGTAAGATGTCAGAACTAGAGTTCAGAATGATAATTATAAAGATGCTAGCTGCGCTTGAAAAAAACATGGAAGATACTATAGAACCCTTCCTGGAGAAATGAAATCCCTTTCTGGAGAAATAAGAGAACTAAAATCTAAACAAGTTGAAATGAAAAAAGTTATTAATGAGGTGCAATAAAAAATGGAGGCTCTTGCTGCTAGGATAAATGATGCAGAATAGAGAATTAGTGATATAGAAGACAAATGCTGGGGAATAAAGAAGCTGAGAAAAAGAGACATAAACAACTACTGGATCATGAGGGGAGATCTGAGAGACAAGTTATACCATAAGACAAAAGAATATTAGAATAATTGGGATCCCAGAAGAAGAAGAAAGAGAGAGGGGGGCACAAGATATATTGGAGTAAATTATAGCAGGGAACTTCCCTAATTTGGAGAAGGCATCAAAAATCCCAAAAGGCATAGAGAGCCCCCCCTCAAAATCAATAAAAATAGGTCAACACCCTGTCATCTAATATTAAAACTTGCAAGTCTCAGAGACAAAGAAAAAGTCCTGAAAGCAACTTAGGACAAGTCTGTAACATACAATGGTAGCAATATTAGATTGGCAGCAGACTTATCCACAGACACCTGGCAGACCAGAAAGAACTGGCATGATATATTCACAGCATTAAACGAGAAACGTATGCAGCTAAGAATACTATATCCAACTAGGCTATCATTGAAAACGAAGGAGAAATAAAAAGCTTCCAGGACAAACCAAAACTAAAAGAATTTGCAAACACCAAACCAGCCTTACAGGAAATATTCAAAGGGGTACTCCAAGCAAAGAGCGATCCTAAAAGTAACAGACCAGAAAGAAACAGGGACAATATACAGTAACAGTCGCCTTACAGAAAATACAATGGCATTAAATTCATATCTTTCAATAGTTACCTTGAATGAAAATGGCCTAAATGCTTCAATCAAAAGACACAGGGTATCAGAATGGATTAAAAAAACAAGACCCATCGATATGTTCTCTCCAAGAAACTCATTTTAGACCTAAAGACACCTCCAGATTTAAAGTGAGGAGGTAGAAAATAATTTACCATGCTAATGGACATCAAAAATAAGCTTAGGTTGACAATCCATATATCAGACAAATTAGGTTTTATAGCCAAAGACTATAATAAGAGATGAGGAAGGACACTATGTCATAATCAAAGGGTATGTCTAACAAGAAGATCTAACAATTTTAAATATCTATGCCCCTAACATAGGAGCAGCCAACTGTATAAACCAATTAATAACAAAATCAAAGAAACACATTGACAATAATACAATAATAATAGGGGACATTAACATCCCCCTCACTGAAATGAACAGATCATCTAAATAAAAGGTCAACAAGGAAATAAAGGCCTTAAATGACACTGGAACAGATGGACATCACAGATATATGCAGAACATTCCATCCCAAAGCAACAGAATATACATTCTTCTCTAGTGTACATGAAACATTCTCCAGAATAGATCATATTCTGGGTCACAAATCAGGTTTCAACCAGTACCAAAAGACCAGTATATTTTCAGACCACAATGCTTTGAAACTAGAACTGAACAACAAGAGGAAATTTGGAAAGAACTCAAATACAAGGAGGCTAAAGAGCATCCTACTAAAGAATGAATGTGTCAACCAGGAAATTAAAGAAAAATTTAAAAACTTCATGAAAACAAATGATAATGAAAACACAACTGTTCAAAACTTTTGGAACACAACAAAGGCAGTCCTGAGAGGAAAGTATATAGCAACACAAGCCTTTCTCAAGAAACAAGAAAGGTCTCCAATACACAACCTAACCCTACACCTAAAGGAGTTAGAGAAAGAACAGCAAGAAACCCTAAACCCAGCAGGAGAAGAGAAATCATAAAGATCAGAGCAGAAATCAATGAAATAGAAACTAAAAGAACAATAGAACAGATAAAGGAAACTAGGAGATGACTCTTTGAAAGAATTAATAAGATTGATAAACCCATGGCCAGACTTATCAAAAAGAAAAGAGAAAGGACCCAAATAAATAAAATCATGAATGAAAGAGGAGAAATCACAACCAACACCAAAGAAATACAAACAATTATAAGAACATATTATGAGCAACTATATGCCAGCAAATTTGACAATCTGGAAGAAATGGATGCATTCCTAGAGACATATAAACTACCACAACTGAACCAGGAAGAAATAGAAAACCTGAACAGACCCAAAACCAGTAAGGAGATTGAAACAGTCATCAAAAATCTCCCAACAAACAAGAGCCCAGGGCCAGACGGCTTCCCAGGGGAATTCTACCAAATATTTAAAGAAGAATTAATACCAATTCTCCTGAAACTGTTCCAAAAAATCAAAATGAAAGGAAAACTTCCAAACTCATTTTTTGAGGTCAGCATTACCTTGATCCCAAAACCAGACAAAGATCCCATCAAAAAGAAGAATTACAGACCAATATCCCCAATGAACATGGATGTAAAATTCTCACCAAATTACTAGCCAATAGGATCCAACAGTACATTAAAAGGATTATTCACCACGACCAAGTGGGATTTATTCCTGGGCTTCAAGGTTGGTTCAACAACTGAAAATCAATCAATGTGATACAATACATTAATAAAAGAAAGAATAAGAACCATAGGATACTATCAATAGATGCAGAAAAAGCATTAGACAAAATATAGCATCCTTTCTTGAGCAATACTCTTCACAATGTAGGGATAGGGGGTATATACCTCCATATCATAAAAGCCACCTATGAAAAACCCACAGCAAATATCATTCTCAGTGGGGAAAAACTGAGAGCTTTTCCACTAAGATCAGGAACACAGCAGGGATGTCCACTATCACCACTGCTATTCAACATAGTACTAGAGGTCCTAGCATCAGCAATCAGACAACAAAAAGAAATAAAAGGCATCTGAATCAGCAAAGAAGTCAAACTCTCACTCTTTCCATACTTTATGTGGAAAACCCCAAAGACTCCACTCCAAGACTGCTAGGATTCATACAGGAATTTAGTAAAGTGTCAGGATATAAAATCAATGCACAGAAAGCAGTTGCATTTTTATACACCAACAAGACAGAAGAAGGAGAAATTAAGGAGTTGATCACATTTACAACTACACCCAAAACCATAAGATACCTAGGAATAAATCTAACCAAATAAGCAAAGAATCTGTACTCAGAAAACTATAAAGTACTCATGAAAGAAATTGAGGAAGACACAATGAAACTGTAAAACATTCCATGCTCATGGATTGTAAAAAAAAAAAAAAAATTGTGGAAATGTCTATGCTACCTAAAGCAATTTACATATTTAATGCCATCCCTATCGAAATACCATCAACTTTTGTCCAAAAAATGGAACAAATAATTCTAAAATTTATATGGAACCAGAAAAGACCCCAAAAAGCCAGAAGAATGTTGAAAAAGAAAACCAAAGCTAGTGGCATCACAATTCCAGGCTTCAAGCTCTATTACAAAGCTGTTACCATCAAGACAATATGGTATTGGCACAAAAACAGACACATAAATCAATGGAACAGAATAAAGAGCCCAGAAATGGACCCTCAACTCTATGGCCAACTAATCTTTGACAAAGCAAGAAAGAATGTCCAGTAGAAAAAAGAAAGTCTCTTCAACAAATGGTGTTGGGAAAATTGGACAACCACATGCAGAAGAATGAAACTAGACAGTTTCCTTACACTACACACAAAAATAGACTCAAAATGGATGAAAGGCCTCAATGTGAGACAGGAATCCATCAAAATCCTTGAGGAGAACACAGGCAGCAACCTCTTTAACCTCAGCCACAGCACCTTCTTCCTGGAAACATCACCAAAGGCAAGGGAAGCAAGGGCAAAAATCGACTATTGGGATTTCATCAAGATAAAAAGCTTTTGCACAGCAAAGGAAACAGTTAATAAAACCAAAGACAACCAACAGAATGGGAGAAGATATTTGCAAATGACATATCAGATAAAGGGCTAGTGTCCAAAATCTCAACACTCAAAGAACAAAGAACAAACAATCTAATCAAGAAATGGGCAGAAGGCATGAATAGACATTTGTGCAAAGAAGACATCAGGATGGCCAACAGACACATGAAAAATCACTCAGCATCAGGGAAATACAAATCAAAACACAGTGAGAGGGACGCCTGGGTGGCTCAGTTGGTTAAGCGGCTGCCTTCGGCTCAGGTCATGATCCCAGCGTCCTGGGATCGAGTCCCACATTGGGCTCCTTGCTCGGTGGGGAGCCTGCTTCTCCCTCTGCCTCTGCCTGCCATTCTGTCTGCCTGTGCTCTCTCTCTCTCTCCCTCTCTCTCCGACAAAAAAATAAAATTAAAAAAAAAAAAACACAGTGAGATAGCACCTCACACCAGTCAGATTGGCTAAAATTAACAAGTCAGGAAACGACAGATATTGGCGAGGATGTGGAGAAAGGGGAACCCTCCTACACTGTTGGTGGGAATGCAAGCTGGTGAGGCCACTCTGGAAAACAGTATGGAGGTTCCTCAAAAAGTTGAAAATAGCAACCCTATGACCCAGCAATTGCACTACTGGGTATTTACCCTAAAGATACAAATGTAGTGATCCGAAGGTACACATGCACCCAATGTTTAGAGCAGCAATGTCCAGAATAGCCCAACTATGGAAAGAGCCTATATGTCCATCAACAGATAAATGGATAAAGAAGATGTGGTGTATATATACAATGGAAAATATTATGCAGCCATCAAAAAACAAAATCTTGCCATTTGAAATTACATGGATGGAACTAGAGGGTATTATACGGAGCGAAATAAGTCAATCAGAGAAAGACAATTATCGTACAATCTCACTCGTATGAGGAATTTAAGTAACAAGACAGGATTATAGGGGAAGGGAGGGTAAAATTAAGCAAGATGAAAACAGAGACGGAGACAAACCTTAAGAGAATCTTAATCTCAGGAAACAAAAGAGGTTTGCTGGAGGGGAGGAGTTTAGAAGGATGGGGTGGTTGGAAATTGGGGAGGGTGTGTGCTATGGTGGGTGCTGTGAATTGTTTAAGACTGATGAATCACAGACCTGTAACCCTGAAACAAATAATGCATGTTAATTTTTAAAAATATATAAATAAATAAATAAATAACTGAAATTACAGAATTTCTAGAACATACTTATAATGGAAATACTATGCATCAAATTCTATGATATAATAAAAGTAATGATTTGAAGAAGAAAAAATTTTAAATAGGGTCAGAAGTTCCAAATGGACTTTTTAAAAAGTCAACATTGTATCTCTATGAATTTGGCTATGATAATTATCTCATATAATTATCATATATGGATATGATATATGGAGTCATATAATATTTGCCCTTTTGTGTCTTATTTCACTTAGCATAATTTTTTTAAGATTTTATTTATTTGACAGAGTCAGAGAGAGCAAACACAAGCATGGGGAGCAGCAGAGGAAGAGAGAGAAGCAGGCTGCCACTGAGTAGGGAGCCTGATGTGGGACTCAGTCCTAGGACCCTGGGCTCTTGACCTGAGTTGAAGGCAGACGTTTAGCCGACTGACCCACCCACGTGTCACATCACTTAGCATAATGTTATCAAATTTCATTCATTTTGTAGCACAGGTCAGAATTTCCTTCCTTTTAAGTCTGAATAATTTTCCTTTTTAAATATTTATCACATTTTCCTTATCCCTTCATCTCTCAATGAGCACTAGAACTGCTTCCATATTTTGGCTTCTGAAAATAATGATGCTACAAACAGTGATGTACAAACATCTGTTTAAGTTCCTGCTTTCAATTCTTTTGGGTATGTACCCAGAAGTAGAATTGATGGATCACATACTAATTCTATATTTAATGTTTTAAGAATCCACCATAGTGTTTTTCACAGTGGCACTACCATTTAAATTTCTACCATCAATTTGTAAGTGATGGAATTTCTCCATAACCTCACCCACATTTAGTACCTCCTGGTTTGGTTTTGTTTTCTTTCCATTAATAGCCATCTTATTGAGTATGAAGGAATATTTCATTGTGGTTTTGATTTGCATTTCCCAATTACTAGTGATGTTAAATATTTTTCATGTGTTCACTGGCTGTGTATGGGCTTTGACATAAATTTATACCTAAACATATAAAATCACAAGTTTTTTCTTTGTGATTACCTTATTTCTTTATGACATAATTTTATACCTAAACATATAAAAATCACAAATTTTTTCTTTGTAATTACCTTATTTCTTTATGCTTAAAACTGCATAAATTTCCTATGGTCTACAAGAAACTCACTGTGGTATAATTTTTAATTCATGTATTGTTTTTAAAGTTAACTATTAGCAGAGCACCATTTGTTAATGTAATCTACATTTCTAAATATAAATAAATATGACAGTGGCACTTTTACCATATAAAAATTATATATAAGATTTGTTTCTGAGCTGTCTTATCTGTTATAGAATTCTGTTGGATCTTTTACCTTGACTTCATGAAATATTAAAGAATTACATTATGTCTTAATAACAAGTAAAATAAGTAACCCCCATATTTCCCCGATCTTTGAAAAAGTTATTTGTGCTTCTTATAATTTTTCTTTTTTTTTTTTAATTTATTTATTTAGGGGAGAGAAAGAGAGATAGAGAAAGACCAGGAGGTGGGTAGGGGCAGAGGGAGAGAGGGAGAGAGAATCTCCAGGAGACTCCCCACTGAGTGGAGAACCTGACATGGGCTTGATCTTACAACCCTGAAATCATGACCTGATCTGAAATCAAGAGTAAGATGGTCAACCAAGTGAGCCACCCAGGTGTCCCACAATTATTCTTTCAGACTCTTGAAATGTATTTCTCAAAAATGAATAAAGAAATCTTGACGATGCCAAACATCTAAGATAATTTAAAAGAATTAACATAGTTTGGAGTTTTATCCTTTCCTTCCAGGAACATAGTACACCTTTATATTTATTCAAGACTTCTTTTAAATTACCAGGTAAATCTTTTTTAATTATAATTATTCATAAAGTTCTCAAATATTTATTATTCTTATGTAATTTATATTTTCTCAACTTGTCCTGTATGACATAATTTATTTTCATTAAAATGTTAAAATGATCATTGTTATATATGAAAAAGGTATTTATTTTTTATACATATATGTATCTTGTCACCTTATTGAAATATATTTCAAGTTTCCAGTTAACTTGGGTCTGAATTGCAGAATAGCAATTACAGAGTTGATGATGATATTACCTACTATTTTCTAATAGCTATTTCTTTAATTTTATATAATATCACATTTACTGTAACATTCAGAATAAAATTTAGTAATGAGGGCAAGTAACAACAGGCACTGTAAATGATTCTTCCACTGTTGGAAAGCTATAAAACCAAAATTGCAAATATCACATACTCTATTAAAAAGTCAACAGTGGGCTTTCTGGGTGGCTCAGCTGGTTAAGATTCTGCTTCCAGCTCAGGTCATGATCCCAGGGTCTTGGGATTGAGACCCATATCGGGCTCCCTGCTTAGTAGGGAGCCTGCTTCTCCTTATCTCTCTGCCCCTTCACTCCTGCTCTCTCCTGCACTCATTCTCTCTCAAATAAAATATTTTTTTTAAATGTTAACAATGTGTTTTGTATTTCTAGGTGTTATTCATATTGCTTCTACAAATTTAATTCACATTTCAAAAAGGATTTTTTTCATTTTGGTATAACAATGTAACATTTTATTGATAGGTTATTAAATGACAGCTACCTCTACATTTTTGGAGGTAAACACACTCACTTGTGATGGTTTATTTTGATATATAAGTTGATTAGACATTGTGGTATTTTACTTAGGAATTTACATTAATATTCATGGATTAGAGGACAATTTTTATATTTTTATATTTGGTTTTGTGACCTCACTGAAATAATCTGGCAAGTTTTTGATCATTGGCTGTGTTCTGGAAAAATATTTATAAAATAGGAATTAAATGTTCTTTGGAAATTTTGGAAGAATTCAGAAAAAGAACTGATTGACCCTGGAGCTTTTGTTTGGGAAAAAGGTATAATTATTGAATAATTTTAAAATCTCCCCTCCCCCAAAAAATCCTCAGAAGAATGAAGTCAGTAAGATGGCACAGTAAGAAGTCCAGAACACTTCAATCCCAACAAAAGCACCAATTCAGCAACAACTGATGGTCAAATTCCTTCTATGAGAAATAAAAACTAATTGAAAGGCTCCTGCACCCCAGGTGAACAAAATACCAAAATCACCAAAGCCAGAGATTCAAGACACCTTATCACCAGAAACTCTTACCTCTGGCACAATGCCATGCAAATATAAAGAGATACACCACCCCTTGGATTTCCTTAGGAGAGGGAGAGAATTCATTCAGGCACCCAGCAACTCAACTTTTCAAAGGGGAATCCCCAAATAACTAGCTTCAGACTTGCCAGTCTTGGAGCTTTGAGAGGTTTGGAACAGTTTACTGGCATGGGAGATGATGGAGACAATGACTTGACTAGTAGATATCAAGGCTCTCCCTTCCCCCATCACCTAGCTCAGCACAGAGAAAAAAAATCCCAGATCTCAGTGTGGCTCTGGGGTGAGAAAAGTTGATTCATGAGCCCAATGCCCCAACCTCTCCAGAGATACCCAGAGAATGGGCAACTCTCTTTTCAATCTTAGACTTTTGATGAGTCAGAAAAGGTCTAGCTATCTGGGGGCAATTAAGAACAGAGACAGAGATTCTGGCTAGAAGTTGCTGTAGTCCCATCTCTGTGTTGAGCACAGAGTGAAGCTCACAGCTTCTCCCTGGAAAGGGAAGGAGTTTGACTCAGTATCCAATGATTCAACTCTTCTGGGAGTGGCCAAAGGAAGAAGATTCAGTTTCCCTTGTCCCAGTGCATTTGCAGGACACTAGATGTCTGGAGATGGCAAAAAAGAAAAAGAAAAAGAAAAGGAAAAGGAAAGAGGAAAGGAGAAGAGAAACAGAGAAATAAAGGGAGGAAGGGAGGGAGGAAGGAAGGAAGGAAGGAAGAGTTAGACTACCAGTAAAATTTGAGAGGTCCACCAGAATCTCTGGCTGGGCTTACTGTTAGGTGTCTTCTCCTGCACAAGATGAATCTGTTAAGAATAAGAGAGGTGGCCACTTTGTCTAATGTGAAAACACCAGAAGAGTGTCAAAGAAAATGAAAAATTAGGCCAAGATTTTCCAAATAAAGGAACAAGATAAATCTCTAGAAACTGAACCTAATGAAATGGAGCAACATAATTTATCTGAGATGGAATTCAAAATAATGGTTATAAAGATGCTTACTGAGTTCAGGAGAGCAATGTATCAACAAAACAAGAATTTCAGCAGTGAGAAAATATTCAAAAGAAATCACAGCACCGGAGAACATAATAATGGAACTGAAAAAAGAAAATCACTAGAGGGATTCAACAGTACACTAGGTCAACCAGAAGAAAAATAATTAGTGAACTCAAGGACAGGTCAGTGAAATAACTCAATCAGAAGAACAAAAAGAAAATAAGATTGAAAAGGAATGAAGCAAGCTTAGGAGACTAATAGGACACTACAGAGCAGAGTAATACACACATTAAGGGGGTCTCAGAAGGAGAAGAGAAAGGAGCAGAAAGCTTATTCAAAGAATTAATGGCTGAAAACTTCCCAAAATTGGCAAAAAAAAAAAAAATGGATATCAAGGTTCAAACATTCAAAAGACAAAAGGGGAAAAAAAGAATACAAAGAATTCCATACTGAGACATATTACAATCAAATACCAAAAATTAGAAAGAGATTTTGAAAGTAGGACAAGAGAAAAGGGACTTGTCACAAACAAGGGAATTCCCATAAGATTATCAGATTTTTCAACACAAAGCTTGCATGTCAAAAGTGAGTAGGATGATATATTCGAAGTGCAAAATGAAAAAACAACAACAAACCCCCTGCCATCCAAGAATACTATACTAGGCAAAATTCTCCTTCAAAAATAAAGGAAAGATAAAGATTTTCCCAAACAAAAACTGAGGGAATTCATCACCACTTAACCTGCCCTACAAAATGTTAAAAGCAGTTTTCTCAGTTGAAATGAGAAGTTGGTTAAATAGCAACATCAGAGCATAAGTAAATATGAAACACCTCACACCTGTCAGAATGGCTAACATCAAAACACAAAAAACAAGTGTTGGTGAAGATGTGGATAAAAAGGAACCCTCATGCACTGTTGGTGGGGATGTCAATGGAGCAGCCACTGTGGAAAATAGTATGGAGAGTCCTCAAAAAAATTGAAAATAGAACTACCTTATGATCTGGTAATTATACTACTTGGTGTTCAACACAAAAATACAAAAGTCTCATTAAAAGGGATACAAGCACCCCTATGTTTGTTGCAGAATGACTTGCAATAGCAAAACTACAGAAGCAGCCCAGGTACCCACTGATAGATGAATGGATGAAAATGTGGTATGTATATAATGGACTATTATTCATTCATAAAAAAAGAATGAACTCCTGCCAGTTGCAACAACATGGATGAAGCTAGAGAGTATAATGCTAAGTGAAATAAGTCAGAGAAAGACAATTATCAAATGATTTCATTCATATGTGGAACTAAAGAAACAAATGAACAAAGGACAAAAAAAGAGACAAACCAGAAAACAGACTCTTAACACTAGAAAACAACCAGATGGTTACCAGAGAGGAGGGGGTAAGAAATGAGAAAATAGGTAAAGGGGTTTAAGAATACACTTATCATGATGAGCACTGAAATAATATATGGAATTGCTGAACCACCATATTATACACCTGAAACTAATATAACACTGTATATTAAATATACCAGAACTTTAAAAAAGAAGCAAAAGAAAATACAAGTAGAGAATTCTGTATTCCTATAACGGTGGTGAGTAAATAACTTTTAAACTTATATAAACATTAAAGACAAAAGTATTAAAGTAACCATAACAAAGAAATGGTAAGACATACACAGTAAGTATATATATAAATTGTGACAACTAGAACATAAAGTGTGGGAAAAGTATTTAAGTGTACAGTTTTTGTATGCAGTTGAACTAAACATATTATCAGCTCAACACAGACTGTATATTTAAATAGACTATAGAGGGGGGCGGGCACGCGGCGGGCAGCGCACGCGCACGTGAGGACGTCCGGGGAGCGCGCGCGCCGCCGCCGCCACCGAGCTGGGCCGAAGATGCCGGTAATGAGGTTTGAAGGTGATGGCCTTGATTGAAGGCCTCGCGGCGGGGTCTTCCGCTGTTGCTGCGCTCGCTGCCAAGGCCTCCGTTCACTCTTCGTCATGAGAAGAGATTAGAGCCCTGAAACAAAGAAATCTGGATCACAGAAAAAGTATCCAAGGGTCATGCAAGCCAACTGTAGCCAACTCCACAGCCCTCCAGGAGCTGCAGGCAATGAGGATGCCTCAGTCTCCCAATGTGTCCATACAAAATTGACAGGAGAAGGTTCTTGTCTTCATTCTGGAGATGCTCATATCCAGATAAACTCCATACCTAAAGAATATGCTGAAAATCCAACCTCCAGAAATAAAAGGTCAGGTGTCCATAGCTGTACCCATGGATGTATACATAGCCGCTCACGGAGTATACAGCCATAAATAGGATAAGATCTTGCCATTTATGACAACATGGATGGGCCTGGAAGGGATTATGCTAAGCGAAATAAGTCAGACTAAGACAAATACCATATGATTCACTCATATGTGGAATCTAAAAAAAAAGAAAGAAAGAATAAACAAAAACAGAATCAGATCTATAAATACACAGAACTTGCCAGAAGAAAGGGGGAATGGGAGAGGAGAAAGGGAAGAAAGGGAGAATGGGAAAAAAACAGGTGAATGGGAATGGGAAATACAGGCTCACAGTTATGGAATAAGAGGTATTCATAGGGAATAGAGTCAATGGTATTGTAATAGCAGATGGTAGCTACAGTTTTGGTGAGCATAGCATAACATATAGAGATGTTGAATAACTAGGGTGCACACCTAAAATTAATGCAACATTTCACATCAACTATACTCAAAAAAATTAAGAATACCACCACCAACAAAAAAGGACTATAGCAGATATACTTAATGGTGAATAGAGGTCCATTTTCACCATTTCTATTCATCATTAAACTCTGGGCTAATGCAATGATGTGAAATAAATGTTATAAATAGGGGAAAGAAAGAAAGCATTCACACACACAATGATAATGAGTATGCAGAAAGTGGAAAAAAATCTACACACTACTAAAATTAAGGAATAAATTTAGCAAAGAAGGTGGATAGAAGATCAAAACATAAACATCAATTATGTTTTTAACCTAATAGCACAATTAAAAATTAAAAGTTATCATTAGAGTAGCATAATCAAAGCAATAAATAAAAGACAAATGCACAAAATTTTACTTTCAGAACTAAGTCACATTGAGAGCTAGATCAAGCCCATGGATTGAAAGACTCAATATTATAAAGATATCAATTCTCCATTACTAAGCAACAAATTCAATGTAATGTCAGTCAAAATCCTTTTTAGCTGGGTTGATTATAAGGAAACTAAATTATAAAATTTATATGAAACTAAAGACATATAGTAATCATGACAATCATAAAGAGGAAAAACAATGTTAAAGAGATAAAAAGAAGCTGGAAAAGGACACTAGCAGACACCAAAGAGTAATAAAGGTACAATAAAACAGTGTAGTAGGGGTGAAAATAGACACCAAAACAAAAGAACAGAGAGCCCAAAAACATATCATACCTATGTAGACACTTCACTTATGAAAACATTGTACTTCAGAGAAGTGGCTAAGGTTGGTTGTTTTGGTTTGGCTTTTTTTTTTTTTTTTTTTGCCATAATATGAAAGAAAAAACTCAAACACCTTAAAATTGGAAATTTCTGTTTATATAAAACATCAGTAAAACAGTAAAAGGGCAAGTCAAAGAGATGATAAAACGTTTGGAATACCTGATAAACAATCATTATCCAGAGTATATAAAGAGCACCAACATATAAAGAACACCTACAAGTCAATGAGAGAGAAACAATATAGAAAAATGGGCAAAATATGTGAATAAACTTTTCACAAGAGGTCAATAAACATAAGAATACATGCCGACTTCCTCCACAATCAGAGAACTTAAAATAATAGCAATAGCTAAAATGATATTTAATCAAAATAGACAAAATTAAAAAGATAAGAGCTATCACGTAGGGGCAAAGATACAGTATAATTGGAGATCTTATACACTGCAATTCCATTCCTAAGTTTAAACTCAACCAAAGCGTGTACGTACGTGTTCACTAAATGACATACATTTACATGTATTAGAATGTTCATAGCAGTGCTATTCATAATGGCTGAAATTGAAAATTCAAATACAAATGTCCATCAACAATGAGATGGATAAATAGTTGTTGAATATTCATACAATGAAACTCCATGCAGACTTGAGAATGAACAGCTGATAACTATATGCAATGACATGTTTGAATCTCACAAATGTAATGTAGAGTGACAGAGTCACCCATAAAAGAATACATAACATATTGTATTTACATAAAATACAAAACAGGGAAGAATAATGACAGAAGTCAATATATTAATATAATTTCCCTAAAAGAGGTAATGCCTGAATGGAAGGAGAGTTAAAGAAGTATGTGGGGGGATGGAAAAGGCAGGGAAGAGGGGATGTTTTAGAAGATCCGTAAATGCCCCATTTCTTGATTTGGATGCCGGCTACTTGATATGTGCAACTTGTGAAAACATGTTCTATTTGCATAAAATGCACTTATAATTGATAAACTTTGTGTATATGTTAGAATTCAACAAAAACTTAGGGGAAAATGCCAATCCGTGTCTGTATTTTAGTAGGAGAGCTTGGTTCATGGATTAAATGTTATTATTTCTGATATTTTAGGGCTTACTTATTTATGCTACTATTTATCCCGGTTTCTGCCTTTAAATGGGTTAAACAGTTTTCCTGATCCTTTTTCTTTACTTGCTGATGAAAAAAATCATGCATTTAATTCACGCTTAAGAAATCATAATTTGTATTCATATAATGATCACCTTTCAAGTTTTCACCTCCCTATGATTTTCTTTAAAATATATAGAGTTCATCAGAATCACTCTTTTACCTAAAAGCAAGAATTTTAGCATAGTTTTACTTGTTCCCACCTTTATCGTCTCCCTTCTAACATGCATGTCATTTTGAATGAGTTTCAAATTGTATTTTAAACTACTGGTCAACATTGACATGGACACATCCCTGATTTTACTAAAGCAACTCAATATTCCTTCTTCCATTCCATTTACCAACCCCCCTCCCCAACACATTTATGTTCTTGCCGAAGCAGTAATTTTTCCCCCCACAGGATGTCCACGAATGGTCAAATTTCTGAGTTCCTACATAGTTGAAAATGTCTTTAACGCATTCCCATATTTCAGTGATATTTTTATTTGCTATAGATTCTGGGTTAAAGTTCTTTGTCCCAAGATCTTCAATGTTCCCTGAACTTCTGCATTCGGTTTTGCTGATAAGAACCCGAATATCCAATTGGTTATTGTGCCTTTGTAGTTAATCAGGTTTCCCCCTCCCCCATCTTCAGAGTTTTACAGTTTTTTTCTTCCTGAAGTTTCCCATTGTGGAGCCTGGAATATGGAGTCATTGTTACAATTTTTGCTGCTAGGCATAGTTAACCCTTTCGGTTTAGAGATTCTTACTGTGCTGTCGTCCTGGGACATTATCATCTGCCTGTAGCTTGGATGGTTTCTCAATTCTATAATCTCTACCTTTTTCCTCTGGACATTAGTCAAATTATTTAAAATAATGTATTTATTCTACATATTTCAAACTTATTTCTCTTCATATATTTGTACTGCATTTGGGATAATCCTTTGCTCATATTCTAATTTACAAATGGCACCTTCAACTACATCCACTGGGCTAATCCAGCCAGCTCTTTGTTTCAATGGTAAGATTTAATTTTGCTTCCATCTTTCTTGATAGTTCAATTGTCCTGTGTTTTGCTCTGTGGATATTAATCCTTCCATGGATACTTATGGTTTTTCTAAAGTCATGTATATGGTAAAAACTCTGTTAGAAACATTCTCTATGTTGAATCTCTCCTCTCTCAAGTGATGGGCTTTCCTCTAAGATTTGATGAGTCCTGAATGCAGGCTTTTATAGAAATTGTTAATTAGTCTGCAATTTCTTTGTGGGCAACCTGATTGTAAAGACAGGACACTGAAGGTTAGTTCATGTTTCTGCATATTTGGAGTGAAAAAGTCAAAGAGATGTTTTAGTTACTGGTTCTGCAGGTGCCAATGTTTCACATTTTTCCCAGTCTACCAGACTTTCAGTCTGTTTGCCTCAAACTCCCATACCTAAACCTCTGTCTCTGTCATTTTTTCCCCTGGCCTAAGGAAAAGGAAAGGGGATGCTGCCAGGATCAATCAAGTAGTGCAGCTAGAACTCATCAGCCCATGCATCACCTCTGCCCCACCCCAATCTGGGCGCTACTTCTCTCTTTGCTGGCATTAAGGTTCCTTTCAGCTTTCCACTTGATTTATTCCTTCAATCTGGAACAATCCCCTTACCATCTATAATTTTCTCTCCTTGCTTTTGGCATGAAGGTTCCCCCTTTGTGTTTCAGCATGGTTATGGTGTTGATTTTTGGTCATCTCACCAACATTTTTCTAAGTAAGCTCTATACCCAAGGTGGGGCTCAAACTCACAACCCTGAGATCAAAAGTCACATGCTTTATGCCCTATTCATGCAGGCACCCCCCCCCCAAATCTTTAATATTAAGGGGCACTTCGTGAGCTTAGTCACTCATTTTGAATAATGAAGGTCTCGACACATTCTTTAACATTGTTTTCTAAATTGTCAAAGTTAGGAGCAAAACTAAAGGCCTTTCGGATCCACCATCAGTAGGTGGTGAATTAATTACATCTTCATTCATCTCTACTTTTGTCTCTTCCTGATCTTAATAAGCTACTTTTGAAAATATTTAAGATCACTATTATTTCTGTTGTTAACATTGCAAATCTTTTTTCAGATGGGTTTTACTGTTTCATACTCAAATTTAGAACAATGTGATTTCGATCCTTAGATTTCAATATTCTTGTTCTGATTTTTTTTATACCACAATTTCCTTATCCTTAATTTCTTGGTGTTGTTTCTCTCTCATCTAACAGGAGTCTAGAACTGTGCCTGAAGGGTCCCCTTTTGAAAGAATGTAATGAGAAATGTGCCCTCGTGGTTTGATACAATGCTTCAGCCCTAGCAAATGTATTTTGCATAAAGAACACAGGAATACTATTTTTCACTTCTGAGATTTGTTAATGTAGAAAAGAAGTCTGCAGTCAAATATACAGTTTGGTTACATGTCATATCATTAATTAATCTAAAATATGTTTTGAACATTGAAAGAATTTTAACAAGTTTGATCTTAAGGACTCTAGTTTGAATTTTAAAACCATTTATGAAAATTGCATCCCATGAAGCTTTTTAAAAAGGAAGGAACATCTAATTTCAAGCAAATAATGAAGTTTTTTTTTAAATGGGCAATGGGCCTATCTATGAGACAAATATCCATATAATACATGTATCCTTTCATTTTGTATCATACAATCTCTCCAAAAAAGCATATTGTTGTACTATACAATCTCTCCAAAAGCATATTCACTAACCAACAGTCTGTAGAAATTTTGTATTCTATGTAGGAACTAAGCAAAATCAGCTACTCTGTAGGCTGATTCCAGCAATTTCTCTCTCATTTTCTCTTTGGAGTCCCAGCCCCTCAACTACCAGAGCTACAAAATGGTACACTGACCCACTTGGTCCAGAATTTTCATCACTATTTTTCAGGACTAGCTTGGATAAGAGATTTGAAAGTGTACTATTTTCAGAAAGACAGTTAATAAGTCATATATATGTATGTACATATGGGGGGCCTTCCAGCATATTGATTACTTTTCCACAAAATTTACTTTCCCTTTACATTCCTTCCTTCCTAAGTAGCCAAGCTGTTTGCTCATTGTCTTAAAGAAAGGATTAGAGAGGGCAGAAATAGAAGTAAAATAAAAAATTCACTAGGAGATCATTGTTTTCTCTGTTTTTATAAATGAGAAAGTTGAGAATCACAGAAATAATCTGTCCAACATTTACCTGGTGGTAAAGGATAAGAGTTAGGATTCCAACCCAGAGGGTCTCTCTTCAGAGGCTACAGACCTGAGCTACACCCCAGAGTTTATCAAATTCATCACTCCAATCTCACAGCCCAAATCACTATGCCAGTTCAAGAAGAACCCAGGCATCTGGTCTCCCTCCCTCTCTCTCTCTCATCCCAGTTCATCATTACTGTGCTACAATTAGCATCTCACCATCTTTACGAAACCAAGGGTATTATGGTCACCCACACCTTCCCCATTCTGAAATCTTACACCAAGAAATCCCACTTGCTGCTTACAACCTTTATTCTTCCCACCTCTTTCTCATACCCTCACTTTCAGGAAAGCCCCAGCAAGACCTCATGAAAAACCATGAATTTTTGCATCATCGTTCTTTATTATCCTAGCTACCCTCTTCACTCCACACTCTTACCCATACCACAAAGTCATTATATGAATCCTCCTGCTCTAACAGGCTCACCACTTCTGTTCTTGCATTTTTACCCATGCCAGTCCCAACCCAGATGCAGCCTTGTATTCCCCATGTATGAACTGCCAAGTGTTGTTGGAAACTTGGCTATCACTAGGCTATCAGGTTTGCTGCCACTATAGATCAAGGACATCATATCCTCGTGGGATCTGTGGACACTCCAGTAGTTTTTATACTGGTCAGTAGTCCATTTCCTCCAGAATTCCCTGTGCAAACAATTAGCATTCCCTCTACCCCTGAAGCATCCTCCAATCCTGTCTTTCACAGCAGACAATGGTAAATACGGTCCCATCCCTGCCGATTACTCCTTCCCTCATCCTTACCTCTGGTTATCAGGGAAAGAAGCGTGTCTTTCCTCTTTATATCCAAAACTCTAAATTTCTCCTCTTACAATTGCTTCTTGAAATAGACTTTTTAAGATTTTCTTTTTAGGGACATCTAGGTGGCTCAGTTTGTTAAGCATCTGCCTCTGTCGGAAACAAAGTCTTGGGATCCAGTTCCCAGCAGGCTCCATGCTGAGGAGGGAGCCTACTTCTCCCTCTGTCACTGTCCCTGTTTATGAGCTCTCTTTCTCAAATAAATGAATAAATAATTTAAAAAAAGATTATTTTTCCTCTGGTACCTTCTTTTCTGGCTACAAATATTCTAAATATTTTAATTCATTCATACAGTGAGAGAAAAAGAAAAGGGAAAGACACACTAACCTTGCTCTTATTGTAAGCTTTGTTCCAGCTCTCTTCAAATTTTGTGAAAGTAGGCTGTGCTCTTTATCTCCGTGTTCTCAAGCCTTTCTCTCATCCTTTCCTTTCTTTCTTTCTTTCTTGAGAGAGAGCATGAGCAAGGGGAGGGACAAACTCTCCTGCTCAGCAGGGAGCCGGACATTGAGCTCAATCCCAGGACAGACCTGAGTCAAAGGCAGACACTAAACCAACTTAACCACCCAGGTGCCCCCTTTCTATCCTTCCTAGCTCTATCCCACTCCATTGATGATACCCTCCCTATATCATCACTGGTCTCCTATTGGTCAAATCCACCTGTGCATTTTCAGCTCTGGTTCTCTTCTGCCAACATCTCTATCGAATGTAGTAATGTTACCTATTCCTACTTTAAAAAAACAAAAACAAAACAAACAAAAAACAACCTTTGCACAGTTAAGGCCCAGATAGTGTCCAGATTTCTGATTTTTTTATGAATCCTTTCTCTAGTCTTCAGATCTTCTGCCTTCTGGAGTATTCTTCTTTTCTCCTTATAGTTCCTGTCTACAGATTATAATCACTTGAGGTTCTTTTTAAGCAAGTTGAAGCTGTGGCCCCATCCCAGACGATTTAAATCAGAATCTCTTAAAGTGGAGTCCAGGCATCAGTATTTTAGTATTTTTTAAAGTTCCTAAAATGATTCTAATCAACAGCCAAAACTGGAGGCTTATCCAGAAAAAAATCATTCTTATACACATGAGCGTCACCTACGAAGAGTCCTTAAGATGCAACCCTTCACAGACTGTTTGCCTGGTATTTCGACTCAGTAGGATTTGAATGGGATCTAAGATTTGCATTTTCAATAAGAGCACACCTGATTCTCATCAAGCATTGTCCGGAGGGGACCCCTTTAAGAAACATTACTCTAAGAAGTTTCGTCCATTCCCTTTCTTTTAGAATGCCTTCTAAACTGACTTCTAAGCTTCCTTACCTGGATGTCACAGTCTCCTTAAACTTACCATGTCTGCAATCAAATGTATTTCCCTGTCCCCTGCCCTACTTCTCCAGAACCCCATCACTTGCATTGTATTCCCACTCACTGCTAACGACATCACTGTTTACTCTGCGTCAAGGAAGAAATCTCTGAGCCAACATCTTTTCTTCTTTCCTAATTCTTCACATCACATTGACCGACACAACCCTTTGATTCCATTCAAGAAACGTCTCCCAAAAAACCCTTCTCCCTTCTCACTACATTGTTCAGATTTTTGCTTAAGTGAATGCTACTACCTTCTGTTTTCTCTGCTTGGGTATTTGCACACTGTTGCCAGAATGAACTTTCTATTAATGAAATGTGCAGCAGATTATAATGACTAGTGGTAAGTGCCTCGTAGATGCCAGACATTGTTCTAAAAATGACGCCTGTTGAATTCATTTACTCCTCACCCCCCTCCCCCAGCGCTTTGCCCACATTTACCTACCTAATAAGCAGCCGAGCCAGGGTTTGGGTCCGGGAACCTGTCTTCTTAACCACTCCACTGTACTGCTGTCTGAACACATCGTTTTCCATTTTTGGGTCTTGGTTTGCTCTGTATTGCTTACAGAATAAAACAAGACTCTTCAGGGCAGCCCACAAGGCCATTCAAATGATTTCTACCTCCCACCCTCTCCAACCTTATTTCCTACCTGAACCTCTTACTGGCTCTGGCCTCACTGAGATTCACACTCTCCCTCCCTACCAGGTTCTTTTACGATTCCACAACACTACTACGCAGGCTGTATCTTGCCTGATTCTTCCTCCCCGCCTCCCACAGCTGACTGGGCCATGCCTAGCCATCATTTAAAAAAAAAAAAATGCTCAGTCATTACTAACCCTATAAAGACATTGCAGGTGCGTTCAACAAACAGTTGTCTGTTTACCTCATAACATCACTCTTCCAACCTCTTAAAGATGAGTACTACATATTCTTCATTTTAGTAGCCAGTCTCGGGGAAGAGTGTATTAGTTTCCTAGAGGGACTACACATTTAACACAAACTTGGTAGCTAAAAGAACAAAAATTTCTTTTCTTGGTTTGGAAAGCCAAAAGTCTGAAATTAAGATGTCAACAGGGTCATACACATGCTGAAGGCTCTGGGAAGACTCTTTCTTGGCTTCTTCCAGTTTCTGGTGGTTCCTGGTGTTTTTGGCTTCTGGCAACATAATGCCATTATCTGCCTTTGTCTTCGTCTTTGTGTGATTGTCTTTCTGTTTCTTTCTGTGTACTTGCCTCTTTTATCAGGACACTAGTCACTGAATTTACATCCCACCTTACGCTGAAGGTGATTTCCTCTTGAGATCCTTAATGAATTACAGCTGCAAAGACCTTATTTCCAAAAAAATGTCACATTCTGAGGCACAAGGGGGGACAAGAATTTGGGAGGACACTATTAGACCTACTAAAGTGTCTAATAAGTTATAGTCAGTAAATGCTAATTGATTAGTCGGTAGGAGGTAGGCAAATGAACCCATGACAGATGAATCAAAGGACTTATATATAGAATCTATAAAGAATTCTTTCAATCAATAAGACAATCTGATTTTTTTTAACTTTCTATTTTTCCTGTACTTTTTAAAAAACTTTATTTAAAAAAAAAAAAGTTTTTGGTTTACATCAACATTGGGAAGGAGGTACAGACATTGCCTCTCTGCTCTCCTTGCCAGCCCAGGCACAGCCTCTCCCTAATGACTGTCATTTACCTGAATGGCACCTAAGCCCACCCTGACACGTCATAATCAACCAGTGTCCATAGTTTACATAAAGTTCACTCTTGGTACTGCACAGTCTATGGGTTTAGACAAATATATCCCATATCTCTCATTATAATATCTTCCAGGGCCTTTTCACCACCCTGAAAATTCTCCATACTCTGCCTATCCTCTCTTCCACTCAAACCAGAGAGAATCTTTAAAGTCTTAAAATGTTCACCATGGTGGAAATTTTACTAACCACTTCCCCTAAGAATGCCCTGCTTTACCCCCTCTTGCCAACCCTCCTCTTCCCCTCTATTCTCAATATTCTCACCCACATTTTCCACCCACCAATTTGCTTATCAACAGGAATTCTAACTCTGATAAAGTAACATTTCTTCACTTTACAAATATAATTAACACCTACTTGTGAGATTGACCAGATTCCCTCAACTCTAGCTTCATCTCATGATGATGCATTTGCTTATTTGAGTCATGAAATAATTATCTTACTCGTTTTTTATTAAAATCATTTATCCCATTATTTCAAGAAGTTTGGGGGTGTAATTAATTTTTCCATTTTACCATGGGAATGAGAATGAGTAACACCTGCTGCTAATTCATGAAAATAGACTAGAAAATCCCAATCTGGGGGAGGGGGATGCTTTGGCTACTCCCAACATTAACTGTTTTCTCATTAGGTTAAAGCCTAATATTAAAGTCTGAATGGATTTCCTTAATACCAAAGAGCGGTCATTTTCCTTTGCCAGCTTTAAAACACAACCATCCTATTGAACACAAATCCCTGCTTAACTCATAATGTCAATTTTCACTGTTTTTATTCAATGATCCTAAAGTAAAATCCCTTTTTCCGCAAAGATAAACAGATAGTTAAATAAATCCTACTTCTTGCAGTCAATACTTGTATAACCTTAAGCAAAGTCACCAAGCCTTTGTTTGTTTGTGCTTAAAAGTGGAATAATAATAGTAGTAGTCACAGTAGTAGTAGCAGTAGTAGTCATAGCATCTACCTCATAGAGTTTGCTGGGATGACAAGGTGAGATAAGCACATAAAAGTGTTTAGCACCGTGTATGGCACACAGTAGGTGTGCTCATTAGAATTAGCTATTATTATTACTTAGACCAAAGTATAATAAGCAAAGTTTAAAATCAGACAGAAGAAAAGAGAAGGAGCTAAAGAAGGCGAAAAAGAAAAATAGCTTCTACTCTGAACTACACAGGTCATCGGGGGTCTAACATAGTAGGTGCCCCTCCTGCCCTCCTCTTTTTCCGTCCACAAGAAAGCAAAACTCTTCTCAGTAACGCACTAACTGTTGGAAACTGATCTTCTACCAACTCTGTGACATAAACACTGCTACCTCTGAGGCTGTTTCTTGACCTTGTAGCCATCTTGACTGGCCATCTCATCCCTTCTAGCTGAAGCCCCTGCTGTTATTCAATTAAGCCTGGATACCAGACCAGAGGCTCCTGGACAGAGAGTCCCCAGCCCAGATCTCCTGTGGGTACAGCACCGAGCTCATGCAGGCAGAGCAGAGCGACTAACAGTTGGATTTAGAGCTTTCTGGTTCACCCTGCACCGCAGGCAAAAAGCAGTGTTCCTTTGGGTTTGCACAGTGTCTGGATGGAGTGAGTCATTTAATCCCATAAGGTAAATAACATCACATTTTAAATGGAACTCATTAAATACATTCATAAAAGCAATTAAGATATTTCAGTAACACTACAAAGCAGTGATGCAACTCATAAAAAATACTGCTTTCCTGATTACCAGCCTTCAAACACAGCTCTGAAATAGCACATTTATCTTTAGCCTATTGATTAAGGAAATATGACATGTTGCAGCCAAAACTGGCCTGTTTCTAAACATTTCCTGAGTGTTGTCGATTATTTTTTAACATGAGATCTGCAAGCCAATATCAGGAATCAACAGTATATCTTCTAGAATCATTAGAAGATTTAGAAAGGAAAAAAATGTTATGTATGGTGGTTGTATATCTAGAAGAAAACAACCAGGAAGGAATCGAGTGATTGTAAAAACTATTTCCTAAAAACAGACAAATTATTTCAAAGTGCGTATCGGCCAATGTTTCTATAAATTTACTGCTTCTGCTCACATATACAGGTAGAAATATTTCCTCCTCTATGTTTCCATGGCATTTTGAAAATGCCTCTGAGATAGGACCTTAGAGTGACTTGGAGCACAGTTTCCCCTGTGGGTCATGTGGGACAATAAGCCTTAGAGAAGGCAGTACAGCGGGTCACATGGAGGTCAGGCCAGGGGAGAGGACAGTAGGTCAGGTGGCCCAGGGGTCTAGTTTTGTAAAAGTGTGTGTGCATGTGCAGTACAGCAAATATTCTGTGGAATGGAGGAGCATAAGAATGGAAGTGAATAAATATTTTTTTAATTCTATATGGTATAAATAAAGAATTGTGGTTACCTAATTATATCAGAGTTGCCTTGTGTTGTCTCCAATGGTGGACTGTGAACTTCAAACTCCAAACTCTTCAAGCAATATGTCTTTTTCACTATTCTATTCAATGGTTGTTAAATAAAAGTCTATTTCTTACTGTATTACTGTATTATGGATTCTTTTGCTCTTTTTAAAAAAAGATTTTACTTATTTAGAGAGCGAGTGTGTGCATGAGCAGGGGAAGGGGCAGAGGAAGAGGGAGAATCTCAGGCATACTTAGCGTTTGACACAGAGCCCAAAGCAGGACTCGATCTCAAGACCCTGAGCTCATGACCTGAGCTGAAACCAAGAGTTGGCCACTCAATGGACTGAGCCACCCAAGCACCCCACGGATTCTTTTGCTTTGACCAGTAAGGAATCTGCTCAGTTTTTCAGAACCAGAGGGGAAAAAAAAATCTTACGAGCTCTAATTAAAAACTATGAATGTAGGTTACCTTTACATTAAGGGTAATTCAGAGTTAAGTCAACCAGATGGTCTCAGGGTCCCATGGGAACCCAAGCCAGGATTACAACCCCATGTCCTGGGCATCCACTGACTTTTTCCTCCCATATGTCCTTCCATATATCAACTCTGTGTTTATGAATAGGGTAATAGATATTCTGATTTTCAAGATAATAGTAAAGTCAACTTGTTATCAGTTTTAGAAAGTAAATTGTGAATAAAAATAGATGGGGAACAGTTACATAGGACGAACTTGGACATTCAGTCCTCATTTCATAAACAAGCTCAGAATTCAACTAATGCTTTTAATAGACTCTACATAGCTATTATTTGTTTCAGAAAGAGATAATAAATTAATGGTGTTAGCAACAACCAGATTTATATATACATTAATGTTCTAATTTATGAAAACCAATTTGTGTGGTAGGGAAAAAGAAGGGCAATGCATTTCTCAATTTGCTCCCATGATCTCATCTACCTTATTACTATTTGTTATTATTTGTAAAATTAATTGATTTCCCTTTTGCTCCACACTTTTCTCCAATTTTCTAGAAGGGGCAACAGCTGCTTTCTCAGTTCTGAAAGGCACAGGGAGCCTCGTGGTGACTGAGATGCTGACTAATGGCTTAGTGCCCGTAAATGCTGTGATTTCCCCTCAAAGCTCTGTCAAATGAACCGGAGAACGGCAGAGAAGCAGACCCTGCTATTCTCAGCCCAGACTGACAATTTGTGTTAAATTGCATCGAATTTGGGGATCCAGGCAAATGTCCACTTGGGACTAAGCTTAACTCACCTGGTTTCTCTGAGCAACCGAGAAATCCCAATAGAGGAAAACAGTTTTCAAATAAAGAAAAGGAAACTTGAGATTTTTCTAATCTCTCCATATTTCTGTGGATGCTTCTGTAACTTCTGCTCCTCCTTCCTCTGCTTTTGGGAAAATAATCTTAATGTTATAACCTAATTTTGTTCATGTTTTTCCAGATTTGTTCCTGATTTTAACAGAATACATATGCCAGCATTACTTCGAAAGTTAAAACATGGGGCAAAGTATTCTCTTGGTATGAATAAGTAAAAAGTAAAGATAATCTTCATATCAGATACTAATGAAGCAGCTTTCTGGAAAATATCACAAAGCCCTATTATAGCTTAAATACTCATTTAGCCGACTGAAATGGCACAATCGCATTAAATCAGCTACCGATAATTGAGTGTTTAGACATTAGGATAAGTGAAAATTCCAAACTGAAAAAAAAATTTTACATTCAGCAACTCTAACACACAATACTCCAAGTGTTCCAAGGAACACTAAGAACTAGCTAGTCCCACTTCGTCCCTGTCCTCTCTTACCAGACTGTTGTTTTGTGTCTCTTGACTCTCAGTGTGATTTTTAGCTCCTTTTTGGACCTTTCTGTATCCTTAATGATCCTTAAAATTCCACCCTCACATTTTTTTGTGTTCTCAGATATCCTCTGTAGTCTAATGACTCCCTCTGCTGAACCTTTCCTTTCACAGATGTGTTTCATACCTGTGTCTCTAACAACCTACAGGACGTCTCTATCTCCATACCTGGGAGTCTAACAACCCATGGGACATTTCTATCTAAGCCCGAGCCACTGGTCTGTATGAAGTGCTCAGCCAGTCACCCTGGACTCTCCACCCATGGGCCGGGGGTCAACAGTATCTACGAATTCTGCTTTATATTTAGCTCTTCCTCTCAGAATTTAAACAAAATTCCCCTTCAAAGCTTAGCAGCAGTCAGGTGATCTCCTTCACTGAGCCTCTCTGTCCTCCAGCCCACAAAACTTTCCATCTGATGTCAGCCTTCTGCTTAAACGTTTTCGAGGAGCTCTCCCTGTCTATAAGAGACGACAAATGGCCTCATCACAATATTCATTCCATCTATCTATTCATTCATCTCTCTAGTTGTTTACTCAACAAATATTCATTCAACCCTTCCTAAAAACCAAGAACTGCGTGTAGTGAACATGCAACAGGAGTAAAATACAAGACCATGCCTTCTCTGAACCCTGACCCTTAATGAGCACCATCCAGCCTCATCTCCATCCTCTCTCCCTACTCTACCCTACACTCCATTCACGCCAAATTTCTTAGAGTTTCCTAAATATGCTCTATACATTCTACCTCCCTGCCTTTCACACATCCTAGGCTCTCCTTTAAAAGGAACTTTTTTTTTTCTCAGAATTGTGAATTCCTAATCATACTTAGAGACTAAAGTCTAGTGTCACCTCCTCTGAGAAATATTCCCAGGCTGTCCCAGAGAGGTTTGACTATTCATTTCAATCTCTCAGTAGGGTTTTATTCCTACAATAGACATCCTTCTTAAACACATCTAAAGGGTAGCCAATGGCTAAGTGCTATGTCATTGACTGTCATTTTCTATTTATTTATTCTTTTGTTTTTAATTTGCAATACCTCAAATATACCGTTCAAATGTTCTGTGTATGGTGGCTAAACATTTTTTTTTCTTGTTCCACTTCATTAATGTAAGAAGCAAACCAGTTTGGTAAAATGAATTGCCTAATTCTAGTGGTGGAGGCAAAAACCAATGCCTTTAAAATAAACCCTACTTCCAATTTCTCTGGGGGAAAGGGAAAAAATTGGTTTTCTGACAATTTTAACTATCGTGATCATTTTTATGACCTAGTTAGAAGGTAAATGAATGACCTAAATGAAAAATCTGATGTAGATGACCATATTGATGGGTTTCAGAACTTGAAGACAAGGTGCTTTTCTCACACATGCAGCTTTGAGAAGTTCTAAGAAAATTGTGTGCTTGCACTTCATTTACTCCCCAAAGTTAAGGATTTTGTGAGCACCTCTCTAATTACACTTTAAGATTACACTGCAAGATGACCTCCTTTGACCATATCAGCAGTAGCTGTCTTATTCCCAACCTGCCAGTTCTTGAAAGAATATTAGTTTTTACCAATGGCTAGTATTCACATAGTTTAGAATAAATGTCTTCATGGTCCCTCGGTGTAACTCAGGAAACTGACAGGGTATAGCATATTCTCCCACTGCATCTCTCCTTCGCTCCCCACCCCCACCCCAAACCCTTTCCAAGGCACCAATGTAAAAACTAACTGATAACATTCTATATTCTCTGGTCTATTATGATCTAAAACTGGGCTGCTTCTTGCTGCTGGGTGGAAATCCCATGAGCACACATTGCTACCTCATTCAAAGACCAGCAGCCAGGGATTCTGAAACAGAGGAGTAGGAGAGCAGGAAGAAGCTCTCATGGGGCATTTGTTTCTTGCAGACCCATAAAGCCAAAGTCTTCCTGGCTGCTTTTCATACATGGGTTCATTCTTTGTTCAAAAGATATGGCATAAGGCTTAGCGGATATACAAGAACTCAAGCTGTTGGATTATATAGAAAAGGGGAAGGTATTTTGTCAGCTTTCGAGATTTCTTTTTAAAATGTGACCAGACATTCATAGATCCATACAGACTTTCATTTTAATCAGGAACATGCAAATTGCATATTCATCTGGCTAGACATAGGACAGGCACTGTTCGTAGAGATAGGGCTATGCATTATAGGCACAATTCTAGTGAAAAGAAATCTTTGTTTAAAAAAAGTACTGGAGGTAAAAAGAAACAAGTGGTATAAAAGCAAACCCAGTTTGGGACCAGGACTCCTGAGATGTGGTTCTTATTTCTGGTGGCCTAGTACAAAGCCAGTCAAATTTCCCATGATTGTTTTAAAAACATCAATACAAACTCCACCGTAAGATACAACTATTTGATTCCCAAATGTTTCTGTTTGCTGCACTGGTGCAGTTTTCCTAACAAAAACCTTTTGGTTGATTATGAGTGAGTCCTATTTCCATGCCGGCTTATTTTTAACAACGAATTCCAATGCACTCAGGGCAATTTTTGTGGCTGAATATGCTGAATGTCATTCCAGACTCTTTTTGTCAAACTCATCATATCATGCTATATACCTAAGTTTAATGTTGAAATAAAATAATAAGTAAATTGATTTATATACATTTTATATTTCTTATAGGATAAAAGAGACTATTTTCACCATATGCTTATTTAGTCAGTGATTATCTCTTTCACATCCTGGACAGCATCAAACTTATACTTAACTGTAATACTCTACAGCAACGGGGAATCTGCCTTAACATTCCCACCCCCGTACCTACTTCTGAGTCACGGGGAAGAGTCATGGAATGATTCAACTGCAGTTTGATCCCAGGTACATAAGATGACTCTCTTTTCTTCTATTTCTGTAACAGATGGAAATTTTGGAAAACTATGGCCAATCTCTGCTTCTCCCTTCACTGCACTGACCATCCTTTATTGTTAGTACCTAATAATCACCTTCCAAGAGAGGCTACAAACTACATAAAAGAGAAGGTTGTCATCTGCTTTGTTCATTGCTACATCTCCATTGTCCAGAACAAGGATGGTACAAAGAAGTACAAGGATACATCAATGTTTGAATGATAAGCTCAAAAGAAACAATAAGTAAATTGCCTAGATATCTACATCTTCATTTATGTACTGTTATTTGTTAAAATGTGAATAGTTAAATAAATTTTGGAATTAAACATCAAATTGATAACAAAATAGTGTACATAACTGAACAAAAAATTAAATAGAAGAGCAGAATACAGTCTAGAGGTCACAGAGAGACAGAGAGAGCGAGAGAGAGAGATGTAGTATACTGCAACATACAGTCAAACAAGGTAAAGGAAGGACTTCCATGGGGCAGGAAATCAGAGCTGTGGCATTCATTCCTTCTTCAACAACAAAGCTGTACCATACTTCCCTCACATTCATCTTTAAAAGAAAAAAGGGGAAAAATTGGAGAGAAAGTGGACAAATTCTCCCCTATCTATTGCACTGACTTAGATTTGGGAAGTATAATTAAATACATGCATAAGATGACACTAACAGGATATACACCCTCTGCCTAGTCCTAAACTTAGTCTACCTCAACCTTTTCCATTTCAGGAGCTCCCACTGCTAAGGAAATGTGTACACTGGGACCACTGGACAAAACCATCATCATCTTGATTTTCACTTCAAAATGCTTAGTCAATATCTTTCCTACAAGGAAAGATGTGTGAAAATGTAGAATCCTACAGAAACAATTTTGTATGGTCCCCCCCCCCCATCTCCAAGCCCCCTGCCTCACTCCAAGCTAGCAAAAGAGGGAGCAGAGTTGAAGAGGGCAAAAGAATGCCTCAGTACGTAAGTAAGTGTGGGAAGGTCTCGCAGTCACTTAGGTGGAGCCCAATGAAGTAAATAAGATCCTTTGCCAAAAAGCAAAAGCAGCAGTATAAGTCAGAAGCAGTAAGTGGGGACAGGTTCAGTAGAGAAGACAGAACATAATATTACTTTCAATCTCCCTAGATCTACCCCCATAAATCTTCAGAAGCACAGAGAACAGAAGAAAAATTCCCCAAATTTCCCATGTCCCCAAAAGATTTGTGTAGGTGTTGAGATGTGCTCAATACAAGGAAAGAAGACCTTGCATTCAGGACAAAGAAGTTACTGGGTTCCTTACTGAAGACTTGAGATGGCACAGAACGGTGGCCATTTTAGCCAACGGCTTCATGGCCAGAGACTTCTCCATGATGCCATGATGCTATGGGAGTCCCAGGAATTAAATGGTACTCGTGGGGGTAGAGTAAAGAAGGGGAAAATTTTAATTAGCTGAGTTAAAATGCCTGAAAAAAACCAGAAGTGGGTAAAACATGTTCAGCCATTAGGTGGAATGAGGATTCAAGAAAGAGACACACAGAGTGATGGACAAAGTTCCACAGTACAACTAGGAAGCATTCACATCGATTAGCATATACTGTAACTCCATTTGGCAAGCTACATGCTGAGGATGACAAGCATAAGTGTAACTAAACAATCTTTAAAGTGTCATGAATACCTGAGAAGAGATAAATACAAGTTTAATGCATTTTATCTAAATTGAGGACAGCTAAAATAAAGGAGGCGGCAAAATACACTGTAGACACAGATGTGACCAATAATTTCCTTGAAAATATAGTTTAAAATCATTATTAATATTTTATATCAAATGAAAATATTATATTACTATTTAAATTTCACTGTTCCTAACAACACTGTCACCAGGAGGGAAAATGAGATGTTGACCTACTGTATTAGGACATGTATTTTAAATTCCTACACACTGAGTCATTTCCTTACTTTACCAGAAATATTTGCTCAGGAGCTGGGTCAATGATTAAGGAGTACAGGATGATTAGAAAAAAACAGTAACGTTCTGAACTATAAAATATATACATATACATGATTTTGACATTATTATTATCATCATTATTTTCATTATTTTATTGTTACTCAAGAAGCAACATAGTATATGCTTATGATCATGGACTCTGGAGTCAAATTTCAGCTCATTCACTTACCAGCTATGAAACTCTGCAGCAAGTTGCTTAGCCTCTCAGTTTATCCATCTGTGAAATGGAGATAGTCACCATACCCTCCTCTGGGCAATGTTAAGACAACTGAAAGAGATATGACATAATAAAGCACTTGGAACAGGGTCTGACACATGGTAGATGTTACTAAAGGATTTATATTTACATATATTACTCCCGGTAGTAAGTTTGATAGCATCTAAACAATAGGGTATTTTATGATTTAAAAACTACATCTACACCCACTTATCTATTCTAGTCTTCATAAGACCTGTTGAGAAGTAGGTGACATTGACCTCCACTATTAAGGAAGAGTACTGAGGTTTGGAGAGATTAACCTACATCTCTAGTGAATGAAAGAGAATGGGATTGGCACTCCAGGCTCCTGACTTCAATTTCCGAGCTGTCGCCACAATATTTGCATTCTCAGCTACACTTGACATGAATCATTCTCCTTTTATATCTTCCTTTTATGGAAACATAGATAAAGGCAAGTGGAGCTAATACTACTTTATCCAGAGACATCTTGTATGTAGACAGTGTGAATCAATGGTGACATTGGCCTCCGAATTGGGAAAGAATAAGTTGCACAAGAAGAAGTGGTCCCGGATCACAATGAAAGAGACCAGCCTGGAGGACTGAAATCCATCCAACCAACACAGCCACCTAAGGAAGGTGCGGGAAGTATGTTGTATATAAAGCAACCCCACTTCTGTGGATTAAAAGGCTGAACAAAGAGATACCTTAGTAGTCTTGCCTTGGAAGATCTTCTCTCTAATCACTGTAAGTGAAGTTGGATAAAATTTACAATGACCTTACGTGTCCGTGATTATTAAGACCTCAACAGATACCTCACCAAAGACAATATATAGGTGGTAAATATAAAGTATTAGACAGTGTATAGGTAGCATATAAAAAGGTGCCCCACATCATCAGGGAAATGTACCTTACAACAACAACAAGATACCATTACACAACTATTAGAATGGCCAAAGTCCTAAACACTGACAACACCAAATGCTCACGAGGCTGTGAAACAACAGGAATTGCTGTTGAGAATATGTTGCTGGTGAGAATGCAAAATGGTTCAGCCACCTTGTAAGGTAAGTGGTTTCCAAGAAAACGAAAATATGCTTACCATATGACTCACCAGTTGTGCTCCCAGGTATTTACCCAAATGAATTCAAAACTTATGTCCATATAAAAACCTGCACACAGTTGTAACTGCAGCTTTATTCATAGTTGCTGAACTTGGAAGCAACCAAGACATTCTTTAGTAGGTGAATGGATAAATACATTGTGGTCCACCCAAACTATGGGATATTATCCAGTACTAGAAAGGAATGAACTACTAAGCCATGAAGAGACATGGAGGAATGTTCAGTGCATATTATGAAGTGGAAGCAGCCCATCTGCAAGGCTGCGTAATGCACCATGTTTTGGAAAAGACAAAGCTATAGAGACAACAAAAAGATCACTGGTGGTCAGTGTTGGTGGGGATGAAGGAAGGAGACACAAATAAGCAGAACAGAAGGGATTTTCAGGGTAGTGAAAGTATTGCTTACTGTTATAGTGACAGATGCATGTCACTAAACTTTTGTCTACATCCATAGAAGGTACAACAAAAGTGAACCATCATATAAACATACAAACTCTGCTTATCATATAAACATCATATACACATATGAACTTTGTCATTCTGATGTGTTGGTATTGGCTTATCGTTGGTAAAACAAAACGAAACAAAAGGTACCATTCATCTAAGTGATGCAGATAATGAGGAGGTTATGCATGTGTAGGGTTAGAGAGCCTATGGGAAATCCCTATGTTTTCCTCTCAATTTTGATGGAAACCCTAAAACTGCTCTAAAAAAAATCAAGTCATTTAAAAAACTATATGAGTAAGAGTGAATAACAGTGCTTTGAATCTTGTCCTGACACCTATCCAAGGTTAAAAATCTGTCAGTTCAAAGAAATATGGAGGCCAATATTTGCAAAGATTAGGCTGGAAGGTAATGGAAATAACCCTCACAATTAGATAATAGACCCTTTCCCTATTAACGTAAATGGTATTTAAAAAGTGAAATATTAAGCCATAGTAAGCATAAGCTCTAATATTAATGGGACACATAAACAGAAAAAATAGTTTTGAGCTATTTAATCTCAAAAATGGTTTAATGACCCTTATCTGATTATGAAAACAGCACAAGCAACTGTATTAGATAAATAGGACATTAAAAATACTGCTAACTGGTAAGCAGCTTGAAAATATCCAAATGAATATATTTTTAAATCAAATTTAATAGTCACTGAAGGAATATTAAAGAGATGTCCCGGGTATGGCTATGACATTGGCAAACATGAACCCATATAAAGAAAGTTAAAGAAAAGCACAGAATACTAGCCAGGAAAATAAATCATAGAGTGAAAGTTAAGAATTTGGTTAATTTCGGGGCGCCTGGGTGGCTCAGTGGGTTAAGCCGCTGCCTTCGGCTCAGGTCATGATCCCAGGTCCTGGGTTCGAGCCCCACATCGGGCTTTCTGCTCAGCAGGGAGCCTGCTTCCTCCTCTCTCTCTGCCTGCCTCTCTGCCTACTTGTGATTTCTCTCTGTCAAATAAATAAATAAAAATCTTAAAAAAAAAAAAAAGAATTTGGTTAATTTCGTAAAGTCTCGGTTTCTGCTGCCTCGGATACATCAATCCTCAGACCAATAAAAATGTTGAAGGGTATGCTTTTAATGTGTAATTACATTCTAATACTAAAAACACGGTCAAATACTTTTCTCTGGAATTAAGTTTACTTTACCTTAAGAGTCAGCTCTTCCAATAGACAGGAGGGAGCTTAAGGAAACGTTTGTAACACACCATACTTGAGGCTGTCATCCCTCTTTTCTACCACTTCACAGTGAGTAAGTATCAAGTGAGTATCAAGATGACTATTGAATGAGCATTGTTTGTCCCGCAGTATTCCGTCATCAGTGGGTGTGGTTTTGGGCAATCCTGGCTACCCTTCTGATGTGCTCATTCATCTCTCCTTCTCCCTTCTTAAGGTATTAGTATAACGGAGAAGCATTTCACCCTGGAAGCAGACGATGAGGTGTGGTGTCTTGCTAAACCTCAATGCCCTAACTTGTACACTAGACCTAATAATAATGCTTCATGGGTGGTTGTGTAAAAGAGGTAATTGTGTGCCTAGTAGAACCCACCAGGTCAATAAACGTTACTTGCTGTTCTACACTTCACACTAGACTTTCAGTTCTCAAACATTGCTAACAGACTCCAAACCCATGGTTCAATCTCCTACTAAAGGCCATCTGGGAATCTCCCAATATGGGCCACGGTTCTTTAAATTGCTTTCCTGGTACTATAATAGTGCATTTGAAAAATGTATGTTAGATTAATTGTAGTTAGAAATACAAGAGAACTATGTCATAGCTAGTCCCAAAGAACTGAGTAATTACCCCAAACCATTTGTTTCTATCCCAAGAGCAAAATTAGATTCACCAGATAATCTCAGCACCATACCACTGATAACCTAGGACCAGAAGGGTAGTCTGACTGATGTTAGTTTGCTGGACTCTGTCCCACCTGAACTGGCCACCGCATTGTTAGGTTCGTACATTTGATTCAGCTGTAAAGGTGGATACCACTCGAAATGATGACTAGGCTTGGAAAGGGATCTTCAAAACTTTCTATCATTCTAAGGCATGATTCTTAGATATATCATCCCTTTGCCACTTACCTCACAAAAACTCAACAGTCTTTTCTCTCCTTATTTATCACAGTCTCTAACCTTTCGAACTCTAGTTTGGAGGAACAGACCAAAAAGAACCTCTGTTAATAAAACCTTGTTGACTTGTTTTCTTTTGTTTTCTCCGGGGAGCTGAAGGTTTTCTTACATGTTCCCAAATGAGATAGCTGTCTTTATGAATTCATTTTCCAATTGGAAAGTAGACACGAAATCTAGAAGAACAAGAGAAGCAGTGAGATAATCTAAAATGTAATCCGGCTGCTAACAGCTAGGTTTGCCACCACTTGTCTGAGTTCTGGAAACTTCTCCCACCTTTCCTATAAAGACTCTAGTCCTTCTCTCAGCTGGACCCAGAAAAGCCAGCAACACCTTATCTAATTTATCTTCCTTTTCCTTAGGAATCCCTTAATACCTTATCATCCACATGACTGTCTGTTCCCAAATACGTTATTGAACACTAACTATCTTGCAGGTGCAGTCCTGAAACAAAGTGTATGGCTCTGAAAGAAAATGCTGTGGGAGACCAGCTAATCAGTTCTACCACCTGCATATTTCCATAACTATCCCATGAAATTATATACAATAAACAATTTCCAACTGTGAACTCAGTGTTTATTTTTTTAATCTGTCTCTGGAACTACTTCTTAATTGGAATATATCTGTTTCTTTCATTTTTATCCAAATTATTGTTGGAACCCAGGAGATTACAAAGAAAAAATTATTTTTCTAACTAATATTATTCCCTATAACACCCTTAGCCAAAGGAGAAAGGTATCAGATTGTTAAACAAATAATAGTAGGGCGTGACTTTCAAAAAGATAAGAATGTTCTCATTTACAGACAGGGCAATGGAAGCTTTTTCTCTTAATTGACAATTACAGATACAATGTGTCAAGTGAGCATGTGATAAATATTAGTGCTTGCTGACCTACCAAATATA
Organism: Lutra lutra; assembly: GCF_902655055.1. NCBI lineage: Eukaryota > Metazoa > Chordata > Mammalia > Carnivora > Mustelidae > Lutra > Lutra lutra. Next base: position 54,670,059 of record NC_062292.1, read on the forward strand.
TTTGTTTGGGAAAATATAAATGACAAATTGACCTTCAGATTAATAGCTACCATATTGGTAAAGTACAAATCACTTTTAACAGCCACATTACTTTAGTAAAGAGAAGCTTGCTAACTGTTCTTTAATTAAGTACACTAATGACCTTAAGGGGATTAGTAGTCTTGTCTGATAATCAATAAGCATGGCAAGATTGCTGCCTCATAAATTGGGTTGGGAGAACCAAATTAATCTGCAAAGATTAGTTCTCCCTACTTTCTTCCTTATAGTTTGATTCTATCCAATCCTTAGGAAATCATAATCTCAGCCAAAAAAATCATACCAATAATCTATTTGTTTTGAAGATGTATATTTATTCTAGCAAACATGGTTTAAAAATAGTGCCAAAAATCCAAGTGACAGATAATAGGTCTTTGCCTGCAAATCGTTGCTTGAATAATGCTCCAACAAAGTTCTCTATTGCCCTGTTTAATGATTGACTAATGGATTATAACTAACTGCCAAAATGAAGTTCAGTTTCTTCATTTGTAAAATGAAAATGGAGGCTTTAGGGCACTTGGGTGGCTCAGCTCGTTAAGCGTCAGCCTTTGGTTCAGGTCATGATCCTGGGGTCAGCCTTTGGTTCAGGTCATGATCCTGGGGTCCTGGGATCCAGTCCTGCACTGGGCTCCTTGCTCAGCAGGGAACCTGTTTCTACCTCACCAGTGGCTCCCTCTGTTTGTGCTCTCTTCCTCCCTCTCTCTTTTTCTCTCTCAAATAAATAAATAAAATCTTTAAAAAAAGAAGAAAAGAAAGTGGATGCCTCTAAGGTCCTTTCCAGTTTCTACATTACATTTTGAATAGATAATAATGGATGTATTGTGAATTATCCATTTTTTAGTAGTCGGTCAAACTTGAGCAATCAGACTTTAAAATTCTGGGTTCTCATCTTCTATTGTGCCCGCACACTCAGAAAAAGCAAGCATAATGGACAAGAAAGAATATTTGCACTGCATTATCAAGGTAAAACAAACATACGATAATTTGTGCAGTGTTGATGCAATATGGCGCAGTGGAGAATGGAGGAGATGGGCAATGAGGTGGAATTTGGGCGTAATAGCTGTGGGGGTCACAACTCTTTAGTTCAATATTTGACTCATCTACTTTTAGATGCATGACCCTAGACAAATTGTTCTTTCTTCTCACCTCTGTATCTGTGGATGAGAGGATTAGTGTGTAGATCATCGGAATTAGTGAGTAAATGCCCTACATACATATTATATGTTCCATAACACATGCTTAGTACACGGCAGCTGCCTTTCCCATCTGGGTCACAGATAGATCTCACATGCAAGCTGACATACATATGTAAAATTATAGGTACTCTATATGCAATATAAATAATGATGATATATAAATTCTACTCTTGTATCTGAATACCCATCAAACCCTTTGAAAATAGGACCACTCCTTTTTATCCATCATTTTCAGTCTTAGTGTAGCAAACACGCGTATCAATCAAACTATTAAGTACACTTTATAGTAGTTTTTTGGGAGTATTTTATTTACTTATTTTAAACCTTTAATGTTGTGTTGAGGCCACCAGCACAATGAGCCGACTGGCTAAAACTAACACGTAGGATATGACTTTTCTTTAATTATGTCCGTATTACTAGGGTGTCTGGGTGGCTCAGTGAGTTAAAGCCTCTGCCTTCAGCTCAGGTCATGATTCCAGGGTCCTGCTTCCCTTCCTCTCCCTCTGATTGCCTCTCTGCCTGCCTGTGATCTCTGTCTGTCAAATAAATAAATAAAAATCTTTATAAAAAAATTATGTCAGTATTACCAGTTTTATTTCCATTAGTTTACACATACAACAATTAAGCCAATATCCCAGGGATTATGTGAAGTAGTTTTAACTATGAAATGGCAAATTTAAACACAAAAACATTATATAGTTATTTAACACGTGCATTCATATTAGATAGACTTTTTCTTACGATCTTTTCATAGCCACGTTTAACTCAATTATTATTGTAAATGTATGTCAGTTATTATGCAAGAAATACTAGTGACTCCGTGACCATGGCCATAAAGGTGAGGAAAAGCCAGCTTGCCAGCATAAGATAACCTCCTACTTACTAGGAACATGAAGATAATGTAACAAGAGCCACATTTGCAGAATAATCTCGGAAACTTCAAAAGCAAAACAACAGAAACAGCACTGAACTTCTACTGATGTTCCTGATATTTCAGAAACCCTTTATTAGGAATTGGTTATTTAACTTCTTAAGTAAGACTTCTAGGAGAGGAAAACAGAAAAGGTCTTTAGAACAAAATCTCCGAGCAAGGGATAGAATCCTCCTTGTCTGGGTGTAAAAACTTAACATTGCCCATATTCTAAGAGTGAGAAATCCATACAGTTCGTGGTAATGAAGCCCATTCTGAAATTCTTTTAGGAGACGTCTGCTTTCTTCCAAACACTATTGTCCCTATTTTTAGATCCCATCACAATCCGTATTTTTTCCATTTGTGGAAAAGTGGATAGAAAGGTCAGCTGGCCTCCAGCACTGGCATAGCCTGTAAATGCTTAAATACTGTTGTATTTCTCTCCCAACAGCTTGTGTCTGAGCAAAAGTTTCTGATGCCAAAAGTTTCTGAGCTTGCTCACCCTTAGGGGGGATTAGGACTCACGCCCTCTTTCCCTAAGGGCACTTGTGGCAGTCCCTCCTCTGACCCCTGAGCAGACGCCACACTAAGTCCCCATTGCTAATGCTTGCCAACTGACTGGGTGTTGCTCTTGGTAATTTGACCTGCCAACTGATCTTGAAAAACTGCTGAAATATGTATGTTTCCGGGGTCACTCAAGAGGTCCAATCATCAGAACCATGAGCCACCACTATCCTTAAAGTCATCAATTTAACCTACAGTCTCATTATAAATTGCAAAATACTTTGTTCAACTTTCCACATGGACATGCTAACCTCAATATCAATACACTGTACTAGGTCATGAGATTTTCTTAATTCCTCTCTTCCTGATCAGCCATTGCCATTAAAACAAACAAATGCCAACCATTCACACTCATAAATGTTTCCTCAGAGCCCCTAGCTAGCAATGAGATAAAATAATAACAATTATAAAATTATCCTAAATTTCCACTGTGACTTTCAGTGACACTCTACAAGTCCAAAATGTCCAGGATGCAGTGTTACCACTTCTCCTACAAACAGCTAAGGAAAATAAACATTCCTGGAATGAATACCTCACTCTTGATTTAGCTGAAACAGTACTATAAAGTGTTTCACAACTGAAAGAGAGAATAATAGGGTATTATTATTATTATGTTATTAGAATATTTATAGGCAGCAAGAAAATGAATAAGAAGGATAGAACATTCCAGAATTGGGGGTGTCCAGGTGACTCAGTCGGTTAAGCATGGGACTCTTGGTTTTGGCTTAGGCCCTGATCTCATGGGTAGCAAGATCAAGGCCCACCCCCGCAAACTCCATGCCTCCATGCTCAGTGGGGGCTCTGCTTGAAGATTCTCTCCCTCTACCATCCCCACACTCTCTCTCTAAAATAATAAATTTTAAAAAAGAATATTCCAGAATTGATTCAGTTGAGGATTGATGGATCGGCTAAGCACCCCTTCTCCATTCTCACTCTTACACATGGGTCCTTCTGAAGACTGAGAAGCCTGTGATTTTAACAGCATCTCCAGGGGCATAACTAAAACATCACAGGTGGAAAGGCAGAACGGTGAGGAAAACACGGGTGTTGCTAGCACATCTTTCACATGATCTCCGTGGGACTTGGACAAAACCTTTCACTTCTCTAGGCCCCCATTCCTCTTCCACAAATATCCATCTTGCAGGACTCTTGAAGGTTCAAAGCCCATTTATATGAAGCACGTAGCATGATGCTTAGGTTCAGAACAATGGTTTTTAAGTTAGGTGTTTTATATTTCAAAAATTAAAAAGGCGGGAGGAGTTAAGATGGCGGAGAAGTAGCAGGCTGAGACTACTTCGGGTAGCGGGAGATCAGCTAAATAGCTTATCTAAAGATTGCAAACACCTACAAATCCAACGGGAGATTGAAGAGAAGAAGAACAGCAATTCCAGAAACAGAAAATCAACCACTTTCTGCAAGGTAGGACTGGCGGAGAAGTGAATCCAAAGCGACGGGAAGATAGACCGCGGGGGGAGGGGCCGGCTCCCGGCGAGCGGCGGAGCAACGGAGCAAAATCAGGACTTTTAAAAGTCTGTTCCGCTGAGGGACATCGCTCCAGACGCTTAACTGGGGTGAAGCCCAGGAGGGGTAAGCGCGGCCTCAGGTCCCGCAGGGTCGCAGAAGGATCGGGGTTGTCTCAGTGTCGCAGAGCTTACCGGTATTAGAGCGGGGAAGCCGGCTGCAGAGACAGAGCCGAGGAGTGACTCTCAGCTCAGGGTTGCCTTGAACCGGTCGCAGGCTCGGTCAGCTCGGAGCGCGGCCAGAGGCCAGGGTGACGGTAGTCATTTGTCACTGTTCTCTGGGGGCGCACTGAGGAGTGGGGCCCCGGGCTCTCGGCTCCTCCGGGCCGGAGACCGGGAGGCCGCCATCTTCATTCCCGTCCTCCGGACTCTACGGAAAGCGCTCAGGGAACAAAAGCTCCCGAAAGCGAACCCGAGCGGATGACTCAGCGCGGCCCCGGGTAAGGGCGGTGCAACTCCGCCTGGGGCAAAGACACTTGAGAATCACTACAACAGGCCCCTCCCCCAGAAGATCTACGGGAAACCCAGCCAGGACCAAGTTCACCTACCAAGGAGAGCGGCGGAATTCCAGAGGAGAAGAAAACAAAGCACGGAACTCATGGCTTTCTCCCCATGATTTTTTAGCCTTGCAGTTAATTTAATTTTTTTTTCTTTTTCTCTTCTTCTGCTAAATTTTTTTTTAACTTTTACCATTTTCTTTTTTTTAACGTTTTTAAATAGTTTATCTAATATATATATATTTTTTTCCTCTTTTTATATTTTTTTTCTTTATCGGCTTTCTTTTTTTTAATAGTTTTTTTTTTTCTTTCTTTCTGAACCCCTTTTTATCCCCTTTCTCCCCCCTCACAATTCAGGATCTCTTCTGATTTGGCTAAAGCATATTTTCCTGGGGTTGTTGCCACCCTTTTAGTATTTTACTTGCTCCTTCATAAACTCTTATCTGGACAAAATGACAAGGCGGAAAAATTCACAACAAAAAAAAGAACAAGAGGCAATACCAAAGGCTAGGGACCTAATCAATACAGACATTGGTAATATGTCAGATATAGAGTTCAGAATGATGATTCTCAAGGTTCTAGCCGGACTTGAAAAAGGCATGGAAGATATTAAAGCAACCCTCTCGGGAGATATAAAAGCCCTTTCTGGAGAAATAAAAGAACTAAAATCTAACCAAGTTGAAATCAAAAAAGCTATTAATGAGGTGCAATCAAAAATGGAGGCTCTCACTGCTAGGATAAATGAGGCAGAAGAAAGAATTAGCGATATAGAAGACCAAATGACAGAGAATAAAGAAGCTGAGCAAAAGAGGGACAAACAGCTACTGGACCACGAGGGGAGAATTCGAGAGATAAGTGACACCATAAGACGAAACAACATTAGAATAATTGGGATTCCAGAAGAAGAGGAAACAGAGAGGGGAGCAGAAGGTATATTGGAGAGAATTATTGGAGAGAATTTCCCCAATATGGCAAGGGAACAAGCATCAAAATCCAGGAGGTTCAGAGAACCCCCCTCAAAATCAATAAGAATAGGTCTACACCCCGTCACCTAATAGTAAAATTGACAAGTCTTAGTGACAAAGAAAAGATCCTGAAAGCAGCCCGGGAAAAGAAGTCTGTAACGTACAATGGTAAAAATATTAGATTGGCAGCAGACTTATCCACAGAGACCTGGCAGGCCAGAAAGAGCTGGCATGATATATTCAGAGTACTAAATGAGAAAAACATGCAGCCAAGAATACTATATCCAGCTAGGCTATCATTGAAAATAGACGGAGAGATTAAAAGCTTCCAGGACAAACAAAAACTGAAAGAATTTGCAAATACCAAACCAGCTCTACAGGAAATATTGAAAGGGGTCCTGTAAGCAAAGAGAGACCCTCAAAGTAGTAGATCAGAAAGAAACAGAGACAATATACAATAACAGTCACCTTACAGGCAATACAATGGCACTAAATTCATATCTCTCAATACTTACCCTGAATGTTAATGGGCTAAATGCCCCAATCAAAAGACACAGGGTATCAGAATGGATAAAAAAACAAAACCCATCTATATGTTGCCTACAAGAAACTCATCTTACACCCGAAGACACCTCCAGGTTTAAAGTGAGGGGGTGGAAAAGAATTTACCATGCTAATGGACATCAGAAGAAAGCAGGAGTGGCAATCCTTATATCAGATCAATTAGATTTTAAGCCAAAGATTATAATAAGAGATGAGGAAGGACACTATATCATACTCAAAGGAACTGTCCAACAAGAAGATCTAACAATTTTAAATATCTATGCCCCTAACGTGGGAGCAGCCAACTATATAAACCAATTAATAACAAAATCAAAGAAACACATCGACAAGAATACAATAATAGTAGGGGATTTTAACACTCCCCTCACTGAAATGGACAGATCATCCAAGCAAAAGATCAACAAGGAAATCAAGGCCTTAAATGACACACTGGACCAGATGGACATCACAGATATATTCAGAACATTTCATCCCAAAGCAACAGAATACACATTCTTCTCTAGTGCACATGGAACGTTCTCCAGAATAGATCACATTCTTGGTCCTAAATCAAGTCTCAACCGGTATCAAAAGATTGGGATCATTCCCTGCATATTTTCAGACCACAATGCTCTAAAGCTAGAACTCAATAACAAGAGGAGATTTGGAAAGAACCCAAATACATGGAGACTAAACAGCATCCTTCTAAAGAATGAATGGGTCAACCAGGAAATCAAAGAAGAATTGAAAAAAATTATGGAAACAAATGATAATGAAAACACAACAGTTCAGAATCTGTGGGACACAACAAAGGCAGTCCTGAGAGGAAAATATATAGCGGTACAAGCCTTTCTCAAGAAACAAGAAAGGTCTAAGGTACACAACCTAACCCTACACCTAAAGGAGCTGGAGAAAGAACAAGAAAGAAACCCTAAACCCAGCAGGAGAAGAGAAATCATAAAGATCAGAGCAGAAATCAATGAAATAGAAACCAAAAAAACAATAGAACAAATCAACGAAACTAGGAGCTGGTTCTTTGAAAGAATTAATAAGATTGATAAACCCCTGGCCAGACTTATCAAAAAGAAAAGAGAGAGGACCCAAATAAATAAAATCATGAATGAAAGAGGAGAGATCACAACGAACACCAAAGAAATACAGACAATTATAAGAACATACTATGAGCAACTCTACGCCAACAAATTTGACAATCTGGAAGAAATGGATGCATTCCTAGAGACATATAAACTACCACAACTGAACCAGGAAGAAATAGAAAGCCTGAACAGACCCATAACCAGTAAGGAGATTGAAACAGTCATCAAAAATCTCCAAACAAACAAAAGCCCAGGGCCAGATGGCTTCCCGGGGGAATTCTACCAAACATTTAAAGAAGAACTAATTCCTATTCTCCTGAAACTGTTCCAAAAAATAGCAATAGAAGGAAAACTTCCAAACTCATTTTATGAGGCCAGCATCACCTTGATCCCAAACCAGACAAGGATCCCAACAAAAAAGAGAACTACAGACCAATATCCTTGATGAACACAGATGCAAAAATTCTCGCCAAAATACTAGCCAATAGGATTCAACAGTACGTTAAAAGGATTATTCACCACGACCAAGTGGGATTTATTCCAGGGATGCAAGGCTGGTTCAACATCCGCAAATCAATCAATGTGATACAACACATTAATAAAAGAAAGAACAAGAACCATATGATACTCTCCATAGATGCTGAAAAAGCATTTGACAAAGTACAGCATCCCTTCCTGATCAAAACTCTTCAAAGTGTAGGGATAGACGGCACATACCTCAATATTATCAAAGCCATCTATGAAAAACCCACCGCAAATATCATTCTCAATGGAGAAAAACTGAAAGCTTTTCCGCTAAGGTCAGGAACACGGCAGGGATGTCCGTTATCACCACTGCTATTCAACATAGTACTAGAAGTCCTAGCCTCAGCAATCAGACAACAAAAGGAAATTAAAGGCATCCAAATCGGCAAAGAAGAAGTCAAACTATCACTCTTCGCAGATGATATGATACTCTATGTGGAAAACCCAAAAGACTCCACTCCAAAACTGCTAGAACTTGTACAGGAATTCAGTAAAGTGTCAGGATATAAAATCAATGCACAGAAATCAGTTGCATTTCTCTACACCAACAACAAGACAGAAGAAAGAGAAATTAAGGAGTCCATCCCATTTACAATTGCACCCAAAACTATAAGATACCTAGGAATAAACCTAACCAAAGAGACTAAGAATCTATACTCAGAAAACTATAAAGTACTCATGAAAGAAATTGAGGAAGACACAAAGAAATGGAAAAATGTTCCATGCTCCTGGATTGGAAGAATAATATTGTGAAAATGTCTATGCTACCTAAAGCAATCTACACATTTAATGCAATTCCTATCAAAGTACCATCCATTTTTTTCAAAGAAATGGAACAAATAATCCTAAAATTTATATGGAACCAGAAAAGACCTCGAATAGCCAAAGGAATATTGAAAAAGAAAGCCAAAGTTGGTGGCATCACAATTCCGGACTTCAAGCTCTATTACAAAGCTGTCATCATCAAGACTGCATGGTACTGGCACAAAAACAGACACATAGATCAATGGAACAGAATAGAGAGCCCAGAAATGGACCCTCAACTCTATGGTCAACTCATCTTCGACAAAGCAGGAAAGAATGTCCAATGGAACAAAGACAGCCTCTTCAATAAATGGTGTTGGGAAAATTGGACAGCCACATGCAGAAAAATGAAATTGGATCATTTCCTTACACCACACACGAAAATAGACTCAAAATGGATGAAGGATCTCAATGTGAGAAAGGAATCCATCAAAATCCTCGAGGAAAACACAGGCAGCAACCTCTTCGACGTCAGCCGCAGCAACATCTTCCTAGGAACATCACCAAAGGCAAGGGAAGCAAGGGCAAAAATGAACTTTTGGGATTTTATCAAGATCAAAAGCTTTTGCACAGCAAAGGAAACAGTGAACAAAACCAAAAGACAACTGACAGAATGGGAGAAGATATTTGCAAATGACATATCAGATAAAGGGCTAGTGTCCAAAATCTATAAAGAACTTAGCAAACTCAACACCCAAAGAACAAATAATCCAATCAAGAAATGGGCAGAGGACATGAACAGACATTTCTGCAAAGAAGACATCCAGATGGCCAACAGACACATGAAAAAGTGCTCCATATCACTTGGCATCAGGGAAATACAAATCAAAACCACCATGAGATATCACCTCACACCAGTCAGAATGGCTAAAATTAACAAGTTAGGAAATGACAGATGCTGGCGAGGATGCGGAGAAAGGGGAACCCTCCTACACTGTTGGTGGGAATGCAAGCTGGTGCAACCACTCTGGAAAACAGCATGGAGGTTCCTCAAAATGTTGAAAATAGAACTACCCTATGACCCTGCAATTGCACTGCTGGGTATTTACCCTAAAGATACAAACATAGTGATCCGAAGGGGCACTTGCACCCGAATGTTTATAGCAGCAATGTCTACAATAGCCAAACTATGGAAAGAACCTAGATGTCCATCTACAGACGAATGGATAAAGAAGATGTGGTATATATACACAATGGAATACTATGCAGCCATCAAAAGAAATGAAATCTTGCCATTTGCGACGACGTGGATGGAACTAGAGGGTATCATGCTTAGCGAAATAAGTCAATCGGAGAAAGACAACTATCATATGATCTCCCTGATATGAGGGAGAGGAGATGCAACATGGGGGGTCGAGGGGGTAGGAGAAGAGTAAATGAAACAAGATGGGATTGGGAGGGAGACAAACCATAAGTGACTCTTAATCTCACAAAACAAACTGAGGGTTGATGGGGGGAGGGGGTTGGGAGAGGGGGTGGGGTTATGGATATCGGGGAGGGTATGTGCTATGGTGAGTGTTGTGAAGTGTGTAAACCTGGCGATTCGCAGACCTGTACCCCTGGGGATAAAAATATATGTTTATAAAGCTGTAAAAAAAAAAAAAAAGAAAGAAAGGATGAATCCCCAAGTTTTGTAGCAACATGGACGGGACTGGAAGAGATTATGCTGAGTGAAATAAGTCAAGCAGAGAGAGTCAATTATCATATGGTTTCACTTATTTGTGGAGCATAACAAATAGCATGGAGGACAAGGGGAGATGGAGAGGAGAAGGGAGTTGAGGGAAATTGGAAGGGGAGGTGAACCATGAGAGACTATGGACTCTGAAAAACGATCTGAGAATTTTGAAGGGGTGGGGGGTGGGAGGTTGGGGGCACCAGGTGGTGGGTATTGTAGAGGGCACGGATTGCATGGAGCACTGGGTGTGGTGCAAAAATAATGAATACTGTTATGCTGAAAAAAAAAAAAATATTTAGCTTATTATAGAAATTCTTAGTTCATGAGTCATAGCAATGTACAGGGACACCTTTATCTTATTCCTTGTATCAGTGGAATCATCTGTGGTATTTCTCCAGGTTGGTTTTATTTGAAACAGGTACTCTTCACCATGGTAAAGATGTGTCTATTATTCTTAAAAAAAAAAAAAAAAAAAAAAAAAAAAAAAAAAAAAAAAAAAAAATTAAAAAGGCAAATAATTCAGTGGTGCTGATGCCTATTCATTCAGATTAATTCATTAGTAGCAGGTAAAGTCCAAAAAGAGCTAAATGGAGAGCAGAGAGGGTTCAGAGAATGCACCTGTCCCCTGACATGGGAGTGGGACCTTACAGAGGTCAGGGGAGAAGGAGGCTACAGAGGGGTAAGCAAAGAGGATGGTCAGAAGCAGTTTTCTGCAGCTTCAAACATAGTTTCTTTAACAGTTTGCTTGGGACTAGCACTGAGTCTAGACAAGGATATTTGATAAGAGAGCAATGTCACTAACATGCATTTATAAATTTTATCCTGGAATAGTCGTTTTCATTTCTGTTTCTTCCTTGCAGGAAACACTTTTCTCAGCATTCTCTCAAACTGGCACTTTTTCCCCCCTCACAATGGTGTTGGAGGTTCCAGTGATGGAAGACTTGACCAGAGGCAGGAAGCTGGTCAGGAGCCCCGGGGCCTGTGTTTCGGCGGGATATATTGATAAACCACTCCGGAATCAGGCGGCGGATGCCTTCTGCCACAGATTATGAACTGGGGCCAGGCTTGTGAAACTCTCAGCAAAGAGCATTCTTTTTATGTTTTTATTACCTACAAAATGCCAGGAGAGTTTCCAAGTAAGAGCAATCACTGTTAAAGAAAATAGGACATAAAATAAACTGTTATTACCTACAAAACAGCTGTATTTCCTTTTCTTCCCACAGATGCACATAAACCCTCTGTATACTTTGACATGAGCAAATGTAATAGAACTTTTATTTCTGTAAACACTAGATATTTGTTCTTTGATAGGTAACATCTGAAAAAAAAAAGTTGTACTTAAAATTTTATCAGCTGTTCCACGATCACACATTTAAAGAAGAGATCTCACAAATTGATCTGGTCCATTCTTGGTTGAAGACGGGGGATTGTCAAGGTTAAGAGCAAGTTCTTTGCGGTAGGACAGACTGAGATCCAATCCCAGCTCTGACGCTTAGGATGTATGTGACCTGAGGAAAGACAGTTCACCTCTGCAGGCTTCCATCTCATTGTCAAGCGAGCAATAATATTAGCATCTACCTCACAGACCTTAGATATTAAATCAAATAGAATATGTAAAGCATTAAATGTAGCACTTTGCCTCATTGGAAGCCCCAAATAAATGATAGCTATTACACCAAACTGTCCCTAATAAAGGGTTGTCTGTCATCATTTTATAATATTGGAGGGGACCTAATGTTTAAGTTAAGGAAATGAGAATATTTTAATTGCAGACTTTCTTTTCCTTCTTTTTAAACCCATTGCTTTTCCCGATTGTCTTCTTCGAATGCTCTGCATGGTTTCCCAGCACCTGTCTTACAGACATATTCTTCACATATCTAGAATCATGATTTTACAGCTAGGTGAGACCTCGTCTATAATTTAATGCAAGTCCCTTGTTTTCTGGATGATGGAACTGAGCATTAAAAGATGACATGACTTGTGCAATGTCGTGGGTTTATCCATCAACAAGACCCCAGATATTCTGGGCCTCTGCCAGTGTTCCTTTCAGGTAATGTGCTCACTCGCTCGGTAGCTCGCTCTCTCTCTCTCTTTTTTGCCGAACAGATCCTGCCTCAGGTTTATTTGCACAAACAGCCTGGGAGGACACCGGCCGCCTGCGACAGAAGCCCAGAGGTCACTCCAGTCCTTCTGTCCTCACATCAGCCGACAGAGGTCTCTACGCTGAAGCCTTTGTAGAAGCCTGGGCACCTTTGGGAGCTGGAGCCACAGATGCTTCCTGGGCCTTGCTTCGAACCTTGGCCTTGGCCTTTGGCCAACACACCTGAGAGTCTTGGTGCTATCAGCAGACATATTTCTTGAGGTTGGGGTGAGCAATGTAGGCAAGTCAAACGAGCTTGCAACTGCTACCCTTTGGGACCTTGGGCTCGACTTCTGTGGGCTTCACCTGGGCCTTGCTAGCCTTGGCAGGTGCACTCATGGCCTTGGCATTTTTCTGCATCTTCCTCAGGTCCTTCTTACTGTGCTTTCTGACAATGCACATGTTCCTTAGGAATTTGGGATCATTTCACTTAAGAGAATAGTATCTTTGTTTTGGGAGCATTTTGGTGCTGTTTCTGTGCCATTTTCGGACTGTGTGGTCTTGAACTTGGCCATGTCTGCACCAAAACCATGGCTCCCCAAATATCTGGGACTGCCAGGTCAAACTCATTGAACTGGAAGCTAACTCACACTCTCCTGCCCTTGTCTGCTGATATGAGTTCTTCCAGTTTTTCCTTTTGTTTGTTCTATCCTTTTTATGACACATAATCAGCATTTTCCAGGTTCTCTGGTGTTTTTTAGAATTTGAAGACTCCAGACTGGATATATTCCCTTATTGGTGTCTAATTATAGACACGGCTTCCTGAAGGACGGTTACCTGCTCCCTGATTTTCTGTACTGCCATGTCAACTCAAAGGATCTTTTCTGACACCTTTCCAGAGCAGCCCTGGTACAGGTATGTTCTTTTTTTTTTTTTTAATATTTATTTATTTGACAGAGAGACACAGCGAGAGAGGGAACACAAGCAGGGCGAGTGAGAGAAGGAGAAGCAGGCTTCCCACCAAGCCGGGAGCCCCATGCGGGGCCCGATCCCAGAACCCCGGGATCATGACCCAAGCCGAAGGCAGACACTTAACGACTGAGCCACCCAGGTGCCCCGGTATGTTCTCTTTTGACCCCTCATAGTTCCAGCATGTGGGTCTGATCCTCTTTCCTGGGTTCTAAGCCCCTGGACAGAGGAATGCTAGCTTCCTGCATCCCTCTGCAGGGGAATGCAGGGGAGAGCTGCACACTCACCCATCCCCCGACAGATCTCTGTGGAAAAGTCCCAGGACAGCCGAGCCCTACCCAGGGCCAGATCAAGGCACACCAGAGCCTGCTTCTGATTTCTGAAAAGGAAAGTAAAAGGCAGGAGAACTTGGGTTTTGGTTCTTTCTCTGATTTAACCCCTAACTGGCTATAAATGAACATATGACACGGTCCTGTTGGTTTCCTTTTTTGTCACTGTCAGCTTTTCTCAGTAGAAGTGTCTTCACAGCCCAGGGTGCAAATATTCAGGCACATTATTTGTTTTAAAGAAGAGTCCGTCGGAACATAATTGAATTTTTTAAAAGTAAATTTTAAAAAGCTTCCAATATCTAGCAATGCTAGACTCTGAAATCAAGTACCGGTTTCAAAATCAAGCAAGCACAGAACAAGGTAGTTCATTACCTGCAATTGTTGAACGAAAGCTTCATATGAAAGAAAGAAAGAAACTATTTCCTCCTCTTCTTTCTAATTTCTGTTATTTTCATCTTACTTTATGCATAGATTTATTTGTTCTTGGGAGCCACATGGCAGGATGGATAAGACACACACTTGACAGACACATAGACCCGGATTCAAGTCTCATTCTCTCCTCCTTATTTTCTGAGTGATCTTTCTCTCTTTCTGTGTTTTCTAACCTAAAAACTGGTGATGCTAACATAGATCCCCCCTCCCCGCCGTGACCAGAGTCCTGGAAACATAAACTGAAATAATGACTTCCTTTTCCCATTTTAAAAAACTTTCTTTTGTGATAGGCCACAGTTCTTTTCTTGTGATTAACTTTTACCCTTCCTCCTTTTGATGAAGGCCAAAGAGTATGGATTTTATGTGTGAAATTTTATACATCACTTATATCAGTTTGAAAACAAAGATGTTAAAATTTGAAAACTACTTCCTATATAACTTTATTAAAATTGGTCTGAGATAGTAATCGTTCCCCGGTTTCCCTGAGGGATGAAGTGGGGGTTGCAGGGTATATACAGAAAGCTAAGATGAAGACAGAATTACTTTCAAGAAAAATACCTCTACTTTTAAATCTAAGCGAAATGAATAGAAACCCTAAACTGAAGGGAGGGGAGTGGCCAAAAGGATAAGAACACATTTCCCATCCATAAAAGCATCTGGCACAGGGAGGATGTGTAGGAAAGGAAAACATTATCAAGTCCAGATGGTACCCAGCTCTGACACAAGCCAGGGAAGCCTCTATGGACAGAAGTGCTATACAGGGGCACCTGGGTGGCTCAGTTGGCTAAGCGTCTGTATTTGTCTCAGGTCATGATCCCGGGGTCCTGGGATCGAACCCTGTGTTAGGATCCCTGCTCAGCGGCTCATCTCCCTCTCCCTTTGCTGCTTCATCTGCTTCTGCTCTCTCACTCTCAAATAAATAAATAAAAATCTTTAAAAAATAAAAAATTAAAAATTTTAAAAAGGAATGCCATATAGATTACGGGTGAGGAAGCATAAAATACAGTCTTTAAAAATTACAAAAAGAAATGTGTGGCTGGGGAGAGAAAGAGAATTAGAATAGAGTCAATATTCTAATAATGATTGCTTTCAAAGACCTGTAACGTTCATGTATGTCCCTGCTTTCCTTTGAGATGTATTGTGAGATACACAGCAGTTTTAAGCTGGGCGATCCTGTTGGGAGTATGTCCGCGGTGCCAGGGGTTGAAAGCCAACTGGAAAGGCAAACCTCCCCAAACTGGTCTGCACGCTCTGAAATGTAGTTTAAGGTACAACTGGGATGTCGACAATAGGCCCCTAATTGTTATCATTCGGCATGCATTTAGTGCCTGGCTTTGTTCGCGATCCCCTGAACCAATTTACTCCCTTCTCTCCCCCTCTCTCTCCCCAGGGGAGCCAACAGCTAGTTATTCTCAGTTCAAATATTTCTAATTCAGGGAGAGTTTCTTCAGCCCAGAGAGGCTGGATTAGGGCTCTCACTTCATAAGCCTTAGAAGCCAGTAATTCCTTTTTGTAAGGACTCATTACAGTTTCAATTATCTGTTCAAAGCCTGTCCTCTCTCTCACCCCAAACTGTGTGAATGCAGGGAAGAGCCCACTTTGGTGCATCCTTCCCAGGTGCTACAGCACGCAGGGCATGACGGGCTTTCGGGCTACAGAGCGGACTTGTTCTCTGCACCTGTCACACAGCGATGAGCAAAACAGACACCAACCATGCTTCATGGAGCTTCCCTCCTGTGAGGGGAGACGGGCGCTAAGCAAATAAGCAAAGCACTCTCTAAACAAATGTTTGATGGTGATGATGGCTCCAGAGAAAACGGAAGAAGGAAAAGGGGATGATGAGGCTGGAAAGGGATTCAGTTTTAAGTAAGTGATGAGAAAAATGTCACGGAGTCTTTGAACAATGATCTAAAGAAGGCGAGGGACCAAGGATATCTGTCAGAATGGAGTTTATTGGTTGAATGAACTAGTACATGAGAGGAAGAGAGAAAGAACACAGTTGCTGTTCTAGGGCCTCCGTCATGGGCCCGGTTCCAACCTACGTACCTGGGAGCACTATGGCTGGTTAAGAGAAATGATCCACGTAAAAATCATAGTAAGGAGTTACTTGCTTTCCAGTTTGAGCTACATAACTGAAAATAGAAACTAGATCATGGGGTACAGATCCACAAGAAGTCAAGGAAAGGAAGGATGAACACCAGCTGGGGCCAAGTTCTTGGAGGAGAGCAGGGAGGGGTGGGGCACCAGCTTGAGCAAAGGTGGGAAAGGAGAACGGAAGAGGAGACACAGGGGAGAATTCGATCTCTGGGACATCTGGAGATAAAGCTGGCTGGCAAGGGTGGGTCAGAGATAGAGAGTGTTCAATGCCAGAAAAAAGAAATTTTGTGCCTGATGTGACAGACATTTGTTTTAACTAGCAGATTTTGTGATGATTAATCTGAGACCCAAGATAGATGGAAAAGGAGGAGAGAGGAAAAGCAAGTCAATTAGTGTAAGTGACATTTGAAGCATGGAATGATGAGGGCATGGCACCAAATAGGGAGAGAGGAAAAGGCAAGTTAAGTAACTGACAGTACTCTGGGCAAACCCCAAACCCTCTCAGTCCATTTTATTTTTTGCTGGTACCATAAATGAATTGAGTCAGATACCATGTGCAGTGAGTTCCAGCTCCAATATGCTATGACTTTGTTTATACTATAAAAGGACCATATAAAGAGAGGGAACTGTGTTTTATATTAACTGAGCTACAATATTGCCTCTTTCTGTGGTCCTACTCTTGGCTATTGTGGGGATACCTAGACCAGTATGCTGAAATATTCACAGGAAGCTTCACTTAGAAAGTCTCCAAAATTCTTCTGAAATTCACATTCAAATCACTTTTGAAAAACACAAAACTTCCCATGTGTGAAACAGTGAGAGTTTTCAGAAATAGTTTATTTTACTCTATGGCCATTGTGAGAAAATATCCAAAGCAAATAAGGAATAAAAGAGAGAGCTACCACTATTGAGAAATCTACAAGTCCAACACTTAACCACAGATGAAACCCCAAAATGAGGCAGATGTTAACTGGAAGAACCATTGGTCATTCAAAAAATAGTAGAACATTGGCAACACCATCTCTGGGAGTCTAGAATTCCTGTTTTCCTTTCTCTTGGGCACATTTACTGTTGCCTAATTCATGTTTGGCAAGACTTGAGAGACTTTGGCCAGCTATCTGACCAACGTATCTACGGTATGAGGAAATTTCAGGCCAAAGTTCTATATGGGCAAGTAAACTAAAAGTTCACTGACATTTTAATTTGGGGGGGGGGGTCTACCTTTAACTTAGTTTGACTACCTGTAGGTTGTTAATTTGGATTCATATGCTAAACTAATAATTTCATCCTATTTTGGTGTTCTCACATTGTAGGGTAAAAGAATTCTTCCTAAGAAATTTTAAAATTGGGGCACCTGGGTGGCTCAGTGGGTTAAGCCTCTGCCTTCAGCTCAGGTCATGATCTCAGAGTCCTGGGATCGAGTCCCTCATTGGGCTCTCTGCTCAGCAGGGAGCCTACTTCCCCCTCTCCCTCTGCCTGCCTCTCTGCCCATTTGTGATCTCTCTCTCCCTGTCAAATAAATAAAGTAAACCTCTAAAAAAATAAATTTTAAAATTAACTTTGTCCAAACATATTTGTAATTAAGCCTGCTTCAGGACATCCAGGAACATCCTGGATGTTCAGGACATCCAGACATCTACCACCATGACTCTGCTGTCCACCTGTGGGGGTGTCTACAATTACTTTAGCATCAAGTTGTTGCAGGACATGACCAAAGTACAGAGGTATATTTACTATATGATGTGGTCTGTACACCACCTGTCCTCCAAAGGTTTACACAATCTGTCTTAGAGAAGAGGGTTCGGAATAGTTCCTACAGAGAAAAGTGATCGTCTCAAATTTGCAAGTGGGGCTGACTCTTAATTTGTAGAAAGTAGGGTGATATGAAAATATAGGGTCCCTGGTTCAAAAAAAAGCAGAGGGAAAATGCATTTCTGTTTCCCTCATGGATTCCCTCCTGCCTCATTATGGCCATTTCATCAGCTATTTAATATCCCAACCCCTTAAGGGCAGGGATACTCCCCAGGCTAAGGCAGACCCTCACATTTACCCATGACTCGGCTCATGGGGTCCCCATCCAACCACAGCCTTCCCCATGCCTGCATTCAAAATAGCATGTAAAGGCCAAACGCGATAGGACCTGGGCTTTAGTGGTTGGCAGCATGCTGAAATGGTACTAAAAATCTGGTCTGAAGCACACAGCATCATCGATCACTTAACTTATCCATTTGTTCTGTGGAATCGTTTTGTTGTATAATTGCATTAGAAGAGCATCTAATTTTGCATCTGTAATTATTTAAGTAAACATATTATTAAAAAAAATAAGTAAATCTTGGAGATCAAGGCCTTTTTCTTTTTTCCTTTAAAAGCATCAGGATTATTTTCCAGCATAAAAACAGCTTAAACAGCTTAAAACAGCCCTTCCACTCCACACTGAAGATGAGGTGGATTTATGAAGTGTTTCCAAAAAAAACCACCTGTGAGAAATGGCTGGGGAAGCATGTGGGAAGAAAACCACACCAAGAGGGTGAAAAGGAGGAAACAAAATGTAGGAGAAGGTGGAAAAGGGGGGAGGGTTTCTTTCTCCCCTGCCTCCCATCCATTTGTTGTTGTGGAGCAGGGAAAGCGAGTGGAGCCAAAAAAGGAGGGGAAACATGTATTATGAAAAAACAAATAACACTAGTGGAACTAGGAGGAAAAACCAGACTTTAAGAATGGATCCTAGAGCTAAAGAAGGAAAGCTCATAAAGGTAAAGGTGTCATTTTCCAAAACCATATAAGAAGTTTAAACTTATATAGCCACAAAACTAAAAGGAATGGATAAATCTACAATGGGAAATAAATAAATACATAATCATGCCGGGATAGTTAAATATACCTCACTTAGGAATTGGTAGAATAAGCAGATAAAATATCAGTAGAATTTTAGAGTATTAAAAATTATAGATGATTTGATCAGTAAAATTTACCTAATGGAACTATATATAATGCTGGACCTAACAGTTGAAGAGCTGAAGAACTCACATTCTTTTTAGGTAAATATGAATGTTGATAAATATTGGCCATATAATGAGTTACAAAGTTAAGTTTCCACAAATTTCAAAGGACTGAATTTGTAAAGAGCATGTTGTCTGACCCTAGAGCAACTAAGATAGAAACTAATAACTGAAAGAAATCTAGAAATATGCTTCTTAATAAACTCCAATCAAGAAGAAATAGATTAGAATATTAGAAATCTTTTTGAACTTAAAGTTGACAGAACAGTTAATATTAAAGTTTGTAGTTGAGCAAAAACTATTAAAGAAAAATTTCATAACACATTAGAAATGAAGAAAAGACAAAGACTAAGTTAGCAAGAATCTATTTCAAGAACTTAAAAAAAAATAAAGCAAATGATCTAAGGAACAAATAATGAAGGAAAGATTTGAGAATAGAAATTAACATATCAGCAATCTTCTATTAGGAGGGGGAAAAATCCAAGTTTGTTCTTTGGAAAAACTTTTAAAATTCATAAACTTTGGAAAGACTGATTAAAAAAATAAGAGTATACAAGTACCCAACATAAAAGGAATTTCTAGTGGAAAAGAAAATGCCACTGTAGCAGGCTAAGTAATACCCCCTGAAGATAGCAGGTCTTAATCCCTGGAACTTGTAAATGTTACCTTATTTGGAAAAAGGGTTTGTACAGAAGTGATTAAGTTAAGGATCTTGAGATGGGGAGATTATACTAGGTTATCCTGGTGGGTCCTAAATGCCATCAGAAATATCTTTATAAGAGAGAGGTAGAGGGAGATAACATACAAAGAGAGAAGGCCAAGTGAAGATGGAGCATGAAGAGATTTGAAGATTGGAATAATATGTCCACCAGGCAAAGAGTGCGAGCTGCCCCCTGTAATTGGAAGAGGCAAAGAGTAGGTGATCCTCTAGAGCCTCTGGAAGGAATGCAACCCTGCTAACACCCTGACTTTGGACCAGAGAATCTTATTTCATACTTCTGGCCTCAGAATACATGTCTGTTGTTAAGCCAGGAAGTTTGTGATAATTTGTTACAGTAGCCACAGGAAATGAATACAACCACTCTTCTATAGACTTCGAAGTCAATAAAAAATGAATAAGGGAAAACTGTGTCAACTTTAGGCCACTAAATTGAAAACACAGATGAAATGCACAAATTCCTATGAAAATCCAAACTGAGAAGCGAAATACAGAAGAGATTTAAAAATCTGAAACGTGCTATAACTGTTTTAAAATATAATCCTAAGTAAATAACTTTATCTGGAGAAAATATCAGGCCCTCGTGATTTCCCCAGCAAATTCTTCCATGCATTTTCCAAGGGAATAACACAATAATATAATTGAGACCAATTTTCATGCAAATTCTCCCAGAGAAGATAAAGAAATTACCGTTTTTCCAGTCTATTTTATGATAGCCTTTTTATCATAACCTGAGAATTACATTATGAAAAAAGAAAATTTAAAATTTTCTTGCTCATAAACAGAGATGGAGGAATTCTTAAACAAAATATAAGCAAACCAAATTCAGCAATATATAAACAGATTAATACACCATGATCAAGTTAAGTTTATTTTAGGAAGGCAAAATTAGTTTTACAATAAATAGCAATCAAAATATGTTGCCACGTTACCAGAAAAAAAGGAGAAAAATCATAGAATACCTCAATAGATGCAAGAATAGGTATTAGATGAAATTCAAAGTTCATGTATTATAAAAATTCTTAGCAATAAATAGAAGAGAAGGAAACATCCTTAGTCTATTAACAGCTGTTTATAAGAAAGTTACATCAAAATTAAGGGTGAAAGTTGAACCTTTTTTCTTAGACATAGGCAGGAAGGCAAAGGTTCTTGCTCTCACTAGTTTTATTCAACATGGAATGAAGGGTTTTACTAGTGTAATGAGACAAAGATAAGAAGTAAAACATATAAGGACTGAGAAGAAAGAAATAAAATGGTAATTATGTATGAAAGATATATTTGGGTATGTGAAAGCTATAAATCATTACATAACAATTTATCTAATATTTATCTAACAGATAATTATTAGAATTAATAGGTAATTTTATCCAGGTTGGTAGTTGCAAAACAAATATGCAAAATCAATTTTAATTTTATGTATTAACAAAAAACACATGAAAATTTAAAAAGCTAATTATAGACATATATCCTTTATAAAAGTAGCAAAATATTTCATGTATTTATAATGTACGTGCTACCAGAACTGCTTTAAAACTGTGTTTTATTAAACACATAAAAAAAGGACAACTTTCTGAGGAGGAGGAAACAAACTGGTGGAGGAGTAGCAGACTGAAACAGCATTAGGTCCCACAAGTTCAGCTAAATAGTTATCAAATCATTCTAAACACCTACAAAACCAATAGAAGAGAAGAAGAGCAGCAACTCTAGGAACAGAAAATCGACTACTTTCTGGAAGGTAGGACGCACAGAGAAGTGAATCCGAAGCAATGGGAAGATAAACCTTGGGGGAGGGGCCAGCTCCCTGCAAGTGGCAGAGCAGCAGAGCACAAAATCAGAACTTTTAGGAGTCTGCTCCACTGAGGGATGTTGCTCCAGAGGCTAAGCAGGGGTGGAGCCCTCACGGGGACAGTGTGGTTTCAGGACACGTGGGGTCACTGAAAGATTGGGGGTGTCTGAGTATGACAGAGCTCCCAGGTTTCGGAGCAGGGAAGCTGGCTGTGGAGACAGAGCTGAGGAGCTCACTCCTCAGGGTTACCTTCAATCATGATCCAAGACAGAGTCTGGCCACTACTCTTTGATCAGGGACCCCACAAGTGGCAGATCTGGGAGACTCATCTTCCTGCTCCAGGAGAAGCAGTGCAGCAGGAACTTGCTGGGTTTGGAAACTCAAACAAGGCCATGCACCAGAGAGAGAAACAATTGATCACAGGGCGGGTGAGCACGGGGTGCGGTTGGAGACCATGGAGATGGGAATGATTGAGCTCTTTTCTCTGAGGGCACACTGAGTAGCGGGGCTCCAAGCTCTCAGCTCTTCTGGGCCAGAGATTGGGGGGCCGCCATCTTCATTTCTGTCCTCCAACATCTACAGAAAGCGTTCAGGGAACAAAAGCTCCACGAGTGAACCCAAGCAGATTACTTAGTCTGGTCCCTGGCAAGGCTGGTGTAATTCCACCTCGGGCAAAGACATTTGAGAATCACTGCAACAGGGTTCCCACCCCCAGAAGATCAGCAAGAACATCCGGCTAAGACCAAGTTCACCAATCAATGAGAACTGCAAACTCCAGAGACAGAGGAAAGCAATGCGTAGAATTCATGGCATTTTCCCCATGATCCTTTAGTCTTGCAAATGTGAATTTTTTTTATAAAAAATGTGAATTTTTTTAAATTTTATTTTTCTCTTATTCTATTTTTTTAACTGTTCCTCTTCCCTCTTTTAATGGTTTTTAACTATTTTATCTTAACAATATTAAAAAAAACTTTTAAAATTGTCATTGTTATAGTCATATTTTATCCCTTCATTGTATATAACCTTATCTTTTGTATACATATGGGTTTTTCTTTAAAATTTTGGGATACAATTTCTCCTAATAGATCAAAATATACCCTAAATCTAGCATATGGTTTTGTTCTAGTCTCCAGTCTGATCACATTCGCTCCTCTTTTTCTCTTTTCTCAACCAATTCATCAATTCCTTTTTTAGAATTTTTTTTTAATTTTCATCTTTACAGTCATATTCCATCACTTCATCATGCTTACCCTTCTTTTTGTATATATATAGATAAGTTTGTCTTTAAAATTTAGGAAGGTAGGGGCACCTGGGTGGCTCAGTAGGTTAAAGCCTCTGCCTTCGGCTCAGGTCATGATTTCAGGGTCCTGGGATCAAGCCCCGCATGGGGTTCTCTGCTCAGCGGGGAGCCTGCTTCCTCCTCTATCTCTGCCTGCCTCTCTGACTACTTATAATCTCTGTCTATCAAATAAATAAATAAAATCTTAAAAAAAAATTCAGGATGGTAGTTTCTTTTAAGGGACCAGAATATACCCAAAATCAGTTCTATTCTGGTTTGGTTAGTGTATATTTTGGGGGGGATTTGCCACCCTCTTAGTGTTTTATTATCTTGTTCATATATTCATATCTGAATAAAATGACAAGGTGGAAAAACTCACCACAAAAACAAAGAATAAGAGGCAATAGCGATGGCTATGGACCTAATCAATATGAACATTGGAATGTGTCAGAACTAGAGTTTAGAATGATGATTATCAAGGTGCTAGCCAGGCTCGAAAAAGGCATGGAACATACTAAAGAATCCCTTTCTGGAGAAATAAAATCCCATTCTAGAGGAAAAAAACATATTAAAATCTAACCAAGCTGGGACGCCTGGGTGGCTCAGTTGGTTAAGCAGCTGCCTTCAGCTCAGGTCATGATCCCAGCGTCCTGGGATCGAGTCCCACATCGGGCTCCTTGCTTGGTGGGGAGCCTGCTTCTCCCTCTGCCTCTGCCTGCCATTCTGTCTGCCTGTGCTCGCTCGCTCTCCTCTCTCTCTGACAAATAAATAAAATCTAAAAAAAAAAAAAAAAAAACTAACCAAGCTGAAATCAAAAAAGCTATTAATGAGGTGCAATAAAAAATAGCTCTTACTGCTAGGATAAAGGATGCAGAATAGAGAATTAGTAATATAGAAGACCAAATGATGGAAAATAAAGAAGCTGAGCAAAAGAGAGACAAACAACTACTGGACCATGAGGGGAGAATTCAGGAGATAAGTGATGCCATAAGATGAAACAATATTAGAATAATTGGGATCCCAGAAGAAGAAGAAAGAGAGAGAGGGGCACAAGGTATATGGGATCAAATTATAATAGAGAATTTCCCTAAAATGACAAAGGGAACAAGCATTAAAATCCAGGAGGCACAGAGAACCCCCCTCAAAATCAATAAAAATAGGTCCGCACCCCATCATTTAATAGTAAAGCTTACAAGTTCTAGTGACAAAAAGAAAAGCCTGAAAGCAGCTCAGGACAAGTCTGTAACATACAATGGTAAAAATATTAGATTGGCAGCAGACTTACCACAGACACCTGGCAGGCTAAAAAGAAAAGGCATGATATATTCAGAGCATTAAATAAGAAAAATATGCAGCCAAGGATACTATATCCAGCTAGTCTGTCATTGAAAATAGAAGGAGAGGGGTGCCTGGGTGGCTCAGTGGGTTAAGCCGCTGCCTTTGGCTCAGGTCATGATCTCAGGGTCCTGGGATCGAATCCCACATCAGGCTCTCTGCTCAACAAGAAGCCTGCTTCCCTTCCTCTCTCTCTCTCTCTCTGCCTGCCTCTCCGTCTACTTGTGATCTCTCTCTGTCAAATAAATAAATAAAATCTTTAAAAAAAAAAAAAAAAGAAAATAGAAGGAGAGATAAAAAGCCTCCAGGACAAACAAAAAGTAAAAGAATTTGCAAACACCAAACCAGCTCTACAGGAAATATTGAAAGGGGTTCCCTAAGCAAAGAGAGAGGCTAAAAGTAGTAGACCAGAAAGGGAAAGAGACAATGTACAGTAATAGTCACCTTACAGGCAATACAATGACGCTAAATTCATGTCTTTCAATAGCTACCCTAAATGTAAATGGCCATAATGTCCCAATCAAAAGACACAGGGTGTCAGAATGGATAAAAAAAAAAACAAGACCCATTGATAGGCTGTCTACAAGAAACTCATTTTAGACCAAAAGACACCTCAAGATTTAAAGTGAGGGTGGAAAACCATTTACCATGCTAACGGACATCAAAAGAAAGCTGGGGTGGCAATAGTTATATGAGATAAATTAGATTTTAAGCCAAAGACTATAATAAGAGATTACAAAGGACACTATATCATACTCAAAGGGTCTGTCCAACAAGAAGATCTAAGAATTTTAAATATCTGTGCCCCTAACATGGGAGCAGCCAACTATATAAACCAATTAATAACAAAATCAAAGAAACACATTGACAATAATACAATAATAGTAGGGGAGTTTAACACTCCCCTCACTGAAATAGATCATCCAAGCAAAAGATCAACAAGGAAATAAAGGCCTTAAATGACACACTGGACCAAATGGACATCACAGATATATTTAGAACCTTCCATCCCAGGGCAACAGAATATACATTCTTCTTCAGTGCACATGGAACATTCTCCAGAATAGATCACATCCTGGGTCACAAACTGAGTATTAACTGGTACCAAAAGACTGGAATCGTTCCCTGCATATTTTCAGACCATAATACTCTGAAGCTAGAACTCAGTCACAAGAGGAAGTTTGTAAAGAACTCAAATACATGGAGGCTAAAGAACATCTTTCTTAAAAATGAATGGGTCAACCAGGAAATTAAAGAAGAATTGAAAAAATTCATGGAAACAAATGATAATGAAAACACAACACTTCAAAATCTGTGGGACACAGCAAAGGCAATCCTAAGAGGAAAATATATAGCGATAACTAGCCTTTCTCTAGAAACAAGAAAGGTCTCAAATACACGATCTAACCCTACACCTAAAGGATCTGGAGAAAGAATAACAAAGAAAGCCTAAACCCAGCAGGAGAAGAGAAATCATAAAGATCAGAGCAGAAATCAATGAAATAGAAACAAAAAAAAAAACAGTAGAACAAAACTAGGAGATGGTTCTTTGAAACAATTAATAAGATTGATAAACCCCTGGCCAGACTTATCAAAAAGAAAAGCGAAAGGACCCAAATAAATAAAATCATGAATGAAAGAGGAGAAATCACAACAAACACCAAAGAAATACAAACAATTACAAGAACGTATTATGAGCAACTATACACCAGTAAATTTGACAATCTGGAAGAAATGGATGCATTTCTAGAGACATATAAACTACCAAAAGTGAACCAGGAAGAAATAGAAAACCTGAACAGATCCATAACCAGTAAGAAATTGAAACAGTCATCAAAAATCTCCCAACAAACAAAAGCACAGGGCCAGATGGCTTTCCATGGGAATTCAACCAAACATTTAAAGAATTAATTACTATTCTCCTGAAACTGTTCCAAAAAAATAGAAATGGAAGGACAACTTCCAAACTCATTTTTTGAGGTCAGCATTACCTTGATTCCAAAACCAAAGACCCCATCAAAAAAGAGAATTATAGACCAATATCCTTGATGAACAGAAATGCAAAAATTCTCAGCAAAATACTAGCCAATATGATCCAACAGTACATTAAAAGGATTATTCACCACGACCAAGTGGGATTTATTCCAGGGCTGCAAGTTTGGTTCAACATCCGCAAATCAATCAATGTGATACAATACATTAATAAAAGAAAGAATAAGAACCATATGAAACTCTCAATAGATGCTGAAAAAGCATTTGACAAAGTACAGCATCCCTTCCTGATCAAAACTTTTCAAAATGTAGGGATAGAATGTAGATACCTCAGTATCATCAAAGCCATCTATGAAAACCCACAGTGAATATCATTCTCAATGGAGAAAAACTGAGAGCTTTTCTGCTAAGGTCAGGAACAAGGCAGGGATATCCATTATCACCCGTGCTATTCAACACAGTACTAGAAGTCCTAGCCTCAGCAATCAAACAATAAAAAGAAATTAAAGGCATCCAAATCAGCAAAGAAGAAATTAAACTATCACTCTTTGAAGATGATATGATACTTTATGTGGAAAACCCAAAAGACTCCACTACAAATCTGCTAGAACTTGCACAGGAATTCAGTAAAGTGTCAGGATATAAAATCAATGCACAAAAATCAGTTATATTTCTATACACCAACAACAAGACAGAAGAAAGAGAAATTAAGGAGTCAATACCATTTACAATTGCACCCAAAACCTTAAGATACCTAGGAATAAACCTAACCAAAGAGGCAAAGAATCTATACTCAGAAAACTATAAAGTACACATGAAAGAAATTGAGGAGGACACAAAGAAATGGAAAAATGTTCCATATTCATGGATTGGAAGAACAAATACTGTGAAAATATTTATGCTACCTAAAGCAATCTACGCATTTAATGCAATCCCTATCAGAATCCTATCCATTTTTTTCAAAGAAATGGAACAAATAATCCTAAAATTTATATGGAACCAGAAAAGACCTCAAATAGCCAGAGGAATGTTGAAAAAAAAAAAAAAAAAAGGTTGGTGGCATCACAACTCCAGACTTCAAGCTCTATTACAAAGCTATCATCAACAAGACAGCATGGTACTGGCACAAAAACAGACATATAGATAAATGGAACAGAATAGAGAGCCCAGAAATAGACCCTCAACTCTATGGTCAACTAATCTTCGACAAAGCAGGAAAGAATGTCCAATGGAATAAAGACAGTCTCTTCAACAAATGGTGTTGGGAAAATTGAACAGCCACATGCAGAAGAATGAAACTAGACCATTTCCTTATACCACACATGAAAATAGACTCCAAATGGATGAAAGACCTCAATGTGAGACAGGAAGCCATCAAAATCCTTGAGGAGAACACAGGCAGCAACCTCTTTGACCTCAGTCGCAACAGCTTCTTTCTAGAAACATCGTTGAAGTCAAGGGAAGCAAGGGCAAAAATGACCTATTGGGACTTCATCAAGATCAAAAGCTTTTGGACAGCAAAGGAAACAGTCAACAAAACCAGAAGAGAAGTGACAGAATGGGAGAAAATATTCGCAAATGACATATCAAAGAAAAGGTTAGTATCCAAAAATCTATAAAGAACTTATTAAACTCAGGGCGCCTGGGTGGCTCAGTGTGTTACAGCCTCTGCCTTTGCCTCAGGTCATGATCACAGGGTCCTGGGATCGAGCCCCACATTGGGCTCTCTGCTTTGCTTCCCCCCTCCCCCTCTCTGCCTGCCTCTCTGCCTACTTTTGATCTCTGTCAAATAAATAAACAAAATCTTAAAAAAAAAAAAAAGAACTTATCAAACTCAACACCCAAAGAACAAACAATCCAATCAAGAAATGGGCAGAGGACATGAACAGACATTTCTGCAAAGAAGACATCCAGATGGCCAACAGACACAGGAAAAAGTGTTCCATATCACTCGGCATCAAGGAAATACAAATCAAAACCACAATGAGATACCACCTCATGCCAGTCAGAATGGCTAAAATTAACAAGTCAGGAAATGACAGATGCTGGCAAGGATGCAGAGAAAGGGGAACCCTCCTACACTGTTGGTGGGAATGCAGGCTGGTGAGGCCACTCTGGAAAACAACATGGAGTTTCCTTAAAGTGTTGAAAATAGACCCAGCAATCAATCACACTACTGGGTATTTACCCTAAAGACAAATGTAGTTATCCGAAGGGGCACATGCACCTGAATGTTTATAGCAGCAATGTCTACAATAGCCAAACTATGGAAAGAACCAAGATGTCTATCAACAGATGAATGGATAAAGAAGATGTGGTGTGTACATATATATGCAATGGAATACTATGCAGCCATCAAAAAATGAACTCTTGCCATTTGCAACGATGTGGATGGAACTAGAGGGTATTAGGCTGAGCGAAATAAGTCAATCAGAGAAAGACAATTATCATATGATCTCTCTTATATGAGGAATTTTAGAGGCAGGAAGGGGGGTTAGGGGGCTAACCCTAGGGGTTAGGGAAGGAAAAATGAAATAAGATGGGATTGGGAGGGAGACGAAACATAAGAGACTCTTAATCTCATAAAACAAACTGAGGGTTGCTGGGGGCGGTGTGTGGAGAGAGTGGTTGGGCTATGGACATTAGGGACGGTATGTGCTATGGTGAGTCCTATGAAGTGTGTAAGCCTGATGATTCACAGACCTGTAGTCCTGGGGCAAATAATACATTATATGTTAATAAAAATAATTTTAAAAAATAAAAGCATAAAAAAGTTCAAGAAAAGTATAAATGAATGTTATACTTATGATTGAAGTCAATATAACATGGATATAAATTTTCTACAAATTGATCTATAGAATCAATGCCATCTCAATGAAAATATTACCGGGTGTGTGTGTGTAACTTACCAAGATGATATTATATTTTATACAGAAAGGCTAAATCCAGGATACTTAGGAAACACACAAAAGTGAAGTGGAATTGCTCTGTCAGATATCAAGCCTTATTTTAAGTATTACAAGAAGTAGTTAAGAATGTACAGGATTGACATGAAGATTGACAAATGAGTGAATAGAAGAGGGGACCCAGAAGCAGACTGGCATGTATCAAAGGTGACACTGTAGAGCTGTAGACAAAGGTCAGTCTTCTTAATAAAGGGTGTTTATATAATCGAATGTTTGTATAGATAAAGAGAAAGATAGAAAACTTGACCTCCACTTTATGTCAGACACACAGATCAATTCCAGATAATCGGAAGAACTAAAAGAGAAAGGTAAAACAATACAAATTTTAAAGACAATGTTTGGAAGCATTTTCATAACCTCAGCAAAGGAAACATTTTAAAAAGCAGGGCATGAAAGCACAAACTATAGAAAAAGTTTGAAAATTTGGATCATATTAAAATTACATGTCTTTATCCAGAAACAGCATTCATAGGGTCAAGATGCAAGCCACAGAGTTGGGGAAGGTATTCACTATACCTATAACTCACAAATGCTTCATGACTACAAAATATTAAAGACACATACAAATCAATAAGCATAGATCATCAGAAATGTGGATGAGGCAATTGGAACAGAAACTTTCATAATAAGCTATTCAAAGGGCTAAAAAAAGGTTTTAAAAAATTGCTTGATATTATTAATCATCTGGGAAATGAAAATTAAAACCATTAGAAAATACTACTACATAGTCATGAAAATGACAAACTTTAAAAGTATGCAGTAACATTCAGACCTTCAGGATTTTCTCCCATACTGTTCATGGGAAAGTATATTAGTATAACCACTCTAGAAAATAGTTCAGGATTAACTAGGGTTGAATGTATGCAGGCTCTATGGAATGTATGCAGTGCTACCCTTTGGAGCATAGTAACAAAGGCATGTACATCTAAGCCCGGTGGTGTTGCAAACAAGTTTCCAGAAGCATTGTTTGTACCAGAAAAGATTACATACAACTCAAATATCCATCATTTGGAAAAATAAACAGTAATGTATAGCACCGAAGATACACAAACTACCGTTAATGACAACATGGGTGAGTTTCTCAAGAGTAAGGTTTATGGAAAGAACCCAGTCACAAAATGTTATATAGTGTATAATTCGATTTAAATACAAGTCAAAAGAAGACAATCTTCTACTATGTTGTTTAGAAATGTACAATTAGAAGAAAAAGTAGATCGTGATCATATTTGTTTTTAAGGAAGGGGCATAGAGGTGATGTTTTTGAAATTCTCAATGTTTTAATTCTTGACTCGGTTGTTACTTTTATGGGCATTAACCTCATGAAGATTCTTTAAGGCATATCTATGTCTTGTGCCCTTTCTACGTTAAAAAATATTTTAATAGAAACATTATTTACTATTACAGCAAATAATTGATTAAAATGTCATGAAGATAATAAACATATATGTAATTGATGATATAGACTCAATATGTATAAAGCCTTAACTGAGAAAGATACAAATAAATCAATTATAGCTGGTGATTCTAACACACTCCTCTAAGAAACTCTAATTTCAGGCAGACAAAAACAAACAGTGATTAAATATTAAATAACATCAATAATGTGCTAAAATGAAGATTTCACCCACCATTCAAAGTATTCACATTCTTTTTGAGCATAAGTGAACTTCCTCAAAACTGGATCCTAACTTAGCCACAGAGCAAGCTTTATTAAAGTCCATGTTTCAACTTCATGCAGACTATGTTCTCTGACAGTAACAAAATATAATTAGATATCAGTAAGAGCACATGTTTAAAACAAATATTTAAAGCCATACACCTGGAAATAGATACACATACATAGCATCCCAGGGGAAAGACTTTAATGGGAAAGAAAATCATTTAAAAAAATGTGGAATACTTAGGATTGAATGCCAGCAAAAATGCTGCATGTCAAATTTTGTGGAATACTGCTAAGGCAGTATTTCGAGGGAAACTTGTAGCTTTTGATATAGCCATTAAAGATTAAAAATTGAAAAGAAATTATCAAACCATTTATGGTATATTAAGTTGTGGTTTATATTTCTTTACTCCTCCATATGTCTACACCACTTGCCATGTAAATTTGAAGTTTCTTCCACAAATTGCACAGTGTATTGCTCTGTCCTTTGACTTTGGACCTGGCTACATCATTTGCTTGGGCCAATGAGAGGGGAACAGACAAGAGAAAAGTAAGAGCTTGAAATATGCTGGTACCTTGGGGTTTGCTTTCTTGTGCCCTCTGCTGCCATCATGGTAAGAACATCTTCTGAAGTAGCTACTGGCCCTTCGTTCCAGCCCCCAGAGTGGGACTGGACAGGCTGACCTGAGCCAGCCAGACCCACAGGCTGAAGTAGATCTCCTCAGCCAAGCCCTATCTAGACACCCCAGCCAACTCCAAGAACTAAGTACCTATCTTATTCTACAGTGAGTTTTTGTGGTTATTACACAACAAAAACTGATAGGAAACTCAGTACCTAGAAATAGAGTTGCTGCCATAATGAAAACCTAAAATATGTGGAAGTGGCTTTGGGACAAAGGCAGTGGGAAACTTCTAAAGAAAGCTGAAAGATGTTATTAAAGGCTGACAAATGGCTGTTCCTGTTATGTCCTGGCAATCCACGTGTAAGAGATTTTGCCTTCAGTAACTTGGAAGAAAGAAAGTGAAGCTAACAAGTGTATGGGTTTGGGAAAGATGGTTTATAGTCAGAACGCCAACAGCTTGAGTTGACGGCTCTTAACTGCTAGTAATAAGGCACAATGGAAAAGAGATGAATTCAGTAATAAGCCAATCAGTCTACCTTCTAAATTTAGAGGGGCTATAGATCATTTCCGTTGAAAACTCAGGTCAGATTACAACTAATAAGGATGTTCAGCAAATTCCCAAGTATAAGAACAATATGCAAAATGCAGTAGCATTCTTTTATTCAAAAACGAACAACTCACTGATATAACAGAAAATGAGTGGTATTTGGCAGTAGCTACAAATCTATAAAGTACCAAGATTTGACTTAAAAAAAAATAAGCCTTAAAATATAAACCTTTATGTAGATAATTTTAAAAAATCTCTACTAAAGAAATAAAATATGAACAAAATGGAGAAAGATAATAGGTTCATTGAATTTGATTTATAGAAATGTTAATTATTTCCAATTTAATTTATACATTAAAAAATCTAATAAGATATAGAGGGATCATTGTGAA
This sequence comes from Lutra lutra, assembly GCF_902655055.1. Classification (NCBI taxonomy): domain Eukaryota; kingdom Metazoa; phylum Chordata; class Mammalia; order Carnivora; family Mustelidae; genus Lutra; species Lutra lutra. The sequence continues at coordinate 54,702,592 of NC_062292.1, forward strand.
AACCTGAAAAGCATTTTGAAATTTATGAGAATGAATGCAATTTTCCAAAAAACTCAGAATTTCAAAAATAAGACAGAGTATATGTGGGTGAATGAAAGATGCATTCTCTCAGAAAGTAAGGCAAATTATAAAATTATAGTAATAAAATAATAAAATATAGTATTAATATATACCAATAAAATATAGTAATAGTCTAATAAAATAAACCATTGTGTCAATAACGTATTGTCCAAAGAGCAGAATAAAAAAGAATCAAGAAATAGACTTTTTTATATATGGTAGTTTGGTATAATATAGATGTGACATCACACATTGCTAGGGAACAAGGAAGTTGAGAAATAAAGTTTCTTATATCACATTAAAGATATCCAAATTGATTATAAAAGACATACCTGTGAAATTTATACTATAGAAATAATTGCAAAATAATTAGAAACATATTTTTAACTCTTAAAGCATGAGAATGAAACTGATAAATATGACTTTATCAAAATTAATAATTTCTAGTGATCAAAGGTCAAAGTTACTAGATGGATGACCAACCAGAAGATATTTGCAAAACCTGAAACTGACAGAGATCAATATCTAGAATATGCAAAGAACTCCCATAAATGAACAAGAAATGATAAGAACCCAACAGAAAAAAGAGTTTGCTCTTCATAAACAAGTTATAAATAGTTCACAGAAAAGAGAGCCTGATCTGGTATAAGAATAAGATGTTCAGAGAAGTTTCAGTCAAAACAACAATATATTAATTTTAGGATAATCAAATTAGTAAAAAAGTTAGGAGCAAATAGTATCATATGCTGCTGTAGGAAAATAAAATCCAAACAGACTGCTGCTGGGAGTTCAAACTGTACTAATTCTGTAGAATAATTACTGTTGTGAAAATAAACATACAAATGGTCAATAACTCAATAACCCCCTCTAGGGCATATAACTTAGAAAAATAATTACATTGGTCCATAAGGAAAAACACCCCCAAGATGTTCATTGCATTATTGATTGTATTAAGGAATTGAAAGCAACCTTATCATTCATCACAATGGAACAGATAAAATGTGATATGTGACTTCAGTGGTTTAGTATGCAGCAAATTTTCTCCTAAAACATGGATAAGTCTTAAAAACCTGGTGCAGCGTAAAAAAAATAATAAGAAACAGAACACAGCACAATTTCTGTATATAAAAATTCTTAGGCACACAAACCAACATTATGTATTTTCCATAGATTCACAGCGAGATTTATGGTGGGGGAAAGGAATGAACTTGTTGCCAGGGGATAAGGACCGTATTCCTTGATCAAAGCAATAGGATTAACCCAGTCTTGTGTCCCATATGTCCAAATAAAAAAAGAAAAGATGTATTATCTACTATCCGATTTTGAGAAACTGTTAAATACAGAGCTAATGTTTTAAGATATTAATGCCAGGAGTTTGACAAATTGGATTCCAAAATTTAGTCAGACTGTGTACTAACTAGATGTACAAGTCATTTAACTTCTTGGAGCCTCTTTTTCTTCATCAGTGAGTTGGAGATATTAGTAGTACTTACCCCATAAAGCTGCTGGGAATATTTAATTTTATAATGCATTCAAAGAACTCGTATAGTGCCCAGCACATATGGATGTCCATGACTGCTTTCTAGACAGACCTGTAGTGTGCATAGGCACACAACACTGACTTTGTACTAATTAAGTGCTGCCCACTCAAGAGAAGCTCCCCAAAACAGCAAGTATGTGTCTGGATTCAAAATACCTACATTTTGCCCCTGCCCTAATTACTCTTCAGTCTCAATTAGATTATCCTGGAATCTTAGCCAGCCTCTTTCAAGGGAAGGGAAAAAAAATCTTCAGCATAATGAATACAAGATATTTTCTTATATTACCTAGATTCTAATAATAATCCCTTGAGAGTACATATAGTCCCCATTTACTGAAGTTGAATAAACTTTAGTAACGAGGTCCCATAGCTGGTTAGTGGCAGAGCTGGGATTTGAAACCACGTATAATGGACTCAAATCCACTCATGAAACTAGTAAGGCAAACTGCATCCCTTCATTGTTATCCCCAGTCTACTTCAGCACAACCAAATCTTATTAAACCAGAACAGCAAGGAAGTCCTGTGGTAGAGAATTCTTTCCATGGAAAAACATCATCATATCTAAGCATAATTTTACATCTTATCTAGCCTGATAATTGTTCTCACCTTTATAGTTATTTCTGTGGAGGAAGGGATTTTTGCCATACATATCCTTAGAAATATAGTCTACATATCTGTTTTGATTTGAAAGCATGGAGTTGACACTTTAAGACTAGTCAATTTATTTTGTTCATGAAAGGAAGAAGACCAAGGAAAACAGAAGTCTAGTGGAGATTAACAAACCTCAGATTAATACAAAACGATCTGCAGGTTTTTTTTTTTTACCATGAATATTTAGTATTTTTCATTTGCAATGATATGAAAACACATATTTAAAAGGAAAAAAACCCAACCCTTGTACTAGCTCTAGACCTTGTTTTAGAAACTGCTCTTTTAACAGCGGACAGTTCCTCACTTCCCAACAAAACTGTGAAATTCGACTGAGCATAGCGGATGGCATTGGAGTGTGAATGGTGTGATTTAACGCTCCTGCTAGTCTGAAATGTTTCCCTGTTAGGTCCTTGGTTACCCCTCCCACCAGCTTGTTTGCATCTCCCAAAACCAGCTCTTCAAAGTTCAGTCCCTCATGGAACACATGGGCCTCTGTGATTTTTCACAAAGGTAACAGGCATTTTTGGTAGGGTGAGGCCCCATGTTAAGGTGACTGCATGGAACTTTCATATTAACTGAGCTGCACCGCTGTGGGATCCTTTGCCAAAGCTGCATTGGAGGGCCTTTGGCAAAAATGATCCCAGGAATTCCGTGTATTCTGGGACATTTAATTCTTTTTTAAAAATAGTATTGGAAAAAGTATATATTATGCTCAAAGGGCACTTTAATTCATGCTTTGGTCTTCTGTGCTATTTTATACTATGTTGCTGTTTAAAAATGTTTTTACACACACACACACACACACACACACACACACACACATGATTTATGAGCTTAAGTTTAAAACACTTCTTCCTTGGGGCAAAATTTCTTATAGCCAAAGTTCTGTGGCATGCTGTGGCCATGCAGTACTATATTGGGACATCTTTTCTTTTTTAAGATTGTACAACTGACGGCAGAGTCCATCATTAATCTGGCTGGCATCTGTAATGAAAAAGGGAGTTTTCTTGGTTTTGTTTTGTTTGTTTGTTTGTTTTAGGATACGGACTTAGTCTGCAAATCTCTCGAGAGGCTGCAACGCTAATATTCCTGCAGCCATGGTGTCACCTATTGTAATTTTTCGGCTAATAAACAAATTTGAACTAGCCAGGAATCCTAAATTTTGAGACTAGTTGTTTATCTCAAAGATACTCCAGAGAAATAGTAATGCAGTTCTGCTTTGAATTTAATTTAAACAGGAACAGGCAAAACAAATCTCTATGGAGGACATTTGACAATAATAAAATATTTCTCCCAGCGGGTGAGCTGGTAGCAATTGCATTGTTGCAATCCAAGCTCACGTTTCAGTAGGTCATTACCATCATAACAAGCCCTTGGACCAACTGGCATGGACATGCAACATTGAGCCCCTGATGGGCACATTATTTCAGACCTTTAACTTCATGGAGAACAAGACAAATACTCCTGGGAAAGAGGGATTATATTTTGAAATTCTTTTCTTTTCTGTTTTGTTTCATAATAAGATGAGGGGGGCATTCAATCTGCTGCTACTTGTTTCATTGTGTTTTTTTTTTTCACCCTACCAAGGAGCCCAAGGAGCTAGACTTCCAGATTCGAAATGGCCCAAAACACTGACTGAAGCACTTCAGTATCTACAGGACGGCGGAAATAGCCACTCAGGATGTAAACCATCACGGATGAAACAAGAAATGGAAACAGATCCCTTTGCTTTTCCAGGCTAATCACAAATTAAATTTCACAACCAGCAAAGTGTACCTGAAGTTTTTGCAGAGGCCCAAGAGTGAGACATCCTATCTCCACTCTCATTTCTACCTCTTACTTACTTAAATCTGCCACTTGGAAAATGTAGGGAAGAGAGGTCATTCTGAGAAATAAATTTTGTTCGAATTTTGTTCCTGTTTTTTGTGGGTTTTTAGTTTTTTTCGTGTGTGTTTTTTGGTTTGTTTTTGTAGAGAAAAACAGGTAATTGAGCCACCTAAATTCATTTTAAAGCACATGAAAGGGTCACGTGAGGTTTTTTTTTAAAGGGGATCATGAGATATTCTGCACAAGCTTTTGAGCAGGTATCTCTGCTTTCAGATGGGGCATAACCAGGTGTACCTTGGGAGTCAACGAACAGAATGTGTCCCCCATTTGACTGGGGAAGGATGGATGGGAAGAGAGGACCAGGCTTCTGGAGGTGGAGGGAGGAGAGGGCAGGGTTGGGAGAAGTGGTGCTCAGAACATTCCAGGTGCATTTTATTGGCCTTGTGCTTCACTACAAGGCTGAATTGTTTTGTCATGATTTAAAAAAATAGTCTAGGGACGCCTGGGTGGCTCAGTTGGTTAAGCAGCTGCCTTCGGCTCAGGTCATGATCCCAGCGTCCTGGGATCAAGTCCCACATCGGGCTCCTTGCTCATCAGGGAGCCTGCTTCTCCCTCTGCCTCTGCCTGCCATTCTGTCTGCCTGTGCTTGCTCTCTCTCCCTCTCTCTCTCTCTGACAAATAAATAAATAAAAAATAAAAAAAATAGTCTAAAACTCTCACAAAAATTCAGGGCCAAGGTATGAAAAGTTTTTAATTTTTTAGGATATTTCTGGCCTATTTGGCCAAAAATTTTTTAGAATATTCCAGGGCACATCACAAAATATAAAAACTTAAAGCATCATTTCTCACGTTGTCTTCACATTATAATCACCTGGAGATGATACACATCCATTTTTAAGTAGGCTCCATGCCCAGTGGGGAGGCCAGCATAGGGCTTGAACCCACAACCCTGAGCTCAACATCTGAGCTGAGCTCAAGTCGGATGCCCAACTGACCGAGCCACGCAGGAGCCCCAGGAAATGATTTTTTGAACTGTTCAAAAGCCCAGGCCACAACTAAACCCCGATCTTCAGTGGGTGGGATACCACCGTCAGGAATCGTGAAGCCTCTTCAGGTGATTCTACTCTGTGGCCTAGTTTGGGAACCACTAGCTTAAAGCAAAAAATCCTTTATAAACATCAGGTGAAAATAAAAGGGATCCCTTGACACAAACACATAACCCATCTGTTGGGAGCTATTCATTGTTTCTGTATCAAGAAATAAACATGTTAAAATGTCAAAATCCTGTTTTCTTTTCCTTTACACCTGAGGCATCTCTAATAAACACATCAATACCAGCAAACTTACTCTGTCATAATTCGGAATTATAAAAACCAGCAAGAGAGATCTGGCATTTAAGTTCATAAAAGCGTTTGCGTGTCACTTACGAGGACCTCACTGGAAGACGACAGACAGGCCTTCTCCTGTGAGGTCTGTCCCCTGCATCGTGTGGGCTCCGCCCGAGGACTTTGAAAACAGGGAAGGTAAAGCACCTTGGATCCTACGCTGAGCTACGGCCACTCGAAGGACATGAAGGCAGGAGAAGACCGAGTGATGCTGTAAGCTATAGGGCAGCTTGGTGATTTAGGCAATGTCACGCCCCGAAATCGGATTGCTTTTAGTGGCCTCTGTGTCACCAGCTTGCGCTAGAGAAGCAGCCACCTCGGAGAGGTGAGAAGCACGGTGGGCAAACACAAGGACACGACACTCTCAAGATAGGCCGAGAAGCCCAGAAAGCACGTATTAGCACCTCGGTGATGGTTCCAGGAGGGTCCGGTGGAAGCGCAGCTTGACCCGGAGCAACAAGGGCCGTGACCTCTCCGAGCGCCCAGAGCAAGGGCAGGCCATCTGCTGTCAGCAGCGCTGCTTAACCCTCGTGGAGTCGAAGACAGCTCCCCCTCCTCACGCACACCGATCTAGGAGCGCCGCTGTTGATTTCCCATTCAGGAAATCTGGCCGGCAACTCCGCAAAGCCTGCGGCTCGCTGTCGAGCTCCGTGCAAGCCCATGATTTAATTGTGGATGGAGGGAAATAATAGGTATCTCTAGCAGGTTTTAATATGATCTTAAAATAGGGGGAAAGTTTTCTGTTATGACATTGACATCGAGGCGATGATTTTGAGTAATGCAGGATGATGTGGAGATGCTTTCAGATTAAATAAGAGCTATATAAAGGCTTGTCAGAATGAATTCTAATGTGCCACGAGACACTTTGCATACTCTTAAATATGCAAAACGTCTCTTGGCATCCTAGAATTCATTCTGACAAGCCTTTATATAGCTCTTATTTAAACTCCTACTTTATTTTTAGGGAACAGGTACACTCTTTGAATGGAAGCAACAAAGGGCAGTGTTTATTGATTTGGTTCTCTCGTGGGGGGAACAAAAAGAAACACGATACCAACGAGCAATCAAAAGTGGAAGCTTGTTTAATATTGCTCTACCATCATCCTGAAAGGCATAATAATTTGAGTTACACATCTGAACTGATTGGAGTTACAGAATCATATCTCCTTTTTGCATTTAACAATATATACAATATAAAATAAATACATTTACACAAATGGACATTTGCTGGAGCACACAGTATGGTACACATCACAAAAATATACAATTGATTGCTTTACAGATGTGAAGCCCATCTACAGCTATAGACATGGTTTTATTATTATTATTATTCTTTTTACTACTGGCTATAATGCAACTCCTGGATTATGATAAGCAGTTTAAATTTTTTGTCCTTTTACGATCTTTGCACATAAGACTGCCATAAAATGTTTTCCTAGGCAGGTAAACAGAGACGCTTAAATAATTAAAATACAATCACCAACACCCATTTTCTCTTCTATAAGAAAAATAGCAGTTTTAAATATTTCATATCTTTTATGTTATCATTTAAATGCAAAATAGTGGAATAAATACAACAATCTGATCTGATTGAAACACAAGTGTAACTACAGGTAGTCACACAATCCTATTGCTTTAAATAAGAACAAACCTAAAAGAAGCAAAATAAAAATTTAAATCATATGGCGAAAACATACACTTTTATAACTTTCCAAAACTTCACATTAAGTAAATGGTCTTGCTTGAAACTTGAAAAAACTTACCTCGAGCGAGGTTTAAGATGAGCATTTTGCCCTAAAGCCCGTGCAGTTTTTTTAGATCTACGTTTTAAGTCGTGTTTCCTATGTGTGAGATTCGTGTACTCGGTAACGCCGAGAGTCACTTAAACTGAAAACTAAAATTTGTACTAGATTCTTTTCTCACATCTCCATCTCGTGTTTTCAGTTGGTTGGCTCTGAGTTCTGAAGCCCAAGTACTTTAATGTGATACAGTGAAAACAACGGATATATTGTTATATATTTTTACTTATATATAGTGTGGTTGAATAGTAGCAACTTAAACCCTGCACAAACTTTCTGGAAAATAATCTTTTTAAATACTTACATATATAAATAATCTTATAGAATCAGCACCTTTTGTTCCCAGGAGTTGTATTTTCTGTTGTTATTGTTTTTTAAAGGGATGTGCCAATTTCTGAACTCCTATCACAGCTATAAATTTCAAGTTATTGACCATCTGATGAATTGCTAATGATGATTTATCTAGAATCACACTACAGCCACTTCTCTACTGAGAAACCACAATCTACGATATAGTCCCATATAGCTAATGATAGATACACAGTATTCCTAGCACGAGGCTGATGAAACATCAACCCAAGGTATTTTGTTTAAAGCACACAAAGTAGCAATAGTTTTGGAAACGTGTCCGCACCAAAAAGTTTTGCAACAACACAGAGCTAGTTAATAACAACATCTGAGAGATGGTTGAGTGAAAGCCATATATACAGCATTTAAAAATTAGACTTATCTATATTCTTGAAATATTCAAAGTTTTATTTCTAAGCTATACATTGGTATTCTATAATAAACCATTAGAGAAATTATTCCTTGTTTTGAAAATATTATTATGATTTTGATGTGTTTCTGTTCATAATGAGTACTTGTTTGGAGTTTCAATCTCTTAATTATTATTAGGAAGAACCTTATTACTGGTAAGGAATAGAATATACTACTGTAGTCTCCTGAGGAATTGTACATCCAATATTGTCTCTAATTCTACCCTGTGTCTAAAAGCACACACCACAAGAATCCAAACACCACAAGAAGAACAAGACAACAGTCTTTGAATGCAACATAAAATTCAGAAAAGCACAGCAAACATGAAACATTGAAAAGCTGAACTACATCTCTTTTGTTTGTTAGGATTACAATTTTAATTACATCTGTGTACATAGAATAAGACTGTTCACATAGTACAGGGAGCAGCTACTAACACTGGTCCATTGGTATAGCATTTGATGGAGGTTACTGTTTATTGGTTATTCAGCGACTGTAGATTTCGGGGGCATCTAATTGATTTCTTCATTAGATTACACCTCTTAACAGTCTGGAACCTGACTGACTTTCTTGCTGTGACAATACTGGTTGAAAAAGCACACATATTGGCTTAGCTCTTGGTAAAAACTGCAGCTTAATTTAAACAAACAGTCCTAAATGAATCAACTCATAAAGATTACGTTTTAGAATTTGGTCAGGCGTCTGCTGTCTTTGATGGTTTTGGGTTTTGTTTTTTGTTTTCCCCAAATTCTGGCATTTGCCTTATTGCCTCTTAAATGAATACTGGCTCACAGCTCCTTCCGAGACAAGGTCTGTAACTCTGCAAACAGGCAGTATCTCGTTCCTAACCACCACGGCAGCTAGAAATCCTATGGCAACTGGACCTCCCAGGTAGAGAGGTGCACTCCTGATCATTCTACGGATCTGTACTCCGTGTGCGGTGCTTTCTACACGTGACCACTGGAGTCACGGCAGGTGTAATCTAATCCTTTGTGTCAGTGAACATTTAGGGAAACTGGAGCTCGTGTAAGAAACTGATGCTTGGGACCAGACTGGCACACAACATAAATTGCATCCGTGATAATATGCACCTTCCCTTCAACTATTGCTTGAGTAAGTTAAATTCCCATATTAATAAATGGCTGAAAAGTGGTAAAGCTGGTACAAAAAAATCTCCATTTGTAAGAAGAAACAAAACATTTTTTAAAAATCTTCCTTCAGGATTCATTTGTCCTTCATTATTGTTCATAATTGTTCAAAGCCAGCACAAAATTGCAGTATTCTTATTTCTCTTTAGTATTGCATGAATGAATAAAGCTTAAACTATTCCCTGAAAAAGTTACATAGTAGCTAAACTAACAAATACCTGGAAGACTTGAAAAAACAATTAAGGAATCAAATGGCTGTAACTGATCTAGATGGAAAAGCAATGAGAAGAAGCAGCCGATGCCACGTTGCTTAAGTCGTCTAATTAGCGGCTGCTCCCGTGAAACCTAATACTGCACTCAGTCAATGTGTCCGTGTTGCACTGTACTTTTAGGTACGATGGTTCTCTCTCTTTGATTCCTTAGTCATTGGGGACGTTATGGTTCACAACAAGCTCACTGGTATCCATATTATGGATCTCCATCCTTTGGCAGGGCTGGCTTTTCTCTCTCTTCAGTTAGAGACCTCTTTTAAAAGTTCAGCAGCAGAAGGAAGGAAGGAAGGCAGGGAGAGAGGGAGGGACAAAGGGAGGGATGGAGGAAGGGAGTAGGACAATTCCCTTACAACTAAAGATATTTTCAATTTAGGAGAGAGGGGAAGGACGGGAAAAGAGAAGGAGGTGAGGAGGAGGGAGGCAGGACAGAAGGAAGGAAGGAAATAAAGGAGAAAGGGAACCGGTAATGAAGGAAACTGAGAAATGAGGGAGAGGACAAATAAGGGAGAGAGAAAAAAAAAAAAAATTAGGAGAGAAGGAAGGTGAGAAAAGGGCCAGAGAAACTCATCAGGAAGATGTGGAGGAATCTGAAAGCTGCTTCATAGTCTTGCTGCTAAATGATCAGTGCAGTCCGTTGATTTTTGATGTTGGTAACTAAACTCTATGTTTCTTCGACATCACTCTGGGGTTGATTTTCCCTTTTTCGGCGTGCAGGACAGGAAGGCCCAGGGAGCTTTTAGTCAGACCTTGGCCTCTAGCATTTCCAAAAAAAGTTTGTGCATGGGGACTTTGCCTTCCAGTTTGATGTTGTAGAAGTGCTGCACGGCCTTGGTGGAGGTCTGCCTCAGCAGCGGCAGCGTCATCAGCATCTTGCCCGCCCGGCGCGGGTCTTCCATGTGCTGGCCGGCCTCGTAATCCTGCAGCGCCTCGTGTAAGACGTCCTGAAGTTTCTGGACGGCCTCCCCATCTTCTATGTGCATGGAGTCTGGGCGACAAAGCAAAACACGGAATCAGGTCACTAATAACCAAAACCGATTTGGGGGAAGTTAACATACTATACTTGAACTTCCCGAGGCTCTAAGCTGTGATTTGCTCTGAACCATTTCCAAAATCTCTACTTTTTTCTAAATTTCCCTACAGGAGATGATTTCTAATATGGATTTAAAACACAGAAATTACTGCCAAAAAAATGCATTATTTTAAAGTGCAGGTTTTCTTTCCTCCTAAGATGGAGCGATCAGAGAAGAGTTGCTTTTAACAGATGGCAATCTTGGTTACTTTATTCATTATCTCATTCACATATTTTTTCACCCATTCAACAATTATCAAAGGTCATCTATTAAAAGTATTATTCTAAGTGCTATGGAGGAAAAACATTGTCTAAAATTATGATCTTGTCCTCAAAAGGCCTGTATTTCCCAAAAGGAGAAAAAAAAAAAAAAGGAAATGACCGAGGTTTTAAGAACTCAGTATAAATACACGGAATTTAACACTACATTCAGGTGTAAACTCCACAGAAATCACAACAAACTGCTTATCCTTTCAAGATTTTCAGTGTACTGGTAACAGTTCATTAAAGCATCCTTATATAGTCTGCTTCTACTGAAAAACAAATGAAGTCTTTAGATTAATGAGTTCTGAAATATCTTTCACATTTGTGAAGGTGAACTTTGCCCTTAAGTGACTCATTTAAAAATCTAATTCAATCAAGAAAGGAAAGGGTTAACAGGGTTGTCACAATTATTCTTTTGAGAAATGTGAGATGTGGGGGAAAAAAGAAAAGTTACTGCTCTAGCTCTAAAACAGACACTTAATTATATACAAGTTTGAATCATTTAGCACGTTTTATTGATTCTGATGACAGTTTATCTGTTAATTACACATAATGGAGTCTTTGGGGGGATTCCTCATGTTTAATAATTCTTGTTCTCTGAGAATGCAGAGCTCTAAGATATATGTAGTTAGCCTAATGTTTCATATAATTCAAATATCAGGTCACATGTACAAAAAGAGAAAGGAAATGTAATTAAAAATCAAGTGACTAAACATGATAAAAAAAATCACGGCGATGTAATTAAAAAGGCTAACAGCTATAATCAGGACCATATTTAAAAACTTGTTTGTGGGACGCCTGGGTGGCTCAGTTGGTTAAGCGGCTGCCTTCGGCTCAGGTCATGATCCCAGCGTCCTGGGATCGAGTCCCACATCGGGCTCCTTGCTCAGCGGGGAGCCTGCTTCTCCCTCTGCCTCTGCCTACCACTCTGTCTGCCTGTGCTCATGCTCGCTCCCTCTCTCTCTCTCTAACAAATAAATAAAGAAAATCTTTAAAAAAAAAAAACTTGTTTGTATTTTGTTGTTTTTTTCCTCTTACATTGTCATTTTGAAATCGTTTCACCACATCGTTAATAAACTGACCACTGTTTACGTGAGGGGTTAATGACACGTTTCTTGAAAAGAGAAATACAGTGGCTTGGGAGCTTTTACCACTCAAGACTCAACTCCTACTAGTTGAACCGAGAGGAGGAGTTCTTCCAGGTTGTTAAGGTTGATAGTGTCCCTGGTGTGGAACTCAGAACATTTCTCAACACACAAGCTAGCCTGTCCCTATGGATTGATCCTACCCAGGCTTCTCTCCACTCTGGCCCCTTTCAGCATGACAATCCCATCCACTCCCTATGTGTCTTCTCACAGCAACGAGCACGCATCATTTCCAAAGATGTCTATCAGCGGGCAATGTGAGTGAGGGAAAAACTGTCATGGAAATCACAATGTGCACTGAAAATTTTTTTTTTCCTATTTTTCTTCTGAAATGCTATCTTAAGGGAAAATGGTGGGTCTGGAGTCACACGAATGGTGAGCGTCCCAGGACACAAAAAACTGACTTTGCACATGAGGGAAGGGAGATAAGGTGGACTTACCCAATTTGACCTGGGACTCAAAGCACTCAAAGTGAAAATGGGAACAAATGGATGGGGAGAAGAGAATTGCATCTTTACAAACAATATTAAAACAAAATAACTATCTTCCCACCAGACGCCCCCACCAAAAGAAGCAAAATAAATATAATAAATAAACCACATATTAAGTACCTGTTTGGGGTGAGGCTTCTACTTCTTTGTGATAAGCACTTTCTGAACACTGTGTCCCCTCTCTTCTCCCAGCTGCTGTAAGTCACGTGGCACCGGGAGGGTCAGAGTTGGGCCTAACTCGGGTTTCTTTGTATCAAAATATGCTGCTAGAATGCATACCACTGCAAGTGGCATTTACCTTGCTTTCCCCCCAAAAAAGTTAAAATGATCTTCTGAGTCCATCTTATTCAAACTTCGATCATCATCAAGGATCTGCTCTACATTTCTGGGGCTTCTGGGTGACTCAGTGGGTTAAAGCCTTGCCTTCAGCTCAGATCATGATCTCAGGGTCCTGGGATCGAGCCCCGCATGGGGCTCTCTGCTCAGTGGGGAGCCTGCTTCCCCCTCTCTCTATGCCTGCCTCCCTACCTACCTGTGATCTCTCTTTCTCTATCAAATAAATACATACAAATAAAATCTTAAAAAAAAAAATCTCTACGTTCCTAAGGAAGACATTTCCAGATGTATGTAGAGCATTCTATTTCACAAGGGACAGAACTAATCCTTACAAATGTCTTCTTCAGATTTTTTCCAAATCTGTCTACAACTCCTGTCCTTTGGTCCTGGTTCTAAATACTGGAATGATACAGAATAAATGTCCCTCCTCTCTATGTGGATCTTTAAACGCTTGAAGTGAGCTGCTGAGCCACCTCAGCCCCAACTCCAAGCCTTGCCTTCCCCACTACTCTGGCCCGGCAGGAGATATATTATAGGATGTCACAGGAAATGAGGCGAGAACAAATAGCAGAGAGATACGCTCACAAACAGCAATTAAGACTTCAAACTATTCTTTAAAGGCTGTGATTTAGCTTGAGAGAGTTAAAAATGATTTAATCAAATTACTATGATAATTTAACTTCCCATTTACAGAAAAGATTCTAACTCATTTTAGCTTTACCCATTCTCGGATCTGCTAATACTTTAAATGCAAACTCACTAAATCTGAACTATTTAATTAGACCATGATTCAGCTGGCAGACTGCTGAAGAAAATATTAATCTCCATTAGGGATCCTAGTTCAAGTTCTGGCTCTATGGCTTTAATCGCTGTTTGGCTCTTTGGTCTATATGTATACATTTATGCTAGGCTCACTAGAACTGCATTAATTTATGTAATTATTTAGCTTTGATTGTTGGAGCTGGTTTCTTTTTAACTTTGTGTTTTAAAGGAAATGGTCCCAGTATTTGTGCTAATGAAAACCAGTGAAACTTAATCATGTGACTCATAGGCTTATGAACTAAGTAGACACAGTAAACCTATACATTAAAAACACTGGGTGAATGGTTAAAAACAAAGATGTTTGGGCCCAAGCCCAGACCTATCAATCAGAAAATTTTAGCTAGATCCTAGGTATCATCCATATTTTTAAAAATCTAGGTGCTTCTACGGTCAAGCCAGGGTTGTGAACTAAAAACCAGACTGCTATTCTAAAAGAATTCAGATTTCGGGGCACCTGGGTGGCTCAGTGGGTTAAAGCCTCTGCATTCGGCTCAGGTCATGATCCCAGGGTCCTGGGATCGAGCCCCACGTCCGGCTCTCTGCTCAACAGGGAACCTGCTTTCCCCTCTCTCTCTCTATCTGCCTCTCCACCTACTTGGGATCTCTGTCTGTCAAATAAATAAATAAAATCTTAAAAAAAAAAAAAAGAATTCAGATTTCAAAAGATAACCAGTGTTCACGGGAAGCATGTATTGTCACCCACATATTACATTTCAACACTTAATAATAAAATAGAACCCCTTCATTAAATTCCAATATTTTATTCTGTGAAGTGGGATCCTAAAGGAACATTGTCTAGTTAAGATCATTTACTTTGGGAAGAGAGCTAAATATCCTAATACCTACAGTTGCAGATTTGGTGAGATGCAGAATTTTTGTAGTTTACCTGAAAAAAAAAAATGCCCTTCTCCATGGTAAAAATTTTTAACTATTGTGGGCATGGATGGGCATAGCTGCTCCAGAACACCCAAATCATATTTGGGAACTGTCATTAGGACTTGCAGCTCCCTCTTGGCAATACTTTCTCAATGGTGCCAAATCTTATTTTGCGGGTGGAACTGAATATTAAAAATAGACAAAGCATATTCAGAGTCAAGTCTAGTATATAATATAAACCAATGCTCAGAGGAACCCAAGTGTTGATTTTTTTAGTGTTTGTAAATTGCCTACATGAACAGGGATAATAAGGGGTGAGCCGATGGGACTCATGGATCACTGAGGAAGGAAGTACAACATGATGGGAAATAGAGAGAAGTGAGCAAAAGTCTATTTTCTAAAAGATAATTCGATCTCAAAATTTCTATATGCAATATATAAGGAGTCTAACCAAGCGATTCTCTGGCTCCAATTGGCTGGGTACTGAGGAACGTCGGTTGACTGTGATGCAAACTAGCTCTTGATGGACATCAACCACTGACGCTAAATTTCAAAAAATGGTGCCAATCATAAACTTTCTTGGAAGATGGCAGTGGAGGTGGCAAGATATTTTAATCTTTCCAAATCTGCACATAAAAAAACCAGAACAACAAGATGGCCAAACTAAAAACCTACAGACAATACTCACAAACAAAACTAAGTGACAAGGTATCCCCAAGACACACACACACACACACACACATACACACACATACACACACACACAGAATCAGGATTGTGGGTGTCCCTAGCTCTGTCCACTGAGAAAGCCTAGGAAGGAGGGCAAGCTAGGAATTCAATCCTGAGCAATGAGCAACCTAGCACCAGCTTATCATTAGATTCCAGGCTTCGGCCAGGAAATATTTAAGGTAAGTATGGAACATCTTATACTACATAGAAAGGACACTATGTACAACTACTAATTATTCAGAAAGATTCCAGAAGCCAAACTAAAGAGACTCCCAAAGACCCCAAATGGAACTATTCTAGCTTCCTAAAGGATTATAACTGCAATTGATTGAAATCCACTAATAGGGATGCTTGGGTGGTTCTGTCGGTTAAGCATCTGACTCTTGATTTCAGCTCAGGTCATGATATCAGGGTTGAGACTGAGACCCGTATCAGGCTCTGCACTGGGCATGGAGCCTGCTTAAGATTCTCTCTCTCCCTCTCCACCTCCTCCTGTACCCTCCGCTTGAGCTCTTTCTCTCTAAGAAGAAAGAAAGAAAGAAGAGAGAAAGAAAGGAAAGAAAGAAACCCACCAGATATGTTTAAATACATTTGATTATAATGACATTTTAAAAAGATAGACATCAATTCTTTATTTTGAAAACTGGTGAATGAAAGGAAAGAATCAAGCTCCTATATAAACTCCATCATCAGTCATCAGTAAGAGATGAGAGAAAGCATTACTTTATGTAAGTATTCCAATGACTGAATGTAAAAAAGAGATGACAAAAATCACAGATCAGGGGCACCCGGGTGGCTCAGTGGGTTAAAGCCTCTCTGCCTTCGGCTCAGGTCATGATCTCAGGGTCCTGGGATCGAGCCCCACATCGGGCTCTCTGCTCAGCAGGGAGCCTGCTTCCTCCTCTCTCTCTGCCTGCCTCTCTGCCTGCTTGTAATCTCTGTCTGTCAAATAAATAAATAAAATCTTAAAAAAAAAATCACAGATCATCATTTTGCGACCCCCAGCGATGAATGGATTTAGGTAATGAGCGTCAACAGCTGCTCACAGAACACAGAGACAACCGGACACATGAGCCTCCCCATGAAGAGCAAACCACCTACAGGTGTCACAGGCATTGAACCGGGGTCTGATTAAGTCTCTGCATCCAGCTGTCAATTTGCATAAGATGCAAAGGGCAGAGAGACATGATGAACCGCTCTGAGAGTACGCAGTCTGTAACGTCCAGAGTGGTGGGAACTCTGCAGGTCAAATGCCCTGGCCTCTTCAACAGAGAAATTGTAAGAAAATGAAAGTGGAAGATCAACTTTTAGATTAAAGGAGAGTTAAAAACTCCATTAATGGGGGGGGGGAGGATGGGCAAGACTAAACTCTCATGTCTGAGGTACACATTTGGTGATAAAGCCGTAATAAAACATAAGGAAGGGATAAAAACCACAACAGGCTAGTGGTTACTCTGGGGGGCAAAGGAGGGTGGTGAGATTGGGACAAGACACACGGAGGGGTTTCTACAATATCTCACAAATTTTTATTTCCCATCTTTGCTCATATGGCCATTGTGGCAGACTGCAAAAATGGCTCTGAATGTTACTTCTCTGGCAAAGCACACTTCGCAAGTGTGAGTCAGGATCTGCTATGCGAGATTATCCTACATTATCCGGGAGGGTCTTCAATGAAGCCAACAGTATCTTTGAAAGAGAGGCAAAGGAAGAAGGCGGCAATACATGGTGCTATGCTGCTGCCTTGGAAGATGGAGGACATACTATAGCTCAAGCAATGCAAGGAACGTCACTCTAGAAGCTGGAAAAGGCAAGGACACATGTCCTCCCCTAGAGCCTCCAGAAGGACCGCTGCCCAGTCTATATCTAGTCTTCAGCCTTGTAAAAAATGCTTATGGACTTCTGACCTCCAGAATAAGTATATATTGTTTCAAGTCACCAAGTTGTGGCAATTGGTAAGAGCAGCCACAGAAAACTAATACACTCATTAAGTTATACTTTTGGGGTAGGTTTGTGTGGATCTTTCTTTCAAATATATGTTTTATTTCAAATTAAAATGGTGAGAGGCAGAGACAGAGAGAGAGGGGTAGTAAGACTTCCAATGGAATGGTCCCTTCTAGAAAGCACTGAATTAGGCAGAATTCTGAGCAAGGTGGTAGAAACACTTGGCAAAGTGCCAAGAAAGCTCTTCACATACCAACTAGGAGGTTGGATCAAAAGACTTCTTAGGTCTTTCCTAATGCAGAAAAGTTATACTTCTAATGTTGGAAACAGTGATAACAACTCTTATTATGTGCTTAACCATGGCGAGAACAGAATGATTTTACAGGTACCCACTGAGATACACTATCTTCTTCGTTCTAGCTCTGGCTATGAAGCCAGATCTCGAAGTTTATACCAGACCCCAAATTGTTCCCGTACTGTATTTATATTAGGTGTTGAACCACAGATCCATAGCCCATAGTGTCTTTCCTCCTGGGTTCCCTCTCATAAATCCCAAGTTATTGTTACCATTATTCTGTACCCTTGCATAATCAGAATTCCCTGCTAAGAAACTCTTTTATTTCTCTACAAGTACTCAAGGCTTCTCTCTCCCTCCAATATCTAACACTTATCCAGGAGCTTTCTAACTCCTTCTACTCGAAGTGATAAAGACAATTATACTCAATAAGTGAATGTTGAGGGGGAACCTAGGTGGCTCAGTAGGTTGAGCACCCAACTCTTGATTTTGGCTCAGGTCATGATTTCAGGGTCCTGAGATCAAGCCCCACCTCTACCCTGTCAGGTTCCCTGCTCAGCATGGAGTCTGCTTCCTCCTTCTCCTCAGTCTCTGCCCACCCCCCACTGCCGCTCATGGGTGCACACACACACTCTCTCTCTCTCAAATAAAAGAATAAATAAATCTTAAAAAAAAAAGTGAATGTTGATAGCAACTTGGGTGGTAAATATTTCAATCTTCCACAATATCATAAATGATCTGTACCATGCTAATGACCTTTTTATAAGGGATTAGTCATTATCTTACAATCTATAAATGGAAATATTGTTATATTATGTCATTCCCTAGAAGTAAACCAATTGCAGAGTATTTATGTGTTTATACCCAGCTGAAAGCAAAGACACTTGGGGCAAATATTTCTTACACTATGTCAAGGCATAGCGATCATTGAATGTGATGAGAAACATCTGACAACCTACCTTTACTTTTTACATAAAAATTTGAGATATCAGCACATTTACAAAATTCAAGGGTTACATTAAATAAAACCACCACCCATTTCAACTCAATTACAACGTCTTAAGCAAAATTAAAACAATCCAAACAGTGATGGCAGATTTGAGCAAAAACCAAAGAAAAGTAGACTAGGAGATGGAAAAACTATAATTTTGATTTCCCAGAGAGTATTAATTATGGTTTGGTCTGGGTAAAAGTTAAATATATAAATATCTACCTGCTGCAAAAGATCTGCCCATACTTATTTCTTATTAAATCCTACCAAGATAGTAAACATTTTGTCTCCAGATCTTTTTTTGCCATTTTTAAGAGTAGTTTTATACTACTGGAACTCCAAGGAGACAGCAAGATAAAGTGAGTGCAAAATTCTAAACTAAATTAAGAGTACTAATTTTGGTGGGCAGATGTAAAATTGCCAATCTACTTATTTGTGGAATAAAAACAGCTTACTGATAGTGAGGAAGAGAGGGTCCAACCCTCTGCCTCATAGTGGCCACACACCTTCATCAGCTTGCTTCAGTTACTGCAAAAATGCTATCGGCCATGTCCATCTCACAGGAAATAAAATGAGATTTCCCTAGCAAAAGCTAAAAAAAAAAAAGAAAAAGAAAAGAAACGTCTACAGAAAGATTCTTAAAAAAGGATAATCGCTTGATCAGTATCTAAAACTCTGTCTAGAATATCAAAATCAGCAAATTTAGTCAAAATTTCAATAAAATTGTGTTTGATGGCTCAAGAGATATTAAGGTACTAAAGAGGTTTTTCACTTTTATACTAATTATTCAGATCCATGAGGATGCTAATATTTCTATATTATAAATTTAGCATTAATACACACATAACCACATACAAAATGTACAACCAAACTCACTGCCCTCACTTAAAAGTCACTGACATAAAAATTTTAGGCCACTTAGTGATATGAGCCATTATATAATTGACCTGCCTCATGTTACAGATGAGAAAACAGTTATGTGATTAAAGCATACGTTCTTAAAGGAAGTGGAATTTGGAATTGGAAAGTAGGGGCAGATGTCTCTTTTTAGGTAAAATGCGTATCTGTACAGTACACAAACAGATACATAACATTTTCATGATATTAATATTTCATTGGGGGCTTATTAAGAAAAAAATATCTAAGAAGGCTACCCCGAGGGAGAGATAATGAAAAAAGACTGAAAAACATGAGGCCAAACTTACAGGACTAAAGATGGCCCTCATCCCAGTCTCCTACAGTAATCAGAAGCTTTCTCTCCCTTGAAATTATATCACGATTCTACACATCAAACGTTTGTTCTCAAGAACAAAATACTGTCAGGATGTGGTTCTAATTACCTACATTTGAAACTGATGAGCAAAATATTACTCGCAGCTTCCTACCAACAGACGCTATTATTCTACAAGCATGGTGTAGGAATAGAAGAGAAAAGTCAGCTTTAAGCTGTAGATGCCGTTTGGTCTTGAATGAGTTGGGCTCACAGGGCTCCAGGGTGGGGGCAGGGCTGGTGACACCACTTGGGAGGAGTGGCAGCTGTGAAGCTTGAGGGCCTTGTGAGCCAAAGAGAATGACCCGGACTAAAAGCAATTCTCACTCTTAAACTGCTTTAGTCTTCCATATATAAAAATGAGTCTACTTCCTTGGGGCCAGCAAAATAACTTCAAACAAAGTCTTAAGCCTAAGAATCAATAGGCCCAAACCGAGACAAGAGAATCCCATGAAATACTCTTACCTAAAACGCATGTAGTAATATTTCACTAAATTTTCCAATAAAGACATAAAATTCATTACAGAATCCTAAAACTCCCCAAATGGGAAGAATTCTAGAGAGGAGTCTAACTTCTTGGTGTTTGATGAGATAAAGGGGCCTAACAATTACAAAGTTAACATTGTGATGTAGATTTTCCTTTTTAAATTCAATGGCACAGAGACAGATCAGGGAGGCAACAATTGCCGAGGAGCTAGTTGGTGTGCAAACTTAAGAAAGTATATAGTTTAAGTGAGCCTGTGAGTTTCTTACCTTCAAAAATAATTGGGACAAAATACCAAATATTTGAATGTGAAAATGACAGTATTAGTTCAAAATATATTGGGTTTGTTGTTGTTGTTTTTCCCCCATATCCTTCAAGATAGGGAAAGTAGTTCCAGTGGTGTTCCTGCTGTTGTAAGTATTCCTGAGTTCACATATACCAGAAACAGAGGTACAAAAATATACGACAGCTATTACCGAGAAGACGATTCCCTGTTTCCTGAGCATAAGCATAATATTAATAATTATTGAATAAAGACAGATGTTTAAAACAAGCTGAAATTTAGATTAATGAGACATTGCTTCTTAACACCTACAGTCATACAGGGAATGCTAAGATATCTACAAAAATAACTCTAAAATAGATTTTTTTTTCCCCCACAAATTCTGAGATCTCTAAATACTGAAAGAAAAACCATGAGCTTTTTAGGGTATCTTTGAAAACATTTTTCATACTCATGTATTTTTGAGCAGTTTAAGAGTCTCTGGAACTAAGCAAGAATGAATCTATAACTTTATTGCTGTCATCCAAGTAATGGTCAAAAATGGAATAAAATAGCATCATACTGACAGTACGAGAAAAAAAAAAAAAAAGATTTTCTGAGTGGTCTATCCCCTGCTAACATGGTGGGGTTTGGGGTTGGAAGCATGAGAAAAGGGTCATATTTATACAGCACGAGAGAACTGGCACAGTTTAGACATCAATATAATCCTTAATCTTTTCTCCGTTATTATGGACTCTGATTCAGTTAAATTTTCTTGATTTTTGAAGAGCTAAAAAAAGTTGCAAGCACTTGCAGAGTAACTTTGTGACACGGAGAAATTTCCTGAAAGAAATTAAAGTTACTCAATACCAGTATAAGAGAAAAAAGAGGGCCAGTTAACTAGTTCTGGCTTTAAACCAGAAAAGCAAACTAACTAGTTCTTTAAAGACTTTCTAATCACCAGTCATTGCTCTAAAGTAGGTCACTTCCTCCTTCCAACAGCGGAGTCCGTGGGATTCAAATATTTACATATCAAAACACTAATGATTATACTTCTATACAACAGACAGAAATGCTGCTACTAATTAATTCGGGTACTCTAAATTACAATAGCCATAAAGTATATATCTAACACCTAAAATGATAAGATTTTAGCAATCTTGATCAAGTTTTAGCGCTGCTCAGCACTCACAATTAGTTAATACTTTTAAAAAGCATTATGTAATATAAAAGATATAAAACATGCTTGCTGGGTTTTAAATATAATTGGCCAAGTACATGTTTTCAATTAGAATCACTATACAACCACCAAACAGAAATTCTTCCCAAAACCACTGCTACAGAATTTTTCATCTGATGATGAGAGATGATATAATGTGAAGTCCTTGCAAACTATCAAATTCTCGGGAAATTTCTCTCCCATCTCCCACTTTGGTCTTCTACAGAGCCAGAGGGGGTATGTGAGATGTCTGCATCAACAGTGCCACTTGTCATAAGGAATCCTAGATTACAGTTTCACAGGGGAGGAGGACAAGGGGGGGTGAACGGTGTGGTCAGCAATTAAAAGTATGCAATGCTAAACTCCATTATGAAGACAAATAGGAAAGTACAACTTCATTGTTGAAAACAATTTCCCTCCTATCAGTCCAAGGATGCACGCATCAATATTGTAGATGAACTGTTAATTACAAAATCAATTAAAAATTATTTCTAAAAACAGTCACGCGTCCCCGGCTCTCATGGGGGCAATTTGGGCAGAAGGGTCTCATCTCACTAGGACCGCGCCAAATCACAAAGTCGTCATCCACAAGTAAGCAAAAGCAATCTGGTTTTTCATTTTTCAGCGCGGCTGAGCCCAGCCTGAGATTGATCGTCACATATGGCCCCAGAAAACAAACTGTCAATACCTTGAATGCTGCAGAATTTGAACAAATAGCCATCCGCCCATTCAAGCCACTCATTGCATCCCATTTAACAGATTTTATTGACAGTTTCCTTCTTGTAATTAAAGGGAAAACTACTGGCCAGCAACCAAGATAAAGTTCAAAGATAGGGTCAAAACAAAAGCAGATGGAGGGGCACGGTGTGACTGTCAATGGTACACAGCATCAGAGTGTGTTATTGACACGCAGGTATCTAAAGATCGGCACGTCATTAAGGAGGGATCTATCCGGAACTATATGCAAATGCCAAAAGCGACTTAAGACCACAATAAAGCGGTAGTAGAGGCACAAAGGGAAAAACAACAAAGCAGCAACGATTTTTACTTATCAGAAGTTGCTATTTTAGTACATTTCCGTTCAAATGTAAAGACTGTTTATTCCCATAATTCTGCACCCTCACTGCATAGGTGGTACCTTTCAGAGAAATACTCCAGCAGAAGTTGCCTTCTACATAATTCCAGAATACAAGAAAACTAGAGTATTCGATAACCAAAATAAAAACAACACTATGTATGTTTTTCCAATTGCAAAATGTTCATTTATGAAGGGGACGTACCCACGGTGCACCCTTTTTTCACCTGTGCCTACAAGACAATGGAGGTAACGCTGTCCTGAGAGCTCCCATTTACCCTACACGTTAGGAAATGCACAGGCTGTAAAAAGTTTCACCGCTTTCAATAAACAAATATAATAAAAATAATGCAAGTGGACTTTTCTTATTTCTAACTTTTCACTAGAAAGCCGTAATGACTATAATTTTGCTGTCTCATACAAAACTTAAAACCGGGTTTAGCAAATCTCTGAAGAAGAAGTCGAGGGAAGGGTAAAACTGAAATATTAAAAAATGCAACAACGACCATGTTAGTATGCCAACCTGAATTAGCAAGAGCTATGGCTTTGAGGGTGACAAATTCTTCTTTCTCCAGCTTCATGCTCTTGTATTTCTTTACCAGCTGCAGGATAGCATTATTTAGGTCAAGAAGGCCTGCTAACTTGGACTGGTCTTCATCCATTATATAATCATCTGCATAGACAAGTTCATCCTCAAATGAAAGAGATCGGTATACGACACCAAGGATCAAAATTTCCATCCAAGCACTCTGCAGAAGGCTCATCTGGTCCGCCAGGGACAGTGTGGAGAAGCCTGCATGGGAAGATGGGCAGATCAAGTTACTTTAAAGCCATAATTTCATAATGCAACATTAGTTTCATATGGTAGTCAGCTTCTGCATCAGTGCTCAAAATTATGCTGAGCTTTGATGAGATGCTCTTAAATTTTCCCCTGATCATTGTGTGAATGGCAAAGTAAAAGTCACAAACCAGTTCAACTTGTTGGTGTCTTTTTTCCCTAGGTTTTATAGACACAGTTGAGGTAGATAGAACAGAAAAGTAGGTTTGTTTCTTTCATTTCAGAAGCAAAGAGTATGTAGTCTTTAGGTATAATTGATGTCTGGCTACAGTTTTTATAAATGTCTTTCAGGAAGTCAGATTTTCATCCATTTCATCTCTAAAAACTACTATTGATAAACAACAGGAAAATTAAAAAAAAAAAAGAGCTCCCAAATAATAGAAAACAAACAGTGTAGCCTCACCCTGTAGAGTGCAATTTGCAAACATTTCTCTGTAACAGTCAGACGCTCAGTGAAGGATGAGCGTTCATACACCCAAAAGAGCCCTCTTAGCTGGATATTTGTACCCACTGATATATAACATGAATTCCTCTCCAAATGGTGTTTATTGGTGTAAAAGAGAAAAGAATACTGAGTGGCCTGGCCTCTTCACCAAATCAAAAAGCCACAGTTTGTTCTTCTGATTAACATCCAGTTATTTAAAGAGTTAAATATGGTGGCAATGAAGTTCCGTGGGTAGGATATAGGCAGATCCAGATCCTTGGATTAAATATTGGCTCCACTGAGCTACTGGCTTTTTCACTGTGGGCAAGACAGTTTACTCACACCTCAGTTTTTGTTTGGGGGACACACAAAGTAACACCCAGCAAAATACTAATGCTATGCATTCAATAAACCTCGCTATATTAAATATTATTTTTATCTGAACTATCCAGATGACTCCTGTAATTCTTCACTAACAGTCTGGTCTGAATTCACATGTAACACATATAAAAAAGTTCCTTTCCGAGAAGACATGCAAAAAAAAAAGAGGAAATGCTGTTCAATAGGGAAAGAGGAAGTAGTATAATCAAACCTAGTTAGGAGTAAAAATATTTATTTATACCTCGTAGGGACGAGATCTAGATTCTAAATGGAAGTCTTAGTGAAGATACCTAATGATCAGCTACATACTTTCCCCAAGAGTCCTAAAAAATGAATGTTTCTTAAATCTTCACTTCCATTTCAAAGGTAATGCCCAGGGATTCCAAGGGGTGAGCAAACAGCCCTATGGTTATTGAGGACAACAATACCAGGATTTAAGATCCTGCCACCAATAATTCCATAGAAGGAGAAAATTTTAATAATGCAACTTATAACATCTATTTTTATTCCTTCTCTAGATCCTACTACCCAAATCATAACCATCCACTGCTGCTCAGTCTTCTTGGGCTCCTGCTTATGGTCACTGCTTTTGTCTCATTTTTATTCCTATCCAATTATTCACATCCCATCTGATATTAGAAACTACTGCACAATGAGGACAAGGAAACGATTTCCTGCCCTGTTGGTGAAAACTAGTGGTTTGCCACTTGGCACCATTAACTGAAGTGTTTAATGAAATCATCAAGAGGGATTAGTCCAGCTTTTATTAAAGGCGGGTCTTCACACATGTGTAAAAAGCATCTCTTTCATTGTTTATCAAGCCATTTACACATTACATGACAGATCTTCTTCTGAATTGGCGGTGTCAATCTTTCTTTCCTTTTTTTCCCACTCCTTTTCTCTTTCTGGTCATCCCATTGTGGGGTTACATAAGTTTCCTATTAGAATTAGAGATAAAACATGTGGTCACATTTTCAACAGAGTCCAAAGAGAAAAATAACGACCTAGTCTGACTAGGTTAGGCTCCATTTGCTTTCGATCTTGAGAATGTTACACTCACAGCAAACAAACCAGTATTGCTCCTTTTTCTATCCCATCCCCCGGCCACCCCCCCTCCAAGATAAAAGATGTGACACACATCCAAATATACCTAACTCAAGCAAAGGGAAGGGTCGGGGTTTGTTTTGCAAATGAAATAGATGAAGAAATAAATGATCATCTTAGAAAGTTATGAGCCAAAAGGGAGGAGTATTTTCCCCTTTGCCTTCGTGTGCTTGTTCCTTTTCATGCTTCCGAGCAGCCCTTCTCTCTGCCGCAGCAGATGGACAGAGCGCGTAGCCCGCAGCCCCTTCCTGTGACAGCCCTATTCTCCCTCCCAGACACCGCTGTTAGTAAATAGATTTACACATTCTCCAATCTCCACACATCTTTCTGCCGAATAATTAAAAGCAGGATGATTAGTTTATTGAGTGGAAGGAGGAACTTTTTTATTGAGGTCCGTCCACGATTTTATCAGGCCCAGCACTTTTACGGTTGTCAAGAGGACGCAGGCATCCAATTTTTCTTATCTGCCTGATTAATACAAACGCTGTTTCAGGACGCATTAATTAACAGATACAAATCTACGTTCTCATGGAAGGATCAATACGGAGAAGAAAAGAGGCATCACTGTGAATTTAGTGCTGATGATGGAGAAGGCACGCTATCGACAGTTACGTGCACGGAAACTTTAAAGTTGCACAGGGGCCCTTTTGTCCCTGTGATTTACAAATTCGCAATTTTCAGCCATAACAAGGTTTCACACATTTCTTTGGGGTTTAATTAAGCAAAAACAATAAAATTTCATTTTTTTTTTAATTTTTAGGTTGGTCCCGCAATTTGTCTGCTCTCTGTTGATGGCTGTGTGTGTGTGTCTCTGTGTGTGTGTGTGTGTGAGTGAGAATCCTTCCTATAAACCTAACTTTTTTTCTTTCACTTCTTAAGGAAATAAAAGGAAAAAGGTTAAAAAATAAAAAATACCATTTCTCTCTCTCTCTCTTTTTTTTCTCAGTGAGGATGGGGAGAGGGGTACAGCACAAAAGGTTTGACAAGTTTGCTTTGCTTGATAGCCTCACATCTCTTTCAGTTGATTAAAGGAAGTGTAATTTTGCAAAATGATAGGAAAAGGGACCATCCATGCTTTCCAGAATGTAAATAGAAGTCTGGACTTTTATCTCTTTGTGCTCTAGAAAAAGCTGACCTGCAACACTTTTAACCCTTTCCTACCACACCTCGGCAGTCTGGAAGCTGGCACAAAGAGAGCCTGCCCAGATGCCTGGGTGACAGGGACACAGCCTGGTGAAGAGACTGTTCTGCTCCCCTGGTGACAAAGGAGGCGGGATGCATAACAGAGCTAACACTGGAATACCACAAACTTCTTCTGCCTGCCCTTTAGGACTGCTGCCACACAGAACAACATGGAGATGATAATATTTTGATCAGGGGACCTGAGCAAAGTATAAAAACCTAAATGGCCAAGATCTAAATAAACCAAGTTTAAGGAATTCTCTAAAAATGTGATGGCTCTCTTGGTGCACATGTGCTTATATCCAAATGAGGATTACTTGTGTGCACTATGCCCAGCATTGAGTGGGGTTTTATGGCTACAGGGCTATGGACGAGAGGCCCTCATCCCCGATCCCATTTTGCTACCTTTGCAGAGAGAAACCTTTCTCCCCAGTGAAATAAAATACGCGTTACCGCTGTGTCGTTCGGACATCATGTTTTGTACATCCCAGGATCTTAATCTTTGGTGTTTGACAGGTTATAGTTTTAAATGTTCAGCCATATTACAGCTTTTTAAAATACACTGATACCAGGGCACATTTTTTTCTTTTCCTCTCCAACCATGGCCCATTCCACGCCTATCGCTGACAACTCTGATCTTTCTCCATCTCCGTCCTGGAATCAGTGCCATTTACTGTATCTCAGGCGTTTTGAGAGCAGAATGACTCTCTCCCTTGACCCGCAGTTAAATAGCATGTTTATCTGCGATCCTGTGTGCTCCAAATAAACCCGATGACAGTTGGGAATAACATCATTTGGAAGGATTGAAAAGCTTCTCAAGAGGCAGGTACCCCTGAAGTAACAGGCTTGAAGAAAGTATGCTTTGTGCCAACGCTCTTGCCTCCTTCCACTAGAAACTTCGGAGGATGACAGTGGTGCCATGGGCACTTGTCAAGCACTTTTTTTTTTTTTTTAGCCTGGCAAACTGATGCACTTTGCAGTCAACTTACAGAAAAGGCTAAGCATTTGAAAGTGTGAAGGGCAAAAAATATCTGATGGCTAGTCTTCAAAAATACACTTTCATTTCAGAAAGCATAAATGTTTATTTCCCGAACGGAGTGTTGACAGAAATAGGCTGCCATGCAGGCACCGGGGTTTAACCCCTGCTAGGCATTTTCTTCCTGCCTGCTTCCTGGAAACGGACAGCAAGCATTTGAAATCTTCAGGGTGTCTGTTAATATCGGTTAATCATGGCACTGATTTGCTTCGCTCACTGTTTTTGAACTGTAGTTTCTCTCTTCCACCAAAAATTGACGGTTTTCAACAAATAGCGTATCATGTTAGAACTGTAATTACTCCATAACGACTCACCGAGATGGTAAACAAAACTCATTGAGAGAAGCTGAGTGAGCACTGTGGCATGAGCGAGATCCTTTCTCTCCCGTACAAATAAACCCAGAATCACAATGGTGCTAAGGTCTGGTCTTCGCTATGAACAGATACACAGATGCATAACCCTTGTTATTATATATTGTATATTATAATGTTTATATAATATATAAAGACCTTTTCTCTATTCTGCTTTTTAGAGAGATGCACTTTATGGACTGGCCCTTAGTAGGGGCTGGAGTTAAGCAAGTACAGACGGTCAAGTTCTAAAATGAAAGCTGGAATCTTTACCTGGTGCCGTCAGAAGCATTTCTCTGAAAACTTTTCTTTATAATGGATGACAAATATTACCTATTATATTAGCACATGAGCATTAGACATCATACCTCCACTATTATCTTTTGAATCTTTATTCTTCTTGTCTGACTATAAACCAGATTTCAAAAGTTCAGACTCCATTTCACTTAGTTTGGGTCAAATATAAGAAAAATTGCAAAAATGGGATAGCTCCCCTTCTTAGAATGTGATCCTGTTTCAACATCTGTTGATTCCATGATTTCCTTACTTCCGTTCTTATACTTCCAGTAGGATTCACAGAGATTTTATGAGACCATTGTTTTAGAATAGTGGTTTCATAGGACAAATGTGAAAATCTGAAAGAACTCTAATTCAAAAAATTCTATGTGACAAACTTGAACACCATCCATAAAACTTAGCAAACAGTCTAGGCAGTGGTGACAAACTAAAAGGGGGATAGAATAGAATCCTAAAGGCAATACCTACCAGTCCAGGACAGAATTATCACTATTAACTGAGTTTACAGATGCAACTGGCCACCTATGCTGATCATGGGAATAGCCAAAGAAGTTTCAATTAGCCCACTCAGGGGCACAGAAATCGAAGACATGCCCCCGTGGCACTGGCATAATTCTATCTTTAGTAATTGTCCCTTGTTTCCAAGGGCATCTTGCTCGAAAAAGTAAAAGTATAATAGCAGCTAAAGAAAGATAGTCCCAAATGGCTATTCAGGGAAGTGTCAAAATGATGACCAGAGGGGGTTTTTTTGGCTTGTTTCTGTGAGTGTGGGAGGGTGACAACTGCCAACCCACTTTGAAAAAAGGACTAGATATAACGCAGGTGAATGTAAAGTAAGAATACAGAGAGTATCTAGATGGAGGGTATGCTTCCTCTTTGGAAATCCCACTTACCCTCCTACTGCTGAATGACTACAGAGGACCTAAAAACATTCCTTAAGCTTTCCCCAAACTCCCTGTTACTTGACCTCAACCTTATGTCTCCCAACCTCTCATCTAAGCCAAGAAGAAAGATAAGTGACTGGAGGGCATGAGAAAGGTATTGGCTGAGCTGCTTTAAAGGAGGGATACGTAATGGCTTTCTTTTCCTACAATTTTTATTTTGTACTAGTTGAAAACAGGAGAGCTCTGCCTGGCAAGTGTCATTTTTGATGTGACTAAAGTTGGTTTGACCATCAAGAAAAATGGAAGGCAGTGCCATATAATGTAGGACTCTTAAAAAAAAAATTATATAAGGGCATTTTCAGTCTCACTTTGGGATTAGATGGACACAGAGCAGGAAAAGCTCATTTTGAAGCCACATTCCTGGTTTGAGAGAAGAAGATCCTGTGCTTGAATCGGACTGGCTCTGCCCAGTCACTGCTGGGACCGGTCGGGAAATACCACAGGGCGTTACAGGGCCCTGACCGGGAGTCCAAGGAAGATGGATCCAGCCAGGGCATCAGATATGCAGGCACTATCTTCAGGAAATTTTGAGTCCTCATTAAATTTGGTCTAATATTTGATTAAAAAAAAAAAAAACAAGCCTCCAGGGATGCCTGAGTGCCTCAGTTGGTTAAGCGTCTGCCTTCGGCTCAGGTCATGATCCCAGGGTCCTGGGATCAAGTTCCGTGTGGGGTTCCTTGCTCAGCAGGAAGCCGTTTCTCCCTCTGCCTGCCACTCCCCCTGCTTGTGTGCTCTCTCTCTCTCTGACAAATAAATAAATACAATCTTTAAAACAAATAAAATAAA
Source organism: Lutra lutra (assembly GCF_902655055.1). Classification (NCBI taxonomy): domain Eukaryota; kingdom Metazoa; phylum Chordata; class Mammalia; order Carnivora; family Mustelidae; genus Lutra; species Lutra lutra. The sequence continues at coordinate 54,732,644 of NC_062292.1, forward strand.
AAAATAAAAATCAAGCCTCCAAAATAAATGCACACTGACTCTATCTGAACTTTAAGGATCTGTAGCCTGACAGGCATTCCACAGACTTTTAAATAATCTGTGGGAAACAACTAATGTCAGATACCCCAAAGCTAAGGAGTTACTGCCACTGAGTGATATAGGAGGGAAGAGGCCAGTGTGGGGAGCAGCGACGTTGAGGTCCGCAAATCTGGGTTCTAGATCGAACCACACTACAACCACTAGTGTTAACTTGACCTCTGCTGTGGGTTGAATTGTGTCCTTCCGAAAGATGTGATAATCCTAACTCCCAGTACCTGTGAATGTGACTTTGTTTGGAAATAGGGTCTTTACAGATGGTCAAGTTAAGATGAGGTCATTACGGTGGCTCCTAATCTGACTGTAGCTTCATTAAAAAAGGGGGATGTGGGCAGAGACAGACACAAACAGAAGGAAAATGAGGTGAAGATACACCGAAAATGCTACTGACAAGCCAACGGATGCTCGGGGCTACCAGAAGCTGACAGAGATTCTATCTCACAGCCCTCAGAAGTAACCAACCCTCCCAACACTTTGAGCTCAGACTTCTAGCCTTCAGAGCTGTGAGACGATACACTTCTGTGGTAAGCCGTCTAGTGTGTGGTTCTCTGTTACAGTAGCCCCAGCAAACTAATACAGACCCATGGCTGACTCCTCATTTGTCAAATGTGAAATGGAGATTATACATCTCTGAAGAAGCTTCCAGTTGCAATGCTGTGTGATTTGGAGTACCACAGTGAGCAGTACTGACAGGCAGCACAAGGCTGTGTGGCTAACGGTGAGCACCTCAGACAAAGACCACTGGACTGGGAGTTGGTAGACCTAGCACTGGGGGCCACCTCTCCTGCCAAGTACCTGTATAACTCTGAGCAATGAGTCAACTTCTCTGGCTTCTGCTTTTTCATCTGTAAAGTGAGAAAGTAGAAAAATATGTTCCCAAGGGTTTGTTCCAGCCCTAAGTTACTCAGTTCCCAGTGGTCCTACTATAGCAAAATTTAAATCAATTGCTATTCAGTGCATCTACGGTAAGGGAAGCACCATGCCTGGACCCACCAGGACATACAAGATGAGCGTAATATAATCCATACCCCTGCGATGTTACTGCACAGTAGGAAGAAATGAGATCACGATGAGGAAAAGAAAGTAGGTACCACTAGGAATGATCAAAGTGTACGTATATGTGAGGGAGGAAAGATGGGTGTTTGTTTGTACACATTCTCCCGATGTATCCATCACTTCTCTCCTCCCTGCCTCCCCCCAGTTTTGGTCCAGACGTCTTTCATCTCTTCTGGGATACAGGGATATTGGTATTTCCTTCTTCCATCCTAACCATGGCTACTCAAGCATTCTTCTAAATATGAACTCTACGCGTGCCACCTGCTGACCAAAAGGCATTCTTGGCTTCTGTGTCTCCGAAAAACCAAACACGAACCCTCTGGCACAGTATGGCATTTCTCTCCCTATTGGGCCCTTTTCTTCCTTTCCTGCCACATTTCCTGAAAAATCCTCTTCTGGTAACTCCTCTGTAGACAGCCTCGCACACTGAAATGAAGAGCGCATTTTCCCAACCCAGCTGGAAACTGCTTCCCAGATTAACGGCATCATCATCCACCCGCTGCCTCCCTCCCAGCTCTCGGGGATCTATCACCAAGTCTCCTCTCTATACTTCTGAAATCAAGCATATACACTCCTTTCCATTCCTACCGCCATCATTACTGTTCCTGTGTAACATCCACAGGCACAGCTGCAAGTTATAAAATAGGGAAAGACAGGGATGCCTGGGTGGCTCAGTGGCTTGAGCCGCTGTCTTCGGCTCAGGTCATGATCCCGGGGTCCCGGGATCGAGTCCCGCATCGGGCTCCTTGCTCGCGGGGAGCCTGCTTCTCTCTCTGCCTCTGCCTGCCACTCTGCCTGCTGGTGCGCGCTCTCTCTCGATCTCTGACGAATAAATAAATAAATAAATAAATAAATAAAATCTTAAAAAAAAAAAATAGGGAAAGACAGAAGTAAGCAATGGAGTGAAGGTGACCATGTCCCACCCAGCAGACAGCTCATTCCCTGTGCGCTGCCATGTTCTCCAAGCTCGTAATAGTGGAGGCCCCCTCTTCCTTGTTCCTTGCGGTAATCCCAGCACCTGCACCAGTGCCCACCACATAGCAGGGGCTCAATAAATATGTGCCCAATCAATTAATGAACAAATCCTTAACAATTTATTGACTGGCTTTTGGAAAGAACGGGACATGAGGAATCACGACAGCATTCTAGATATCAGTCCCCTCCCCTGGAAAGAAAAATCTGAATATGCAACAAAAAAGTTACCTCATTTGTTTCTTCATAATTCAACGAGTGTTTATCAAAGCACTGATTATATACGTAAAGCTCTTCGCTTATACATGCCTGTATAATATGTAGGATTTTCTTTGGAGCCACTTAAACTCCGGTAAAGTTCTCTCTCAACCTCAGCTGGTTCCTTTTTAATTTATAATTAAACTTGACATTTTAATCGTATGGCCTACTTTCTTGTATATTTACAAATAACTGTTCACAACAGATTCTGTGATAATGTCACAATGACTTTTATTATTTACAAGTATCTATAATTAATTTCTCTTTTTCCTACTAGTATAACTATATTAACAATGTGTGAATTTATCTTCTGTAGCAAGAACTTTAAACCTCTGAAATCCGAGCCTAGCCAGGAATGAAAACAAATACCCTTTGATTCTTTTTACTTGAAGGAATTAAAAAAAAAAAAATCTGTATGTCTACTTTTTTAACATAGAGTCTTTACAAATCACACATCTAGTTTTTGTAAAACCCAAATAACTAGTAAAAGCACGTTCCACTTTTGGGTGGGGGGAGGCAAGCAAATTGAGAAATCTTGGGTTTCCTCTCCCTGAATCAAAAGCTGCAAAGAGAAGACAAAGCAGTAAAAATGTGTTCATAGGGCATTTCCCTCTCACTCCATTTTAGGACAATGGATTCTCACTAAGTAAATACTCACTTGTCAGAAGTATTTGCAACACAACAGCCATTGAGTGGCACCAAGGGAGTAAGGTGACTTCCCATTTTAAAGCAGCAAATTAGACATTTACAAACAGCGAAGATGGTACTTGTCGGTTATGACCTTTCACAGAGTCTGTGCAAGTAGGTGTTAACGTAATTTAAATGCCATTTAGACATGTTTCAGGTTTATCAAACTGGTTTGTATATCCATTCCTATGTAATAATTTTGAAGGGGAACCATTTCCACCTGCTGTAGGAACAAGCATAGCTGGAGATAGTCCTACGGAAATATTCTGAGCCAGTAAAAGAGGATCCATTTAAGTCTGTAAGAAGTCAGGTTGGACCTTCAGGAAATCAAGCAGGAGGCCAAAAATATTTTTAGTAACACAGTTTTTGTATGCGCTCCCCCCCTCTATTTTTCGTATGAAAAAATACTTAGCTGAGAGTTTGGACTTAGGGGCAAACAAGTTATCTCTGTTAGGGATGATAGTTTTTTAAATTAAAATACAGATATGAGGAGAAACAAAAGAAGATGAATTTTGCTAACATAGGTTCTAGAACCAAATATATGTTTTTGCACCGTCCAACATTTTAATAAACTAGCCAATAATCATTTTTCAGACTTCAGCAAGAGATAAATGTACCTCAAATATTCTTTAGAACTTTTGGAGAAACAACCACAACTGTAACTTTTGGTGAACATTTAAAAAAAACAAACAACAAATTCTTGGCATGTTTTACTTTCCTCCATAGTTTCTAGTATTGGATATATATATATATATTTTTTACTTTTTCTGACCTAAAACAGATTTTAAATTAAAAATGAATTTTTGTGTATTTTTCTTTTGCCCACGCATAAAGTTTTATCTTTTTTCTTTTTAAAGATGAACTGCTTCTCTTGGGAACACTGAACCATTAAAGGAAATCTATAAACAGCAAGTTAGCCATGGTTGTTTTGTTTCTGTTATGTGTGACCCAACATAATATTCGGATATTGGAGAATTTAAAAAGCACAGTCCACACATTGGATAAATTAGGTAAATATATACATACACACACACACACACACACACACACATATATGTACACATACACACATATATATGTACATACACACACATATATATAATTTTACTGAGATAGCACAAAAGAGAAAATTAGGTATATATTTATAGATTATATAAATTTTTTTTTAAAGATTTTATTTATTTATTTGACAGAGAGAGATCACAAGCAGGCAGAGAGGCAGGCAGAGAGGCAGGCAGAGAGAGAGGAGAAGCAGGCTCCCTGCTGAGCAGAGAGCCCAATTCGGGGCTCGATCCCAGGACTCCGAGATCATGACCTGAGCCGAAGGCAGCGGCTTAACCCACTGAGCCACCCAGGCGCCCCTAAATTTTTTATATATTAAAAAATATATACTTTTTTTTTTTTACTGAGATAGTACAAAAGAGAAAATTAGAAGGAAAAGAGAAATGCTTGCTCCACCGCAGTCTGATTTTGAATACTGCTTGCCTATCTACAGAAGGTGAGAGCTCAGAGTTTCTCTAGCACATCTGCTTGCATTAAATGAAGACAGAGTTGCAGACTTTAAAGCTCAGGTTATCTTTCCTTTTCGTTATTTTCCCATTCATGAAGGCCACACTCCACGCATGCTAAGGTACAGAATGATGTTTGCGTCATGGAAACCTGGGTGATTTCATGAGCTCGCCTAAAAATTTGAAAATGTCATGTCAGCCACCAATTACAAAAAAAATAGATTTTGTGATCACCTTGTGTGCTTTCACTGAAATGACCAAGAGCTGATTCTACATGAGAGCTCTAGGAGAAAATCACTTATAATTTCTATATTAATTTTAAATAACATGGCTTCCAATCTTTTCAGATTTACCTAATTGGTCCCTTGGTATAGAAACACAAATTCTAACAAGAGCACTAATTGTTAAAGAGAGGGTATTTGTGGAGTTAATGTTAACATCTCCCCTTCTCTCACTTTATTACTAGTTACGAGCAAAGCAGAAAAAAAAATCCTTCAGGTGTGCTTTTCTTGATTTTCCCCAAATAGAAAGATACTATAACTCAGTGTCTCCAACATATGTCCTAGAAAGAGGAGAGGCAGGGGGAAAAAAAAAAAAATCAGGAGGTCTTCTGCATAAACACACGTTAAAGGATTTACAACACAGGCCATTAAAAACAAAGTGTCATATGTATTCATGAAAGAACATAGGAGAAATATGTTATCCATGAGATGCATGTCACAGATATGAAATTACAGCTTGCTGACCCTGAAACTCCACATTCAAATAATATTAGAAATCCTCACTCTCTATGCTTAAAGACCTGGGCATAATTTGTGCTCTGGACAGCATGAAAAAACAGCTTCTTTGAATTGCTAGCCCCGAGAGTTCGGTTTAAAGTCAGGCTCCCACACTATTCTTCTTGGTGGCTAATGAAGATCTGTTTACGAATATTTACTCCCAAGTTCACGGCTGGTGTTTGCTGGCTCAAGCAGAGCTAAGTCATTACGGCTTGGCATACTTTCCACTGGGGAGGCTACAGTTATCTTCTCATTGACAATAGAGGCAACCCCTTCGATTTCTCTCTGCCTTTCCTTCTTCCTCTCTTCGCTGCCCCCCATTTGGATAACGGGCCAAGTTAACACAAAACAAAAACAAAAACATGAAACAACACAGCTCTTGGAATTCCCCAACCACATGAATGCAGAGTCGTTATCAGGAGTAAAAGGCTGCCTGTCGTATTTACCACGGATGCATAATCTACAAACCAAACCCATACCTCTCATAATAACTCTTCTGGAGACAGTGCTCCGTTCAAAAGTAGAATGGAGGAGGGAAATGTAGCTGCGGTAAAAAGCTCTCGCGCTAGAATTCCTCTCCTCCCTAAACGAGCAAGGGCCCTCGGAGCACTGCTCCTGAGTCTCCCTGCTTTGATCTGTTGGAAAGTAAATTTATCTTTGTATCCCACCTCTCCTCTACACTGTGACCAGTCCCTTTCGTGTCACTGAGATCCTGCAAATAGATCTGGGAAATCCTGGAAATTCCTATATGAGTTGATTCAAGGAAAGAAGCACAGGAAAAGGCAAATATTCCTGCCCATGGTTGAAATTTGCTGGGAAGTTGCACTGTTTCCTAACTCGTTCGGAGGAGCAGGAACAGTACCTCTGCAGGCAGACATCCTGCCTCTGTAACAGTCCAAAATGAAAGGTGGCGGGGGGGGGGGGGGGGCGTTGAAGGAGGGGAAAAAAAGCTGCCTGATTCTAATACACCTAATTAGCCATCGGCAGACTCTTAATTGCATACATTAGGATGATTCCATAGTGGAGATTAATTCTAAATATACCCAAGCAGCTGGTTAAGATGCCATGGATTACAGTGTGGACTGTACTTTTCCACTTAATTAGATATCAAAATTAAGCAGCAACAAGCATTTTGACATAACGGGGATCAAGCCGCTGCTTGGTATCCCAGAGCTCCACTAAAGTGACCGCTAAACAGAGCCGCACAGATGGAGAGATATTAAATGCCGCACTGGAAAGTAATTTCAAATAATAAAATATCAATATTTACATTTTAATTACCCCTACTGAGAGCCGCTCTGTCATTTTCACTATTGCCGACGCAGCAAGGGGTAGTGGAATGACATTGTGGCTCTGGCTGCAATGACTATTTTGTTTCCATTAAAGAATGACAAGTGTTTTATAAAGAGGCAGTGACACTCGGTGTGTGAACAAGAATGACAGCAGATCAGAAAATTCCTATTAAGGGACTAAATGCCTCAACAAGAGAATTTACTCTGAGCAGTAGCTCCTCCTTGAAGCAAATAATCCTTCCCAAATTTTCTGCTGAAAGTTTATTATTGGAGATGCCCAAGGGAAAGTTCTAGTCTCCCATGAAATATTTAGATCGGCAAAACGTTATATGATGATTGTCAATTTAAAAACAATAATACTTGATGTGTACAAATAGCCGGGAGTTAGTTGTAAATTGCAACCATGTTTGGGGTTTCTTTTTTTAAATTTTCTTTCAGGTACGTGAACGGAGCCATTGATCATGTTTCCTTGAAACATATCTGTTTCCTATCGGGTTCATGCATGAAAGCTGGGGATGTGACTTAGAATCATCATCATAAGAATGCTGGGCTTGTTTTTACCATCTCGTCATTAGTACTTAATAGTACACAACCATCTCAATCATAACTTCCCTGGCATGGAAAACAAAGTCAAGAACGCGGCATAATTTGTATGTGCAAATGCACACACACGTGTATGTCTACTGTACACTTTTCTCCAGCTTCTGTTATTATTTAAAAATAGCTCATTCCTAACAGCTCCTACAGGCCCCCACAAAATTTAATTACTCTTTAGAGGGTGTGAAGATGAGATAATGGAAAAAAAAATAAAGGGTATATATAAGATGTGACATGCTGGATTCACGGGATAATAAATGAAAACAGTAAAGTCTTCCTTTGGGGATGACTGTCAAAACTGTAGAGATCTTGAAAGAATTTTAATGCCTCCAGATATGAGAGCGTGCATAAGAGAAACTCCTTGGTCAGGATACTAGAGAAAGCCATTAACTGACCCCCTATCTCGGAGCCCGCATTTATTTAATGTGTAGAGATGAACAACCATAAACGTGATAAATGGCTACAACAGGAGGCTGAATAGAATTTTTCAAAGAAGAGAAAAGGGAAGTTGGGTAGTTATATAGACCCTTAGCACTCTCACTCCCGTGCCTTTTAAAGCAGCAGTTTTGAAGTCGGAATCAAAACTTGCTAATAGCCACGGTCTACTCACGCTTCTTCTCTAACTGGAAGATGTCCCTCTTCACCAAAAAAATAAATAAATAAAAGTGCCCAGGAAAGTTAATTCTTAAGCATCCCTAATGCTTTTAGGACAAGACAGATCCCCATTTCTCCGCTCCTAGCACCTTTTAATTTCTGAAAGAGCTACGGTTGAAAATCTTAATTAATTGTTCCATACTGCTTCAGGATCATTATGCAATGTAATAAAGGCCGTGTAATTATGAAATTTTATAGCCATTACCAAGGCTGATGGCTCGTATTTCATCCTCAGCTGGACCCGATGGCTTTTAGGCACTCGGCTCCCCTTTGATGAACTACAGACAGATCTATCAGGCCCAAACAATATCCAGGCGAGGCAGCTATAATAGCTACCTACAGATGAAGCCATTGATAAAGATAAACTATAAATCTACACACACAAATGCGGGCACATCGCCTGGGGATGACAGAGAGAGGATGAGGCACTGGGGAAAGGCAGTTGCTCCCACGAAGGCGGCCTCCTGAGTCTCTCGCTCATTCACTCCAGAATGGGTTGGATTTCATAAAAGACAGCGAAACCCAAGTGAACGTCTCATTTATTCTCTGTATCTCGAAATCAAATGAGAGAAGGAAGGGGTGTGAGTGTGTCCATGAGCATTGTATTTAGTGCATTATTTAAAGGGCAGAAACTACTCAGATATCCTAACATCTATTTCAGTGGTGGAAAAAAAAAAAAAGGCTAGATATCTGGGATTTTTTTTCCCCCCTACACAGAACACTAATACAGCAATTCAAAGTAAGTACTCTGAAACAAAGTAGATTATTGCTCAGGAGTATCTTTTTCATAGATACTAACATTAAAGAATATAATTTAAGAACTGAAATCCAAGCCAAAATGTAGACAGGGACAATAAAGTCCCATTCGTATAGCACAAAAACATTTGTAGCTCAAGCCTATTTTCATTTTGGAATGTAAGAATTCACATAGCCTACAAATTGATAGAACTATTGTTTGCTTAACATGTTTCCAACAATATCTTTTTTTTTTTTTGAATTAAGCATTGATGTAGATCCTTTTAAATACCAAGTTCAGTGGAAAAGGGCCATCTAGGAAGTTCATTTGACAACCATAAGTGCCACACTCCAGGGAACATCTAGTTCAACTCTGCCTTTGGGATATGGCAGCCACTTCACGGAGCTAATGCCCTCAGTCCTTATGATGGCATCAGCCTCATGCTGGCTCATTTCATGAATATGACCAGGCATCCAGTCTGCATCATGGCTTATCCAGGAGAAAAAGCCCGTCTGAGCGTCAATCCAATTCAGGCTGCAAGCTGGGACAGTGGACCACGTAGGGCAAGAAAGAAAAGTAGCAGGACACATGGAGGCTGATTCTGAGATTGAAGACTGGCAAGGAGGGGGGTGTATGTGTGCATAACGGGGGGATGACGCCTATAAAAAAAAGATATATTACTGGTTTAAGTGGCATTACGTCTTTGGAAAGCACAGCTTGAAACACTTCACTGAGAGTACAAATTAAGAGTGAGAAAACCTGGTTTCAGTACAATGCTGGCTACTAACCTTGAGGTAGTCACCGAATTGCTCCATTTCCTTATCTACCAAACAAGGTTGCTCGACTGGACACATGAGTCCACAGCACACTCCAGACTGAACATTCTCTTATCTTCGGTGTTCTTTGTTTCGGGCAGGACAAAGTGTGGATCCGAAACATACCTTTCCTGCATGAATGGATGGTCTCTCTGCCTGAATCTCTCTCTAGGCTCGACTGTATTTTATTCTGCCCATGTGATCTCAACTCCCATTTTTTTGAGAAATGAAGAATAATAGATATAAATGCCCTTGACCTGCTTCTCCTTTTCATCTTTAATAGGACCAATTCCTAACGCCTTTCCACTTGTCTCTAAAGAAAAGGGATTGTTCTTTCTTCCCAAGGAAAGTCTTTACTATGTTCTCAATCCCATCTGTTCTGGCCACCTTGAAGATTTTTACCATTAATTTTCTGCTCAGCCGCTCTTCCTTTCTTGTGTTTATTAATCTCTCTTTCTCCTGAGTTCCTATTCTTTCATCCTTCTATTCTCATAAAATTTCCTCTCCTCACTGGTTCCTCAATAGCCAGCTTTCTATCTGTCTGTCTGTCTGCTGGTGTCTCTCCACTTCCCCCACCATCTCACTGCTGGGATTCACAACTCAACAGTGTACTCTCATTGCTCTGACCATTCATTTGCAGTCCACTGAGGTCTGGATCATGTCTCAGCCCCCCTCCCCCAACTATGGTCACCAACAATCACCTCATCACCAAATCCAATGACCTGTCCTTCGAATCCTATGGGTTCTTCTGCCCTTCTCTTCTTCTCTGAAACACCTGTGCCCTGCCCACTCCCTGGGATCGTACCACATAGTTCTCCTGGTTTCCCTGCTTTTGTGCCAATGCTTTCCGGGCAATACCTTCAATAATTCTGCCTTGGCTTCTTCTCTTCTGCTACTGCTCTCCCTACGTCTAGGGACATAAGAAACCTGGTTACAAGTACACACTTATTTCCAGCTCCCTGAAAGCCTCAGAGAACTCATCTCAAAATATGTAAACCTGAGCTCATTTTGTAACCCCCCAAAAACCATATTCCAATGCGTTCCTCAGAGCATTGTCAAATACTCAACAAGACAGAATCAGAATTTTTGTTACTTTCTTTGACTCTTCTCCAATGTCCAATTGCTTCGATGTAATACGCCTTAGTTGCACTTCTTATTTCCAGTCCCACTGCCAAACTCAGCCCTCCATGATCTTCTACCTGAACCCAACTCATGGTCGCCCCAACTTGGATCGGACCCCTCCTGGATCTAGATTACAGATCACCTCTACTAGGCTCCTGATTTCTCTCTGTGAGGTGTACTGAATCCTACTGAAAATGGGTCCATTTTCCTTTCTTTATTTCTTGTTCGGAATGATGGGGCTGGTAAACATTTATACAATTCGTTGAGGGCTTACACTGTGCCAGGCGACATGCTAAGCTCTTCCACGTACCATGCGTCTGTCATGCACCAGGCATGAGAGATACCCACGGGACAAAGGACTGGCAGGTGGAGAAAACAAATGAATAAAAATATAAAAATAAAATTACAGTAGTGTTGTGGAAAAAGTTTCCACAAAATAGGGCAGAAAACAGGCATCAGGAAGGTGCTGGAATTTTCAGCAGGGCCATCCAGGAAAACTGCCCTAAGGCTGGATCCTGGGACCCAGAGATCTGAAGGAGGTGGGAGGGCGAGCCTCGCATCTCTGCGTGGAAAGGCATACAGGCAGAGGGAATGGCAAAGATCCACCTCCTGAAAGGCACCTTCGTTTCGAGGTTCTGAGAATGGCGAAGAGGCCAGCATGATGGGAGGGGACAGAAGGAGATGGGGCTGGCCGCATCTTGTGGCGTGGACATGGCACAAAGGTTCACTTTTGCAAACTTTTGCAGCTTTTGCTCTGAGAGAGATGCGAAGCCACTGGGGGCTTTGAGCAAAGAGGAAATAGAATCTGACTTGCATTTTTAAAAAGGTGGCTGGGTAGAGGAGAGCAGCGAGGCAGCTATCAGCGTTTAATTCTCACTAAATCCTTACGGAGCATGTAGTCGTCTCTTTGCCATTTTACGCAGAAGAAACTGAGGTGCAAACCCACTCAAGGTCACATGGCTAGAAGTCCCAGCAGCATGATTTATACCCGCGCCATCTGAGTCCAGAGCCTGTCATTTGACCACCGTGACACACGGTTCTCTTCCTATGTCCCAACCATTAACCACTCCTTCCCCAAACAGGCCACATGAGAGTGTACTTCCGTGCTTTTGAATTTCTTCAACTCTGCATGAGATGCCTTTTCCTTTCCTCTCCACAGGGCGAGTGAAAACTGTCTATATTTGAAATATTTTTCTATAAGCGTTTCTTTAATGAACCCTAGGGAGAGGGACATTCCTTCTCACCTGCTTTCTCCCCCACAACATTGCCCTATTTCCACGATGACGTTTCCTTGGCACGGATGAAGTCACTGCCTCTTTTACGATATCAAACCACTCATGCATCTTTGCATCCCCAGTGAGTGATAAACAGCAATTTTTAGTGGAGCTATTTTGTACGTGTATGCCCTGTATTTGCAAGGTGTCAAGGACCTAACTGGTCTTAGTCCATGTTTAGGAAATCTAAAAAATAAAGAAATAAATAACTGACTGGTGGGAAGGGAAAGTGCTCAGAGCTTGCAGTGAGGCTGTGGCTGCTAACCCTCCCGCCCCTCACGGGTCCCACTCTCTGCTCTAAAGGCTGGCAATCAGAACACAGGGAAGATTTCCCAGTGCTGCCGCCCAGTTAGAGGTGACTCCAGCAGCTGAATAATTCCTCAAGGGGAACACAGGATAAGCCTGAGAAGCTGAATGAGTTTGAGAGTGAAAAAGGAGCAAATGCAGCCCCAAGTCCAAAAGGAACACACTAGAACCTTTGAAAAGGGCCCTCTCATCCTGTTGCCCAGTTTAACACCAAGCTACTGCTCCACATTCTTGGTTTAATTCAGCATGCCAGGCACCCAATTAACAGCAAAACCCTTTCAAGGTAACTTTGGAAAGCTAAATGCCATAGTGTGATCCTGTTACCAGGTGTTTAGTTAATGAGGTCCGTAAGAGCATAGGATACAAGCCCAGGAAGCAGTTTTAAAAATTATCTTATTCGCAATGCCCACTTAAAAGATGAGAAAGCTGACAGCCCTTAGGAAAACAAATTCCACCATTGTGTTAGACATTTCACATCAGTTAGCAATCACTCTAATTGATAACATTGGGACTTAAACATTTGTTGTTACGATATATGTTCAAAGTGGATTTTGGTAAGTTTACTCACTTCCCACAATATATGTTCAACATTCCAAATATAGTATAGGAAATTAGGATAACCATCTAATTGCAGAATTAAAGTCTAACCTCAAATCTTTGGAGGGATTGCTCCACAGATATAAGAAAGGATAGAATCAGGGGAGGCTGGGTGGCTCAGTCGGTTGAGCAAGTGACTCTTGGTTTCAGCTCAGATTGTGACCTCAGGGTCGTGAGATCAACCCCACCATGGGCTCCAAGTTAGGCAGGTAGTCTGCCTGAGATTCTTTTCCTCTCCCTCTCTGCCCCTCCCCCTGTGCACACAGGCTCTCTCTCTCTCTCTCTCGCTCGCTCAAATAAATAAGTCTTTTTAAAAAGGTGGGGGAGGCAACTGGGTGGCTCAGTGGGTTAAGCTTCTGCCTTCGGCTCAGGTCATGATCTCAGGGTTCTGGGACTGAGCCCTGCATCTGGCTCTCTGATCAGCGGGGAGCCTTCCCCCTTTCTCTCTGTCTGCCTCTCTGCCTACTTGTGATCTCTCTCTCTGTCAAATAAATAAATAAAATCTTAAAAAAAAAAAAGGGAAGAAAAGATAGAGTTAACAGGGACATTTTTTGGCCATGCCACATGAGATAATGGCTAAAATATGTTTGTTGACAATTTATTGAATGAATTTGTTTCACATATTTTACATAAGCCTTTAAAAAGGAGAGTATATCCCTAATTTCATTTGAAAGTACAAAATTCCAATATGGTTGATCATTGACAATATTAATGCATAGGTGTTTAAACAAAATGATACATCTGAGGGGCACCTGGGTGGCTCAGTGAGTTAAGCATCTGATTTTGGCTCAGGTCACAATCTCAGGGTTGTAGGATAGAGCCCCAGGATGGGCTCTGTGCTCAGCGGGGAGTCTGCTTAAGATCCTCTCTCTCCGTCTCCCCCTTCACCTCCCTCCCTTAAAAAAAAAAGAAAGAAAGATACATTTGAAACTCTATGACAGTCAGTGGCCCTCTTCTTTCCCACCCTGCCTTGTCCCCAGGGCATTCTATTCCAACCAGTTGAACATCCTTACTATTCCTGGCATATTCAAGCACACTCCTGCCTCAGGACATTTGCACATTCAGTCTCTCCTGTGCATATTTTCTGTCTCCTCTACTAGAGTGTGAACTCCACAAGGGTAGGGATTTTTTTTTTCACTTTTGATCACTGCTACATCACCAGTGTTTAGCAGAGCCTCACACAGAATATGTGTTTTATAAAATACTCGAATATATGAATTTAGGGAAGAACATCAATATGCTTAGCACAAATTCATATTGCAAGTTGTAGTGATTTTTAATGGAACGTGTTCAAAATGCATTAGTTTCTATTCCCATTTCAGGGCAAAGGAAGACCAATTAACTCAATTTGAGATTTGAGAAATACATACCAAATTTTTATTTCCAAAATATTTCTTCAATCTGCCCTCTAAAGAGCAGTTTAAAAATGTTATTTTAAGTTTTAATTAGGTTGGAAGAATACTTAAAGTAAAATTAGAAACAGGAAAAAAATACCATAATTTAATAAAGAAATTCGAAATAGAATACATTTTCCCTTCTCTAATCATTTCAGGATATACTATCTGGCCACATTGCATGTAGAATTGATGTACTTTCCTATTTTCACCTTATCATAGAGCTAAGAAAGAGGTAGCCTTATAAGCCTTCTCTCTTATTAACACAACCCACAGAATACTGTGGGGCGCCTGGGTGGCTCAGTGGTTAAGCCTCTGACTTCAACTCAGGTCATGATCTCAGGGTCCTGGGATCGAGCCCCACATCGGGCTCTCTGCTCAGCGGGGAGCCTGCTCCCCCCCCCTGCCTGCCTCTCTGCCTACTTGTGATCTCTGTCTGTCAAATAAATAAATAAAATCTTAAGAAAAAAAAAAGAATTCAGATACTCCAATTCTCATGTTCTCAAGAATCTCAGCAAAGTCAGTGGATGCAATGATTCATTCTAATGAAATGGGGACCAACTTCCCTATTCTATACAGAGAAAAATTTTATAGATGATATATTACCCATATTTTTCCTTTATTACATATTTTTAATTAGAACAAAAAGGTGTGATATCAGACTCATAAGTGAAGCCTGCAATTGAAGCTGACACAAGGCCATAGGGAAAGGACTTTATTTCTCAAATGGTGTATTTTTTTAACCACGAAGTAGGCACTCCAATAAATATTCATTAAATGTATAAGCTCACAAGAGCACGTTGCCTGTATCAGTCAATATCCTGTTTGAAATAATAGTGTGTTTTCAAACTTTCCATTTGTGAGTTCAATTTTAATAAAAATAAAACAGTCACAGGTAACTTGGCACTTACAAGTTAACAGGAAACTGCAGATACAATGGTGCTACACGCTAACCTCGGTTTCGGTTTTCTAGGATCAAGACCTAGAAGGTGCTCGAGCAACTGAACTACGGGACAAACAATAGCTAGAAATAAAGACTAATTCAAAGCCAATTATATCTCAATATGAACCTTTCTTTTTCTGGAGCTTTGACTAAGGTATGTTCCTTAGAGTAAGGCCTGTTGTGCTTGATTAGGATTTTTTGCTACTTAAAATTCAACGGTTGAATTATTTCTAAAAAAAAAAAAAAAGAAAGAAAGAAAAAAAAAAGCCATCAAAGAATTTGCGTTTTCATTCCTATTGAAAACCGGCAGTTTTTCAAGAGGTTCCTTTATAACCCAGGAAGATGACATTTACTAATGTGGTGAGGAGACAGGGATTCTCTTTTGAAGCAGGCAGCACTAATAAGAAAGATATGGTTCAATGTCCTAGGTATTCTTCCAAGTTTTATTAATTAGGTGGAAAGCCTACTTTCCCACTGGAATAGAGCAAGGTATTTATTAACACTTCAGCCCACAAATAGAACAAATGTACAGCAAAGGAGGTAATTATTAAATACACCGATCCTTTTATCTATTTGGCAGGGACAACCCAAAAGACGGTTTCTGATTATGATCTTTTTCATGATATTTTAATTGTGCTTCTTAACCTGCTAAATTAAAAACTACAGGGCAATCTCACTTAGATCACAGACAAAGGAGATCATATCAATTTGCAACAAAATGTATGAATGCTCCTATCTGCTTTAATTACACCAAGAGTTTAACAGGCAAATTCAATAGGACCACAGAAGGATTGAGAGCTAAATGTTATCTCTTAGCCAATGGCATTATCATCTCCCGTATGTTGTTACACATTATGGAGTGTGAACTTCTGTTTAATAATAAGTTTGGGAAATAATGATATTTAAGTGAAGGAGACTTGTTGTGACTCTGCTGGGTTATTTTTGTGATCAGCTACCTTATATTCCCTGGCTGTAAGTTTAAGTTCTGGGACTAGAAGATAAGCTCTGAGTTCTCCTGTCTCTCAAACCAAGTCAAGATATGGATTTCAAATATGCTTTTTTAAAAATTTTACTTTATTCTATGTCTGTAATCCATTTTAGACCAAAATCCTGCCAGAATCTCTTAGCCAAACCTGTAGTTTTTCTCAAGCAGTCCATTTACCTTTATCCTAAAACCCATCATAACAAACCTTCTTGGGATTCCTGAGCATCATTACAGACCAGGCTCCTGGGAGTGTCAACAACTAAGTTTGGGTTTTTTTATTTTTTCCTTTCCATCCATAGCTTTGGGAGCCTCACCCAGGCCAATTTCCTGGTAGCAAATTTACGTAAAACATGCTCTTTTGGGAGTCTTCAAGAACTGGATATACTCTACATTGTATGATGTGTGTTTTGTTGGAGGTGGGGAGCCGGGAGTTTTCTGATTCTACTACTAATCCTGGTTGGTTGATTCCTAGTTTTTCTATGCTACTTGCAAAGGAAATCCCTTCTCATGCTCACATCCCGCTGATCTCCATTTTTCTTCCTCTTTCTGTTCCTATTTTCTATCTCCGCCCCAGAAGTGAGACTTCTTATGTAATCACTGCCGCAAGATTCAAGCTCTTTACTCTACTCAAGGAATAAAATGATGCACTTCTTTTTGATTCCTTATGAAGTAGTCCTTAGCACAAACATCTGGGACATTTCTTTGAGAACTCTACTAATCCCCGGAAGCTCTAAAAGAGTAAACAAATAACTTTCTTGAGCCTCAAGGCTGCAAAACCATCTTGGCAATCCAGGTTTATATCACATGAGCATTCCAGCAAGCTTCTAATTTTGTTCTATTATTTCAATACTAAAGTCTAATTGTAGCTTCTTCGAGACTTACTGCTAAAATTCTGGGTTGGAGATGCATGCACTTCAATATGTATTATTACCATTATATCATTTGTTTCCATTGCCTATCAAAACTATGATTACTTAGTGGCTACGATTACTGGGTCGCTCAGGTGGCTAAGCAACTGTCTTTGGCTCAGGTCATGATCCTGGAGGCCCAGGATCAAGTCCGGCATAGGGATCCTTGCTTGGCAGGCGGTCTCCTCCCAATCACCCTTCCCCCTCTCATGCTCTCTCTCTCACTCTTTCTTTCTCAAATAAATAAATAATATAAATAAAATAAAATAATAAAATAAAATAAATAATAAAATAAAATAAATAAAAAACTATGATTACATTTGCAGTATTTTCTCTCAGTTCATTGACAAAAATACAGTGCTCACCGTCCATTCCAAAATTTGCAGCATTCCATTTACACTTAACATCATAGTGACAAGTGAAGTCACTTGTATATCTTTTTTTTAATTAATTTTTTATTTTTTCAGCATAACAGTATTCATTATTTTTGCACCACACCCAGTGCTCCATGCAATCCGTGCCCTCTACAATACCCACCACCTGGTGCCCCCAACCTCCCACCCCCCACCCCTTCAAAATTCTCAGATCGTTTTTCAGAGTCCATAGTCTCTCATGGTTCACCTCCCCTTCCAATTTCCCTCAACTCCCTTCTCCTCTCCATCTCCCCTTGTCCTCCATGCTATTTGTTATGCTCCACAAATTCACTTGTGTATCTTTTTAAGAGATAGAGACATTTAGGGGCACCTGGGTGGCTCAGTGGGTTAAAGCTTCTGCCTTCGGCTCAGGTCATGATCCCGGGGTCCTGGGATCCAGCCCCGCATCAGGCTCTCTGCTCAGCAGGGAGCCTGCTTCCTCCTCTCTCTCTGCCTGCTTCTCTGCCTACTTGTGATCTCTGTCTGTCAAATAAATATATAAAATCTTTAAAAAAAAAAAGAGAGAGAGAGAGATAGAGCCATTTAAATCCAACTCTTGATTTTGGTTCAAGTCATGATCTTGGGGTCCTGGGACTGAGCCCCGCGTTGGGTTCTGTGCTTAGCCTGGAATCTGCTTGAGAATTCTCTCACTCCCCCTCCTCTGCCCCCTTTCACTCTCTCTCTAAAAAAAAATAAATTAAAAAAAAAATAGAGCACAGAAGTTGTCATTTTTGTGTTTATGTTCAGTATATGTGAAGATGAATAAAATCTTGAAAATTGTTTCAAATGTCAAAATAACAGAAACTTGATAATTTGAATTTACATATCTTATAAAATGTGAACAGCAATTACCCAAGCAATACCATTCAGGAGATAGATATGCATACAGTGTCAACTGTGAATTTGGAGAAAATCACTTCATCTTTGGGTCTTGGTTCCCTGATCTGAACAAAATGAGAGGATGAGTGTAACAACCTCATAGGGATGCTGTAGGTGTCAAATGCAAGTAGGGATCAAATTTATTGGGAATCCTGTTGCAACCTGAGCATCCCTAGGCAAATGACAGTCATTGTCATTATTATCGTCTCATTGATAGTCATACTGATTCAGACTTGGAAAGGATGGTGGCATCTCATGTAGGCAAACTTCATTCTCTAAAACTCCAAAATATTTCTAAAGATTTCAGCTATCTTTGATGGAGTCCTTTAAAATGATTACATATTTCTCAGTCTTCTTCAACTATGTCTATTAAATACATATTTAATTTTCCTGATGACTCAGGCTAAGAACTGTTGGATCATCCAAATTGCACTGAGCTGCCCTGAGAGAGGCCTGAAGAAGTGGGGCTGCCCAAACCCACATTACACAGCCTCCGATGCTAGGCTTCCAGGAACCCAATCTGCATTTTACAGTTTCGCATGCAGACTCTTACTTTCTACCCCTGTCCTCCCTGGGAGTCCCCTGGGCATCAGTCTCTCCTCAGATTTGTTGTGCACTAGAAGAGTAAGCTAGCTGGAATGGTTCAAAGGAGTGTAAGTAGCCCTATGAGTGAGGGACTTCACAATTATGGTAAGTTTGGAGGTTACCCAGTATTATTTTTTCTGTTTTCTTTTTCATTTATGCTCTAGGGTGCTCGGACATATTATCCCTACAGTGGAGAGAAACTGAGTTGAAAGACAGTGACATAAAATGTATTGATATGGAAGTTTCTGTGTAAAAATCTGGTTATTATGGTTTATTGGGTTTTCCTCTTAAATGATAGGAGTTTAAGAATTAGAAAATGCTGTGATCACCAAGACAGCATGGTACTGGCATAAAAACAGACACAGAGACCAGTGGAACAGAGTAGAGAGCATGAGTAGAGATATGGACCCTCAACTCTATGGTCAATTAATCTTTGACAAAGCAGGAAAAAATATACAGTGGAAAAAAGACAGTCTCTTCAATAAATGGTGCTGGGAAAACTGGACAGCCACATGCAGAAGAATGAAACTCGACCATTCTCTTACACCGTACACAAAGATAAACTCAAAATGGATAAAAGATCTCAACATGAGGCAGGAATCCATCAGAATCCTAGAGGAGAACATAGGCAGTAACCTCTTCGATATCAGCCACAGCAACTTCTTTCAAGATATGTCTCCAAAGGCAAAGGAAACAAAAGTGAAGATGAACTTTTGGGACTTCATCAAGATCAAAAGCTTCTGCACAGCAAAGGAAACAGTCAAAAAAAGCAAAGAGGCAACCCACAGAATGGGAGAAGATATTTGCAAATGACAGTACAGACAAAAGGTTGATATCCAGGATCTATAAAGAACTCCTGAAACTCAACACACACAAAATGGAAAATCATATCAAAAAATGGGCAGAGGATATGAACAGACACTTCTCCAATGAAGACATACAAATGGCTATTAGACACATGAAAAAATGTTCATCATCACTAGCCATCAGGGAGATTCAAATTAAAACCACATTGAGATACCACCTTACACCACTTAGAATGGCCAAAATTAGCAAGACAGGAAACAACATGTGTTGGAGAGGATGTGGAGAAAGGGGAACCCTCTTACACTGTTGGTGGGAATGCAAGTTGGTGTAGCCACTTTGGAGAACAGTGTGGAGATTCCTCAAGAAATTAAAAAAAGAGCTTCCCTATGACCCTGCCATTGCACTACTGGGTATTTACCCCAAAGATACAGATGTAGTGAAAAGAAGGGCCATCTGTACCCCAATGTTTATAGCAGCAATGGCCACGGTCGCCAAACTGTGGAAAGAACCAAGATACCCTTCAACGGACGAACGGATAAGGAAGATGTGGTCCATATACACTATGGAGTATTATGCCTCCATCAGAAAGGATGAACACCCAACGTTTGTAGCAACATGGACGGGACCGGAAGAGATTATGCTGAGTGAAATAAGTCAAGCAGAGAGAGTCAATTATCATATGGTTTCACTTATTTGTGGAGCATAACAAATAGCATGGAGGACAAGGGGAGATGGAGAGGAGAAGGGAGTTGAGGGAAACTGGAAGGGGAGGTGAACCATGAGAGACTATGGACTCTGAAAAACAATCTGAGGGTTTTGAAGGGGCAAGGGATGGGAGGTTGGGGGATCCAGGTGGTGGGTATTGTAGAGGGCACGGATTGCATGGAGCACTGGGTGTGGTACAAAAATAATGAATACTGTTATGCTGAAAAAATAAAAAATTAAAAAAAAAAAGAAATGTAAAAGGCTAATTTAAGAAGACAAAAAAATAAAAAAATAAAAAAATTAAAAAAAAAGAATTAGAAAATGCCAAAAGCATTGAATTATCTAGCCTCATACATGTTTATGAATAATTACCAAAGTATTTATGCAATGTAGCAATGTTTTTCACATACAATGACTTTATATAAACTTTATACAACTCATTGACTAACTTATGACATATCTATTGCAGCTCACCAATTCTAAGCATGTCCAGACTAATATTAACATCTTTAGAATTATTCTAATGTTATCTGTATAAGCTCATATAAAAGATCTCTGTCAAAAATTCAAATGTCTTTAAATATACATAGCATCTACCTGAGTGCTTAGAACATTTATCAGTTAATGTTTATAAATTTTTATAAACATTATTTACATCCAAATAACTAAGAAAATGTTTCTGTTTGATGAATAAATACATATTTATATATCTGTTAAAATGCATATTGCTTACTCGATGTGCTACAACGGATCCTTTCTCTCCATTATATGTGAATATGTAATTAGTCCCATAATAAATATCTCCTATGAAATTTCCAAGAAAGCTCTTAATTCAAATGTGCCACAGTCACTTTTCAGAGTTCACTAACCTTCCTTCCGTTTTATTTTTAAATACCAAAGATAAAACTTATAGCTTGGCCACAAAGTGCTGGAGCAAATGTACCTTGGCTGCCCAATACATATTTATTGATCTGGTTGATGAAGGTGGCTCCTTGTGAAGAAGGCCTTCTCTTCAGTAATAAAGCTACCATATTTATTTATGTATGCATTTATAAGATTTGCAAAACTGAATATTAAACTCACAAACCTTACGAAGATGAGTTTACGACAGGTTTCTCAGCACTGCTGACATTTTAGGCTGAATAAGTCTTTGTTGGGGAGCGGGGGAGGGGGGGTCATTCTGTGAGGCACAGAATGACGGAATAATGCAGCCTCCCAGGCATGCCAGGCCTCCACCCACCAGTTGCTGCTCCTTCCCTGCTGCCTTCCTGACTACAACCACCAAAATGTCTCCAGCCATCGCCAAATGTTCCCTGTGAGGCAAAATGACCCCTGGGTGAGAAACACCACTTAGGGGCAAAGAAAGACATTTTTCCTTCCTAAATGAATGACTAGTTGTTGAGAATGATGGTATCAAAAATAGCTAGTCTTGGTCTCTATACTCTATAGCATCTTCCCTGACCTAATCACACACAAACTTGAAGAAACATTCCTCTATTTGTGAAACTTGTCCCCACACAAAATTTCCATCTCTCATGGCAATACCAGGCCCACTTCTTGGGAATGTGACCCACCCAGGGAGCCAGACTTGGTTTAATGCTCTGTTGTTGCCATCCTGAAATTCTTAATAATTTTTTACCAGTGGATTCTGCATTTTCATTTTGCACCGAACCCCACCAATTATGTGGCCAGTCCTGCAATGACCATCATATCAATGTGATTAGGACACACCAATGAATTCTAAGTTCTGCCATGCCAGCAAAAGGTTTTAAGACCCCCTTGTGCTCAACAAAACACCAAGTTGGAACTTTAAAACAAAATGAACTAGTCCATATCAGGAATTTGGGTTAGCACTGTAAATAAAAATCAAAGTTTGGAATCCAATAGATCTGAATTTAAATCTCATCTCTTCTGCTGTACTAGCTCTGGGAGCTTGAACAAGTTATTTGATTCCTCTGAGATCTAATTTTCTCAGTTATAAAGCGATGTCAGAGGCAACCCGCAGTCGCAGGGCTGACCCGAAGAATAAATGAGATGATGTACATAAAACAATTAGCACTGGACCTGGCACCCAGTCAGTGCTCAACGAACACAGCTCCATAACGATGACGCAGCTGCCCAAATCCATCCTGGATTGGGATGAGAGAATCAAACTCAACCTCAAAGAGCACCATCGGACAGTTTGGGAAGGAAGATTTACAGAGTTCAAAGAATTAGTCCCCTAGGTTGACTCGTACTTACCCAATATTTTCCAATCACCATTGACTCAAAAAGGGATCAGCTCTAACTTCTAAAAAAATGCTCTCAGGTGCTTGAAACCTGGCCCTGAATGTACATGCCCAGGTCCAACGTCCAGAGGAACACAGCCGAAGGGGACGGCGTGTGCTCGCCCCCTGAGCTCCGCCCAAAGTCGATGGTGCAAGCGTGTGTGTTAATCCATTTCATACATTAAAGATGTAAATTTTATTCTTCGAGCTGAAAGCCAGGTGATTAATTCTCATAGCATAGTGATCAATTGGTGCAGATGCTCCACCTGTATTAATGTTTGTTTTTGTGCGCATTAGTCGCAGGAGCACACCAATAACACAGGTGTCTGACACAGAGCTGCGCGACATTCCCTCTAGCCGGCAAACATCGAGAGCCGTAGTTAGGCTGCACGTAGCACTGCCAATTTTTTCAATTAGACCCATTATTGATTTGATGAAAAAGCAAATTAAACATACCATGGTGGTATGTAAATCGGTTAGAGAGAGCAGAAGGTTCTGGTACAAAGCTTCAAAGGCGTGAGCTGTATGGCTTTCATCAGCTGCAGCTCATAGGGGTTCCTGGCAAGTGCTACCGTGTACGGGGTTCCTTGAGCGACACGGGCTGGCTGGCGCAACCACCACCTGGAACGACCGGAGCCGCATTTAAAAAACCCACCGCAGCTTTACAGAAAGGAGAGGAAGGCTGGGAATCTACGAACTGCGAGAGGATAGGGTGACGGAGGTGCGGAAGCAGCATAACATTGTTTTCATGAGGTGACGGTGCATTTGGCCTGCCCATGTGCCCGGCGTGCAGAGGCGGCCAGCGGGCACACGTGCGACGTGTTGAGGAGGCTGAGTGTGCTGATGGGAAGCTCTTCTGACCGCCGCCTCAAGCTACTGGGTGTTTGCAGTGTCTAACTTTGAAGCCTATTGTTTTATTTTATTTTATTTTATTTTTTTTTAAACAAAATCTAAGCCAACTTCTGTATTACAATTTCTTAAAATCTGAGAGAATGTTCTTCATTTTTCAATGAATGATGTTCCCCCGTCCTGCTAACAAATGGGGCAGAGGTATTGAAAATGGGGCTGCTGAACCTACACTATTGGTTTCACCAGGAGAAGGAAGCTAAGGCTTAACTAAAACATCTAAACACCGCTAATCTAAATCTGTCTTCACCAGATTTTTACACAGAAGGCCTTCAAGGCTTCAGGAAGCCTTCTCTGATTCTTCACGTTGGAGTGGAGTAACTGCTTCTTTGTTTGTTTTTATTCCCCAACAGACTGTGACTGTACCTATATGGTTTACTTTTATATCCCTCCCCCTAGCAGAGTGATTAGGTTAGGGTAAAGTACCCAACACTTTTAAAACAAGTAAGTAATGTTGTCAAAAATTTGACTTTAGGGGGCGCCTGGGTGGCTCAGTGGGTTAAAGCCTCTGCCTTCCGCTCAGGTCTTGATCCCAGGGTCCTGGGATGGAGCCCTGCATCGGGCTCTCTGCTCAGCAGGGAGCCTGCTTCCCCATCTCTCTCTGCCTGCCTCTCTGTCTGCTTGTGATCTCTGTCAAATAAATAAATTAAAAAAAAAATTTGACTTTAGGGCACCTCGGTGGTTCAGCTGGTTAAGCATCCTCCTTGGGCTCAGGTCATAATCCCAGGGTCTTGGGACCCCAATGGGTCCCTGCTCAGTGGGGGGCTTGCTTCTCCCTTTCCCCTTGCTCCTTCCCTCTGCTCATGCTCTCACTTTCTCTGTCAAATAAATGAATAAAATCTTAAAAAAAAAAAAGAAATGTAACTTTATCAATTTTAAATAATGGATTTTATTAAATAATACTCTGGAGTTTGCTTTTCTCACTGCAAATAAGAGACTCTAGTGACCAAAGGGTTGGCTTTGCCAAATCTTAAGCTCTAAGCTTTAACTATAAAGAGTATGATAAATCTGTCAAGACAAAATGGAATCAGTCACTGATGACCGGAAGTGCCACCAAAATAAAGCGGCAAGTGCACTGAGGTCATGTAAATATGTTCTTCACATCCTACTTAGCAACTTACACTGGAGAAGGCAAGGAATCTTTGCTGAGAAGAAAGCAAAAGAACAAAAGTGATGCCAGTCACTAGGTGAGGCTAAGGTAAAAAACAAAAATCAAAGGAAGAAGTATTGCAAATTTTAAATATCATCAGATCAATGATTTAAAAGAGCTCTTTGTACTAGAATTCAGAAAAAAAGAGACAAGAGGCGTTATTGGAAAAGGATAGAAAAGGACGAATACTGATGATACTGAGATGAACGGAGCCAAGAGAGGTGGGGAGGATCCTCCACTTTTGAGAAGTCAGCGCCTATGAATGAATGAATGAATAGGTGAGTGAATGAATGAATGAACAGGCAGTCATCACCGTTCATCAGAAGATACTGAGTTGCCAAGCGTAATTTGGGAAAAGGCATTCAGATCAGTGACTCCAGCCAAACAATTTCATTTCTCATCTTCTGAATTATAACATTTTTTTTTAATCTGTCAACATTTCAGCATTGTGCCAAAATTTAACACTCACTCTCTTCCTTGGCCGAATCAGGGCACTGCGAACGTGCACAACCTCACAGAGGATGGCTTAAACGAAAAGAATACATTGTCCAAACAGAGAAGCTCTAAAAGCATAAAACTCAGAAAAGGGAAAAGTTTTTGCTCCCTTCCCACCCCGAGAGAGACTTTTCTGTCAAAATAGATGAAGACGGGATAGAGCCTCAGAAGAGTTCTGGGGTGTATTTGTTTTTCTTTATTTTTACGTTTGTGAGTTCATTTTCTTTTTAATAGAAAATCCAGGAGATTGGAGCTGGCACTGCCAGGGGTTTCTGATGGGAGAGAGCATATGTCTCCTGTCATCTTGGCATCTGACTGCCACAGCCGCGTGGAAGTCAGTTCAAGTCCTTACATCAAAGTTTGCTTGCCATTGTAGGGACGTTGTTAGAAGTTGAAAAAAAGCGATGTCCATTTGAAGCTCGTCTGTGAACTTTGCATGAACTGCTAGGAATAATGTAGTGTGATGACAAGCCAGTTATACCTTCCACTAAATTTGCTGTCTGGAATGAACTGAAATAGTGTTTGGTTTGTGTAATTACGTCCATCTATCTTTATATTCCAGCGGCATATCGCAAATTGAAAATACTAAAAATTGACTGTTGGTTCTGATATTTAATGATTGCCAAAGACAAGACGATGATTTATTGGTTACTTACCGATGTGACACATTTGCATCTTATTAGACGGAGATTACTATTCCTTAAAATGCGGACGAGGCCTGATCATGTCTGATGGATTGATTTGATTTGCAAATGTAATCAAACTAATAAGAGGGAAAAAATGAGCAATAATGCCTTGTTTTTCAACTGGCAATCACTCCCCTGCCAACAAGGCTGATATCCCTGACTAAGCAGCCTTTACACAGTCTTCCTGTCGCCTCAAATAAACAAAGGGATGCGAAGAGCTTGATAAGAGGATAACAAGCCAAGTGTGGATGCAACATGGAGCCCACACCTCCGTATCGTGCTGCCGCAGACGAGAACAAAAGTTAACGGCAGGAGATGCAACGCGACCTCAATCATCCTGAGCAAAGCTCCGGCCCGAAATCAGCTCCATATTCCCAGATGATGTCAAGGGAGATGAAGAACCCTTTCTCAAAGCAAAAACACGGCCACCTTCCCTAACACAGCAGGCAGGCCTCTTTCCGTAAAGACACTCCACTCCTGAGGTAGTTTAGCCATTTAAAATCTAAATGCGTTTGGAACACCACCACCTACATAGTTTGAAAACCGTAGTAGAATCCTTTCAGGCAGCTGCTGGCCCTCAGAGTCGTCCACAGGGTACCACTGATGCAGAACCCAGGGACAGAGAGCTGTGGAGGGGAAGACACTGAAATACAGGGCCAGGAGGCATGGCTGCCATCTGGCTTAGATCATTCTCAAAACATTTCTTCAGGACTCTTGAGCATGTGTGACAGAAAAATGAAAACCATGATCCTGAATGAGTTGCAAAGCAATACTCTTGAGAGAAAAATCCAAAAGGGAAAAAAAAAAAATTCAAAAGAGGTTTTGATAGGAGATCAACTCTGCCTCATAGTTATACGAGAATGACAAGGACAGACTCCCAAGACTCCCAACTATGGTATCCGCCCGATCAGCAGGCAAGGAGGCCTCCCACATATACGGTTTTGTTCAGTGCACATGTGAATAGGTATTAGCCTGTTATAAAAATATATTACACACAGTATTTTTGTTGGGGAACTGAATACTACAAAGAGTTCAGGGAAAAGTTGAACTGAATTTACAGAGCTTATTACCACATTCGGATATCTCAAATATTATCATAGTTGATATTCTGAAGATAACATATCACCCATTCTCAGCCCATATAAAATTTATTCAACCATACAGTCACATTATAGTCAGATTCAAATTAAATAATAAATAATTCTATTCTAAATATGTCAAAGTGCCTTGGAAGTTCGTGTTAAAGTTTCATGGTGATGACAGAGATGCTCAAACCTGAAACCCTCACTGAGTGTAACAGGTCAGATAACTACCCACATGAATGAGCACCTGTGGATTATGCACAAGTGAATTTTAACCCAACATTATACTTTGATCTGTCAGAGATGTTGTTTTCAAAGATAGCATCAGTATTTATAGAGAAGTATATTCAAAGATGCTTTATAAAGAAGTCCCACCTATGTATTCATGTTATTTTATCCTTATACTATCGAGATACTTAGTTGTGCACTAAGATCCTCCACTGAGCAACCTTGAGCCACTCTGGCCTGTGGGACATGTTTTCCCTCCTCCAGCTTCGGTTAGGGATTTTTCTCTACTGTATCCACCTGGGTGGCATAGAAGTATTACCAGCCATACCTATACATAACATTTTCACTGCTAATCTATCTTCGAGAAATGTATGTCCAAATAAATACACGTAAATGTATTACATTATGTAATATAATGTGGTATAATGTAGAAGAGACATAAAAGTCAACATGATAACTGCTAATACTTAATATTCTGTATAAAGATGCAGACTTTTTTCTAAAAACTGGTAGTGACAATGACAGATATCAGTAATGCCCAACTGGGAATTAAAAGACTGAGTTTTAAACCCAACTCTGTCGCTGACTAGCTTTGTTACTCTGGGTAACTCATTCAGTTTTCCTGGTCATAAGTGTCCTTATCCAAGAGTGAATTTGTAAATAAAGGCATTTAACACTCACTGAACACTTATAATTGTATAATCCTTTTAGGATTAGGCACTTTACAAATATTAACCCACAGAATTGTCCTAGCAACCTATAAAGTTGGCCTTATTACTCCATCTTATGCATAAACACCCAGAGTTCGTGGTATGCAGCAAAATCAGAATTTGAATCATGGTCTCCAACCCCAAAGATGGCACACCGCCCACTACAGTCTAGTAAATGAAATGCAATTAAAACGCAAAGTTCCACCAAATGATCTCTAAGGTCCACTCTGGTACTGTCATCCCATAATTAATTTTGGGGGGAAAGAGGTCTCTCTTCAATATTATTCAATATTATGATTTTTTTTAAAAGTATGTCACAAAGATTCCTCCTGGCATGTTCCTGAATAAACAAGTGTATTTTTTTTTTTTTTTTTACAGAAAAGGATTTTATTTTTATTTTTTTTTCTTTTTATAAACATATATTTTTATCCCCAGGGGTACAGGTCTGCAAATCGCCAGGTTTACACACTTCACAGCACTCACCATAGCACATACCCTCCCCAATATCCATAACCCCCCCAACCCCCCTCCCCCCATCAGCCCTCAGTTTGTTTTGTGAGATTAAGAGTCACTTATGGTTTGTCTCCCTCCCAATCCCATCTTGTTTCATTTACTCTTCTCCTACCCCCTTAACCCCCCATGTTGCATCAAACAAGTGTATTTTTAAAACCCTGGGTAAAGTCTATCATGAAACCATTTACTTCAAAAAAACAGCTACTCACAGAAATAAATCTGGAGTGTTACCAATAATTACTCTGTGTTTTTCCACAAAAGGCTAATCTGAGTAACATACGGAGGCCAAACAACCTTCGGGAATGTATTCCTCTCTCAGGTGTGTGGATCTGTGTTGAAGGTACCCTACCACTGGGCTCTGCCGTGACACAGAAAACCACGAGAATAAGTACAGATGGACCTTTTTTTTTCTTTTTTTCATAAAGTGCTGACCACATCGGGAGGAGCCAGTCTTTCCATGATCTCCCAGCTGCTCCTTCTCCCGGTCTCCCTCCTCAGCCGAGGCCACCACGTGCCTGAGCACAAACGTGCTGACTGGCTGAGGGGCCCAGCACTTCAGGTAATTAATCCTTTCCTAATGTAGGTTAAACAGGTGTGAAGCCTCCTTCACACAGAGAGGAGGGAGCCGCTCTCCGGAGACACCCCTGGAGTGGTAGTGTTTATTAATTGGGGTCCAATGACTCTGAAACCAGACGTGTTAGGGTGCTGACCTGGACATCCAGTCACCCACTCGCTTGGTCTGAATCCATCTGAAGAAACTGGTCCTTTCCCCTTCTTGAGCTCATATTAACAATTTGCGGTCAGGGCTTAATGCCCATTTCTGGCAACAAAAATATGATTTCTGTACTGGAAGCAAAATTTTGTGATTCATAGAGACTGGCAAAATTTTGGGATTAATTAAGTTGACTACGATTCTCAGAATTACCAAGGGGTGATATTTATCCACTATATCCTCCTCTTTAACTAAATAACATGTACTAGCACTTTTTAATTCATATACTAATACTGCCCTGCACCATAAGACATCCACATATGAAATGTAAGCTAACATTCCTTTTACGTGGACTTTGTGTATTTTATACATCATTCCTGACTCTCGCTGGAGGGAAGAAATAACTTGGCAAAAATAAATAAAAAATAAAAGTTGTGGATTGCTTCAGAGAAAAAAAAAAAAGTAGTGTTTTTTTTCTGGGAAAAAGAAAACTTTTCTTAAGAAAAATATCAAGGTATTTAGAAACAAATGGAGGTGGTTTCTGTTGATCATACAGCATAAACTTCTTAGCAATTTTGATCAGTTAAAGTGATTTTGGCAGGTTAGATAGGTTCTTCTAATTGGATTCTTCTAATTAAGTAAGAGTCATTTATGATGCTTGGAAGTGGGCTAAACTGGGGAGGAAGCAACTTGATTTTAGGGAAATCACATGTCTACGGACAGATCAGCGACACTGTTAAGGCATCTGATGTTTAAAATGCCACTGATATGAAAAGCTGGGGTCACTCTGGTTTTATTTAAAATAAATTAAACCTCAGAGTGCCTGGATGGCTCAGTCAGTTAAGCATCTGACTCTTAATTTCGGTTCAGGTCATGATCTCAGTGTTCTGGGATGGAGCCCCGAGCACTGGGCTCTCTGGTCTGTGGGGAGTTTGCTGGTCTCCTTCTCTCTGCCCCCCACTCCAACTCTCTCTCTCTTTCTCAAATAAACATTAAAAAAAAATTAGACTTATTGAAAATGAAAGGAAAGATAATAATAATAATAGAGAGTTAAAGGGAGGGCCCCTTGACTACGTGGACCCCAACTTCAATTAATAAGGAATAGTCACGATGAACAGGAAAGAGGTCAATGAGCACTGGATTCCAGCCATAGATTTCACTCTCCCCTTCCCCTTTCTCTGCTCTGATAATCCCTCCACAGGATGGAGGCAACAGTCTATTAGATCGCAGTATCAAAAAAATATTCCCTGAAATGCCTCACACCTTCCATTCCTCCCCAAGTGCCCCTGGTGAGTCCAGCCCAACTTCCCTTCATTTGCTTCATCCACATGCCAGCTCTGCTTCCTTTTACCCATCAAAACCACACTTGGTATCTTGAACCTGATGGTTCTTTACTCACTGAACCTTGGTCTGACAAGGCAGGAGGCTGGCTTAGTCACATAAAAGAACACAGGCAAGGCTGACATTCTTGGGAAAAAGGCATACAGAAGTGCAAAGCTGCATGGCTTTTCTCTACTGAGATTGTGATCCAAAATTTTTTCAAATTCTCCTTATGGTGATGAAGTATTTTTTTTTACAACACACACACACACACACACAAACTACAAAGTACTAGCACTTTCGAGTTCACTATTGTATTTTGTATTGGATTATTCTTGAATATTTCTTTTCCAAGGTAATCAGGTTACCTCCTCACTTTCATAAACTAATTTTGATACAGACGATCCTGGATTACATAGCTATTTTTATCTACAAAATATAATGTCTTGTATCAGAAACTCTCGAGTTCAGCTGAGTAATACTTACACCCTCTTTCAAAAAGAAAACTCAGCAGTTAAATTTTTTGAAGACATCACTTCTCTCTGTGTTTAAAAAGTGCTTTTAAATTACTCTGCATTCTATAGAAAACTGTTTCTCTGATGCTTGAAGTCTCCAGCTGCCACACAATTTATATCTCTTTCTTCTGCTCTTTGTTTTTCAGCCATTTTCCCTGAATGTCAAAGTCAATTTAGTGCATTTCACTTTGCTGAATAAATCAGAGGCGAAATCCTTGCTAAAAGTGAAAATTTGATTTGCTAAAAGGAGCTTAGGGCAACTATTAATCAATATATCCAGAGTGTCAAAGCCAAGGCCAGGATAGACATGCATTCATTTGGAGATTGGCTGAGGCAGATAAAGGGGGACGCAGGGGAAAATGTGCAACCGGCCCCCAGAAGGCAGGCGGGGTTAGGGTTGGAGGGAGGGTCAAAAGGGGGGAAAGAGAGAAACAAAACATGTTGGTGACATGT
Source organism: Lutra lutra (assembly GCF_902655055.1). NCBI lineage: Eukaryota > Metazoa > Chordata > Mammalia > Carnivora > Mustelidae > Lutra > Lutra lutra. Next base: position 54,764,049 of record NC_062292.1, read on the forward strand.
TCTGCTCTTCTCCCTCAAATTCTTGTTGTAAAGGTAGAAAAAGATATTTTGATTAAGCATTTAAGCATATATGAATTATACTAATTATAGCAGCTCTCATATACCAATTTCCTCCCAATACACGAAAGTCTTTCTTAACTCATCAAGTAGCCTCGAGAAGAATCTACAAGTCAGAAGTAACAGCTCCATGATCAGAATTCCAGAACAGAAAGAGTTGGGCCAAGTCTACAGGATGTCAATATTTTGATAATCTTCAGAGAGATTACAAGTTATTTCAGGTTTCTGAAAGATCGTGACATAGAGTTAACCAAATGACTGTACTCATCCTATCATCTCATCCTTCAAAAGAGTTTGACAATTACTGAGAACTTGCCTGAAAGTGGGATCCTATTTTAGGACATAGTACATACAGAAATCTTTAACGCTCAGAAATTTAACACTGTTGTTTTCAAAAGTACACAGAGTAATCTTTCTCTATGGAAGTTCATTCAAGGTTCTGATTTTAGTCTTTTCAAAATGCAGTTTTAATCACGTCACTGAGTTAAAAATGTTAATTGCTTCTATTGCCTTCAGTATAAAATGCTGTTTCCTTTGCAAGAAACTCAAGGTTTTTCGTGATGGGATCCTCGGCCATGGATCTCCTCCCATGCCGCTCTGTCCATGCTTACATGTGACTGTGGGTGAGAGCACCATCAACAGCCCACATCATGGAGTTCAAGCTGTCCATTCATCTCACCGAATCACCCACCCACTACACTGGGAGGGTCGACAAAGCAGATGCTGTGCTGTATTCATACTCGTGTGAGTATCCTTTGTGCACAATGCCTGGCACAGAGCTGACTAAATGCCAGAAGGAAGGAAGGCAGGCAGGCAGGCAGGCAAGTGGGAGGGAAGGGAGGAGGGAGGGAGGAAGAAATAGATTCAAGGTCAAGCGGTGGAGCTAACACTTTGATATCTGGTGTGGTTCAAAGTCACTTGATACACTTCTGCTCTGATTTACCTATAACTCTCAATCAAATTCAATGGCCAGTGAGTCCAAACACAGGAAGGGAGGGGGAGCATCCGATTTTAGCAATTAATCACTTAGGGAATTTCCCACTACTACAATGAGTAGTTAAGCGGTGATTGCCTTGTTTCATTAAAATTTGTGATCAGCCATATGTAGGGTACACTATCGGTCAAACACGTTGATTTTCTTGGACTGAAAAAAAGTGTCACACGTTTCCATTTTTATTCATCCTCCTTTCCTTGAATCTTGCATTTTGTATATGTATAGACAAAATTGAAAGGCCAAATATGTTCCATTCATCTAAACTCGTGATGAGAGGTAGGTAGGTAATCTGGAATGAATGACACAGAGCATAGGGGAAGGAGATGAGGACAGGGAAGAAGGACATAATAAAGCTACTGCCAAAAAGCCACTTAAGTTAACTATTCTGGGGGTCCAAGTAACATGAATACTGTCAAACATGAGAGTCAAACTTCCTGACTCTCAAGTTTGCTCATATATAAAGTGGAGATAATAAGAATAAAACCTACCCAGAAAGTGGCAACACAATTGTTGTGGGCATCCAATAAATGTTTGTGAAAGTGCTTCGTAAACAATAAATAACCATACAGATATTAGTTCTTTTTGTACTGAAGGCTTAGTCTCATTAAAATGAGATTATCACATATATATGCACACACACATGCATAATGTATTTATTTGGACCGAGATATGTGATTCAGGGTAGAGCTCATATCATGTATGTATCTTTAATATTTCCCATGGCACCAAGCATAGAGTTGGGTACATGACACCTACTGGAACACTTAAACCAGATTCGATGATCACTATGATCACTATGAAATTACGATTCCTTTGTGATTAGAGGTATACAACAGCATGGCTATGTACGGGGGGACATCTAGTCCTGGAGCCCAAGGCATGCCGGAATAGAGAGGATGTGAGCAGGGAATCCAGCATGGTTACAGATTGGGCATTAGGTCACAAATCATGGGACTCAGTGGTGACAGTCAATCTCCAGAAGCATCTTTAACAAGATTAGGATTGTCTCTTGACCCAGATCCCTGTCTAGGAAAACTGGCAACTTCTTGCCAATCTCTCTCTCTTTATATATATATATTTACTTCTAGCATGGGTAGCTGCAGAAAACGAAGGACCTCTGGTGAGCTTTCAGTTATTTTTTTCATAACATACTTTTTGACTTTTCCCCATCACAGCTGTGACTTCAGAGACTGATAAATAGTTACTTCAGGTTTGGCCAAGAAGGATGAACTAGCTTATTTAGGTGCTAATGATCCTGCCCACCTAAGACAAATGATGACCATATCCATACTCAGATCCTTTTGACCCCCTGAGCCACCCAGGTGCCCCCATACACAGATCCTTTTGGGTAAATAGCTTCCCTTCTACCTTTGCAATATAACCAATGTTTACGGTGAATATTTTTTGAAATGGATTTTATTAGCACTGACTTTTTGGATCACTTGGTTTTAATTGCAATAAAATGACAATCGATGTGCAGTATCTTAGGAACTAAGATGAACACTGATATTTTACATTTAGATCATGCTTTATAATTTGCAAATTAATTATACATATGTGTTTAATTTGCATGTGTATTCTCTCCCTCATTTGATTTTCACAATATAACTAATGGCTAGAGCAATTAAGTAACTTAAAAAAATTATCCCACCACAGCTTAGGCTATCTGATTTTACTTTCAGGTTCATTCCACCCTTGGAAACCACAACGATAGGTGCACAGGTCTACACCTACCAGGTACAAGAAATAGAACTTCCAAATATTTGGTAACTGAATAGAATTATAATTTAAATAGTATTATTAAGTGCCAAGGCTTTGCGTCTAAAATTTATATTTTCTCCACTTAACTAAAAGACTCAACCACTTCATAGTTCCAAAATCATTAAGTCACATACACAAAAGAAAAATTAGTCCTGATAAAAGAGGCTGTAATCACTTCAATTCATTCACAGCAAAGTAGAAATTACAACTACATGTAAATTCAGTTCTGGGGGGTTGCCTGGGTGGCTCAGTTGGTTAAGCATCTGTCTTCGGCTCAGGTCATGATCTCAGGGTCCTGGGATCGAGTCCCACATTGGACTCCCTGCTCAGCGGGGAACCTACTTCTCCCTCTGCCTCTACCTGCTGCTCCTCCTGCTTGTGGTCTCTATCCCTCTATCAAATAAATAAGTAAAATATTTTAAAAGTAAATAAAAATAAATAAATTCAGTTCTGGGATGGGGTAGAGAGTGGAGCCTCAGGGCCAATTAGTAGTTTGGGGCTATGCATATTTTAATCAACTAATCAATAAAATATTTACCAAGTACCAGTGATAGAAAGCTCAAAATGAGTCTTAGTTGCTACCTATAGAACTCTCCCCTAGTCAACCATGCCCTTGATCCACACATCAAACCATAATCACACACATATACACATGGAAACATACTTTTATGTTATAAATGGAAACATCTTATGGTAATTATTTCCAGCACATTTGTTTGTGTGACTTTTTGCACATATCGCCAGCACCATTAAGTGATGGTTTAAGATAAGGAACGGGCATTTTAAAAACCTCCACAGCTTTGGTTGGGGATGATATAATCTTAAAAACTGGTCTCTATAAAAAGTGAATCAGAACAAAAGAACAATCGATAAACAGCATAATTAGCAACAGATGTTCAAAATACCCTTGGGTATTCACCCACAAAATTTATATTCTAATGCAGAAAGAGTTTATACGTGTTCTTTAAAGATTTCTGCCACTTCTTGAAAAGTCCCAATACTTCTGTTGAGAAAAATAAAAAAAATCCAATTCAACGAGCAACTTTTGATACGTTCTTCCAACTGCATGTTTTTACCAAAAAATGCTTCAGTGTAAATGAAAAATACTGGTTTCTATACTTTAGATTTCTGTTTCCCACATGAATAAACTACACATAAAGACGGTTCTATCACACTATCTTCCTAGTGTGGTTTTCCTTTAGAGCTTAATAGATCCTGCCTACACTGAGGATGAATAAAAATTGTAGAGTTTTTTTTTTTTTCTGTTTTGATATCATTCCAGAAGATGCCATTTTATAAATGTGACTAAGGGGGCCCAAACTGACACAGAGGCCTCCGCTTTAGCCAGCAAGGGTTTAATTTGTCGTGTTAAAAAGAAACAAGCCTGCCTGAAAATCGGCCATCTCTGATAAAGGAAAAAAAAATTTTCTAAAATACATTCATTCATTCATTCACTTAATTGTTCAAATACCCTTCTATTCTTTTAAAAGTAAACTGTCAGATGAGACCCATTATCTATTTAAGCCACTTATATAGGTCAGCTAATATGGGTGATGCTTTTTTAAGCACCGTCTGACTCAGCACATTTCTGCATTTTGCTAACAAAGTAACAGTCCATAATAATATTTTAATCAATGCCAAAGAACAATAATAGATCTGACTGCGGGGCTGATAATCGTCTTATCACACCCTGTGAAACCTAGCTCTAATATTTGAGGGAGCCTCCATTACTGGGCAGCCCATTCTGAAAAAGGCCAACAATGGGAGAGAATGAAGTGGAGTGTGCGGTAACTCTGTATCTACATAAAAGAGATTAGAGGCGACAGCGTTCCATTTTACAGCTCAATCATATTGTGTTAGCATGCGCTTATCCGAGCGCGGACGAAATTGAAAGAGAAATAAAAAAGAGTCAGGCAGATAGGAACCAGAAAAGCGAGGCATGAGCAATTTCCAAGGATATAAAAGGATGCTAATGGCGGGGCCCTGTCATTCTTAAAAAGGGCTATTAGGGCACCATCATCTGTTCTTCTGCCCTTATGCTCTTCCAACTAAAGTCAAGCATTTTCTAAAGCCCTTGTGATCTTTTTTCTTCTATAGATAAAGTATGGTCATGTTTCCTAAGAACACACTTTTCCATTTATGTGATTTATTAAAGTAAGTCAACTAATTCGATTTACTGATAAAAAAAACCACGCCATATGTATTTTCCTTCAATATTTTCTTTTGTTGAATTCTGCACTTTCTTATGTAGCAAAAGCAAGGATAGAAGAATCCCTTCCTAGCAGTGCAGAGAGGCTACGGATCTTGTCTGAGATGTTAAACTTAATTTTTGAACTCTGTGTGTGTGTGTGTGTGTGTGTGTGTGTGTGTGTGTGTGATGACACAAACTGAGAACAGTATAGAGAGAGCAAAGGCTTTACATTTTAGTACTAAAGAAAGATTTCACTTTAATTTTAACAGAAGCTTTACACAAAGAGTTTTGAAGTTAAGACAAAGACGGGTGAAATTTCAGTTCTGACTTGACTTTAATTCAGGCCCTGACCCCAGTTATGAGCACTGGGTCATGTTATCAAGAACATGATTTTACTTCTATCAAGGCAGAAATGTGACCTTAATCTTTATACTCTCTTTGTCTCCCGTCCCCCCCCCTCAGCCCCCCATCCTATGCTCCAAATCGCTGCTGCACCCAACCTCCCCGAAGCCCAGGTATACCAGCACTCTTGATATCAGAGCACCCTCTTCGTCTACCTCAAAACAGGGTATGGCACGCTTATTATTTAACAATTTAAAAGAATTCCAGCTAATTCTTGTTTGGCTAATCCTTTTCTGAAAAGCCAAGCCACTCCTTGTAATCATTTAAACACCCTGAGGGTATCTCGAACACCAGAGCTGTGAATCATCACTCCACAGTGACCTCCTCTGGCATTTGCTGTGGAGAGAGAATCACATCAGTCTCCACCAATTCTAAGCCTCAGCTTAAGACTGAACACATAATCGTATAGTAATTGTTTCCACCACTGGAAATGCTGTTACTCATAGTTATTTAAAGTTACTGTCTTCACAAAAGTCACCAGAGCCCCTTTACTGTGACAGGTTCCTTTGTGAGCTGACATTTCTACTTAGACGCACAACTGGACCCACAAATTTATCACGGACGTTTCCTTACCAGAGAGCGTGGTAAGGAGTTGTTGACTATCATTGGTCATTATTACCAATTGTCTGAGCAAAATTAAAATACTGGCTTAACAGGTCTCTTAATTCAGGGAGAACTTGCACAGAGCTTCCTAAAATAATGGAGGGTTTCCAGTCATAGCGACACAGTGTCTCATGCTGTTGTTATCAGTAACACCAACACTACCATCACTCTTACTCTGAAACGCTTCTTTCAAATGCAGCCCATTGAGCAGTATCCTGATTCTACTCTAGGAAACAGTGTGGCTTTGAAGACGTCAGACACATTTGTGAATTGGTGCAGGGGACTTTACCTCTTATGCCTCAAATGGCCCTGTCTTTGAATTAAAGATAATAGGACTGGATTCCTGGATTAAAACAAGAGTTCTCGGTCGGGGAAGGTGGGCAGAGTTCTGCCCACCAGAGGACACATGTCCATATCTAAAGACATTTTTGTTTGTCACAACTCAAGGGTGCTAGTGATAGAAACCCAGGACGCTGCTTGCTGAACATCCTACCAGGAACAGGACAGTCCCCACAACAAAGGATGAATGGACCCAGTATCAATAGTGTCAAGGCTGAGAAACCCTGAGTTAGAATAAGGATATTTTTTGTCCTTTTTACTTTTTTATTTTTTTATTTTTAAGAAAGGGAAGGGAGGGAAAGAGAGAAAGAGGAGGAGAGAGGAGAGCGAGGGAGAGGGGAAGAGAGAATCTTAAGCACGCTCCTCACCCAGCAGAGAGCCCAATGCAATGCTCATTCTCACAACCCCCAGATCATGACCTGAGCCAAAATCAGGAGCTGGATGCTTAACCAACCGACTGAACCACCCAGGCACCCCAGACTAATGACATTTTAAATATGTGAGTATAGAGGTGCCTAGTTGGCTCAGTCAGTAGAGGGTACAACTCTTGATCTCAGGGTTGTTGGTTTGAGCCCCACACTGGGTGTAAAGATTACCTACAAATAAAATCTTTTTTAAAAAATTAAAAAAAAATAAAATATGTGAGTATGTACGTGCATGTGTGTACATGTCTATATACATAAAGTAATGAAATATATAAATACAAATGATATATATTGACTATCTAAAGAAGTGTGGATACTTCAACAAATACTAATTTTCTTCTGCTCTAAAACCTTCAGGCAACTCTTCATCTAGGTAAGTTTTCATACGCTATTGAAGCAAATTCTGACAGTTCCCACCGCCACAATTCCCAAATGTCTTAACATCGTTTAGCATATCCTTTCTTTTTTCCCTTTTTTAGAAGTCACATAGATATGATTACAATCGAAATGTGATATCAACTATCCACACGATGAAATTCACATCCTTCTCGTACATGTAGTAACCCTCGTTAAGTATCTTCTAAAGAACACACTCAAGCTCACCTCTTTAACTAGTTTTGACTTAATTTGGGGTGCTTTATTAGCAAACGGTGTAAGACAAAGTAGCTGGTATAATACAGAGTGATGTTTAAATTAGTTTACAATTTGCTTGGCCTCATCTAGAACTGCACCGAACAAAGCCATTCAGAAATGTCAGCTGTGTTCCTAACCACTGTAACAAATTGTCGTCTGAACGCGGCACACCTAATGACTTCAAATTAGCTTCACTGCGATATCGCCTGACAGTTCGTTACGACTGTTAGCAACATAGCTGGCGTATCATGACCAAGAAATTGGTTTCAATGTGGGCTGGGAAAGGGACTTCCATCAATTTGATTAAAGAAATTACTGTAGCATTCAAAGCATAAAGACAAACTAGTTTAAGGAGACAGAAGGAAGTTAACCGTACCAGAAAAACACCGCTCATCGTTCAAAAACTTGTTTACCAACTACTTGAAGATCGAAGTTCAAACAAACACAAATAATTCAGGCAGACTGCCAAAATTGTCAACCCTCGAGACCAGGTATATTTACTGATGTTATTGGCATGGGCCGAGAAAGAAAAGTAATAGGGTACTTTAAAATACTACGTTTAAGTTACTGTATGAGAAAGTTTATGATGTCCATTTAATATTGATTTTTACAATTTGTGTATAAATTCATGGTAAATATCTAATTGTCAACCAAAGCTGTGCTGGCAAATAGAAGGAGCAAGGCGGTGTGAACAGCCACCATGAAAACACGTGAGGGAGTCTTAAAAGGAAAAAAAGGTATGTTAGATGTGTGCTGACAAAGACATTTTTTAAAGTGAAAAGAAAAAAGAGAAGTATTTCCTTAAGAGAAAGCTCAGAATTTTAAGAGGGAGAAAGACACATTTTTTTTTTTTTAAGTTATATTCTCTTTACCTTATGTTGGCAATAGTACCACTGCCTATGAAAAACAAAAACAGAAAAACAGAGTTCAAGGTGGTACAGATAGAGAAAGGCTTATGGTTCTGGGAAGGTTAAGCAAAGCTCAAAATGAAGTATGATTAAAAACACACGTGAAGGTTAAAAAAACATAGCAATGAGAAAATTTTAGATTTGCTTAAATATACATATTAGGGAATTATTGCAACCTTTTCTGTTTCATTTTTATTTATTTATTTTTCTTTTCAGAAAATGTACCTGGAATGTGCTTCGCCCATCCAATGATAACCACCAATTCCCGGTCGGCCAAGTCGCACAGGGTGGTGAGAGCTTTGATGTCACTGTCAGGGACAGTAGGGTCAGGCATGGCATAGATCTTCTCCGGTTCAGCCACCAGCAAATGTGAGACAATCTTGTTATCTGCAGGATCAGACCAGAGCACTACAAGATCACTAGTAGCAATATCCCGCTTTCCCAAACCCTAAAGTCTGCTGCGTTTTGACAAATAATTCCAATTGTCTACAACAAACCCCAGATACTCTGTTTCTGGTTCGATATATGCAGAGTAAACAGTGTTCAGGAAAACTCAGAGGAAGAAAGAAGCCACCGCAGTTGTAAGAGAATGCATTCCTTTCTTCTTCTCTGCTCTACCTGCCTTTGCTGGAATGAAGCATCTGTCCTGTAATGAAATGTTTTATAGCAAACAAATAAGAGAAGTTAGATGCTTTCTGGGTTTGCTCTTTGATTCTTAAGTGGGATTTGGGGAAGCAGATTCAATAGTATACAACATGTTTAAACTAAAAATCCACAGTCAACCGCTGAAATATAGAATATACTGCAGAAGGCAAAGAACTACCAACGCCCATAGTCATAATGGGCACGAAAGTCATTAATTGTCTTAATTCCTTCAAAGAAGAGCAAAGGTCAGAGCCCTTCTGCCTGGGTGAATTACTGACTATATAACTCTATCTCTGTGGGATGTATTAAATAGGAATTTCTCTCCTTTCTCTCCCTCCCCTTACACTCAGCCAATCCTTCAAATATAGCCAATATCTGTTTCCAGGAAAACACTCCTACCTAAATGTTACCATATTTTCTCTTTGGAGTGTCTAATTCTTTAAACCTTTATTTTCATCTGTTGTCTTTAGCTCATTCTCTGGTTCAGATTTATCTGTCTGAAATTTGTGATATATGTTTTTAAAATCCTTCATAAAATAAACACTAGAGACAAATGGAAAGCATCACATCAAATGTGTTTTATTGCTTAGGGGCATGTGAGAGTTTATGAAAGGGTTGTAAAGCCTTGCTAACGGAATGATTTTTCTTGTTGGCCCTATTCTCAATTTCTATGTGTAGCTTTAGATTTTATACTTTCTTCTAAGTGAAGAGATACAAATGTGTATGGATAAACCCAAATATTTCAATGTTCCGTGTACTATTACTCTAGCAAACCAGGGCATTAAATGGGACTTTTGTGAGCAAAACCAGTTCTCTTTGCATTTACTAGATAATTTTCCTTTCATTCTAAGTTTTTAACTTTTTCAACCCAAAAGAAAAAAACTGCACATACCCTAGAATTGAAAACATAGCATTTCTTTTAGTCTTCTTTAACAAAATGACAAGGAGATTATCCGAGCTATAATTAGCCATTTTTCTGACATTTTAACACTTTATTACTATGGCTGCTATATGAATTACATTTATTGCAAATAATCAACAGATAACCATTCATTGACTCTAATATTCAATTATCACCAAATTGAAAATGCAGATTTGGGAGGAAATACTCCCAAACATCATATTTTGTAGGGAAAAAATAAAATTAAATACAGATTCTTTTTTTTTTTTTTTTTAATTTGTAGGATCTGTGAAGAATGGCATTTGTTTCTTATATATGCTATGGAAACAACACCCTGTATTTTTAGTTACGCTTGGAAAAGTTTCAACTTTCATCGCTCTGACAATGCAACAAAACCTGTCAGCACCCGCAAGTTTGTCAGGATTAGACGAAATGCAATATTTAATAAAGGGCACACAAATGTGCCCAAAGGAAATCTTGATTCTGGATCTTTTTGTCCTGGGAAGATGGTTACCTGTTTGACCCAAATCAATGGATACTTGACCGGAAGGGTCAGAGAAATTTGGTGGAAGCTAAGAAATTCCCATCATTCAGAAAACAGAATAGCCGACAGGACCGTTTCTAGGTAAATCTTATTTAATGTTTCCCTAATTAGAATCAATAGAACCCAATTTCCATTCTTGGGCTTTTGTAGTACACAAACAATCAGTCAGGGCCCAGAAATCTCCCTCAGCCACTTTCTCAGCAAAGCCCAGGCACAGCCTCTTGACACTTATCTGACAGGATCTGAAAATTAAGTTTTATAAATGTTTGTTACAAAAACACACTAATTGGATGGACTAAGGAAAATTAACACAGAGGCCTTGAGATAATGAGTAATGACTTATTAGGAGGCCTCTTTATCTCAGACAAATGGAGCTCACTGAAATTGCTATAATCTTCTGGAAGGTACTTGACGAGCCACTTCCCAATTTCTCAGGTTTACGCCGAAAACCATAGATGTCCCTCCATCAAATGGACGCGCAAACCGGGCCAGGGATCATTTTTCTCTCAGGAGAGGAAATTATCAATGGTTTCAGTCAATGCTCATGTAAAATGAATGAGATATGGGCAGTGTGTATGATACTGAGTCTAGGAAAACTAACCTCTAATGAAATTAAGCATTAGTGTTTATTGCGTTTTATTGTATTATCAGAAAGTTTTTTATTATAACGTGCAAAATCTGCTTAATGCAGTCCTAGATTGTATTTGCAGAATGCCAAACAGCTTATGTAGGCTGAGGAGAGGATGCCAGATTGGACAATTGAAGGTATAATCAACATAATGTTTTTTGGAAAGGCGAAAGGAAACTATGCCATATGTTCACTTAAGCTTTAATTTTATGTAAAACTGGTTGTTTTTCCTTTGACATAGCTAAAATGTCCTTTCATTTACAGTTCAGGGTCTGTTTTATTTATTTAACAGATCCCCATATGCTCACACGTATGATGCACAGCAGCGACCCCTCCTGGAGAGTCGGAATTAGAAGCGGACGTCTTCTCTTGCTTTGAAAGCAGATCAACCATTGCCCGTGTCTCTTCTACAACCGCTAGGATGCACCCTCCTCTGGTAGGTGCTGGTTGTGTCATCTGAGACCGGGGGAGCTAAACGCGGGAACTGATTCCATCAAGCACTTCTCAGTGCCTCGTACAAACTCTGTGCATAAATATCCTGAAAGGCTAGTTCTGTTGCAGTAGAACTACGAACTGACTTTTCAGAAAATGGGACGCAGTTATTGCCTCAATCTACATTCCAACTCTTTCTAGTTCATGACAAAGAGAATGGGGCTTGAGTTTTAGTAATGTAGCCATCATCCTTTCCAACTGCAATCTGGCATTATAAAACCACGGACTCTTTAAAAACAATTCATGATGCCCATAAGGGCATCTGAGATAGAACCATCAACCTATGCTTGTTACCAGCAGGGCCTCTTCTTATTTTAATCTATTGCTAGCTAGTGTGTTAACCTTCTAGAGCGTCAAATTAATGAGGCTCCTAATGTATTTTCATTGGGAGGTTGAGCAGTCAAACTCATTTAGTTAGTGAAAACTACAAAAATCACTTTCTTGTGAAATCTGAAACTAACAGCTCCAATGAACTAATGATTACAGTATGATCCATTTTATGTACCTCTGAAAATAAAGATAACCAGCAAATGTAAAATTTGCATTATATAAGCTGTGCCTTAATAGGCTTGTGCTTCTACAAAATGACTTGGTGAAAAAGGGTAAGGGAGAGAAAACCCATAGGAAAAAAAAAAAAAAGATAATTAGCCGAGTAGCTGTTGCTCCTCAAAGGCAATCCTTGGGAACAGAGCCATGGCCCCCCAACAAAGACAAGTCTCCTTGGAGTCAGTAGGGATGGGCATGCCAAGACCGATACACATAGAGCCAACTGGGAGGATTCCGTGTGTTGGAAAGCCAGACATGTCTGCTGTACTTACATGGCTTTTTGGCTGGCTGAACCAGCTGAGGGTTCAGGTAGGGGCTGTTCTCCGCATCTATTCTGCGCTTGTACTTCTGCCGACCTCCACGTACTCTGTCAAGACGTACCCCTGTGGGCAAAGACAGGCACTGGCTTACTGCTGAGGTAGCCATCTTTGAGACCAGTCAAATACATACAGTATCACCGATCAGTGCTATGGAGACAGACAGTAGAACACAGAATGGTCCAGAGGTATTGGAGGAATGTTTAATAAAAAAAAAAAAAAAAAAAAGTGGTGGCTAAAACACAATGGCCAGGGGTTGGCAAGCACATCTGTAGAGCATGACAAACCTGAAACACATTTCATGCAAGGCCATCAAAATCACATTTACACACCAAAGGAAAGGCACATTTCCATGGGCATTAACACAAAGAAATTTTCCCTTGGTACTAGCCTCGTTTCTCAAAATAAAGACAATGGCTATCTGTATCATCTTTACCAGTTACCCATGAAAGCTCACCGTGTAAAAGTGATCCAGCCCTCCCCAGTCTACCACGGGGTTCACTAGGGAACAGAATTGAACTGAAAGCACCTTCGTGCTGTGGAAAGCTGGAATTATACTCTGCAAGATGAGAGGTAAGGACTGCTCCCTATTATCATGTCAACATGTCTCAGAGGAGAATGTTATTTACATTTTGGTGCACATGTGTATCTTCTTCCAAATGACAGAAAACTGGGAATAAGTTTGGACTGGACACAGGACAGAAAGAGGAGCTTCCTGAAAGATTCAGAAGGCTAGGATGTTGAAGGAGGGCTGTGTCCGTGAGGCAGAGCTAAGGGTGAAGCCAGAAAAGGAGGTAGACAGGGAGTTACTAAAACTTCTTCCTAAAGAGTGGTGGATTGGGTCAAGATACAACAGGTTTTTGCTCACATGGGATTTAAAAGATTGAGGAAAGAGGCAAAATGGAAAGAAAGAAAAATAAATGTTTCGTGGATACTGGGGAGTGTTTAGAAGAGCTCGTTAATAACTTGGTTTCCAGTCTGTCACGGTGAAGTTCAGGCCAGGACCATACAAACCCTCCTAATACAGAGCTTACTTTGGGAGTAAGAGCAAGACAAACTCACTCTGTGGTATTACCTTAACTGACAAAACGGTGTAACATTATCCCTTAATAAATTCAACCAAGAAGTTCATTGTACATGGAGTTTCCCAAAATGTTTAGAAAACAGATTTGGTCCCACAGCATCATCAGTATTATTATTTTACTGAAAGGGCTCTCAGAGCCTTTAAAATGCAAATGGCCTCCGTAAAACTCTCAAAAGGAGATACAGCCTATGCAGTGTTTCGCAAACCAATTTCACCAAAGATCCGGTCTCGGGAATATTTATGACCATCATGTGGAACGCGTGAATTGTGGGTTCTCTGAGTTACGCGACACAGTTTGGGAAATGTGGACACAGTTCTACATGAACCCTGAAGTGAATACAGACACTCACATGTTAAGGATTACTGTTCCACCACGAGATAAAGTAAAACACAATTTTTCATGTTATCTTAATAATACGGCTTTAAGAGCTGATTATCTTTTAGCGGAACATGGGAATACACACTTGGTTGTAGATAAAGCCCGAACTGTCATACCAAAATGTCAGAGCAGCATTTAAATGAAATCAGGAGACAACTTCAAGAGCAATTAAGTAGGTTTTGACAGCAAATTTCACAAAACAAAGACAGTAGTACAGTGCCTAAGTATTTACTAAAAGTAGTGCATGAGGATCACGAAGAAGCTGTATTTCCTTACTGCTGCTTTTAAACGCTTTCTGCCTACAGTCGGGTTCTGTTCCCTTGTTCATCTGATTTCTAGAGTACAAAGCTGGATGGCAAACAGACGGTGTAACTGGGATATCACACTTTGTCCTATTAGGATGCCGATTTCATACAGATGAAACGTAGAGAACAAAGAACAGAAATATTTGATCAAAATGTTTAAACTAGGGGCGCCTGGGTGGCTCAGTGGGTTAAAGCCTCTGCCTTCAGCTCAGGTCACGATCTCAGGATCCTGGGATGGAGCCCCACATCGGGCTCTCTGCTCAGTGGGGAGCCTGCTTCCTCCTCTCTCTCTCTGTCTGCCTCTCTGCCTACTTGTGATCTCTGTCAAAAAAATAAATAAAATCTTTTTTAAAATGTTTAAAATACTGTAAATCAAACACTGTAACTGAAGATTCTACCTCCACCGCACTTGACAACGCATAGGTTTGAACTGTAGTTTCTCATTAGTAGGAATACGTGCAATTGATCGTTGAGTTACAAAAGAAACACCTATCTGTAAAAAAAATGAAGAGTGTTGAGAGGGAAAAAAAAAAAAAATATTAAAATTCACCAGACAAGAATATTTTAGGGCGCCTGGGTGGGTCAGTCGTTAAGCGACTCCCTTCGGTTCAGGTCATGATCCCAGGGTCCTGGGATTGAGGCCCACATTGGGCTCCCTGCTCAGCTCAGCGGAAAGTCTGCTTCTCCCTCTCCCACTCCCCCTGCTTGTGATCCCCCTCTCTCTGCGTCTCTGTCAAATAAATAAATAAAATCTAAAAAAAAAAAAAAAGAATATTTTAATGTAATTGTTTGTAAGTGCTATTTTATAGAAAACTTCTCCAACTATCTAGTCTAAAATTGTTTGCCTTGCATATATCAAAATACAATATGTATCAACGATTTACATATACCTGTCAGCCAGAACCACAGTCCGCAATAATGATGTTGTGAAAAGATTAAAGGTTCCCCTTTTAATGTTCCAACTATCATAGCATAATAATTTATTCCTAAATATTGGGTAAAGAATATGTTTAAAAGTAAAGCAGGGGCACCTGGGTGTCTCAGTGGGTTAAGCCTCTGCCTTTGACTCAGGTCATGATCCCAGTGTCCTGGAATCGAGCAGGGAACCTGCTTCCCTCTCCCCGTCTGCCTGCCTCTCTGCTTACTTGTGATCTCTCTCTCTCCCTGTCAAATAAATAAATAAAATCTTAAAAAAAAAAAAAAAGATGAATATAAAGACAGTATCTTTCCTGATGTTTTGCTGTAATGGTCCAATATTACATTTACAAAATATATTAATATTTTTGGATAGTATACACATGCATTATTTAAATATTTCATAAACCTTAAAACACCAAGGAAAATAAGGAGCTGTTATTGTGTCATTGTTTTGTTGAAATATTACTGTATTACTTTATTGATATATATTTTGCATCATGATCATTTATTAAAAATCTGTCCTCATGGAGTATAACAGTCTACCTTGCCTCAGTTCTAAGGGAAACAGACCAAGGTATGATAGAGAGGTAAAAGATAATTCAAAGGGTGCAAGCGAAATAATGATACTCCTTTGACATCTAAGTGATTTATAGAATTATTTGGTATCCCATTCTATTTCCTGCTCATCCCTGTCATTAATAATGTCATTTTAGATTTCATTTTGGAATAGATACAGAATCGAATCTAAATTCTACCAAAAATGAGGACGCTATCACTGAGTTTAGCCCTAAGTGCACAACACAAACTTGAGCAGAGAACTGGTAATGACCCCATTCACCTAATGCATTTAAAAGTCTCCAAACAGTTTAGCAGACACAAAGAAAAACAAGAGCATTTATGATTAGGACCTGGGAAACCCAGATTCGCCCTAAAGAGACATCAATCGAATCCAGATATTTCCACCCAAGGCATCGAAGCCTGTCTCTTTCCTTCTCAGTATGTTGAAAGACAAACCATTTCTGTCTGGACTTTACTCATAACCAGTTTTGAAAAAGTAGAAAAGTAAGATTTCTCCCAGGAAATAAGATACCCGCCAGGTTCAATGTGTGACAGGATTGGAAGTTAATTAAGGCAATTGGATTTTCTAGTCATGTGGAGACCCCTATTATCTTTTTTTATTTTTTAAATAAAAGAGTTTAAGAGTTGGCATTACCTACCAAGTACAATGTTTCAGATCGCTTCTTCCTTCAAATACTGCATATGCCTGCATTGCCACAAGGGTATTACAAATTTTCTACATTGTCAGAATTTACAGAATTGAGAAAGCAAGAATAGGGCAAGGAGGAAAAAAATCCGCTGTGAGACAAATAAACGCCAAGAGAAGTAAAACAGTTCAACTGTGGGTCTTCTTAGGTCAGCTCATTTTAAGTCTACGTTTTATGCCCAAATGCAAATTTTTACAATATTATATAGTCCAAAGTCAAAAGTATTTTTCACATTTTTAATAGCACAAAGTTAGAGGCATTTCATAGGATAATAAAAGATATCCCCTTCAGAGAATTATACAAAGGTACCCTAGCCTACTTTTCTAAATTAAAGCCCAGCCTTTTACAATGTTGTTCCCAAGCAAAGGTTTGCTCAAATGATTAGTTACATAGACCCCGGAATACTGAAGGTGCAGTCACGTTAAAGTGATAATATTTTTTAAGAGATAGTGACTTTTTTTGAAGATTAGTTAATTTAATGAATACTAAATAGTTGTATTGAATAAATGTTACCACACATGGCTAGTAATTGAGTTTTTGGGATGCAACTGGAGAAGCAAGGCTTCCTGATACCGCAGGTGAAGAAGATGGGAAGCCTCCCCTCTGCTATGGGCCTTCCTGACACCGCAGGTGAAGAGGGTGGGAAGCCTCCCCTCTGCTGTGGGCCTTCCTGATACCGCAGTTCCCTTCGCTGCAGAAGGAAACACGCTCCTTCCCTTTGGGAAGAGAGGTCCCGAGCAGCCCCCTGGAATTCTCCTGAGACTCCTACGAGGGAACCCTCACCAACAGAGGACAGAGAAAATCCCTTTGAGGAGCTGCAGGAAAGGAAGCTAAGGCAGATTAGCATCATCGGACACGGCAGAGGGTAATTTAGTGGGGGCCCCTGACGGGGTTCTCCTTTGGGACAACCTCCTAAAGAGCATCCCAGTATAACCAGAAGTACTCGCGCATATTTATAGGTTGCTCTTGAGGGGATGAGTGAAAATTATTTGTATATTCACACACATGCCCCAGGGAGAATCTAATCATATTAAGTTGTTGAGGATCATGTGAGAAAATGAAACACACCAACGCTCAGCTATCCTCAACAACCATGGCCCCTTCTCAAAATAGACAGTGACAATTGTTCACTCTGGCTTCATGGCTTAGTCCCTCGCTTCCTGATTCAGCAGTCTCTGACTCCTCTACCTACATTTTCCTCCCAAGCCATGTCTTCATTATTAATTGAATGAATCAATCTGTGTAAGAAGTATCTTGGAATATACAAGAATATCAGCCAGTGACTAGCAGTCATCGGCTGTCAAGAGCTTATTATAGTCTCGGCAACGGGTTAATTGTTTTTACGTATATGAACCCATTTAAGCCTTAGAGCAATCCTATGGGGTGGGTGCTATTATTATCCCGTTGCACAAAAATGAAAAAAACAGAGCTTGCAAGAGGCAGAGCCAGGGGTGGGGGCTGGGAGAATGGCTGCAGAACCCACATTCTTCTTCTTCTTCTTCTTCTTCTTCTTTTTTTTTTTTTAAAGATTTTGTTTATTCCTTTGACAGAGATCACAAGTAAACAGAGGCAAGCAGAGAGAGAGGTGGGGAAGCAGGCTCCCCGCCGAGCAGGGACCCCGATGCGGGGCTCGATCCCAGGACCCTGGGATCATGACCTGAGCCGAAGGCAGAGGCTTTAACCCACTGAGCCACTCAGGCACCCCAGAACCCACATTCTTAAGTGCCATGTTTATACAGCCTTCCTGCCATCAAATTCAATTTTTGGAAAAGAGCATTTGGTATTTATTCCAAAAGCTAGAAGTGCAGGCAGATAAAACCAGATCGTCACGGTAAAGGATACTTGGCGTCACAACGAAGGGTCCACATGGGGAGGCGGGCAGAACGCTGGGCTGGGGTGGGGAGGAGAGGACTGAGCGCTCTTACTCAAACTCAGGGGAAGGGCTAGAGATTTTGCATCACTCCATGAAGGGGCACGTGACTTGAAAAAGTTTACAGCTATGAGAGTGTGGACAAACCAAAAATAATAAAAAGATTTCGTTTCTCTGCTTTCCCACTGAGGCAGCGGCCCCAAGACATTCATCTCTTTCCTCCTTCAAACGCTACTGCAAACGAGACAAGCCTGTTTGGCCTGGGCCACAGACGTAGAGCAATGCTCTGGCTGCATTTTCAGCTTAGGAGGGAGGCCCAGACAACAGCGGCTTTTCAACCAGACACCCCGGGCCTGGCTGAGCCTTACGTTTACTTCCGCTGGAATATCATGGCCACAATTCAGGAACTTTAGAAATGGCCTGGCTACCAGTAGAAACGCTCTAAATTGGACCGCAATAAAAGGAGAAATTCACCCGAGGAGAGAAAATGTGTATCCGTTAGGTGGGCTCTTTTTTTAAACTGAATCCTTAGTCACTAAAAGAGATAAAAGCCATGACTCACATTAAAGCTTCCTTGCTCTACAGATGAATTAACAATTAGCAAGGGGAAGTCTTTCGTTTGGGTCTCCTGATAGCTATCTGCACTATTAAACATGTGGGGCTTGCGTAGGAAATTACAAAGGCTTCCCTCTGTTTCAGATTCAAGGTGCGTCCAAAATCCATCTGCCGATCTCTGCCCATAGGACATCAACCTAAAGACGTTCCTCCCCCTTTTTTTCCAGGGTTCACGTGATTCACAATCCTTGCCTGGTTCAGAGGCATGTGCTAAACTCATAATGTGGATTGGAGCTGAAATCAAAATGATAGAAATTGGAAATAACCATCGACAAAATATTTTGCAGGGGAAATATTCCACTGGGGGTCAAGTTGCTTCATCTGAAGCATGCAGCCCTAATCTATGACACATACAAGTACAAATTAGGTCATCTGCAACAGGTGACAAGTTTTAATTGAATGTCTTCTGTCTGCAATTCTGACAAAAGGTGAATGGAAATAAATGAGTCTGGCAAGACGGCCCTGAGCCTTACAATACCCAATATCTCATTATTTTTAAACAGCTATCTATAAACTGATGCTGACAAGCCTTGAACCTTTTATTTCTGCTCAAGATGAGGTAGCTGTGAAGGGGGAAAAAAAAAAAAAGAGAGAGAGAGAAAGAAAAAGGGGCATCCAGAACATTACATTAAACATGCAATACCTACCATTATCACTTCCCCAATGTAATTAAAGGAAATCTCCTATTCAAAAGGCACTATTTCTTACTTTGCTTCATGTCAGAGAGAGAGAGAGGGAGGGAGGGCACTTGGCCTGCGCTTGCTAAACATAGAGACAACCTTTAAAGACAAAAAGAAAATTTTCCCTTTCTTGCTTTTTACCTGTTAAAAATTTCATAAACTATTCAAAGAGATATTGCTGTGACTTATGCCTATCTAAACTCTATTTCGTCTCGTTACTATTTAATACCGGTGACTCTTCCCTTTATCCTTTTCGAAATTGCCTTCTCATATTAATAAAGTTATGAGTTAGTGGGTAAAGTCATGAAATGTGGCCGCACATCAACATCAGGAAAAGTGATTCTACTAATTCACAATTAAATGTGACACCGGCAGCAAAAAGTTTAACACAATAATAACAGTAACAACAGTGCACAGCACCCCATGGGGATCTCCGTGTAAACAGAAGCACAAATATTATTTATGCAAAAATTCAATGCCCTGTAAAAATGAATTAAATATGAAATCAACCAAGCTGGGTTACAAGTTGCTGGGTTGAGAGCCAGAGTCACTTTGTTTCATTCAAGGGAAAGGAATACAGGAGGAGGAGTATATGACCAAAAACGCAGATGTGGATTTCGAAGAGAATGTAGGTCTGGGGGGTGGGGCGTTGGGAAGCGAAAACAGGTAACAGGGAAAGGCGGTGGTGAGTCTGGAGGTCATTTGATTTCATTAGGTGTGACTCTAGATCAGATGGGTACCCAGCAAAGAGCTTTCGAAGTTCAAAAGACAAATGCATAGTATTTTTCGCAGAAGAAAACTTTAAGTCCTGGCCAATTTCTTAGTAACTCACCAAAGGTTTAATAAATGTACTACTAGAGTCAAGCAGAGATGCTGAGAGCCGATTATACGAGACCAAAGTGACATATGATGTTTAATAATATTTTTCTGGTGATGTTATTTTGGCAATAATTGAGATTCAAAATAAAGTACATCCCATACAAAGAAACATAATATACAGATATCCAGATCATGTAAAAAAAAAGAATTCTACCTAGCGCATGAAATATGTAAGGGGAAAAAAATCAGCTCGCTAATTAAATGTTAATGCAATATTAATGTATACGTGCCCAAATCTCACACCAGTGAGAAATTTTCTTGTGACACTGAGAACATTCATTTCTTATTTCTTGTGACACTGGGCAGTAATAAGTTTAATACAATAATAATAGTAGTAACAACACACAGCACTCCACGGGGATGTTCTGTATAAACAGAAGCACAAATACTATTTATGCAGAATTCAGTACCCTGTAAAAATGAATTAACTATGAAATTAAACAAGCTAGTTTTCGAGTGGCTGGGATGAAAGCCATGGTCACTTTCTTTCATTCGATGGGGATGAATACAGTGAAGTCTAACAGCTCTGCTCTAGGTCTTCAGTGGAGTCAACAAGTGTCATGGGCGGAATGTTTGTGCCTCACCGAAAGTCCTATGTTGAAACCTAATCTCCAGTGTGATGGCATTCGCAGGTGGAGCGTTGGGGAGGTGATGATGTCACAAAAGTGCAACCCTCAGGATGGGATTTGTGCCCTTATAAAAGAGACTCCGGAGAGCTCCCTCACCCCTTCCGCCATGTAGGACAGAGAAAAGAGGGCCGTCTATGAACCAGAAAGCCCTCACCACACAGTAAATCCGCCAGTTTCTCCATCTTGGACGTCTCAGCCTCTAGAACTGTGAGAAGCAGCCTTCTGTCACTTGTAAGCCACCCAGTTTACAGTATTCTGTTACAGCAGCCCACATGGACTGCAACAGAAAGGAAAGAACATTAAAAAGGAGTCAGAGAGCTCATCTACAATGGGTTGACACCGGGTCTGATAGGAACTAAAGAAAATACACTTGTTTCCTTCCCTTCTCAACTAACTCCATATTCTATCACTAACTCCCTTTTACCTGCCAGTTGTGCAAATATAAATATTTGTGAGGCAAGTTAATGGAGGAAAAGAAAGGAAAAACAAGAGTGAGTATGAAAGCCGGCAGGAACCTTGTAGAAATGCAAAAGTAGAGAAAACAAGCATGTAAGGATCATCAGAGAACATTCCCACTTGCCCTTGGCGCCAAGATGTTCGCAGCAGCCCATGGCCACGCTGGGCCCATTTTCAAGCTAAAATTATTCTCCCTCGAAGTTGACAAATTAGACTGTTGAGGAATTTAAAACCTCATGAGAAAAACTGGGGTAGAAAAATCATGAGTGACAGTGATAATAAGAAAGCATCTTTATATAAATGATCCACTCACTTAAAATTAAATAAAGACAAATATTAAAAGACTATCAATAGCAGGGGCACCTGGCTGGCTCAGTCAGTGGAGCGTGCAACTCTTGATCTCAGGGTTGTGGGTTCGAGCCCCACACTGGGTGTAGAGATCACATAAAAAAAATCTTAAATAAAAAAAGACTATGTTAAAGTAATGTTTCTGGTGCAATTAATTTCCATTTATCATCTTTTCATCTCTTGAATACTTTCAAAATCTCTGTCCTATATGGTTTGAGCAAGATGACTACAAACTCCGTTTGATTTGCTGGAGACAATATACATATAAAAAGGGAAAAAACCAATTTTACATCCAGTTTTCAAGCCAAATGTTCAATGACGTATTTAGTTTACTACTCTGAGGATCTAGGTTTTAATAAGGAATTACTCCAGACTCAAGTTTAATTGATAAATAGTGCTGAAGACTTGGGGGAGAAGTATACATAAGGTAAACACATCAAAATGTTCTGCCAAGGAAAGTAATAAATAGGGACATGCATACTTGGAGAGCGAATAAGAAAAGTGTAAGTTTATTTTAAAAATTTTTTAAAACATTTATTTATTTTAGAGAGAGAGAGAGAGAGAGCATGAGCAGGGATAGGGACAGGGAGAGGGGGAGAGATTCCTTAAGCAGATACTCCACTGATTGTGGAGTCCAATGCAGGGCTCGATCCCAGGATCTTACGATCATGACCTGAGCTGAAATTAAGAGTCAGATGCTCAACTAAGCCACCCAAGTGCCCCAAGAAAACTATACATTTAAATGTTATGGCAGGGATAGGCCCTAGCCTGTACTTTTATCTCAAATTAGCATGCGTGAAGAGTGTGGAAAGAAATAGAAAACATGAACGATATTTCCAGATGCCAAATACACTGGGTCCCAGCTGAAGAAGCCTATGCCTGGGTGAGGTGGTGAATTTCCCGACGGACTTCCTGTGTAGGGACGCTACGAGACGACATAGTGGGGTGTGCTGCCCCATACACATGCGATCCCCAATGTTAGGAGGGATCTTTAAATCCTAAAGTGTGCCGAAGAAAGACAAACACACTCGTCCAGGCACAAGTCAGCTCAAGACGAGATTATTATATTTTTGAAACACCGCCTGGGCTAACATCAAACTTCAAAACGTTTTATTTATTATATGTATCCAGCTTAATTCCACAACAAACTAAGGGCAGAGAGCATGGTGAGAAATGACATTCTAAGTCAAACAGCTTCAAGTGGTCAAAAGTGTTTCTGGTGTATGTTTAATGGTATATTGGTCCCTATCGTACATGAAGGATACATCACACGCCTTCCACACATTAGGCATTCCAAAGTACTACGGAAATGAATAAGTAACTAAGTTAATAATATGCTTTATTGCTATGTAATAATTGTTTTTTTCCCCCATCTTTTGGTTTGTTTTTGATACCTCAAAAACCTCGAATGTACCCACAGTGTGATAGGAATCTCTCGTCAGTCATCTCAGTAGCTCTGGTTGCTTGTGTTCTTCTCTATGAGCTAATATAGTATAACTTTACAAAGGTATAGAAAACTTTTAAAGACAAAAATATAGCCTGAATCCTGAAAAAAGGAGCCACTAAAAGGTAGGATATCAGAATTTAATTTTTGTATATTCATTCCGGACAACATGAGGAAAAAAAATAGCATTTGGTTTGCTGGGAAAAACCTCAGATAGATACGAAAAGTTAGTAATGAGAATTACATGTAGCTACTGAATGTTGAGCAAAAAAAGCCATAGATCCATATAGTTGGGAAATTTGACAAATGAAGAAAACCGTTCTCTTTCTGAGACGTTTTTATTGCCCTCCTGCCTGGAAGCAGACAAATGAGTGTGATCACGTGGGAAGCTCTCTTCCAGTTCTAAGATTCTATGAATGAAATGGTGTGTTTAAAAAGATGGACTTGACCCACAGATTCAGAGTACGACAACTGCTTGGCAGTTGGAAACATCAACATACTTCATATCTTAAATCAGGGAAGACCGGAGCCAAATGGAGAACATTAATGAGCCAGAGGAGCAGTGGGCTTTCTGGCACGGGTCTTCACATTCCCCTCACACTGACCTTGGCCAAATGCATTTCCTTTTCTTGACAATAATAAAGTAAATAAAGTGCCCACGTTTGAAAAATGCTTCTAGCTTATTACTGCATTAGGAAAAGATCAATGCCTGTTGCACATCACTGTGGAGAATGAAGTATGGAAAATCATAAACAGCTTCAGATTTGTGTGTATTTTACAACAGAGAGACTACATTATGTGAAGGGGAGGGGAATATGACCTAATAATGGATATTTTGAAAGCAACCAAGGAGTAGTTAAGGGCTACTCTGTTATTTAACTGAATTTCATCTGGAGTTTAAGAATAAAAACACATTTGTGTTGTGTATGACCAGAGTTCAGTCAACAGATCACAATGGCTAAGGTTTCACCTCAACTTTCATAGGCACCCATTTCTCAGAAATTATAGTGGATGTGTGTGTATGCACACATGACAGACATGCACACACATATAGGATACATCATCTAGAGAAAGAGAGAGAGACACACAATGCTGAATAGATAAGCTATTATTCAGTTTCTTTATTTTCCTGATAAAGGTTTGGCTAGTTAAACGATTCTGTGAGAATTTTTTATTTGCAAAATTTTTCCAACCAAACTCAGGTTGTGTGAGTTTATATGGCTATGTATATCGGGAGCTGCGAATTCAAACAACTACGTAGGGTAAAAGTGTTGTTGTTGTTTTTTTTTAAATGAGGGGTGTGTACATATTGTGGTGAACGAAGAGCATTTGGCTCATGGATATGCCACTATCCTTTACCAGCACCCACGGGACAGTGCCTCGTGATAGGGGGAGGCACAATTGGACAAGAATCTGCTGTTATCAGAGTTCCCATTTCCAAAAGAAGCCAGCAATCTGGTTCTTACATAAAGTCACCCAATATTTAAGTGTTCACACAATTTTTTTAGCTACCTGATAATCCCCAGTCTGCTAGTTTACAGCTTGGGTCTATGTTCTTTTACACAGGGGCCAAGTGTCCCTAATTCCCTGAGAGAGGCCAACTCTGACAACTGGCCAGTTAAACTGACCATATCACAAGCTGGTAGTTATTTAGAAATTATCCTTTTATTTTATGTAGGCCCTCATTATATGAGCATAAATTGAATTGCCTAACTCTTTAAGTTATTCCATAGGCTACACATTGAAATTCTAATTTAAAAGCGCCGTTTAGCAGGGTTTCATTATACATCAAATAAAGATGTATAAAATTTAAGGGGTTTTCATTAGAAATCATCTCAAACAAGAGTAAAAATTTAATCACCTATGCCCATGCACGACACCTGTCATTTGAAAATACTGACATGTTTTGATCCACATAAGCCCGCTTCAAGAATCTCTTGTTAATCACAGATCTCCACGGTTATTTGTTGTAAATGGTAGCAAAGGCTTTCCTTAAATTCATCGGTTATGTTTACTAATGTTTTTACTTTTGGAAGGAACATCTTTCTGCCTAGTAAAATCTGTTGGGAACTGCAAGTCAATTCTTGTAATACAATTGGTACATTTTCCTTGTCACTAAGGTTATATCAAATGCACCATCTTTGGGAATTAGCTGACGGAGAATCACTTTTCTGTTGGCTTCGACCCTTTCTCCCCCAACTTCTTGCATGATATGGAAGAGAAAGTCCTTGAAGGCAAAAGAGTAAGATGATGCTGAATGCTTTTTGGAACAGTCTTACTAGGAAATAGGTTGTAATACTGATTTCTCTGGGTTGGTAGATCATAGAGTATGAAGGCCCGGAAGATGTTGCTAGAATGGAAAGCTGAAGGGGGTGAGTATAGGTGGGATATGGCCAAGATAGTGTGACTGTCTAGCAAAAATATTGTAGAGAAAACAGAGAGAAAGACATTTAATTTGAAAAGCCTTGAGTGTTAAAAAAACAGAACCTTTAAGATTGAAAGAAGATGGTTTAAAAAAAATCACTTTTCTATTAACTGTTATGAAGTATAGGCAAGTATATCATGAATAATTTCCCTACACTAAATAACATATTACATAGGATGAAAAAGTGAGTCTCTAAATGGGCCATGACCTATGGCTGGACAACCAGCACTAGGTCTCAGACCAACGTATCATGCTGCCAAGATCAGTAAAAATACAGACTCACTGGTAACAGAGGAAAGCCAGCTGTGTACATCTGATGAACTACATGGTTATTCCCTAACTCCTGTTTATACCAAGTCACCCTAGCAATACGGGCCTCTGACAGAGAGGTACCGGCTTCTCCTGATGTCATGAATTTCAGAAACGCGCTTTATAAAGCCTCTTATCTCTGCTGTCATCAAGAGACGAGATAGAAATGCCCTGGAACTCATCATCATCACAGTGCCCTAATCAGTCAACAGCGTCGCTGCTGGGCAGCATGAGGCATCCCCTCCACCGACAGGGGCTTCCCGGTGGCCCTCCAAGCACTCAGTCCCTGCTGGCCAAGGAAATGAAAGACCATGAAACTGAACCCAAGTCTTCACCTGGCAGGTAAGAAAGCAAAGCCGCTGGTCTGCCAAAGCAGCCTGGGAGCCGACTTCAGTGTTAAATAACATTCCCATCCCAACGCTGAGACTGGAAAAAAGGATGATACTGAGATTCCGTAAAAAAGTTTTGGAGAGTCCTATATCTTAGTTATTCATGCGTTTAAGCATACCCTAAGGGAGATAGTCAACACAGCCAAGAATTTATGTGTTTTGGGGGGTAACAGTAAAGTTATCCTTCCTCTCGTTCTCCCTTACTTTTCCTGCCTGCCCAACCAATTTCATTTTTTATATATTCACACACATACATCTGTATTATGTATATATATCTAGGACTGATCAGCTCTTTCTAAATTAAATTATATATTTTTTGTAAATCTGTGTACTTTGTTTTTAAAATCTTATAAGTTATAGATGGGAAAACATAAATACATCAGTAAACCCTTGTGAATATTCCTTGCATAGCCAGTATTCAAATTATTTTACAGATTTCAAATAATTTCCCAGACATCATAAAAAATCTGCATATCCTTTTAAAATTTGCACATCACTTCTACATGTATTCTACTTGCTATTTATAAGATTAAAAAAAAAAAAAAGTCCTGTTTACCTGGTACTAAGATGGGGAAAGTAGAACTTAGCTCTGTAATTCTCTACATATCTCTCCATAATATGATTTACTTTTGCTGCTGGGGGTATGATTCAAGAGTAACAACATGTGATAGAGTAGTTTTCGGACCAGTCGTATGGTAAGTACCGGACAGTAAAATGTTCCAGATCTCATGGCACAAAAAATATTCAGTAAAAGTTCATCATTAATAATGATGAAAATAAAAATAAGTGGAATTATTTTAATTATTCGTTCTAATAAAGTGAAAATTCAATTCATCTACCAACACACAGTCAGCCGAAAATTAGGACAAATTTAAAAAGTTAAATACAATATGGTAGAGGCCTGGTACTGAGGTGAAAAAAAAGATCAGCAAAAAATACTACTCAGTATTTTTTATGTTTCCCTGGTGCATACATACTATGGATTTTCTTTCTCAACACTGAGGTGCACTTTAAAAAAATGGGAAAATAAAGAATATGGCAATAGCTCTGTAAATCTACATAATCACATATATCAAACCACTAACATGTTTTGAATTTTCATGTAAAGTCTTTAGCGTAGGATTCCACCAAGTATTATAGTATCTCTAAATTTGAGTTATATATTTCCTATTTAGGAGAATGATGTGGACAGATCTGAATTTAGAATACATAATTTGTAAAATTTCTCTTGAAATCAAGTTAGGCACAGAAAAAGGGAGTAAATAAATTCTAAAATATTCACTGAATAAATAAATGGGGGGGAAGAAACCAGATCTTTGAGAAAAAAAAAAAAACTTTTAAAACGTAGGATGTTAAGTACTTCAAATAATTAGGAAAGAGATGTTTGTGAACAGCTGTGCATAAGTAACATAGTACTTTTGAAAAACTTGTTGCTATTGAATAATGCAACATAAACTGGAATAAAGGGCTGACTGTATAAATTTTCTCAATCCCAATAATTGAAGCCAATGAAAATACGTAAAAGCTTGCTCTTTAATATTTAAAAAGTTCTTTTACTTTCTAAAGAAATCCCAGTAACAATATTACACTTTTCATATACTGCAACATGAATATATACAAAAGACAATTCACAACCAGAGTAACATTTCTTTAAATTAAGAATTGAAATCTTCATAGTTTTTCTCGTTTCCTATAGGGCATAAGGTTAGTTTCTAAAGCTGCCTGGGTGTAAGCTTCCTTATCACAAACCTCAGGACAGTCTTTCCAGGACTCTGCAGTAAAAATTACTTTAAAAGTATTTAAAAATAAGGACTTCCAAAGATATTTTTGCCATAGAAGAAACGACAGTTTGAAAAGCAACAGTTAATGTTTTCTTGTAAAGTAAATTACTGGCAAAGTTAAAAAGGTACATTAATTTTGGTCAGTAGAGGGATGTGTTAATTGTTTTTAAAATGTAATCTGTAATAATGATAAAACTATTAAGTGAAATCACAGCAACTCTATCAACTTCAACATGTGCAAGGAAGCTGATCGCCTAAGGAACTTCTGGGTTTCCAAAATCTTCCTTTATCAGCACTTCCAAAATACTTGATTTTTTTTAAGATTTTACTTATTTATTTATTTATTTATTTATTTATTTAAAGAGCAGGGGGGAAGGGCGGAGGGAGTGGAAGAGAGAGATCTCAAGCAGAGTTCGCTATCAGTGCAGAGCCAGACATGACCCCAAGATCATGACCAGAGCTGAACTCAAGAGTCAGCTGTTCAACTGACTCAGTCACCCAAGTGCCCTAATACCTGAGATATTTTGTCCTACTTATATCTCCTATGTCTGATGTCCAACTAATACCCACATGATAACTGAAAGTTTAATAAAAATATATTATTAATACTTCCCTATGAATTGGTATTATAAATCTCACATGTGTATATATATATATGTATACATATATATATGATAAACTGGCAATGGAAGTAAAATAATGGTACATTTAATGTTAAATATTTAGACATACATTCCATGGAGTTCTGGGCAAGAAAACCATTTTTGAGGAATTGTAAGTCATTTTACAATCCCTCATTTGTTTCAAATCAATGTTTTGGACCAAAATGAAATTGCATTCAGAAATTCTAATGCATTTAGTAATAGTTAGACAATCTACACCTCAAACACAGTATGTGCCACTCTGAAATTTAAAAAGAAAGCGGTGGCAATTTCATTGTGATCTGCTAAAGAAGCATTCGGACTTTTGGGGACGGAGTTAATGAATTACAGATCTGAAACCAAGTCCCAGGGACTCACTGTGAACTTCCATTCTAGTAAAGTACATGCCTGTCAAATTGCTTATGAGGACAAATTTATGGAAAATAACCAAGAGTAAAGCTTTGTTCTTATTAAGAAACATGAATATGTATGTAATTTTAGCCAGACTAAATTAACCCAAAAATGAATAAATAAAAAAATAAGGACAATAATTGTCAGAAGAGAAGGCTTGCCTCCCTTCCCGCTCTTATAAAAGCATTTATATTTAGAGTTTCACAAAAGAATTCATATTTTTAAATAACACTAGTTGGAAAGAAACAAAAGGAATCTGCAAAGAAGGCACCATGGAGCCAGAAACATGAATAGTTTCCCCCTCTTTAGTAATAAACCTTTTTAGAGCAGGGATTGCCTGCAGGCTTACTATGGACAGAATACATGAGCAATAGTGTTCATGCAAGCAGTGTGTTATTGCTGAGGTGTGTTCATTTCCTAAGCATGACTCTATTCAGAAAGGTTATATTGAGCCATTAATCCTAATTTTATATTAAACATCTTTTGAAACTGCATGAGCTCTGAACAGGGTAAAATCCCATTTTGGCAGCAACAGTATAAATGTGAAATGATTATCAAATATATCACAGATAGTTGTGTGAATTCCTCCGTGTCTTTGTGGGCATGGTACGTTAACACGGGCTCACCCTGGCTAATGCTCCATCATCAATTAATTTGAACCAATACCAATAAATAAGTGCATTATATCTGTGATTTCACCTTTATTTTCAATCTAGTGATTTAATTTGATTGATGCCCGTGGATCATTAGGGATTTTAGCATATGAAATCAGTACTATTTAAGTTAAGTAAACTTGCAAATTATACTGCTGTTAACTCTCTTGTTAACAGCAGTATAACTCTCTTTTCTTTTCAAAAAGAAGAAAAAAAGAAAGAAATTAAAGGAAAGCAGATAACTCACTCATTGATCCTCCCATCCCCTGTCCCCCCAAACACTTTGAGTATCTCTTGGGTCCCTCTCTGAGGAGTTGCAGTCAATGGGAACAAAGTGAAAAGCAGCAGCCTAGAAGACATGAAGGGTGTTATCACCGAGACTCACAACTGAGTATGTGGCAGAAGAAAAGACAAGGTCAAAATGTAGATCCTAAGGGAAAGAAAGACAATGCTCTTGGCCAAAATGGGGGAACTGGAAGAGGGAATCAGTTTCTAAACAAACATAAAATATGATTCTATGCCCATCAAATTTGAGATGATTTGGGGGAAATACAAGGTATAATACACAGAATTTGAAACTGTAAGACTATAGTAAGACTATAGGGTCAATGTAAGAACACAGATATTTGAAAATACACACGTAGATTCGTTCTTCTGAGAGTAGAACAGAAAGGCTAAACACCAATCTTGGGAAATACTTATGAATAAACAGTAAGTGAAACCAGAAAAAGAAAGCATGGGTGATTTTAAAAGTAGGAAGGGGAAATTGGTGGCTACCGTACCACGTAAACCAAGGGAGGAGAAACCAGTTTGTAGGAAGTGGAATTCATACAAATTTAGCAAAAAGAATGGAGGTGGTAAGATTAAAGAAATAATACTACATCAACTTAAGGAACACATGGTAAAATTATTCATAAGTTATAATTTTATTATTTATATTATCATTTAATAAAAAAATTGAGGGGCACCCGGGTGGCTCAGTGGGTTAAGCCTCTGCCTTCAGCTCAGGTCATGATCTCAGGGTCCTGGGAATCAGTCCTGCATCGGGCTCTTTGCTCGGCAGGGAGCCTACTTCCTCCTCTCTCTCTCTGCTTGCCTCTCTGTCTACTTAGGATCTCTCTTTGTCAAATAAATAAATAAAATCTTTAAAAAAATAAAATAAAATAAAATTGAGTATTTTAAAAATAGTATGAATATATATTCTTTAAAATGTTTAATCAACTTTAATGAAAACACATTCAGTATACAGACCTTTATCTAAACCAAAATCCTTCTAAAGGCAATTATTAATAACATGATTAATATGTAATTATATTATAATGTATTATATCAAAAGGGAAACTATTGCATCATATCTTATTGCTATGTTTGTGTGTGTATGTGTGTGTGTGTTTAAAGGTAATCTCTAGTGTTTGTGCTGTAATGTATCCTTGTGTTTTCCTTAACACACTTAAAAAAAAAAACAGGGTATCAAAGTCAAAGGAGTAGATATCAGCAAATAAAGCTTCATGATTCCAAGAGTTCCAAGGTCCATGACATGGGAGTGGATTAATTTTAGTATTGTTATTTTTTGTTAAATTCCAGCAAGAACCAATCTCATATTTGATATCTATGTGAAGTACCCCAAAGGTTATGAACTTAAGAATGATACAGTCAACACTGGTTATGTGAAGATGTTACCTATGTTAAGGATGGGCAGAAGAATGTGGATATACACATAAAAAGTAGTTTGAACTGGCTTCTTTCCTTTCTGCCTAGAGTGTAGGAATTAAGAAGACTCCTAAAATCTGCAAAATTATGTTTCACTTATAAAGATCATTGATCTGTCTTCTGCATTAAAGATTCAGTTACAGATTTTTGGAGGTTTTGAAAGCAGAAGACAGCAGAATTGGTTCTAATGGCGAAAAGTCAAAAGATTTAATATTATTTTGTGATTTCAAGTCTTTAGATATATAGAGTATCAGCTGGCATCTTATTAAGGAGTATGAAAGAGTTACATGAGAACTGCAAACCCAACCTCATTTCACATGAGAGTATAAGCCCCAAGACAGTGTCTCAATCAGACTCATATTCAGTAACTAAAGGATAAACATGTGTTCCTTCTTTTGTCTCTGAAAGCTTATACTTTATTGACAAATGACCATTACCCTGTGGTGAGAAGATGTTCCACTTATACAAACAAACAAACATAACTACAGTGTCATACTTAGTCTTTGTCCCCGTTCTTGGCACAGAGCTCCTAAAACTCTTAGAATTGACTGAGTAAAGAATAAGGGTGATAGGAGCCTCTTTGGTTCTAAAAAGGAAACTCCAGGCAAGCTCCAGTTTAGCTTTAGGATTAAGGTTAGTCACCAAAAAGACCAAGTCTTTACTAGAAGTATAGAACCCTCAGCTCCACCCCTCAACCTCCTGGAAGGGGCCAGAAGCTGAACATTGACTGAACTACCAACTGCCCTCAATTCAATCAATCACGCTTATATAGTGGACATCTCCATAAAATTCCCTAAATAATGAAACAGGTAAAAAAATAAATAAAAATAAATATAAAAATTTAAAAAATTTAAAAATTTAAAAAAAAATTTTTTTAAAATGAAACAGGGTTTGGAGAGCTTCCAAGTTGACCACACTGAAGTACGAGGATGGTATACCCAGAAAGGGCATGGAAGCTTCCAGAACCTCCCCCCATACCTTGCCCAGTGCATATCTTCTGTTGGCTATTCCTCAAGTACATTCTTCATAATAATCAGTGATAATAAGTGAAATGTCTTTCTGAGTTCTATGAACCGTACTAGCAAATTACAAGACCTAAGGAAAAGGAGTGTGGGAAGATTCCATTTATAGACAGTCAAAAGTATGGGTACCTTGGGATTTGGGATTGACATATGAAGTAAAGTAGTCTTGTGGGTTTGAGACCTTAACTTGTCAGATCTGATACTAACTGCAGATAAATGGTGTCAGAACTGAATTGAATTGTTGGACACCCAGCTAGTGTCTGGAGAATCGGAGAATTAGTTTTTGGTGTAAGACAACATCACAGAACAACAAAAATCCAATAGCAATAGGGTCTAGATCTTGGTTTCTTAACTCCATTCTACACCATAAAGAACTAAAGCTTCTTGGAAACATGGCGGACTCTAAAGTCATGACACAGAAAGTTAAAAAAAAAAACCTGGATTGTACTTTGTGCCGGGAAAACAAGAACGTGAACCAAGAATGACAGCAATGCACCAGTAACTCACAAGAAGCCAGATGGAAGAATGTCCCCCAACTCCACTGGATAAGTCTGGGACAGTTTGAGCATCACATAAAAAATGATAGCAATGGAGTATAACTCACTGAACGAAATAGGAATCCATGACTCCATACCGACATAAATACATAAGTGAGTAATTTGCAGGTTAGATGAAGAACTGAATACTTATTTAGCATCAAATTATTACCCCACGATGTTCTTATTACTCTCAAAGGGGAAAAGAGCAACCTTATAGTGGAAGAGCCTGGTGGGTACCCTCAGTAAGTGGCCAAGCTGACGTCATCAGTAATGAGCAAGGGGTAATCATGGGCCACCTGATAGGATGCAATGAAATCATGATATCACTTCTGTGATATTCCTGTCGAAGATTTAAAACCTGAATCTGATCATGAGGAAACATTGTAATAACCCAAACTGAAGAAGATTCTACAAAATAAATGGCCTGCAACCTTTAAAACTGTCAGTTTTGGACAACAGTCCAGGAAATAATGCAAACTTAATTATAAACCCAAAGTTCCTATAAATGGAAATATATTAGTCTTACAGTTTTCAGTAATCTGTTGAGTTTAATTTTTTTTTAATTTTTAGTTCCTTCTATATGGCTTGCTCTCTCTTCTGTCTTACCTTCTTTTTCCTCACCTCTCCTTTTCCCCAGACTCCAAAATGTTAGTGTTACCAGGAAGCAAACTTATCCACCAATGAATTTCCATTTTCTTTTTCTACATCCTGAACCTGTATTTTCAATGGATTTTAATGACAGTGGAGTCAGTGTGATTTCAGGATTTACCATCTTGGTAAAATCTGTCAGAGGTAACCATTTGAAGAACATTTGTGTTCTTCAACTGCTTTTTGGTCGAAGCACTTCTCCTAGCTTATCTCTTCTGATTCTCATAGCCACTCTGAGAGACAGGCATTGCTGCATTTCCCATTTTACAAATGAGGAAACTGAGGCAGATTCAATCCATTACAGAGTTTGTGGATTGAAGCTAGCACTCTGGCATCAGCATCACATGGCTGCCTTCCTTCTATCCAAGGGACTATCTGCATTTCAGCAATATAAAACAGAAGAAATAAATTAGACAAAGAATTGCCACTGAAATAAGTCGGTATTGTTCGGGTTACTCGATGTCAATGAATAACAAACAGTCCCTATGCCATCTCAGTTAATGTATGGAAGGATGCAGTAATCTGTCTTCTTTTCCATTGTTGCTTAGCTTTGTAACTAAAATGGATAGTCCTTTTTTTTGTTAATTGTGATTTTATTTAAAGAAGTGAAAGAAAAAGAAAAGAATGAACAAAATCAATTAAAGTCGTTGGAGAATTCCACATATCTGAGGTGGAATTTTACTGTTTTAATTAAATAGAAATATAAACTCATTGTTTTATAGACATTAAAAAGACAATTCCAACCCTGACACTGGCACTCCTCCATACCCCAACTCTTGTCTTTTTAAACTAGAACATCTACGACAACCAGGCCAACCACTGTATAGAAGATTGGATCCTGATAATAGCCAATTATAAATAACTACCTGCTTTCTAATTATTCCTTTAAAAACCCAACTAATTACAAATCCACTTTGTATAGTTTTGTAAAGTTTGGATAGTAATCTAGTTTAAAATCATTTGATAGAATTCACAGATTTGAAATCAAAAAGGAACTATATGTATGTTTGAATAAATTCCCAGCGAATAATTCTAGGATTTATTCCACTCACACAGACTGAATCTTAATAGTGGTATGAATCCTCAAACACCGGGAAACCTTTTGTAATTGGTGTAAGGAAGCACTTGATAAGGCACTGTGACTTTAAATTTGTGAGACAGGATCAAATCCCCGACTCTATCACTTCGCAGATGTGTGATTTTCCTTTCATTGGGCCTTAGCTTGCTCATTAATGAAGTGGGCATAATAACATAATAACAGCATGTACCTCCCACACACATGACGACGAAGTGAGATACTGTGTCTCTATGGAAAAAAAATGTTAGCTATTACTGTATTTACATTTGCATTTTAGATACACCTTCCTACTCATTAGACTTTGCCTTCGTTTTTTGCAAATTCCTATCGTATTTAGAGACAATTATTTATACCTCTTTGAACACCATTTCAAGTCGGAATATTCTCTGGACAGCAAATTACCCATGGATATTTATTGGTTCAGTGGTTCCCTCGCCCTATTTTGTGGCCCGCTCCCCAGTCTAGAAGGAAAACCTCCAGCAAACTGTCTTCTCTCTCCTACCTTCCAACCTTGGTCCTCCTTCTCCACCCAACAGCTGACTAGAGCACTGAGCACTCTGGAACCAGCTAATGAAATCTGATTCCTCAAGTCACAGTCAAGTAAAATAGAAAAAATGACTAGTTTTGCTTGAATCAAAGCTCTACCACTTTCTCGCTGTGTGACCTTTACACAATTCATGAACCCATCTGAAGATCATTCTCCTCCTTGTGTGTAGAGTCAGCGTGAGGAAAGGAACCAGAAAAACATTTCTAACAAGCCTCGCACAGTACCCCACACACGACACACACTCAATAAATATTAATTCTTTACTGGCCTTCATGTTACTCCTTTCCAGGATATGAAGGAAACAACTGCAATCCAAGGAAATTAGTCTTTCCTGGTGGAGTTTCAGGACTCAGGAGTATCTTGGTAACAAAGATATTTTGAGACCTGAAGCATTTCTAGCATCTGTCACATCACAATAGGCAACCACTTAATTCATCCTGCATTGAGTAGACTATGGCTAGAGGTGATGTTTCCATAAACTCCTCTAGGAACAATCCTGCAAGTATGAGAGAGAGAGAGCGAGAGTGAGAGCGAGAGAGAGAGAGAGAAAGAGAGAGATAAAAAGAGAGAAAGAGAGACGGAAATCTATCTCCTCTCCTAAGAAAGACGAGGGCCATTGTGTTCTAGGCAAATATTTGAATACATGTTTGAAAAGAGAAACTAACATGACTCAAACACTATATAGCACATGAAACAATGTTTAATGAGGCTCCCCTCCCCCACCCCCAGGGTTGATACCATTACCTGGGTAGGCCTCCCTGGTGTCTAAAATTCTCTTGTCCTCACAGCACTCAGCTCTCATTACTTTAAGAACTCAGGTTCACTCAAAAATGACAGGGCCATGTTCCATACAGAAACAGGAAACTCTGATTTGGAGCAACCTTTAGAGTCTAACATAATCAATCACAACTGGCCTTATTTATTTTTCCATTTGAGAAAAGATATTCTGGAAATGCATTGAGAAGCATATACAATAAGAACTTGTTTAAATTATTTGAGAGAATGAAGTTTCAAATAGTTTAAAAAATAAACTCCTAGTGTCAAATGTCAAACGTCAAATGCATAAAATGTCAATTTCTTGGAAAGAGTGCAGCACAGATTTCATTTCTATTATGCTTTTAGCACCTTTCCTCTATTTCTGGAGACAAATAAATTTTGAGCAAGCCTAATTAGCTGTCTATTCAAGTACAACTCAGTGAAAAAGCTAAGGGCATTCCTGCCTATTTTTCCCCCAACTTTTGATTTCTTAGAATGCTGAATTTCTGCTTATGCTGCCTCAAAACCCTTGGGATCAAACGATGGTTTTATTTTCTACAACACTGGATTATGAAAACACTTCTACAAAACATTAACAGAATTCCTTCTCTGCATAATTTTATCAGAAAACGGCAGAACATTAAGAGTAAAAAATCGGCAACAAGTTGGGCGTTTTCCTTGTGTAGGGGGAAAGACAAGGGTTACTGCCATGTTTCATACGCATTATTTTGACGGGTGCTGCCCCAAAGCCAATTCAAAGAGCAATCAGGGATGACGTGTGGCTCTGTTTTCTCCAGAGAAGAACTCGCATTCTTACATCGCTTCCAACCTGTACAAGCCCCATCCCTGGGGTCAACTAGCTTACTGAGAAAGTCAGATGAGGAACAACATAAAACACGATTACTGCTCTAGTTTTCCCTAAATGCTCTGGGTAGCCGTCCCTTTACTCTGTGTACACCACATTCCATTACTGCCCAAAGTAATAAAGACTTCTGTCACTGCGAGAGCTTTTCATCTTCAGAGCTCCTTTCTCTTCTCCTGATAAGACTGCCAACTCCACTCTCAGTAAATGAGCTCATGTGAACACTTTATTTTCAGTGCGTGAAAACAAAAAGGGCCATTGCCCAGCTTCGGAGATGGAGGGGGTGGTGCTCTGTCTTCAAAGTCAGAGGAGGATCTTTGAAAGGGACTGAAACTGACCTAGGGAGCTTCCCTCGGAATAAGGAAGTTAAAGCTGAGCCATTATACTCTAGTAGGCTCACTTTTATTTTGCGATACCTAAAGAACTGGGAGGGAAGGGAGCAGGGTAGGGGTGGCCAGAGGGGAAGGGGGGGGATCAGAGCAGCTACCTCTAAATCAATTTCTGTTTGCGAACATCAAACATTTGCATTCACTTTGGCCAACACCACCAGCCAATATCAATGCCATAAGTATATGTGAGCTGAACGTCTCACATGTGGGGACAGATGGCTCAACCATCACAATGCACTCATTTCTGAAATAAGTGAATCGCGGCTTAGGCTTCCCCATCCAAACAGTAACTAAATTTAATTTTTTTGCAATCAGTGGCATATGGTTGCATCTGCTTACAATATGACTTGGGCCAAGTCTGATCTGGCCATGGCATCCTGAGTACTCAGGCTACACAATTCCTAGTGGTAAATGTATTGCAAACACCGGGCGGGGGGGGGGGGGGGGGCTGGGGACAGGTTAACTAATAAAAGATACACATTGCATTTTTGGTCCCTTGGACAGCTACCACGTTTGTGGTCGAGGGAAGAGCGGCCGACCACCTAGAGGATCTTCTCTGTTGTTTTTCTGAAATGTTGAAACTTGCCCCATGTAATGATGATGATGATGATAACGATGACAGTAGTAGTAGTAAAAAATAAGCGGACCACGCATTTAATTTTCTATCACATCTAAGAGACTGGTTCCATCAGTTGGCCTCATTATATTCAGCCAACCCAACTGATTCAAACACATATGGGGTGCTTACGTGCCAGGCACTGTGGGAGGCATGGGGCAATACCAGCGTATTCCTTTCGGGTTCACAGTCTGGTGGATAGGCAGGCATATAGATAAATTAATTGCAGTGATGTAATGCTTGCTCTTTTCTTTTTTTTTTAAAGATTTTATTTATTTGACACAGAGAGAGAAAGAGAGAGAGCACTAGCAGGGGGAGTGGTAGGCAGAGGGAGAGGGAGAAGCATAATGCCCACAGAGCAGGGGAGCCCGATGTGGGACAGGATCCCAGGACCCCAGAATCATGACCTGAGCCAAAGGCAGACACTTAACTAACTGAGCTACCCAGGTGCCCTGTAATGCTTGCTTTCTAATAAAAGCAGGAACCAGGCCCTAGATGGAGCATAGAGAAAAAACAAAACAAAACAAAAAACTTCTCAGTAAGTCAAGGAAGGTGCACCACTGAACTGAGACGGGGACGTGTACGTAGAAGACGAAGGTGGAAGGCTGGGACATGTTCATCACACAGAACAGCTGTGCCAGAGAAGCAACTAAAAACAGGATCTGGGGCTGTCCTGCCTCACATATGGCTATTTAAATTTCAATGTAAACTAATTAAAATAAAATCTAAAATTCAGGGTGTTTTCAGTTATACTAGCTGTGTTGCAAATGCTCCATTATTGTATGTGGATAGGGACTACCACACTGAACAAGGCAGCTATAGAACATTCCGGTCACTACAGAAAATTCTATCGGGCAGTGCTGACTGAGGAATGCAGGCTTTTGAGGAATGACAAGCTATGAGGTTTGAAATGCAGGAAGGGACTTGGTCTCACAGATCCTGAGAAACCACTCCAAGATATGGAGGCTTGAGCTTACGATATTTAAAAAGCCACACATGAATTTAAGTGGTGGAGTAAGTAGTGTGGGTAGAGGAGAAGAGAAAACAGGTGACTTGATGAGACCTGCATTCTAGAAAGACTTTCCCGGAAGCTACAGTGTAGAGGATGGCACACATCCTCTCACACAGAAACACTCACTCACACAGAAACATTCCGCACACAGGCCTACCAATCATCTATGCTTTTCTCCTCTTTTATTTTCAGTTACAACCACAATTATAATGATGATGATTAACATTTATTGAATGCTTATCACGGACCAGGCACTGCCTCAAATGTTTCACACTTATTAATGCATAAAGATCAAGAGGTAAAAGGATATTCTAGAAAAACATGTTGGTTTCTATATGCCAATATTTCTATTTAGTCCTTCATTTATATTGTTTTATGGAACTAGAAATAAAAGAAATTTGGGTAGAAATAATTATAGAAAAACATACAGATAGGTTGAATCAGTGGTATAATTCATCCTGGCAACCAAATTTAAACCTTAAGCAGGTTATCTTGGAACTTGGGGCTGAGTTGACTGTGCTTGCTACACGCATCTGCAAACAGGTAATATGGCATTCATGGAAGTGCCAGTAAAAATCTCTTGAGTTGTATTGATAGGAACTTCTCTACCTAGAGTGTTCACCTGCAAGCCCTGATGGAAACTGTTCATGTTGAAAACCCACAGCGTAAAACTTTAAAGAAACAGAGGTAACAATTATAAGCGATCAGGAGTAGTGAATTCTCCAGTGACCCGCATTTCACTTAAACGGTGAATTGAGGTGGCTGGATGTCTGGCCAAATCTCAGCTTTCTTTATTTTCTTGGGTAGGGTATTTTGCTCACCATCCTAATCAGTTAAAGTCATGCTGTGCCTCACAGTAAGCTAGTGAAATATGCTTTCTTCTTTAATGGCCAAAATTTGATGCAGATTCTGACGGAACAACAACAAAAAAGGTCTGATATGGTCTGGAGCCTGGAGCTCCAAGTTAACGTCTTTAGTGCCTATCATTTTCCTCTAATTTACTGAGCAGATCAGCCAAAAAAGAACTAATTGAATTCCTACTGTGTACAGAGAAAAGCTCATGGAAGGTAAAGAAACTCATAATTCTGACACTCAAAGTTTCTAAAACCTAATTAAAAGAGAACATAAACATATAGAAAATGTTATTTTCTAAAACAATTAAAAAGCAACAAATAGTCAATATTTAAAATTGTATGTTTTAAACTGAATCCCAGAGTGCTACAGAAATGTGAAAATTTAGGATACAGGATGAATATAATGATATGGGGTTCAGAAAGGAAGACTATCCGAAAGAACTGGTTGTGACAATGAGTAAAAGAACCCCACTTAAAATCAACTTGGGAAGTCCGGGGGTGGCAGTAGTTCATACACCACTACTTCCCACCATTCACAAGCTCTAACTCCAATAAGCTTACCCTGCATAACTCTAGTTGGAGGAAAAAAGATTTTCTCCTCACCCAGCAACAGCCCAGCCAATGACAAACTGCCATGCTCAGCCAATGATCACCCAGCAACAGCCCAGCCAATGACAGAGGGCCATGCTCAGCCAATGACAAGCCATCACCATCCTGAACTCCTGTTATTCTCCAGTGGATTTGCCTTGTAAACAGCCCGTGGCAGCTTCCTTTCTTTCTCCACAAAGGAATACTCCTCTCCTTTGTTTTCTGGACTTGCCTATGGATCACCATAATCTGCATGTAATGAATGGCACTTCCTATTCTCTTCCTGAATAAACTCATTTTGCTGATAAAATAACTGGCCATTTTTATTTTTAAGGTAAAGATTACATGATGTCAGGAATAGGATCTGAAGTAAATGAGCCCCTGAGGAACGAATGGCCCAAGGACTCGGGTGTGGTACCCACTTAAGCCCTTGGTGCTCTCCCTTTCCTTGAGTTATTTTTTCATTTCCATTTGGATGATCACCTCTTGGATTTGAGCTCCCTGTCTTTGGTTGAGCTCTCCAACATTAATTGGATCTGTTTTTGTTTTTATGAAGCTTTTCAGTAAGCCACCCATCCTGTTCAAAATGGGGAAAACATGTGAATCCTCGTGTTTTAGATGAGCTGTTGGGGAAAAGAGAGCCCCTCATATTTAAGATGTTTTAGGGAATCCAAAGCAAGTAGTTTGGCCATCTGAGCAGGTGACCTTTACTGAATCCATTTGCCAGAAGCACAATTTGCATCCAACTATTCTTTTGAGTTTTGTACCTGAGCATGGCTAGATTTTTTTTTTTAACTACAACTCTAAGAACTTTGTTTTTGTCTTTATGTTTATGTATGTCTATGTATGTGTATGATATTTTTCTACCTCCAGAAGGTATTGCCAAAATTAACTTGTAAAGAGGTCTACTTAATTGGCTTAAAGAAAGAATCCGTGCTTATATAAATTAAGTAAACTAACCCAAATGTTGTTCAAGTCCAT
This sequence comes from Lutra lutra, assembly GCF_902655055.1. Classification (NCBI taxonomy): domain Eukaryota; kingdom Metazoa; phylum Chordata; class Mammalia; order Carnivora; family Mustelidae; genus Lutra; species Lutra lutra. The sequence continues at coordinate 54,805,518 of NC_062292.1, forward strand.
GTGATCTGGGATCATCTATGATAATTAAAAGCTAGTTTAAGTTTGTTGGTTTAATTAAGACAGACATGTCTTAGAGTTATCAACATTGAATAGACTGTAAACACACAATTTTATTCTAATGGGTTCATTAGTCAAATACATTCATGCTATCCACTGTAAAATCTGTCAGCAAATAAATTCACTTGAGATGATAACGGACTTTGTCTAACTTCTCTTAAAGTTTTTTAGAGTAATCTAAACATAATTATTGGGAACGAAATGATTTAGACAGATGAATGAAAATGGAATAGTTTTTAAATGCAATAATTCTGTTTTTTTTTTTAAACAAAACAAAACAACAACAACAAAAAAAAAACCTTCCCCACATCTTTTTTTGGTAACTCAAAACTTTAGAGTTTTGCCCAGTTAAGCTAAATGATGGGAATTTTATTGAGTATCTCCATCATTTTCTAAACAAGTAAAGTACTAAACCATTTTTTTTTTTTTAAGCTTTTACTTATTTGACAGAGAGACAGAGCACAAGCACAGGGAGTGGCAGGCAGAGGGAGAGGAAGAAGCAGGCTCTGCTCTGAGCAGGGAGCCAGATGTGGGGCTCGATCCCAGGACCCTGCGATCATGACCTGAGTTGAAGGTAGATACTCAACTGACTGAGTCACCCAGGCACTCCTAAACCATTAATTTCTGAATGCAATTTTAACCACTTTTGGTTTCTCATTAAGGAGAAAGTAAAGATATCGGTGTCTATCAGTAAACATGTTTTACATCACACTGGGAAAATTTTCTATGAGAAAGAATATATTTTTAGAAATTATAAAATGTAGTTATAAATTTCCCAGTTCACAATTGCCTATTTCTTAGTTTTTGCTGGTAATTAAGGATTCTAATGGTTGAGAATTGTAATTAATACATATAAAACTACTAAAAATAATGAGGATCAAAAAAATCACTGTGTACAGGAAGTATGAGAGGAAAATATGATATGTTCTTTTTTTTTAAGGTTTTATTTATTTATTTCACAGACAGAGATCACAAATAGGCAGAGAGGCAGGCAGAGAGAGAAGAAGGGAAGCAGGGTCCCTGCTGAGCAGAGAGTCTGATGCGGGGCTCGATCCCAGAACCCTGAGACCATGACCTGAGCCGAAGGCAGAGGCTTTAACCCACTGAGCCACCCAGGCGCCCCAGATATGTTCTTCTGTTAAGAAATAGTATGAGAAATGGAAATGCATCCTGTTGAGGGAAATGAAAGTGCTTTGCTTTTGTTTTGTTTTTAAAGATTTTATTTATTTATTTGACAGAGAGCTAGAGAGCACAAGTAGGCAGAGCAGCAGGCAGAGGGAGAGGCAGAGACAGGCCTCCCAACAAGCAGAGAGCCCAATAGGGACACGATCCCAGGACGCCGGGATCTTGACATGAGCCAAAGGCAGAAACTTAACCGACTGAGCTACCCAGGCATCCAAAAATAGTATTTTTTTTTTCATGAAATAAAGTTAGTTATTTTAGAAAGAGAGAACAAGGGACAAACGAAAATGGACACAGGAAGTTGTAGGTTTGTGGGAAATTAAATTTATATGTAATCAAGCAGAGTAAAACTAAGATGGTTTTATTTAAAAATAAGTTTAAGGGTCCCTGGGTGGCCTCTGAGATTCTCTCTCAAATAAATAAATAAGTAAATAAACAAATAAAATCTTTTAAAAATTAAAAAAAATAAAATAAAAATAAGCTGAAGTATCAAAAGTGTGCTGGCAAAAAATTAGAATTTGTTTTTTTCTTTCTGTTGAAAGGATGACGTTTTCTTAGATTATTTGTCACTCTTAGTAAGAAATTATAAAAAAGTTTCTTCACCTTTTATATAATCTGCCTAGGAAACAAAGATCCTGTGTTTTGTCTCTATCAGATCTTTGATTACTCTAAAATAAAGTGATAAATTTAAGATCAGAACACTGAACTGGTAAGAATTTCTGAAACTAATGGAAAACTGATTGCTTTAATGGTCTATTTTTCCAGATTTAAAGGACCCCCCTTTTCTCCTTTAAGCTCTCTGTAACTTACAGCAATTTGGTAAAGTGTATCTATATAACAAAGATTGAAGCATTGATCTTTTTCTCCCTATCTGAACCCTCCAGAATTCTGAAACTCTTATTAAATACTCCTATTTTCCATGACTATATATGTACTTGCATAAGTTCAATGAGAATATGTTCTTCTTGTAACAGGACACACAATGCACCTAGCCCCTGCTTCCTCTGATACACAGCTGATAAAAGGGTATATACTTCAATTTTGCAAAAGCCTAATCATATCCACAGAGAATAATCATACTTTGGTAGGACAATCTTCCACAGCATGTTCCTGGGAGATGAAAGCATCAGACATCATAATCTGTAGCCCAGAGATTTTGTCTATTAGAAAAGACATCTCCAGAAAGATTTTCTTCAACACTGTTGGAAAGGCCCCTATCAGGTACTGTCAGCCAACCCTTGTGTTGTCAAACTACAGGGAATGGACCTATACATTCACATGTCACATCTTAAAAAAAGAAAGAAAGAGAAAGAAAGAAAGAAAGGAAGAAGAAAAGAAAAGGATAGAAAAGAAAAGGAAAGGAAAGAAAAGAAAAAATCGCCAAACCCAGACTGGACTTACACACCAATCCGTGATCTAAAAGTAAAGATTTCTAGGGGCTCCTAGCTGGTTCAGTCAGTAGAGTATGTGACTCTTGAACTTGGGATTGTGAGTTTGAGCCCCACGTTGGATGTAGAGATTACTTAAAAATAAAATCTTAAAATAATAAAAATAAAAATATATAAGATTAAAGATTTCTAGAAAGAGGTGAAAAGAGGTGACACTGGAGGGAGACAGATTTGCCAAGATGTTCAAGCCAGGACCATACACCTATTTCTTGTTGTTGCTTCTCACCTTTTCTTCCTCTTTCTCTTAGAAAGACTCTAATCTGCATTTCTCAATCCACTGCAAAGGGGAAAAGCTTCTGACTGTTGGATCTGTCACCAAAATCTCCAATATGTTCAGATGTAGGAGATCCCCTGGTTTCACCTATAACCGATTTCTCTTTAGTCTCAAATGCCACTAGTGATTATACCTGAACTTTACAGGTGTTACTGATCAGGTTAGGCTATTAGAGCCAGTTGTTCCCATACCTCATTTCAACCTTTCTCCAACCATAACCATACTGGTTCAGTTGAACACCTCTACCTTTACCAATTATACAAACTTCACCTTCCCCCTACACATTCTTTTCCCACATTCTCAAAAGATACAGGTGGGTTAACTTCTCTTTGCAAAGCCCTTAAGAAAAGACCATTTTAGACCTCAACGTGAGGCAGGAATCTATAAAAATCCTAGAGGAGAACATAGGCAGTAACCTCTTTGACATTGGCCACAGCAACTTCTTTCAGGATGTGTCTTCAAAGGCAAAGGAAACAAAAGCAAAATGAACTTTTGGGACTTCATCAAGATCAAAAGCTTCTGCACAGCAAAGGAAACAGTCAACAAAACAAAGAGGCAACCCATGGAATGGGAGACATATTGCCAAATGACACTACAGACAAAGGGCTGGTATCCAAGATCCATAAAGAACTCCTCAAACTCAACATCCAAAAAAATAGATAATCACTTCAAAAAAATGGGCAGAAGACATGAATAGACACTTCCCCAAAGAAGACATGCAAATGGCTAACAGATGAAAAAATTTTCATCCTCATTAGCCATCAGAGAAATTCAAATCAAAACCACATTGAGATACCACCTTACACCAGTTAGAATGGCCAAAATTGGGACGCCTGGGTGGCTCAGTTGGTTAAGTGGCTGCCTTCGGCTCAGGTCATGATCCCAGCGTCCTGGGATCGAGTCCCGCATCGGGCTCCTTGCTCATCAGGGAGCCTGCTTCTCCCTCTCCCTCTGCCTGCCATTCTGTCTGCCTGTGCTCGCTCTCTCTCCCTCTCTCTCTCTGACAAATAAATAAATAAAATATTTAAAAAAAAAAAAAAGAATGGCCAAAATTAATAGGACAGTTAGCAACAAGTGTTGGAGAGGATGTGGAGAAAGGGGAACCTTCTTACACTGTTGGTGGGAATGCAAGTTGGTGCAGCCACTTTGCAAAACAATGAGAAGATTTCTCAAAAAATTTAAAAAAAATAGAGCTACCCTATGATCCTGCAATTGCACTACTGGGTATTTACCCCAAAGATACAGATGTAGTGAAAAGAAGGGCTATATGTACCCCAGTGTTCATAGCAGCAATGGCCACAATTGCCAAACTGAGGAAAGAGCCAAGATGCCGTTCAACAGATGAATGGATAAAGAAGATGTGGTTCATATATACAATGGAATATTATGCAGCCATCAGAAAGGACGAGTCCCCAACTTTTGTATCAACATGGACGGGACTGGAAGAGATGATGCTGAGTGAAATAAGTCAGGCAGAGAAAGTCAATTATCATATGGTTTCATTTACTTTGGAGCATAAGGAATAACATGGAGGACATTAGGAAAAGGAAAGGAAAAGTGAATTGGGGTAAATCAGAGGGGGAGAGAAAGTATGAGAGACTGTGGACTCTGAGAAATAAACTGAGGGTTTTGGAGGGAAGGGGAGTGAGGGGATGGGTGTGCCTGGTGGTGGGTATTAAGGGCACATATTGCATAGAGCACTGGGTGTGGTGTATAAACAATAAATCTTGGAACACTGAAAAAATGAAATTAAATAAAAATTAAAATAAAATAAAATAAGGACACATTTTTTTAAAAAGACTCCTTTAGGATGGAGTAGACCCCTTTTCAGAATGTCAGCCCAATTCCTCTGACACCTGGCTTGAAAACATCTATTGAAAATTCCAGCTAATGGACCAATCATCAACCAGACCTTAGCTGGAGTCCTCTGTTCTCCATCGGGTTTCATTTTTGTCTTGGATAGACAGCATTCCCCATGGGCACGTGCATATTTAGACAGCCATCAAATTGGAGGTCTGTGCTTATTGGGATGTTTAACCATCCCTGTCAACATCCATAATAAATCAGAAGCCTCCCATTGGCCCATGCCATTAAACCTCCATAGTCACCTTAAACAGGAACTTATAGGAAGTGTACATGAGTCTGGGTTTGCCTCCACAGGGAGACCTAGCTGATTTCCACAGCCAAAGCAGTAGCAATCCAACAATGACCACTTGACTCACTGGCCAAAGTAGTTTTCATTAATTCCATAGCTCGTGATTACTAACCTGCTGAGCAAGGAGGCATTTGTGCAATAGCAAATACTATTGGTTGCATATGGATAAATGTCTTTGGAGAGGTAGAAATTCAATCATATAATATTAGGGAATGAACCCATTGGTTTATGACAAATTTCAGATAATGACTCCCAGTCATTGGCCCTGTATGCCTGTTTACCTTCTTGGAATCCTGGTTCAGAACTAAAATACAGACTGAATTTGTCATATTCCTTTTAATTCTACCTGCATAATTATTTTTAAGTCTTGTATCTGCTGCCTGTCAGATATATGCCTGTAGAAATGACATAACCCAACAGGGTGATGATAACACTGCACTTCAAGATGATATACAGTGATTATGATCTTGATTAGATATAGACTTTAGATGAAAAAATGCCTGAAGGTCCTCCCTCCTACCCTTCCTTGTTACTCAAATATGGCTTCAGCAGTTTCCAATCTGTGCACTTTCCCTCTGATGTAGAATATGACAATCCGGAAAGGTCCTTCCTGGCACTGAGGAACAAAACCTCCAAATGCAGAAAATCTACCTCTTGATCAGCAATGCTGATGTAAAGGAGGAAATGTGAAACTGAGCACAGAAATCTCACTTAAATTGAGTCTGGAAGCCCTGAAGGAGGAACTCCCATGTACTACCGCTCACCACCTTTGGCAGGCTCCAGCAGAAGGAAATGTACCTCCTTTCTCCAAGGAGAAGAAACATACCTTCACATACCCTAGCAGGAGGAAGAAAAATTCTCTCCTCACCCAGCAACAGTCCAGCCAATGACAATCTGCCACACTCAGCCAATGAGAAGCCATCACCATCCTGAACTCTCATTCTTCTCCAATGGACTTTGATTCTAAACAGCCCCTCCCAACTCCCCCTTTTTCTCTATAAAACAATGTTCCTCTTATTTCTTTTCTGGACTTGTCTAGGTTCACCATAGTCTTCTCAAATTGCCATTCCTCTATTCCCAAATAAACACAGTGTGCTGATAAAGTAAATGGCTACTTTATTTTTAAGGTTAACAACTGTGCATCAAGTCATGAAGGAAGTCCTGGGGAACTAAACATATTATAGATTTGGATATTTATAATGGGTCTCCATGAATTCTTTCTGATTTATTTTATAATAAAACCACAATCAAAGGATTTAAAATTATGAGAAGAGAAATAAGAGATAAAATATGTTAAAGCTAGGACTGGTTCATAAGTTGTTTTTAATTAGGAACTACATGTATTAACATCTCACAACAAGAAAGAGAACTTTATACATCGTACTCTCCTTATAATTTCTTAAAACTTTGCTATTTACAATTTCTAATATAATTAATGGGGTGTTTATAATGCTTAATGCTGAAAATCTTCCGATCCAACTAATTTTTAAAATGAATTATTCTACTTAGTGAGAAAAAAATCCTTTTGATTTTTACCCACATGCTACAGTTCTCCAAGTATTCCATATTTTCAGCTATTATCCCTTTCTTACAAAGAGCCCACTTAATAATGTTCACTCTAACAACCTCATTTATTTTCCAGAAAATTAACTCAGTTTCAACCCTGATTAATGATTTCATCTAAATGAATCAAATTAAAAATTGAAAATTATATTTCAAAAGCCAAAGAAAAAAAAATTGACCATTTCCAGTTAACAAATGATCCTTTCAAATATTAAACGATGACCATGAAGAGTACGTGATAGTAATGAAACCCGGCTTGGGCCTGCTGCTTATCTGGAGTTCATGGAGGAGAATTAAAGAAAAAAAAAAAGAAAGAAAGAAAGAAAGAGAAAAAGAAGGAAAGAAAGGAAAAAGGTACCCTATGCATTTTTTTTTTAAACATTAAAATCCCTTGGGATGCCAAAATGACTTCTACTTAGGCTTTTCCTGTAATCAGTGTACCAAAATACTGTGAGCATTTCCGTTTTAATTAAACCTGGTCGGGCTGGAGATGCCCCTTAGCAGAAGAGGGATTAGGGAGTCACACACACACACATACCGATAGCCCCTGTTAACAAAACCCAACCCATGAAAAGCTGCTTCACGTTTCCCTGTCTTTTCTATGAGGCAGAAGCAGTCCATAAAGAAAACAAGCAATTAATAAGGGAGAAACTTCTTTTCTGATATTTATTTTCAAAAATCCCCTTTTGGTTTAAAGGCTGGGGAGACACAGGGGTAAGGACACGGGATATTCAAGGCAGAGAAACCCATTCGGTATGATATAATAATTCTGGAAACGGGCCATTTTACATTTGTCAAGACCCACAGAAGACCTACCATGAACCTGATGTAAAGTCTGAACTTTGGGCCATAATGATGAGTCCATGCAGGAAAGACTGTAGCAAGTGGACCCCTGAGGAGGAGGGTGTGCGTGCAAGGGCAGAAGACAGTTTGCGGGAACTCTGTGCTTTCCACTCAGTGTTGCTGGGCAACTAAAACTATTTGAAAAAAATAAAGTTAACTAAAAAGAAAAAAAAGGTAGAATCTTCCCCCACCACCAAATCTACAGGATTTGAGGTCTACAGGATTGCTCCATTTATTCCAAGGCCTACGAAAGAAATTTGGAGTAAAGCATCATCTAGTTTTCAGCTAGAGCTCCTTAATGGCTCCATTTTTTACAAACTAGAGAAGGGAGTTGGGGGAAATCGGAGGGGGAGACGAACCATGAGAGATTGTGGACTCTGAGGAACTAACTGAGGGTTTTGGAGGGGAGGGCGTGGGGGGTTGGGGGAGCCTGGTGGTGGGTATTATGGAGGGCACGTATTGCATGGAGCACTGGGTGTGGTGCATAAACAATGAATTCTGGAACACTGGAAAGAAATTTAAAAAAATAAATTTTAAAAAATGTATGTACAAAAGTATCAGACATTGAATGAGAGGACTGCAGAGGGTCTCAGAGAGTGTAAGGGAGGCCCGTGCCCAGGCTACACCCTGTGTCCTCCAGAGGGTGCACCCCAAGCTTTCCTTTCTGGGCACAGATTGAAGATAAAACAGTATCTTCAAATCTGCAGCGAAAAAGCGGTTTTGGCCTTTCTCCCAAATTCTTCTCTTCTTCCTGGGCTGTGGCTCTCCGGGGCCCAGGCTGCTGAGGGCCTCGCAAGGACGTCCCCACCCCCATCCTCACCCCCACCCCCTGCCAGCAGGGGAGGCGGCCCCGCTGCAGCTGCGAGAGGGGAGGGCACGCCAGGGCTCCGCCGGCCCGCTCCAGCCCCCCACCCGCCCCGCACGGGCTGCCCCCATCTCCACGGGCGCCAGAGCCGGGCACACCCGGCAGCTGCGTGGAGAAGCCGCCGCGGTGGAGAGGACGGCTGGCCTGTAGGCCGGGCACGCCGGGGCCACCTCCCGGGGCTCCGCTCCGCGGGCTCCTCGCGACTGCCTCCGAGCCACCGCCAGGCGCTGTGCACAGCGCAAGCCACCGTCCCAGGCGGAGCAGAACCGCGGAACATCTGCCACAGGGGAGGAGGGAAGCTCCCAGGAAACTAGAGACCATAAGGAACACCTCTTGTGCATTACGGGGCAACAACTAGATATAGATATATAGATATATAGATATAGATTACATTTACTAAACAGTATTAATTCTCATGAGTTGTTTGGGTCTGATAGAAAAATGCAGCTTCAAAGTGAGGAAGCAAGGGGTTCACCTTTCTTCAGGGCAAGGATATGGTGAATTTGGGATCTTTATGTTTGGGGCATGTTAACATTCCTCAGTTGCTTTCTCTGTCAGTGGCTTGTTTCCCACATCCTTTGTCATAACTGTTGTGGCCACACCCCGCTTGCCCACAGGTTGGAAGATTATTTCATTAATCACCACAACAGGAGGCAGTCATTATTCCCTACAATTTACAAGGGGAAATCAAGACACAGGAAGAGGGGACTTGCATCAAAACAAACAAAATAAAGCAAATCAAAAAGGTATCATGTTATATTGCTCCTTAATGTACTCATCTGCCAGACTTTCTATAGCATGCTTCATAAAATTCTAGAATTTTTCAGAAGTACCTTGTAGAACTTTTAAAAACTGAAGTCCATTCAAAGCCCTCACAACTGAAGTGGGTCTTTGGGAGGTTTATTAAAATGCCTCCATTTAACAAATCCATATATGAGGGTTCAAAATGGTAGAATGACTCGTCTAAGGTCACGCAGCTAGTTAGTAAACATAAGAAAAAGTATATGAAAATGTCTGAATAAATCCTAGCCTTTCTATGCTCTGCTTAAATTCCCAGTGCTTTCAAATATAGCAATTGTTTAACTCAGTTAAGGCTATTATCCACATTAGCACAGAAAGTGCTGGCCCGAATGAGCCTTTGACATCTGCAGGGATTTTGTAATGATTAGTGGGGAGAATGAGAAGGACCTGGCGCTACTGTACATGTAATTCCTCTCCATTACATTTACCCGAAGAGGCTAAATGCCCATAGACCCTATCTTGTCACGAGCCTGACAAGACTCTGTAGACCATTCCAGGTACTATAAGCTTTTGATATGAAATGTAAGGCAAAAAATAAAATTTTGCTTCTGAAAGCAAATATAATCTGTTTCTTTGTACTTTTCACACAATAAAGCTAGGATGAGGAAAATCAGAATGAGGGCCAATGGTAACAGGTGCTAATAAAATTTTTCCATGAACCATTGTGTTGGTATAATCCCTACTCTGACCTGGAACACTTTGGCCATTTTAATGCCAGGATTCCCTGGATTATCTCTTCCAGGTTAAATGTTCCCAAGTGGATTGCTGACTCCATGTAATGGAAAGAAGGTCTGTAGGGATTATTTTAGAATGGTACAAGAATTTCTCTGACATATAACCTAGATGAACTAAGTTTTCAAAATTGTCATTCAGTGAATTAGCTAGCCATGCAATATCTTCACAGCTTAACAGAACAATGAAATGATTTTTCCTCATGTTCAGAGTTCTGAAAATAAATGTAAACCCACAGTCAATTAATTTAGTCTTTGAATTAATAACTGATCAATAATCAGACATTGTTTTCATTTTCATTGCCTACATTGCCTATAAGACAAAATAATTTTTCATCTATGTCATAATTTAGTGTAAACAATATCCATGCAGGAGAAAGGAAAAATAATAGTTGGAAATACTATTTACTTTGCTGGCTCTAGATAGCAAAATCTGATAAAGATTTCAAAGCATCGTCTTTTTAGTTAAATTACTAAAGTTAGCTGCTCTCCGTATTGATCAGAATAACTACATTCATTTTCTTGCTTTTACATTTCATCTTACTTAAAATCCCATTTTAATCATTAAATGTGTCAAATGACATTTTAAAGGAAATGAATCTAAGTAGTCCTTAAATATCATTTCATTTTCATTAGTATTTCCTCTTGTTCCTTTTTAACACAAACTCTTTTGCTTACTTTAAAATGTAACTCAAAACCCACATTCTACACAAAGTTTTCCAAAATTCATTTTCTTCATCTGGTCTCCCAAAGACTAACACAATCCATGAATCAAACCTAATTTTCACTGAAGTAGTATGCAAATATTTGCTATAACTTTATTTACCTATCTACTTTATACAACTTGACTACTAGCTGGAGGAAGACAGATTTCTATTTAATCCTCACTGTATAAATACACTCCTGAATGCTAAGGAGCCTGGGACCCATGCCACAGCCCTTCCCTGCAAACCAGCTGAAGTAAAAGACATACAAACAAACAAACATAGAGGTTCATCGGTTGCAGTAATTTTCAGATGATCCTATAAAGCTCTGACGTTTCCAGTCAAGAAAACAGAAACGCGGTTTATGCCATCACACCCTCGTCACACATTCTCGCCCCCAGTGAGAAAGTGAGGATAAAAGAACTCGTGTACAAAAAGTTATGAGACTGTGGTTCCACCTTTGTCCACATCCAGATAGGAAAATAGAAACCACCCTAGGCATTTCAACAGGGAGAATTTATTTATTTATTTATTTATTTTTTTAAAGATTTTATTTATTTATTTGAGAGAGAGACAGTGAGAGAGAGCATGAGCGAGGAGAAGGTCAGAGGGAGAAGCAGACTCCCCATGGAGCTGGGAGCCCTATGTGGGACTCGATCCCGGGACCCGGGGATCATGACCTGAGCCGAAGGCAGTCGTCCAACCAACTGAGCCACCCAGGCGTCCCTCAACAGGGAGAATTTAATAGGAGAAACTGGTTCAGAGGGTGTCGGGGAGCGACAGAAACAAAAATGGAATCAGAAAGGTAACGACGACCACAGCATCTCTAGGTTGTAGGAACAAAAGGAAGAGTCTGGCTCGGAGACTCTGGAAGCCCAGGGAAGAGACCCTGCTGGCTCAGACTCTGACCTCTGAGGGGCAGAAGCCAGTGGCCAGTGCTGGGTTTTCCAAGGTGCACTATGGGGCTTGGTCTGGAGTGCCAGAAAGAGCTCAAATCTGTGCCAACTGCCGCTGCCAGGGCAAAGGGTCCCCGATGCGGTGGCACTGTCAGGAACAAGTCAACAGGAAGCAAACATAAAGATCAAATTTCTTCTCCCTCCTCCTGCCCTGAGTCCCCAGCCCCCGCGCCACGAAAAGCGTGGGTTTAGAGCTGAGAAACAATAGCTCCATAAAGGGCACAAGGCTTAGGAGGGCTTCTGTAACTGGATCATCAACCTCATCTCTAAGAAACAGTAACCTTTCTCTAAAAGTGCATCCTATGGCATTAGAGAGGGATTGGGTCACTTTCATGAGCCAATAATCTGTTGCTAATACCTCGTGTTCACCCTCCCGAACTCCCACGTTTTACATTCTTTTCCATGGCCTAGGTCACCTAAAATATTTCTCTGTTGCTCCTTATTCTAACAGCCTATTCTCGACCTTTTAACCTTAAAAAGGCAAAGCACATCATCGTTTGTCGCCAAATACACAGTAGTATTTTCGTGCAGGAATACATCTCTGGAATATATTGAAACCCTAGCCCTGTGGCCTTAGGGCTGCTTTGGCTTGTGACCAGATGGACAGGTGGATGGAGTGGGGAGGGGAGATGCTTGTAGGTGAGGGGAGGGCAAGTATGTGTGCACAAGGAAGCTGCACGTGTAAAGAGAAAGCAGCCCAAAAACTAGGCCAAAATAATGTAACCAGGAAACAGAGCTCAAACCAAAACTTGATAAAGGAGTTACGTGGCTGCTTTTTTTTTTTTGCATTCGTGTTCTTGGTCAGTTCCTTAATGTTATATGAAAACAGAAATATGGCCTGTGAACCAATTTACTAAACAAACAGCAGCTGTAGTAAAACATCTGTTTGGGAAAGAGGAAATATAAACACATAAAATCAAATGAAGGCGATGCGATCTGTACTTTCATAAATATGCGAATGTGAGACATATGGAGCGGTTGGCGAAAGATTATCAATCATCCTATTAAAAAACAAAGTGTGAAACAGGTAACATTATGATCTTCCTACAACATAATAGCCAATATCTGAATACGATCTCAGAAAGTGGTACGTGACTGTTTCTCGGGAATGAGAATAGCAATGAGCATCTTCCTTGCAAAAGAAACCTTTAAAGTAATAAAATAGGATTATATCTAAAAATAACCATGTGTTTCCCTACTGTTGCCAAATAGTAGAATGGTGGACTATAATGATAGAAGGCTAAATAAATTAATAATAACAACAGGAAAGAAAGTCTGTATATGGAACTCAGGAAAGGCATTTGCTATATTACCCCTAGACCTGACCTATAGTTGCTCGGAGTCAAAGTGATTTGCTCTCTGAGATCAATCATTAGAGGACCTCGAAAAAAAATTTCAATGAAACTAAGAAAGAGAAAAGCAAACAAAAGACTGGGTTTCATCCTTATGCATCCAGCCTGGAAGAGAAGCAAAATCAATAAACAGAGCTTAAATTAAAACAAAACGAAAAGTACCTTCTGAAGAAGCTGTTGCTATCTTCGTAATAACGGGAAAGCTGATTTCTTTGTTTGTTGGCAACATTTTGCTGCCCCTGCTCTCCTTTCTCTTTGATTCAGAGTTTAAGTTAAAACCAGAGAAAGACATAATACATCCAAAAACAAAATCACATCATGAGGATAAAGCAAATCTGAGCGTAATAATAAATGTCAGAGCTGTAAAAGCAAAGGCAGCAGCTAGGTTCCTTTCCCCCCCCACCTCCATACTTAAAAGTGAAATACCTAGCTGTTATCTTGGTGCCTGCAGAGCCTCCCCATTGTAGATTCAATAATACAAGAGGCTTCTTATCAGCAGCTGGGGTGACTGATTGGAGCTGTGATATGTTTAGACAATGCACTGTATTTAACTGAATTTACAGATGCCCCAACTCAGACGTGGTAGTAAACGCCAGAGACTAATAGGAAATTAAACATGTACAATGGACTAACTCCATTTGCTCTCACACACTGTAATGTGTTTAGTTAACTTACTCATAGTCACACTTTATCTTTTTCTCTATGGATTCCCTGGGATATGTTTCAAATTGGCCAGAGATTAAATCTTCTTTTCAATTTTTTGTTACCATTTTATTGCCGCTTTCCCTTATTATTGGCCACTCTTTCTCTTGCAGAGATAAGCTAAACAAGATGACCCAAGTACTCCACCCCCCCAACCCAATTATCAGATAGTCAGCAAGGAATGCAAGGGTACAGGATTCCATAATATTAATATTAATATAACATGAGAGGAACAAAAATCAGTCACTTATTTGAAAGCAATGGTGTATTTAACTCATTTGAAATTTAAATGTGAATTTTAATGTACCTGGTATGTAACACATACATACAGAAAGGGAGACAGTGTGGGAGCAGCATGCATAGGTCAGTTTGAGAATTATTTTAACTCTTCATTGTTTCATATATTTGCTCACAAAAACAGCAGCAGGAACACACATGTCTACAGAAGTGTGCAGCACAACTGTTGAGAGGGAAAAGAAAAGATGTCACAGTGCTCTAGTACCTTCCATCTGGTTAACAGAGAAAGGTAATTTATCCTTAGATAAATCCACAGATTGATCTGTAGATCTGCTTTGAAAGAGGCTGCTTCACAGAGAACTCTCGCTTTGTAATAGCAAGTGAATCCATAATGGTTTTGTTGTCCTTAGGAAACAAGAATTTCTACATTCACGAGAGCCCGTTACCTAGAAAGTATAAAAGAAGTCTCTAGCCTGTTCTGGTCACATTCAGACTCTTGCGAGGGGGAAAGACAAAGCCATCTGAATGCGGACCACATCCCCACACCACCACCGCCCTTTCCTTGAGAAAAATGCATGGAGTTCAGGGTGAGAAAAACCGATGACCGAGGCTGACATCAGCACAGGGTACGCCAGGAGGACCTCGGATTACCTATTTGCATTTACGATGTAGACAAGAAAAATATTTGTGCATCAGCCTAACTTCTAACATAAAAGTAAGGAAATCCAGAGCAAACACAACGGTCCAGAAGGTTGGGCAGTGTGGGCCCTGGCATGGCAATTCACATGCCTCAACATGTAAAGAATGAAACTGGACGGAAAGATTTTGCAGCCTGAACCCTGTCTGTACATATTCACACCTGCTTCAGAAATTTCAGTGCCTGGATCGTACCACACAGCAGCCCAGTCTCCTGCAGCATGGAACAATGGTCCTAACCCGGGACAGGTTGGTCCGGGACAATGGTCCTAACGTGACCCGGGACAATGGTCCTAACATGACCATTAACACTGAGAATAGATCCTGTCCACTCTCTATTTCCTCCATTGCTATTTTTACTGAATACACAAATGATTTTATCACAATTCTGTATCAATAAGACATTTGAATACTTAAAACCAAAAAGAAACATGTGACTATGTTGATCAAATGATAAGTGCCTGAATATTATAGTCCTTTTAATCAACTTTTTAATTGGCTTTTTTTCAAAAGGAAGGATGGCACTACAGAAAAATGCTAAAGCGCATATAACCACATAAAACCACGAATAAACAAAATTTCTATCATTAATCATCCCAAAGCACTATTCTCCTCCACCCCCAGATCAAAATTCTACTCCACGGAAAGAACAGAGTGGCATGATATCAAGGAGCACTAATGTCATTTGAAAATCAAGTTATAATCAAATAACCATTACTCAGTAAAATGGACTTCATAGTAATCATTTCTTTCTATAACTGAGCAGTCCAATAAATGTTACTTCTCTTAATCAGTTCTGATTGGTATTTGCTATATGAGACACAGACAAATCTTTGACCAATCTTTAATTAGTATCACTGATGAAATATTTATTCTTTTAATTTGAATTTAGAAACCCAATAAAGCCATGTTTGCATCTTTTATCAACTTAAATATTATCCTCCTTTATTACTTTTGTCATGACTGCAGCCTCTGAAAATGTTCTCCTGAAACAATGCGTATTTCATATATGCAAAGTTGCCCTGGTCTCATTGCTTTTAGGGCAAATATTTAATATAAGCATTTGGGTTATAAAATTCATCTCAGTCCTCTTTCTGAGGGGATCATGAAGTAGATTTCCTCTAAGTGTCAAGAGAAAAAAAAAAGGAAGATATTTTTAGACATCCTAAGACCTTCTTAGGGAATCACAGATTCACCAAATCATAACCTAAGCCTTCCTAGAGCTCCCGGTATCCATTCACAGAAACGATGGGGCTGGACAATGTTACTGGGCCCTTGCGCATGGGATGTGTGGGATATTCTAGTGTCCAGACACTGAACTCAGAAGCCAGTGTTCTATTTTTGGCTCTACAACTGATGAGCCACCACCTGCAGCCTAACTCAACTCCCCAACCAGAGGCACACTTGTACAGTTCCCAAGCCTGATGGTTCTTGGTGACCAGAGCTCATTTAAAATAGGCAGAAATCACCAAGCATATTATTAAAATCGGATTGAACGTGTTACAAAAATATCTTTACTAATCTCCTCTAGTCCACAAAACACCTCTGAAATTTGTACGATCAGAAAAATCTAGAAACAAAAGAAGGAGGGATCGTTTCTTCTGAAAGATACACAAAGTGATGACATAGAATCCTTCTGTGTTGCTCAGAAGAATCTCTGGTACGTGAACATCTTCCCTAGGTACGGGTTTTGAATTTCCTTTCACCTTCTCTTTTGCATGGTACAATCTCTAGTGAAGGTGACCTTTTTATAACAAATCTATCACAAATGGGTGTTTATAATATGTAGAACATTAGATGTTCACACTAGTCATACCTGTTAATCTATTACACATACTTCCTAGTACCACCTACCTCTGCTACCTAGCACTTTCACAGTTCCATTTACTCAGGAGATTATCACACATGACACCATCAACTCTTCTAGAACAATTCTTCTAAAACAGAATTCATCCATTCTTCTAGAACATGGATCACATCAGCTTTTGTTTAGGAATGTATACATAACGCCTAGCACGACGGTTGGCACATAAACAGCAAATGAAGAAAACACAGACCTTTTCTCAAAGACACCAACACTTACTCTATACTCGTCTGGAGAAAGTCTTGGATGGAGTCACATCTTCATCTACCCTGGAGAGCTCACTCCATACTTGCCAACAGCTTCTGCAACAGAGCTGTGAACCTCTGAGCACAGTCTCTGATACTCCTGCATTCCTACCTCTACCCAGAAATTAAAAAAGCAATAATCAAAGCTTCATGTTCTGGCAATATCTGTTTTTGGTTTTGGTTTAGTTTTTGGTTGCTTTTTTTTTTTTTCTTTTTAAGAGAGAGAATGTGGGGGTAGGGCAGAGGGAGAGTGAGGGAGACAATCTCAAACAGGCTCTATTCCCAGCAAGGAGCCTACAAAGGGCTCAGTCTTATGGCCCTGAGATCATGACCTGAGCCGAAATCAGGAGTCCTATGCTTAACTGACTGAGCTACCCAGGTGACTCTGTTTTATGAAAAAATGCAAAGTAGTCCCCCTAACTATCTGAATCGGATTCAGTAAGGTAGAATACTCTGGGATACACTAATTAATCATAGTTAAAAAACACTTAAGAAATAACAAGCCTACTTCTTTCTTAAAATAATCTTAAAATTTATTTAAAAATACCACAAAAAAAAGACAACAGACATAGATATGAAAATAGCATTATTGCTGACACATGAGGTAACACATACGTTGTGTGTGCTGGCATTTCTTGTCAAAATCTTCATTAGTTGTTAATTCTGTCCAACAAAATCTTGGCCTACAATTTCATTTGGTGGTGGCTGTCAGCTTGTATTTTGCACCTTTCAGTATTATTTAAAAGTACTTTTCCATATTTAATATATAATGGCTTACTGTACCTTTCCACTGGCATTTATCACCTCTCAAGAGTGATCAGTCTCCAAGAAAGTGAAGTTCATTGTCACAGAAGAGCCTAGCCCCCATTTATTTTCCTATACAGTATTTGGTACAGAGCAGAGTGTACAATAGCTGGTATGCCTTCGATTTAGAAGTCACACATTTAGTAACAGAAATACGTTATTAAAATAGACTTGAAATCTTTAAAGACATAAAGTGCCCTTAGAGTAAAGTCTAGATAATTGTACAAAATTCAATGTGTATATTTTCTTTGGCTCCAGGTTCCAAAATGATCCTAAAGATGCTGCCATTTCCCAAACCAGAATTCCTATTGTCGGCAGGATTTAACATTGAGTTTAGAAAAATAGACTTTCAATATCCCCATCAACCAACGTTATCCTTGCCTAAATTCCCCATCTCCATAATAGGTTATGTCAACACAGCTTACAGGGCTTAGAGTCATTCAAGGAATACTTAGAGGAATGTCTTTTTCTCATTTGACATAGCTTCGGTGTGATCATTTAATTTAAAAAAAAAACAAGTTTTTTTCTTCTTTTGAATCATTTAACCAATGATTTGGACAGGCTCTGAGAGTGGACTTTGGAGAGGGAGGCATACTGCACCAAATGATTCTGCAGCCTATGATTCTCTGACCCCCTAGACCACTTTCCTGCTTCCTAGTTATGTGACTTTGGGCAGGATAGCCAAACACTGTCTAAGCCCTAACCTATTTAGCTGTAAGGATGTACAGATAGTAGGTGGTACCATAAATTATATATGTGTATAGATATTTGATATATACATTTGTTGACAATATTGAGCACTTAGTATATGCAAAGCAATGTCTTAAGTGCATTAACTTATTTATTACTTAAATAAACTTGGGGGGGGGGGCGGGAAGCAAAAGAAACAGAAGCACATAGTGGTTATGGAACTGCCCAAATTGGCTCAACTAAAAATGGCAAGCCTAGGATCTAGCTATCTTCCTGCTTCTGAGAGGTATAAGTAAGATTATAAAAAGCATCTAAGGACAGAATTTGGCACATAGTAGGTACTCAATATACATGGTAGGTTCTTATCTCTCTATATTCTCTGTGTTTCATTTTCATATACATCAATAGCCAGATTTTCTTAGAGTAGCCTAGAGGACTAGTGCAATTGGCACAACAGATCTTAGCATTGAGTCATTCGATATAAAATCTTATAAAAGAGTACGTAAAAATTAAGCCTACTACACACATATAAACACACACACTCATACCTGCATGATCACATACAACATACACACTTCAATTGAGGCTCCAAAGAATATTCCTGGCATATCCACTGCCAGTGAGTTTATCATCAATATTGATGGAACATGGACTCAGGTCACCAACACTATGCTGGGTTTAGGGGCAGGAGAGGAGAAGGTTAGACAAGAATGAAACTTATTGTTTGCCCTCAAGGACCCAGAATCCACTGGGAGACTCTTTAATAACTCACTGTGATATATTTTGTGCAACACTAGAGGTATGTAAAAAATCCTATAGGAATGTAGAGCAAAAAACAATTAATTCTGTCTGAGGATTTCAGAAGTCTTCACAAACCAGAAGTGAATTCTTCTAGATGTGTTGAACTTCTCCTGGCAAAAATGAGGGTGAGAAGGGCGTTCCAGGTGGAGAGACTGGAGAAGCAGAGATATGGAGGAATGAAAACACGCTACATTCAGGCAGTCATGAGAAGAGCAAGGTGGTTAAGATATATGGTACCTGAAGAAGGCTAGGATGATAAATTAGGTTCTACTTGTGAACAGCAGCGTCTTTGATGGCTAGGAAGTTTGGAATTCCTCTATGTAGGGCAAAAGATGATGGGCGCAGAAGGCTCTGAAGACACAGAGACTAATGGAGATTATTTCAGTCATGCAGATGATAAAGGAAAGTGACCTGTACTAAAGTAGTGGCAAAGGGGTTGGCTAGACAAAGATCAAAGGAGACTCTGTAGGTGGAATCCACGGGGCTTAGTGACTGGAGAGATGTAGGAGGTTCGGAGAAGGATGACACCCAGCATGTGTCTAATGATAGTACTTTATACACTTGATAATCTTAAGATTTACATGTACTTGATACTCTTCAGATTTACTCTTGCTCAAAAGGAAAGAAAGAAAAGACAAAGGAAGGAAGAGGGAAGGAAGGGGGGCAGGATATGGAAGGAAGGAAGGAGGAAAAGAAGGAAGAAGGAACGAATGAAAGAACTTGCCTTGAAGGAAAGGGCAGGAAAAGAATTGTTTTAATTCTAAGGTGTCAGACAATTGGGAAGAAACATAGGATCTTGGGTTACAATGGAGGGCACCTAAAGGAGCTTACTAGGCTCCCTTCATCGCTTCCCAAAATATACAGATAACATACCACACTTGACACTTCCTTTCTCCACTCCTCTTTTTTCCACCTCTCCCCTCTCCATTCCCATTTCCCTTCCCTCTTTGTGGTCTGTCCTAGGTCCAAACACATGAGTGGAGCTCAGCCCTACCAGGCGGCAAGAGTCTGCACCATGTGCGCTCCCATCCCACTCACACGGACACGCCGCCACTTCCCCTCCTCAGAAGCCCACTACAAAAATTCAGGTTTTTCCAAAACTGCTTTGTGGGATGTGTTTGACCTAAAAGCTCAGCGATGTTTACCTATGAGCCTCTAGCAGTGCAGTGGAATGACTTAATGCATGGACGTGGCAGAGAACCTTTATGTTTCCTATGCAAATACTGCTTAGAAAAGCCATTAATGGAAATTATGGAAGGTGAACGCCAACTAAATACATGGCCCAGAATAAGCAGGAGGACTCAACGGGTCTTCGGGGGCCTTCTCCTCCGCTGGCAATTTTATTAGAACTACTACCAGTGAAGAAATTTTTAGCTTTTTGAATTGAACTGTAAATTGTTTCTGCTTTCCATGGTATCCTAAAGGAATTTCAGGGGGAATTTTTCTTTGGTTTATGGAGCAATTCCCTGTGGACTGGGGGAAGTCTTTTGGAAATTTCGAGGTTACTCTTGGGGATTTTTCCTGAAATGGATTCTTCTTTAGAAATATTTTGGTTATTAAATATACATGTTGGAAATTTTTTTGTATAAAAATTCCTATCACGCTCCCAAGTTTCTGTTTACAGGGCTCATAAAACAAAACAAAACAAAACAAAAAAAACTATCATGCTGGTAACATCTAATAACGGTGGAAGTGTTTCTACCAATTCTTGTGAAACCCGCTACCACAGCTTTAACCTCTGCACTGAGAAGTCATGCTTGTAAAAACTACAAAACGTGGAATGTGTTTTTGACAACTCTTTCCCAATTTATTTTTGGCAGAAGTGCTATAAAGCGTCTCCTTTTTACTTATAAAAACATATTATTTGTGATTCTGAGAAAGAGACTAAGAAATGATGTGGAAAGCACCTTACAGTGTCTGTCTATGAGACCACTTACATGCTCATAATAACTATTTTGATGTACCGTTTATCGTGTCCGATCATCATGTCATTTATTGTATTTAGAAGTGCGTGCCTCTCCACACATCCCACTTTGAACAAAACCGTCTTTTACTGTGCCCGTCCTCCTCAGAAAACTCCAGGTTCCATTAATAATGCTCGCCATTCACAGAAGATAATAGAAAAACTCTTTCTACAACCTCCTCTGTTGTTTCTCCTGCAGCCAAAATTTGAACAGTAACAACAACGGAATGTATTTAAAAAGATGAGTGGATATGAATGGGGAACTGTTTCTCCTCTGCTGAGAACAGCATCTTAGGATGCTTGTAAGGCTTTATTTCATGGTTAACCTTTTAACGCAAGTAGGTCTCCTTCGCTGCTTTCCCTGCTTTGTCCTGCGTTTCCTGAGGGTCTTTTCTTGGTTTGCAACTCCTGTAAAGTAAAACACCACTCTTGGTGTCCCCACAGGGGCCACATTGTCCAGGCTGGACGAAATATCTGACGTCCCTTCCCCCTGATTCCACACCCTGCTTTACAAAAACACCCCATTTGCAGATCAAAGGGAGACGATTTATGCTTTCATCCAGCTGACGGACGATTAAATTAAAACCGATCAGCAGCGCGGTGCCTGGGCAGGTGGCTCCCACCACCACCGTCGGCCTCAGAGCGATTAAATTGTGGCGGAGATGGAAGGCCTTCCGCTCCCATTCCCGCACTTACAGATCAAACGGTGACAAATGAGATGTTACTGTTCTTGTAAAGCAAGGCTACAATCTGTCAAAATCCAACATAATTTGTGACCCTCTGTGACATCCTCTTTCTCTCTCTCTCTCTTTTTTTTTTTTTTGACATTTGAATACAGTGATTGTACTAGAGTCAAGCCCATTTAAGTGAATATACTCAATTCTATCTAAAGGAATACAGCCTGTTAGGTCCAGCATCAGAGCTGAATATATATCTGGTGAGTACTCCAGCGACCCTTTGTGTTAAGTGCATACCATTAACAATGAATTCTGATTTTCTCCAAGTTATATAATTTGATATCTTGACAGCCCAGACACTTAAAGCACTACTATTTGTTTTAAATGGCTTTATTTTATTGTTTAAATGTCAGTATCAAAATAAAGTAATGCATACAGTCATGTCAGTTCCAGTGCAGGGGAAGTGTTCCTGTTGAGAAGAGTCTTGAAAGAGTTTGTTCTAAAAATGGACTCAAAAGTCAATTGCAATGTCTCTTGGCTGAATCCTTAAATGACTCATGAAACATATTTATACTGCATTTTCTGTTTAGCTGGTGCATTTAATAAGGCACCGAAGCAGAAACAGCAGAAGAAGCACAGCATCTTAACTTACTGAAGTTGACATCGTTGCTAGGTTTAAAAAAAAAACAAAAACAAAATCAAAAACTGACTGGGAAATAATTGAGGAATGCTTGATAGACGCCACAGCCCAGATAAATAAATAGAGCTCTCGGTGGACTTTAATTGTATAATCTGCTGGATTATTATACGTGGCTTGGCATTAAAGGAAGAAAATAAAAGAGTCAAGAGACGGAGCATAGTTTGTAATATTTTTAACTACTAGAATGGCAGGGAGAATTGATTCTCTCCTACCTTTACGCCATTCAGACCTGTTTGGGGTTTACGAGCCTGTCACATTTCAGAGCAGGCATTGACTTTCTACTTCAAAGCGGCTAAAGATCTTTCCCAAAAGACTTTTGTTGACCACAAACCTTTAGGCAGGGCAACGCTAACCTTCAGGGGAATTACTGTGAAATAACTGTTTACAAAGAACAAAAGTAGACCTAGACTCTTTGAGCACTTTTTTTTTTTTTTTAGGGTTATTCTTTAAGGTCCTTGGGCATAAAATGTTTTTTCTACTGCATAGCTCATTCTGTGACCCACCTGAGTATTCTGTTCATCCTGGTTTATTTCCTTAACTCTGGGGTTGTTTGCCCACATTTTAAAATAACTGTCCCACTTGATGTACGATCCCTGTTAATGACTTTGCTTCGGAAACCCAGCTGGCTACGAAGCAGACCTCAGTTTATGGCATTTCGGGGTAATCAGCTGGGACAGAAGAGTCACCTCCATTTGGAGTATATTGCACTGTGATATACACTAATCTGGCCTTATTATGATGGACCTGTATATCCCCTCCAAGCTTTCATGCCTGCCATCATCCTATCACAGGGAGAGTGTGCTGCACACAACCCACAGACCTTGCCTCTTAAAGGCAGGGTCTCCACCTTAGTCTGGGCCTGTCACAGGAGTCATGCATGTGCTTTCCATTGCCAGGAAAAGGCTTCTCCTCCCCAGGAGAGGGATCCCGGTTGATGACCGCAGCTCTGTTTGGTCAAAAGTTGCCAAGAACGATGCTGTTTGTAGTGGAAGATCCCAGAAGAAGGTCCGCTGGGTTTTGGCTTCTCTACTGTGTGCCTAGAGATAACCCGAAATACAGCTGTCACAGAGCTACCCTCGCCCGCAGACCACGTGGCAGTGGCCTCCGCTGTCACTAAGTAAATGAAAAGTGTGCGCTCAGCTCTGAGCCGGCTGGGGAATGGGCACGCAACACAGATAAGGCAGGTTCGGTAATGCCCTCTTCACCGTAATCCCTAAGTCCAAAAGTACCACGTGAAAGAAAAAACGCTGAAAGGTTCGTTTTCCCCCTTCGCCTCATCTTGTTAGCACCTACTGTGAGGACAAACAGCAGCCACCAGGCCCGCAGTTGTAAACAGGACACATCTACTTTGGGGGAGTTCTGGCCGGCGCCTGTTTCAGTAAAGGCCTTTCCTGATTTTATAGTCTGCCACAAAACACAGGGCTGGTCTCTTTCCCTCACTTTGCTCTCTCTTCCCTACCTTTCCTGCTTCTGATGTACATTCTCTATTAGACACATGGGATACAAGACAGCTTTTTACCTTTGCCTGTAAGCACAAGGGAAGGAAGGAGTAAGGTGGCAGAAATATTATTAACTTTAAAATCTTCCCTCTACCTCCAAGATGAGAATGAATGTCCCCCAAAGATTCCCCGAGATATGCACAGACAGCTTCTTCCCCCATAGGAATCTCCTGTCACCTCGGGTTTCTTCCTTCTTTTTCTTCTTTTAATGGAGTAGAAGACGCTCAGTGTATGGAGAGATCTTTTGAAATAAAACCACTGTTCCGCATCTGTCAAATGACATTTTCATAATATAGAACTCATCCAATCTGTTCATTTTCAACATTTTCAGTGTTTGTTCTCTGATGTCAATTATCTTTAACTTCCTTCCTTCTAACAGTTTCCCAGAGTTTCATCAGACGGGCCAGCTAAAACTCACGTACTCCCATTTAACTTTTCAAGCGACAGAACAGAAGTGTGTATGAGTGTCTGATGTCAACCAAACCAAAGGCCACTTGAGAATGCCACTAAAAGAACAGTGGCTGATGGTTATAAATAGGTGACACTATTTATAAAGCATCAACAAAATGTTTCATGATGTGTAACATAAAGCCCAGGCAGTCATATTGTTAAAAGCCTGTTCCTGTGCCTAATGTCTACATAAATAGCAGCATGAACACAGAATCATGAGATGCTTTGTTTGGCATGAAGCTAATCACAGGCAGAGGAGAGGAAACCTTTCCTCCTAATGGCTGGTCTCCCTTAAAAAAAAAAAAAGAGAGAAAAAACAGAAAAGAAAAGTTTCAGGGGTAGGGGGCACTTAAGGTGTCAGGAAGCACAGTAACACACAGCAGAGTTCCAAAGAACCCCAATTATTTAAACATTCAGCAACGATCATAGATCGTGGTCCTTATGTCCAACAATAGCATTTTGATAACAGGAATGCTAAACTCTTGGCCTTAACCTCACCCAGCACTTGTTGCTACTGAAAGATTAATGTTATCTCTCTATTTAAGTAACCCACATATATGTCCAAAATTAGACTGTAAAGCAAAAGCCTTCTTGGCTAGAATAAAACGGTTTTTAACATCAATTTATAAATACTCTGAAAATGCAAGTCACTTTCCCTGAGCTGAATGACTAATGCATTACAAGATTTTGTGATACCCAAACCATTGAATGTCAGAAAGATTTAAGTTCAAATCAACATGCATTTATTCTATGGTATAGTAATATGGAAGGCTGATGGCATGAATATTTTACAGTAATGTTTCAATATTAAAATCCCTACATTGAGATTCCAGAGTAACATACAAATTATATTTAACCATCAAAAAATTCATTGAAGTACTTATTAGAGTATCAGTAATAATAGTCATTAAAATTTTATGATCACTTAAAAGAACACTAAATAAAGACAGTTTAGTAAATGCCCTATTTACATATTTTAACATGACTTTCATAGTAATATCAAAATCACATGGAATTTGAGAGTAAAATTAAACTTGCCCTCAAAAGAACAGATACATTATGGATCCACCCTGATAAATTTTGCTTGTTTTCACAATAGTGGGGTGAGTTGCGCTGATGCATTTGCTTTGCGTTTTTGGACCAGCTGTAATATTGTATAAGCTATGACCAAGGGTCAGGGGTTCAATCTATGGATTAAGAACTGAATTAACTAAACGGGCTGTATAGGAATTGGGTCTGCAACCTTAGCCTTCTTTAGTACCAGGTCCTATTTTGCTCAACTAAATGCTTACAGAAATATACCATGTAATTTTACATTCTTATAAACAAGCAACTTGTATAGGACTATTTCCGCCATGCATTGTATAGGCAACGCATATGCATGTACATACATATGTGGCTTACCTTCATTCGAAATATTTTAGAATACTTATGAAAGCTCTAGTTCTTAAGTATTTTGCTATCAAGAACATTTAGTTGATTTTTCACTGCTTTCTAGAATGCCAAAGAAAATCGCTTTCCAAAATCGTGACCCTTACAATTTGCACACAGATACAGTGTAGAATGTAAAATGGTGGGATTTGTTTTCTTTACCTTAGATGTTTAAGGTTAAGAGTGAATACTGTAAATTCAATGAACTTGAGTAAACGGTAGGCCACTAGAAATTCTCCAAGAGAGATGTATGTAGGTACTCAGGAAAGATCGGTGGCCTGGAGTCAACAACCAAGCCTTTTGAAAACAGCCATGCCATTGACACGGGTCACTTTGGTTTCCTTGGAATGAGTGATTTACTGGCAAGCACATCCCTGGAACACTAGGGTACGTCAGAATTTGAGGCTCCTGGATGGCAAACTCATTTGGCAAGGCAGGCCCTGTCACAAAACCCAATGAGGAATAAATAAGCCATTCTATATATGAGTTCCTAGCTCTTTTCCTTGTTGAGTGCATGTACGCTCTGGACCATTATCTAAAACTATGAAATCAGAGAAGTGAAGGCTTCCTCGTATCATACAGTCCTGGAGGTGTGTGTACATATACTCATGTTCCCGTGTACGAGAGAGAGACAACTGCAAACTCCAGAAACTCCTGTGATCAGAAATATAGAAAAAAACTAAACACAAAATGTCAAAAGATGTTTTCAGAAGTGCTATCTAAATAAACAGAGAAAAGATACCATTAGAAATATCTGGGCCTTAAAAATATATATTTGGGCCTATCTTCATTCTATGGTGGGTCACAGATGCAGCAAAAGGCTCCTGATCATCATTCTTCCTGCTTTCCTTCTTCAAAAAAAGAAAAATTAAGGTCTCTCACTGCCATTGGACACCAAATAAGGAAGACGGAGCAACAATTTCTATGGTAGCGACAGTGAGCTTTACAGTTAGGACATTAACTTTTTCTCTGCAAAACTGCAGCTAACACTCAGCTGGAAGCTCTACTATATTCTGAAATATATGCAATGGCAGCAGAAGACCACAAAAATCCACAAACGGTAATTTAGATTGTATTATGGGCCCTTCTTCCTGAAATATGTTTAGTTTCCCAATCGTATTTTTTGAGGTTCATCTCAACATCCGATTACATTTCTCACGATATAGAGTGGTTTGTTTGGTTGAAAAGTGAAGGGAACCCAAGAAACTGACTTGCTAGCTCAATAATCCAGAATACTCCCCGTCCACGTAACTGCCAGACAGTCTGACGGAACTAGGAGTACCTAGTCATCAAAATACTTAAAAATGCTTTTAGACTGAAATGCTCATTCAGTGTGGCTTAGAAAAGCCTGCCTGTACAGCAATGACCCAAAAAGTCCCAACACACACAACTTCTCCCTCGCATGGCCTTCCCCAGTGTTTCAAAAATGAATGAATAATCCCTTTTGATAGCAAAAAGCTGTCTACACATAGAGAACTAAATTTTTATATAATTTAGGAGTCCTCCACTCTATAATAGGGGCTAGAGTCATGACATTTTTAAAAGCCCAGGCTCATAAGTCAATTTCTGGGTTGGGATCTCAGCTCTGTAACTTATTGACTGTATGATTCCAAACCATTTATTTATTTATTTATTTATTCAATACCTTTATTCCCTGATTTTCAAATCTGCAAAAGGGGTGAAAAACAGCACCTAACCCACAGTGTGGTTTTGAGGATAAATTCACACATGTAAAGCTTTCACTATAAACCATCATAATGATCTCATATATGTTAGATCAGTCCATCACAGAACCAATTTGCTAGTTTAAAAGCTATGCTGTCCCCCGAGAATCCAATTTACCAATTCAGGCTGTTACTCACTCATTCATTTAATGTTCATGTTCTCCAGAAGAGTTTGGGAAAGGACACACCGGTAAAGGAATTAATAAAGGCCTGATCTTAACAATAAGCATGCATTTTAGTGGGCTGAAGTAATTACCTGAATTATATAAGCCAATCTTCTCTTCACTAATTCTAATTCATTCACATTACAGTGAGAGCACAAAATGAATAAGGAGTTTAATCACTTATATGTAACCCAGGAAAATGTTTAAGACATATTTTATTGGATCTTAAGAAAAACAAACATATAAATATTTACAACAATCTACATTCCTGTAAGATGGTAATCCCCCTTCTTCCATGGTCCTTTGATCTGTGTTGATAGTTATCATTTGGAGCATCTATCTATTTAAGTAATCTCCATTTTGAGAAAATAGTTCAAGGCAGAGCAGTACCTAGAATGATGTAGAAAAGGGGACTGAACTCTACACATGTTTGGTTCACTAGTATGAAATCTGCTATCCCTTGAGATAATATCAATATCGACATCAAGCTTAGACACCAGACGTCAACATGCAGGGTGTTTTCCAGTGAAGATTCCCATCCCATTTTGCTTTTACATCAGCCAATGAATATGGATAAGACCCTGAAAGCAGCCCTTGATACATATCCACAGCACAAATTTAATGTAAGTGGCATATAAGTGATATTTATGTATAAAATTTTGCTTACTTATTCTAGGCTAAAGCACTCAAAGCACTAACCTTGACCTATCCTATCCAGATGGGCAAAAATCCAATTTATTATCCAATTTAAAGAATTTTCTTTTCTTTATGTTTCACTGGAAAATTATGCCTATCTCACAGTACTCCTGAAACATCCTAGTGTTATGTGCTTAAAAGTCTTTTGACAAAAAGATACAATACTGAGGGTCACACATGGTCATTATTTTTGTCAATTCCACTCATCCGACCAAAAGATAGCCACCAATTGTTGCATCCTTGTTGCAGATGAGGGAAAAGGAGGTGGAGAAAGTTCTTAGCCTGAATGTGCAGGATACGTGGTGATAAAGCCACAGCCCTTGGAAGAAAGTTAACACCTAGTTAACCCCTGAAGTTCTCAACAGTGCTGTTCCCACATCTGTCACCCGGAAGAAGCAGAATGTCCTATAATTAAACAAGCCCTCTGGGGGCAGGTCATCAGCCACAGAAGATGAAATTCCACTCTCTCAAGTCATCTTGGGTTTGCTGTACAGAATGACAGGCGGATGATACACAGGGATTAATCTACGATAAGAGACCGCTCCACTGGTTTTTCGGATGAAATGATTTTTTGCTCCTTCTAATGTTCCCAAATCCAGCTAAGCCCTGGGTCAGGTAATTCTGCCTTTGAAGTGTTTCCTGAGTCCATCTCTCTCTTTCAAGGCCCACGGCCACCACTCTCGTGTGGACCCTCACTGTCTGACACCTGAAATATCCACAGTGTCGTGCCTCAATGGACTCCACACCTGTCTCTTTCTCCGTTCTTCCATCATGGACACATGTGTACCTAAGACTTCCCTTAAGGCACAAAACCTTCAGCTGGGTGTCTGCTTAACTGGAGGTTACAGGACATGGAGCACATATTTGGCCCGGAATTTAAGCGATGCCCTCCACTCATCTGGGACTTACCTACTTCTTCCTCCTTATCTCCAAATTCTGCCTGCCACAGAAACTGGCCTCTAGCCAGAAGGACACTTACCATAGCCTGAAAACACCACTTAAGTTACACCTGTGGTTTAAGTTCTACCTGCATGACTTTGCTGACCACAATTACCCCTGTGAGGAAAGTACCTCCTCTCGACTTCTGCTGTTCTAAAAACGAACATTCCTTTAAGAACAGCAGAAAGCCCACTTCTAAAGGACTTCTTAAAACACTCTGGTCATCTTTAATCAGCACAGGAAGTGAACTCTGATAGCTGATGTCTGCCGTACATACATGGGACCTCTTCTGTGCTCTCGTAAATTGTTAGTTTTCTTTTAGGTGTTCTTTGATCTTTCTCAACTAGATCATCAGCCCTTGAGAAGCACAGACTCTACACTTGAAATTCCCTGTACCTATTAGAGTGACCAACACATAATGGAAAATTTGTTCACCATGATATTAAGAGTAATATGTGTTTCTCCCTTTATTAAATAGCTCCAATGGAAAATAAAGAAAAATACATATATATTATATAGTATTACATATGTACATATAATTACACATTTTTTCCTCACAAGGTAGTACACATAATTATTTCATTAGTAGGCCATGTTTTTTATCAGTGTTTTTTTTTTATATTTTATTTATTTATTTGAGAGAGAGCAGGAGTAGCAGAGGGAGAGAAAAGAAGCGGACTCCCTGCAGAGCAGAGAGCCCGATGTGGGACTTGATCGCAGGACCCCGGGATCATGACCTGAATCGAAGCCACACACTTTAACATCAAGCCACCCAGGCATCCCCAGTGTTTTGCTTCTTATGAGCCCAATTTATCAGGTCAAGATTTTCTTGAAGAACAAACTAAAATGCATACAAATCACTCTGACTACAGATTTCTTTTTCTAAAATACTCTATGTTGATTTGAACCTTGTGAAGTTCCAAAATAAATAAATCCCTAGTGTATTTGAAAGGAATTTCCATATTTCTAGATAAGATTGGCACTTTTTAAAGAAATGGAAATAAAGAAGGGAGGTATAGTGAACTAATCTAAATGTTTCCTACAAAAGATACCATCATTTCAACAATATTCTTTTTTTTTCCCCTAAGAGTTCAAAATATCTACCTTCAGGATCATAGTTCAATGCATCTTATGACTAAAGTTAGCAGCAATCAAAATCGTTAAACTTCCTTTTAAGAACCGGGAACAGGAAACATCTTGTTTGCAGCATTATAGAATCATCATTACCCACATAGGTGATATCACTGTATTTGGCTAAACTCCTGCATCCTATAAATGGTACCCTGCCATGTCCAGAAAACACCGATGTAAACAGCTCCTTGCACCTGCTCTCCAGGCAAAGCAGGGAAGGTAGTGGTGATGAAGTTCTGTTTTTGAGTAGCTAAGGTAACTGAAGAGTTAGTTTACTAATTTTTGAGGGTACCGGGAAAGAAGAAAGGCATCTTAAAACTAATCAGATGCTTACAAATACTGACAAAGCCAGACTACGCAGCAATGACCATGTCCTCATGTCCTGATAAGCTAATGACCTTTCTAGGACACACTCCTCTCCCAATGATGTTGAAGTCAATAGTCACTAAATACAAGAAATATATTGAGGATTTGCTAGTATCATATATGGGCTGGACTGGGCATAAATAACTTGTCTGCGCATGTGTACAGCAAAATGCACAAAAACACAAGCAAACACATAACAAGGCAGGTTTACATAGAGAGTAAATATTTACTGCTCAAGGGTGGATATCCACGTGGTTCAAATGCTACTCTTCTGGCAGGATCGTCACTCACAACCCAAACTCTACCAGTCATGTTCATACTCTCAGACCAGTATTATTTGGAAAAGATCTGACACACTCTCCACTACCCAAAACTACACAGGTCAATAGCATTTCCACTAAAACCTAGAAAAAAGCCCAGAGAGGCACAAAACCCCCATGAACAACCACCAAGTGCTTGCCTTGCTGCCTTTCTTCCATAAATCATAGGCAGTTGGGTATTGAACGCTAAAAATCTGGGAATAAATTCCTAGAACCATGAACAGAGACTTGCCTTTGCTCATTTCCAGCAACTGTGAGTTTCTGTTACTATGTTCACTTATCACTGCAAAGATGAAAAAGCATTCAGATACTTAACAGTGTCTAATAATAGGAGACAGTTTAGAACAGAAATAATTCTAGACCTCTAAGAAACCTGTCAAAATTTCCCAGAGGTAAGAAACAATGACCTACAGTAGACTGTGGCCATGACCCCGGCGTCTGTGTGTTAACTCTAAAAAAGTGCCAGGAGATATTTGATGACAGGTGATCAAGACATCATTTCTGTGCCCTATCTGGACCAGATAATATACCCTGAAATGAATATTCAGCATACGCGCCTTCAATGCCGCATGGAAATCCACACAGAGACACAAGAAAAAAATGAAATTCTTTTTTCAGTTTAGGCTACTTGAATTGATACAAGACCCAATTCTCATCTCTGTGCCATTGCTCTCAAATTAATATCTCCAACTCTGGAATAATTACCCAGATTCCAGTCTCTAGTTTTAGTTGCTGTGAGTCACTTGGATGTAGAAACCCCAATATTGCTTGAAACCCAGCACCCCTGAACTCAATAAACTTGTGCTGAGTTCACGGTCAGTCCTTATCAGAGGGCTGGGCTCACAGGGCAGAGAGAGCACTCGACAAATACGTGTTTGGTGAATTGTTTCTTCTCAAACCAGTTTCCACTCTCACCTCCCAATTCTGTTTCTGGCCACTGGTTTCCTACTTTGCTTCTTTGAAATACTGAGTCTTATTCAGTTGTTTTCTTCCCTACCCCCACCTAGGCCGAGGGTGCCTCATTCAAACACTCATCAAATCACTCCACTCTTGGGGCGCCTGCTGTTGAGCCTCTGACTTTGGCTCAGGTCATGATCTCAGGGGTCCTGGAACAGAGCCCCTTGTAGGGCTCCAGGCTCTGTGGGAGTCTGCTTGTCTGTCTCTCTCTGCCCCTCCCCCCCCCCCACGTTTGTGTGCTCTTGCAAGCTCTCTCTCTCAAAAATCTTTAAAAACAATCTCTCAATTCTTGGCACAAACTCTGTCAGAATGACCTCTCTGAAGCCTGCAAGCCTCGATCAGATCCTGATCACTTTATACTTGGGCTAACGTCACTGTCTCCCAGCTCAGCACCATTACCAGCAGTCTCACTGCCCTTTCATCTAATCTACTTCTACAGGATTAGGATTCATAAGAAGAACAGCTTCGCTCCTTTCTTCCCTTCCGAACCCACACTGGCTCCCAACTGTTTGTTCCATTAACTCTAAAATACCACAGCTGTCTTTAGAGGTCTCCCTAAGCTGAGTCAAACCCGCCTACCAATCTTAATCACAAAGCGAATGTCCTCATTGCCTCCTGGATTGTTTTTGTCCCCAAAAATACACTTAGGTAAACTCTTGACTGTTGTTCCATTGGGAAAAAAAAATAATCTATATTAACTTTTGTTCTCTCGATGAGGTTGCCCCTTCTACTGTCGTGCTTCTCATTTTTTTTCACCTGCTCTCTAGACAAAGACTAAATTCCAGGTTGCTAGAGCTGGTAATGTAAGGGGCAACGTGCACAGTGATTAAGACCCCAACTGGAGCAGACTGCTCAGGTTCAGTCCCAGCTGCGGCTCTTAGAAGTCCTGTAAACTCAGTCAAGCCTTTCACTTCTGTGTCTCAGGATTCTCATGTGTGGAGTGAAAACAATAGTATCTACCTCGTATGGTTGTTGTAAGAATCAAATGGGCATATATACACATATACACGGAGGGGGGTATATACATATATACAGTGCTTAGAAGAGTACCTGGCATGGTTAGTAACTCAATTAATTTTAGCTGTTATTCTGTTTCTTCTAGCTTCTAGTCTCCTTCCTCCTCTCCCTTTCTCCCTCTCCTCCTCCGCGCCAAGACTATGGAAACACTTGTCCATGTTCCCCCAAAGGGCCACTACCTGACTTCTGCCCGCACCAAGCTAATGAAACTGTTGTTGCCAAAGACAGATCTGACTTATTTGTTGCCAAGCCCTAAGGTAATTTTCAGTTCGTTTACTTGACCATTCTATGGCTTTTTTTTAAACCAAGCCCTCCTTAAAACCTCCATTTCCTTGGCTGCTGTGATACCGCAGTCTCTTGGATTTTCCTCCCACCTCTCCAATCTTCTTTTATCTCCTATAGATTCCTCTTCCCCTACCTTTGATTTAACATCAGCAATCCCAGGATTCTGCCCTGAATGCACCGTTCTTCTTATGCATTAAACCTTAAATCCCACCTCAAATCAGCATGTCAAAAACTATGGGCATCCCTTCTCTCCTTTTTTTACCCCAAATCTGCTCCTCATCTTGGAATTCCCTAGAGCAGTGGGATGCGGCACGTGTGACCCCGTGGCCTACATCACAGAGGACTCTGTATGCCCCTGTCCCCGATTCTGGTAACTTCTACTACCTCCTGACCGTTCAGTTCTCTCAGTCCAGAGCTGATACTGGACTTCCGTCTCTCGTTGTTTCTTCCCTGGATCCCTGTAGCAGGATCCGAACGGGCATCTCTGCAACCGCCCTTACCGGCTGCCTTGTGTTTGGGTGGCATTACAGTCTAGCTCTCT
Organism: Lutra lutra; assembly: GCF_902655055.1. Lineage (NCBI taxonomy): Eukaryota > Metazoa > Chordata > Mammalia > Carnivora > Mustelidae > Lutra > Lutra lutra. Next base: position 54,839,348 of record NC_062292.1, read on the forward strand.
AACCATGGGGATCTAAGCAGCCCCCAGGTTGAACCCTTCACTGTGTCACCCACCACTATCTGGATAAAATGCAGACTCTCGAGGGACAGTCTTCGGCAGGACCCCGAAGCTCATCTTGCCAGCCCCATCTCTCGTCACGCAACTTCTCAGACTCTAAACTGAACCACCTGCCATTCTAGAAAAGTGTCATTCTCCTTCGACTCTGCTTGAGATTCTCCCGCATTCCTCACTCTTCTCTAAGTCCTACTTGTCCTTTAGCGTTAAATGTGGTCATCACCTCTTCAATTAGCCTTCTCTGGCTTCCCCAGATTGATTCAGGCAATCTTTCTTTGTGTTTCATTTGCATCTTCTGCATACCTATAACACAGCGGTTCTGGTCATCTTATCATCCCTTTCCATCCCTGGGACTGAACTCTTTAGGGACCAGAGGAGTGCCTTACTCATCTTATCCTCAGAATACAATAGAGTCACCACTACTTCACTTATCAATATGCATTGAATGAATGAATGAACCAACGAACTTTGGTGTGGTTCCCCTTGCATAATATGCAACCTCATCATAGTTTTGGTCAAAAATGTTTAAAGTCATGACCAGCTTTCTTGATAATGTAATGCCCCAGGAGAAAGATATAATATCAAGTGAATTAACCATGCCATTCTCCACAATAAGGAAGTCCTGTTGGTAAAAAGATTGGTGAGTATGAAAGTAAAAAAAATCTCAAGAGTAAGTGACTGTATCATCTTGTAGTTTATAATTGTGAAAGAGGTCATGGTGGCAATGTGCAACCCTGTGCTGACTCTAAGAGATGTATGTATAGACACAGCTGTAAAAAAAAAAACAAAAAAAAAAAACGCTTCAGTGGGCGCCTGGGTGGCTCAGTGGGTTAAAGCCTCTGCCTTTGGCTCAGGTCATGATCCCAGGGTTCTGGGATCGAGCCCCGCACCGGGCTGTCTGCTCAGCAGGGAGCCTGCTTCCTCTCTCTCTGCCTGCCTCTCTGCCTATTTGTGATCTTTGTTTGTCAAATAAATAAAAAAAAATCTTAAAAAAAAAACAAAAACGCTTCAGCGATGTTTATGTTATATCAAGAACTACAGAACTGCCCACACAACTTGATCCATTTTTCCCTAATAGTTACCCTAAAGACATGATTCAAAAAACAAAAAATGCTCAAAGATAGGTAGGTTGGTCTTATTTATATGGAAGCAAAATGATCCCCACGAAGCAAATGGGGAAATTATGGCATTAGTTTTTTTTTTTTTTTAAAGATTTTGTTTATTTATTTGACAGACAGAGATCATAGGTAAGCAGAGAGGCAGGCAGAGAGAGAGAGAGAGAGGAGGAAGCAGGCTCCCCAACAAGCAGAGAGCCCGACGCGGGGCTCGATCCCAGGACCCCGGGATCATGACCTGAGCCGAAGGCAGAGGCTTTAACCCACTGAGCCACCCAGGTGCCCCAATGGCATTAGTTTTTAATAGCAAAACATTTAAGAAAAATACAAAAGTCTATGTAAAAAACAATGTGTACATTCTGATTGCAACTGTGAAATGCATGTGGGAATCAAGGGGCCCTCGAAAAATAAAAATAAAAATTCTATTTGCTGTAAATTGCTTTCAAAGTGGAAAAAATGGAAAGATCAGAAACAGTATGACTCCAAAGGAAGTCAGTTTTTAGATATCTAATTAGTTTTTTAAATCTAATTATTAACTTGCTAGCAATTTAGGGGCACCTGGGTGGCTCATTCAGTTAACTGCCCTGCTCCTGATTTCAGCTCAGGTCATAATGTCAGGGTTGTGAGTTTGAGGGCCCCAGGGATCTGCGCTCAGCAGAGAATCTGCTTCTCTCCCTCTCACTCTGCCCCTTCCCCCATGTGCATGCACGCTCTCTCTCTAAAATAAATAAATAAATCTTAAAAAAAAAAATTCTGGGGCAACTGGGTGGCTCAGTGGGTTAAGTTTCCGCCTTTGGCTCAGGTCAGGATCCTGGGGTCCTGGGATCGAGTGCCACATGGGGCTCCCTGTTCAGAAGGAAGCCTGCTTTTCCCTCACCCACTCCCCCTACTTGTGTTCCCTCTCTTGCTATCTCTCAGCCAAATAAATGAATAAAATCTTTAAAAATAAATAAATAAATGAAATCTTAAAAATTGCTAACAATTTCAAAGGGAAATGAACTACAGTATCTTCAGAACCCAAAGTGACTAATCACTTATTGAACATCTATTATAGACTAGGTCCTCTGAAACACGTTCTTAGTTCATACAGTTATATTATGAAGTAGGTACTCTCATTTCCATTTATAGATGAAGGATTTGAGTTGCAGTGAGGCTAACTGCCTTATTCAAGTATCAGAGCTATTAACAGGGACAGCCAGAAGTCAAATCCAAGTACACCTTGGTTCTGACCCAAAACCTTTCTAATACAACAACCCACTGCAGGTCATTCTTTCACAAATTTGAATTTTTTTTAATTTATTTTATTTGACAGAGAGAGAGATATCACAAGTAGGCAGAGAGGCAGAGAGAGAGGGGGAAGCAGGCTCCCCGCTGAGCTGAGAGCCCAACGTGGGGCTCGATCCCAGGACTCTGAGATCATGACCTGAGCTGAAGGCAGAGGCTTGACCCACTGAGCCACCCAGGCGCCCCCCACAAATCTGAATTTTAACAAACAAAAGAAAATGAAAAGAAAAGAAGGGAGGAGCACCTGGGTGGCTCTGTCATTTAAGCATCTGTCTTAGGCTCAGGTTAAGGTCCCAGGGTCCTGGGACTGAGCCCCCCTTAGGGCTCCCTGCTCAGTGAGGAGAGTCTGCTTCTCCTCTCTCTGCCCCCCGATGCCTCATTGTACACACACGCTGGAGGGCAAATGTTCTCTCTCACTCTCAAATAAATAGGTAAAATCTTTCTTAAAAATACAAATAAAATCTAAAAAGAAGAAAAAAACAAAAAAATTCAGAAGGAAGGAAAAAAATTATAAATAAGGAATACATATTCCCCAATAAGCCAAGTCTTATAAAAGATGTCAAAACACGTATCTTTTAGTCAATTTTAATTGTTTTGCTTTTCACTTACTTAGGAAATATGGTTATAGTACCTATGTTCTTATTTATCAATGCGGGAACCAGCCTCCTACATTCCGGGCATCCACCGGTGTGTGAATCCGGGGGAACAGGACGGTCCTAGCTCCCCCCGACATGACAACTAAAACTTAAGATACCTGCTAACCTAAGCCCCAGCAGCAGAGTGTGTTACCTTCTCAGCAGTCAGAAAGCCCTGCCTGATCTACCAAAAGGGACTACGACTCAAAGGAGGAGACTCAAAGGATAAGCGCTGGTAAGTCACCCCCACGCACCTTCCCGAGTGAGCTGACCATGCGAGGGAATTTTGGGGATGCTCTCGTGCAGGAACTAAGCGCTGGGCTAGCCTTTTAGCTTCCTGCAGTCCTGCCCATCTCCTGAGCCTGTTTCTCAGGCAGTCCCATTGAGTTACCAATTTTCCTGCCCATTTATGTTCGAGTTAACTAAAGTTGGTTTCTGTTGACTGAAACCAAGAGCCCTGGTCAGTAAAAGAGCAACAGGAACAGTGGACCAACTGATGCTGAACTATTTTGCTGCTGTTTCCCTGGGCCTCCCTGCCCGTTCCACCCATCAAACGAAAAGTTCCCATAAAAAGAGTAGAGAAGGATAGACACCATCAAATAAAATAATAAGAGAGCAGCTGCACACTTTAATAAAAGTCAAATTTCTAGGCTCAAGGATGTCACATCCAGACTCCTAGGATAACATACCAATGAAACTAGAGATGCACTTTCTTTAATCTTGGAGAAGCCATGGGAATGGAAGAATCCCATCGATAGGTGAATATGTCTAGCCTCACCAGAAAAAGAGAAATAGAGGATTTTAAAAGCTACAGATCCTGAGGTGTATCCCCTGCTGAATTTTGCAGTAAACTGGGCTCGGTGCCCTCTGAGCAAGCATGTGTCCGCTCAGGCACACGGTATGAACAGTAGTTGCCTTTGGTGGTAAAGTTTCCTTCTTCCCCATATTCTGTATTTTCCACATTCTTTTTCTATCATGAATAGTTTATCCTTTTGAAAGGGAGGAAAAAAAAATTTAAAGGTCAAATCATACCATAGCATGAAAATCCTCATATCCCTTTTTGATTGGGTTATTCTCCTAGTAGAAGAGTGGACTACCACAGACATCCGGATAATGCTTTCAATCGGTACGTAGCAAAATCTCCATGAAAATCCCGAGGATAAGACACAAATGTGCAGAGTAGATGATAGTAAATTTAGAAGAATTCCAGGCTGGTGCTCGCTTCGGCAGCACATATACTAAAATTAGAAGAATTCCAGGCTGAAGGACCTAAGAGGTGGGTGAACTCACAGTTGGATTTACTGACATACTCAAATTATAGGTATTAATGAGTTGGTGTCAATTTGCAGAGAAGAACTCCCAAGGTGGGTTAGGAATTCTTATGGTATGTCCTGCTCAACATTAATTACAATGACTTGAATGGCTGATGGGTATTAAGGAGGGCACTTGTTGTGATGAGCCCTGGGTGTTACATGTAAATGATATATCACAAAATTCAACGTGTGAAACAAAAACTAAAAATTAATGGCGACTTGAAGACAAAGACTACACATGTATTACAATATTTACAAGCAAGCCAAAGAAGCATTTTGCTTATATAGGATAACAACGTGACTCTACAGGACCCTAAGAAGATTTAAAAAAAAAAAAAAAAAGGAAAAAAAAGACTAATTAGCTGAATGTAAAATTCAAGATCACACTGAAAAACCAGTAAGGTAAAGAGTAAAGGTCTCAAAACCAGCTAGTGAAAAAACAAAAAACAGAGAACTGGAGCTCCATGAGAAATAGCACCAACGGTGTAGAAAGAGCTCCTACAATATCAAAGAGCCAACAGCTCTCTTTGATATTTAGTCATAAAACATCAGTCCTATTTTGTGCAAGTCTGAGAGTCATGTTTTCAAGAAGAACATATGAAGTAAAAAAAAATAATAATAACGAAAGTTAGACAATCAGAACGATAAGGGACCTTAAAGTAATTTTAGAGAAGAATTAGAGATACTTAGCCTGGAAAAGTGTGAAGGAGGGAAAAGTAAGGAGTTTCTGACTTTTAAAAGACTTTGATATGCATGGAAGTATAAACTGCTGTGTGGCTCCACAAGGCAGAAGTAGAGATAATCAGATGATGTTCCAGAGAGGCAGTGACAAAGTTATTTCCATGGGCATAGTCAGACACAGTCATGGGCAAAGTTATTTCCATGGGCATAGACGAATAGGTTGGAGCTTAAAGGAGCAAGGCTCTATCCTAAGTTTATTTCATTGAGCCAAGATTTCTTTTGCTGTATCTTTGTGCCCCATGGCTCTGTCAGAGCTTCAAAGACTTGAAGCATAAGAAAAACAATAGCTCTGGGGTTTGTGGCCACTAATATCTATGAAGGGCAAGGAAATCCTCAAAAGTAGATTTTTCTGACCCATTTTCAAGACACTGGTTTCCAGTTACAAAATAAATATTACATATGATTAGGATGTACGATTTGATAAAGTCTTATTCCTTATGAATGCAAATAACAACTAAAATGTCTCAAACCCATATAAAAGTAACTAGTTTGTGACTATGATTTTTAAATGTCATCTGTAAATTTGGAAATCCCTTCATTCCCAGGTGCCATTCTTTCCTATTTACAAATTTTCTGATCATTCATATTCCTTCCCCTCTCACCATTTCCCTTCACTTCTATCTTCTTAGGCATCCCACTCTTGAATTTTCTTCCTCTTTGTTTTGGTCACACTGTATCTGGCTCTTACTTTCTTAGATGCCATCTCAGCTTGTCAACACATCCCACTCCTGCTTTGTTCTATTTCCACTCTGCTCCATCTAGTGGAATGCCTTTTTTTACAGCATGGTGCCATTTACAGCATGGTCCCATTAAGAAAACCTACTACTCTTTGCAGTGACAGGCTAAGAAATAAATGTAGGAAACAGCATCTATATAAAGGTATCAAAACTTCTGGTGAAATAACTTAGGTGCCATTTCCCAAACACCAGACAGAAATCTAGAATTTTGACAGCATACTTATTTGAAGAAAGTGGAAACATATTCAGTCCAATAACAGCATAAGGTCTATAAGGGCCATAGGAAATAAAAGACAGTCAATGATCATTTTCTCTCTTATGGAAGCTTTGTTACCATGGTACTGTTAGATATAAATTATTTGATAATTGTGAAATATGCTTTATAGTTCATTAAGAAGTTCACACTGGGTGATAAAGTTTACAGTATTAGAAAAGTGAAAATACTCCTCTCCTTTGTTTTTTTATATTTATACAGAACACAAGGTATGCTTGGAATTGTGAAAATTAATTTCTTCACAAAGGCATGAGGATGGTTCCCTAGAAAACATTACATAACCCTCTATGAGGATGTTTTACAATGTTCATGGAAAATGAACTATACGATTAGTCTAGAGCCTGATGGTAAATTTCCTTTAGATATACTCTGGTTAATCTGCTCGTGACAGCCCCATGAGGAGAGTCATTGGTTTTTTACAGTTGGAAAGGATCTTCGAATGTAGAGCCACAGATTCTAATTCCGTGCCCTTCCTGCATTCATAGTGAACATCCTATTTGTGAATACAAGTAACTCTGTTGAGCCTGACTGGATCAAGCCTGAAAAGACTCAAGCTAAGCCCAACCCAGTGTAGTGTCTCCTACAGTCTTACTTTTGCAGTTGAGCAACACGAGTACACACGGGCCTGATTATTACCATCATAGAAATAAAAACTGTCATTTTTGAACTTGATTGGGGAGAGAAAGATCACAGAAATAAACTGGAAAGAAAATGAATAAAACTCTTTTTGAAAATGACAGCAGGGGGAGGGATACCCCATTCTCATGCCAACACCCCTGGTTCATTCATTCCGTCATTCGCTCCCCAAACCTGTGGCTAGGGTGCTCTTTTTTTAACTTTTTAAAGATTTTATTTATTTATTTATTTGAGAGAGAGAAAGAGAGAGAGAGAGCACAAGCAGGGGGAGGGGCAGAGGGAGAGGGAGAAGCAGACTCCCTGCTGAGCAGAGATTCCCAAGGTAGGGCTCCATCCCAGGACCCTGGGACCATGACCTGATGAGCCCAAGGCAGACGCTTAACTGACTGAGCCACCCAGGCACCCCTACGGTGTTCTTCTTAAAACATAAATCTGGTCTTATCCAAAACAAGAAAGAACAAAACCTTTAGAACTCCTCATTAATTCACTAGATGTTCATTCTTCTGGTTTCACTTCATATATCACCTTCTTCAGAAACCCATCCTTGGCAGAGAAGCCCTCCCGTGTGTGCATGGCCCCTTGCGGCCATCACCACCACCCCCCACCCACCACCAACTGGACAGTAAACTACTCCAACTCCTATCCACTGTTCATCCTCATCCCCAAGAATCGTGCTTAGAACAAAGGATGTAGATAACACACTTCTGTCGCCCGAGTCTGTGAAAAAATGAAGGGATGAAACTCAGATACCAAGGGAGCACTGGCACATAAACCAAGGAGCTGACACTAGACGTTTCGGAGTTCAGTGTTATTCAACATAAATACAGAAAGATATTTTTTTCCCCAAACAGAACGTTTGGATGCCAAATAATTTTGCCCATTGGGTGTATATGGATATGAGACAGCACTGTGAGAAGCCAATCTAGGACACAGTTAGCGAGTTAAGTCAGAATGGAAGGAAGTAAAAATCTCCCTATTGGACTTATTAGCTCCAATATCTAAGTCACTCCCTGGGGAGAATTTGGCTCTTATATAAGAATGCTCACTTTTTTTTTTTCACCAGAATGGAGTCTAATCAAGTGTGTAAATGCTGCAATACACCAAATGGTGGAGGAGAATTAATGTTCCTCTTGTGGGCTCCTGAACCATCTCACCCCCGGGAAGTGACTTAGGCACTGAACAGAACAGAGATCATTAGGAACAGTTATGCAAAACTTATGAAGAGAAATACCCTTGCTTTACATGAAGGTTAGAATATGATGATCTCTTCTTAGGTGCCCTTGGAGTGGCGACTTAGGTATAAAAACAGGGCTCACAGTAAGGAGAAAAGAAAAAAGCCAGCTTATGGTTCCTGTGGTTGTCTATTGTTGGCTTCGAGCCTACTGAACAATGTTATCTTATATGTTCTAGTGAGTTAATCCCTCTGATATTAAAAAATAATAATTAAAAAATAAAAAATAATATATATATTTTTAGAGGCCACACATAACCCACAAACACAAAAACTCTGACACCACCATCAGAAGCAGAATTCCGGTGAGGGGCGGAAGTCACCAGAAATGTGGGGGAAGTAACTGGACTTTTAAGCACATACTGCTTTTCTCCAGGAAGTCAGAATTAGATGACAAACAAGTAAGAGGAACGTTATGGAAAACTATTTGCTAAACGGCAGCCACTCTGGTAAATTTTGGTTTGTACATCATCAGGTTCCTTCATCCTCTGGGATCAGAGAGCCTCTGACACCATAAGTCACAATCACAGATGATCAGCTTGACGATCTCTCCCTTCCAACACAGTAAGATCACTGAATCAGAGTAAGACTTTGGAAGTCCTGTCTACCTGCACATCAAACTTCATTTTGGCGATTTTTTTTTCTGTTAGTAAAACTAACACACACACACACACACACACACACACACACACACACAATTAAATCTTATAGGAAAAGGCTTCTACCGCTGCCAAATTTCAGCTGGGAACAAATTTTTATGGCCAGCTAATAAACCTGCTGAAAATAGGGGTTTGATAATGGAAACCCTTCGGAGCCCTTAACTACAGTGTGCACGGCTATAATAAAAAGAATTAATGCAGTCAATTTGTACTACTGTTCTCGGAACAAAAAACCCTATTTCAACCACAGTCTTTTCAACAGCTGATTGGCAGCCCTGTCCATTTCCCCTCTGCAGTGTTGTCAGGAGTCTTCAACATGATAATGAGCCTGTCACCATATTCAAATAGCCCTGTGACAGCAAGTTTTGTGAGTGTGACGTCCACTGCAAAGGGTCTGTCAAAAAGCACCTTTCAGAAAATGAAAAGAGAATGCTTTCCTGATGATAAACCTAATTTCTCCATAGATAAAAGAGTGAGATTTTTCATCAGATTTTGTCAGTGTTGTGTTGCATTTATCTCTTCAAACGTTCCTGTTTTCTTTTTTAAAAATATACTTAAATTTAGATTTGTCAGTGACAGGGGGGAAAAATGATGATGAAACACATTTTTTGTTCTAGGAAACTGAGTCCATCGTGTTACTACAGAGAGGAAAGGGGAAAGGGGAGAGGGAAAACCTGATGCTTTTTCCATCACATTAAACACTGGCGACAGGAGTGGGAGACTAACTTGTTCCTGGCCATCTCGTAAACCTCCAGTTCTGTACACTTCATTCTCTGGGGCCAGCTGCCTCCCCCAAATGCCCACGGGAAGTTGCCGGGTTGGAACTGTGTCTCCACACGGGCACCTCCTCAGAGCTCTAGAGACTCCGTGACTGCTCACAGCGGAGAGAAAGCTCTTGCTTCAGGATCTGAGGGTTCAATTCCCTTGGTAAATCGTGTTGGTTGGCTGCATACTGGGAAAAGAGCATTTTCACGCATCGGCCATTAAAGTATTTTGTGGGTAACTAAGATGTTTAAAATTCCTGTTGTGGAGGGGGAAAAATTTGCTTTTCTTCAGTTATAAAGAGTTATTTTATCGAAAACCCACATTTTCTGGAGCACTGTTTAAATTTTTGCTCCCTATCAATATAGATAAAAGCTCAGTGTGTTCAGCATAAACACAAAAACCTAATTTAGGTATTTTCTCAGAAGCAATGTATATATATGTACATGCCTGTGTATAGAAAATACATACAGATGCTGTGCATACATGTTATCAACCGACAGAAATGCCTGCGCTGTACATGTGTACTGTGTGTATAGAACACACATGCAATATTGCTATGTACATGAATACACACACACACACACACACACACACAGTGGGAAGGATGTCAGTGTTACCCTTCGGGGATGTTAGCATCTCCGATTTTAATAAAATTCACACACACACCAGACCCACAGAAAACTGGGAAGCTCCGTGGCATTGCAGTGGAGAGGTGGTAAGAGGGCCGAGATGAAGAAGCAGGGGGACAGGAAGCCAGCAGAGAACTGTCATTCCTTCATCCCTGAGCTGCCCTGAATACCACCTTCAGCAAATAAACACATGCAGGAGGTCTAGAAGCTTCTAAGAAAGAAACCTGTGTAGGAATGTAAATCCCCTACCTACTTTAACTCAGGCTCTGTGACAATAAAAAGAACCTTGTATGTTAGAAAGCACACATAGTCTGTCCAGCGTGCCACCATATGGCTTAATTCCTTACTATTCCTCTATTATACTGTATCCAAACATCTTTAAAAGGTATTATGAAACATATATGTAACTGTGTCTTGGTAGCCTGGTGTCAGTGGATGGCTCACGTCAAAGTCCCATTTTTATTTTTATTTTTATTTTTTAAAATATATATATTTTTAATTTGACAGAGAGAGAGATCACAAGTAGGCAGAGAGGCAGGCAGGGGTGGGGGGAGGGGAAGCAGGCTCCCCGCTGAGCAGAGAGCCCGATGTGGGGCTCGATCCCAGGACCCTGAGACCATGACCTGAGCTGAAGGCAGAGGCTCAACCCAGAGCCACCCAGGCGCCCCCAAAGTCCCATTTTTAAAACAATATTTTCTTTAGCCCTCTGATTGTAGGACGACTTCTGTGTCTCTATGGGATAACAGCGTCTGAGAAGTCCTCTCACTGGTCAAAAGCAGGGGAATCTCTGGAATTCTCCTTCTACCTATTTCAAATAAACCTATCCCCTTCCGGTTGAGGTCTGAATATGCCAAAAGGGCCTCTCGATTAGAGAAAATGATAATTTCATGGTTTTGTAGGTACCACATGTATAAAGCTGACATGACAACAGAGTTTTCTTCATGAAAAATTAATACACTTTGGTGTGGGGGAGGGAAACCTCAATCTCTGCAACAGAAATGATTCTCAGTATACCAAGGAGGATGAAAGTTAAAAACACACGCGAGGCTTTTTGAATCAAAGTATGATTCCCCCTTACTAGTCAACAACCAGCGAGGCTGAAATTATTAAAGAGTTTCTAATCTTTTAATTCCAGAGAAGGAAAAGGAAGCAAAGGGGAAAAGCAGGGTGGGGTGCGGAGGAGAACGGGGCCTCCCCAATATGTGTAAATGCAACCCCTGAAAGAAGATAAAAGTAACTAATTAAGGATCAGCAATAAATGTGACTGATTTTGAGTTCGTCAGCTGGAGGGAACTATTATAAAGCCAATAAATAGAGCTGTAGACAGCTGGCTTTGTGCAGCATCCTGCTCCTTTGCCTAAATGTTTAAACCATTGATTTATCTGGGATTAAAAAAAATGAAATCTCGAACTAAGCCATTCCCAACATACAAAGCAAATTCCAGAATCTTGAAGACTTTCATTGTCTCTGAAAGTCATTGTCACCACCCTAATCCCCTCATTAAAGCTAAAGAAATGCTGGGAGGGCATTAAAATGAATGCAAACCATTCGCAGCAATCTCCTGCTCACACCACCTCCAAATGAAGGCAGGCACATTGCATAATCCAGGCAGCGAGAGCTCCTGACAGGTGCATGATTTATGCTCATAGTCAGAAGAATCGGAGGGCCTGCAGAGGAGACAGCATGAGCAAGGCGGTGGCGAGACAGATGCTCTCAGTGGGCTTGCAGGGGCTGGCAGGCTCCAGCTAGTTCAGGTGAACCTGGACACTTTAAGCGCTGAACTCCTATTGCCTGGATTCCAACACTCCGATGTGCCATTTGCAAGACGGTACGCAACGTACACAGTGAATAAACTGTCAACTCCAGGCAGGCACTCCATGCAGGGTCCATACAGCCCCATCTGCCCCGGTGCTCCCCGGGGCCACGGAAGCAAAAGGAAATGCGTTTTTTTTTTTGTCAAATGAGTTTTATAATACAGATGTAAATATCACGTAGGTCGGAGATCTGCAGTCTTGACAATATGTAGTCCAGGTATGGTAAGTGGAGAGTGACAAGATCTCCGAACAACCCAATCAATATTAAAGATCGCACAGTGGGATTAGGAGAAACACACCTCAGCAGAAAACCGACATTCCTGTCAATTATATTAATTATTTTTCAGATACATGACATGCTTTCATGACATTTTATTCTGAAAAGGCATTTAAATATTTGAGAGGAAAATGAATAAGGGATGGATAAAAAGGAGCGTCCTGAAAGGGCTGAACAGCTTTGAAATCAATCTTTAAAATAGTTTTTCGGAATTTCTCTCAATAGCCCCACACAATAACAATCTGGTAAAGATTATGGTATTGGTTTAAAGGGTAGATAAACCTAATTACAGCTATTGACGACGAATTACTGCTACCCCGATCTCCAGCACGAGATATTAGCCAGCATTTGAACGGTCAGCAGTAAACCACCAATGGACAGAGAAATTCCCTCCACGGACCCACAGAGACCTGTATAGATCACCCTGTCCCCGCTCAGCCCAGTATCTCTGAGGCACAGAGCTTTGGGCATCAGTGAAAGGGACAAGCATCCAAATGTACAACTTCAGGTTATCTTGGATGAATGTGACTTTACTTTCCACTCCCAGATACTGCAGGGTCAAAGGTAGAGCTGCCAATGAGAATTAAAGACACAGGCATCCCTTTAATTAGATAACAGTATTCAAAGTCGTGTAAATTCCCAAGAAGCCACTTTGCAATGCCTGAGTTACAGTGTTGGGGGGGGGGCACAGAAGGTGGGCAGTGGGCTTTTTTTCAGCTATGCACCAGCAAAAGAGAAATTTTTTAAAGAACAAAATGGAATACATTGCAAGTAATTCAAAATGCCTCCAGACTTTACAGTTCTCCCTAGAGAAAAAACTCAAACAATTTCAAGTCTTCACAAACTGCATCCAAATCCTTTTTCTAACTTCATTAAGCTCCAGTGCTTAAAAATCGTTCATAGCAAGTACTTTAATTAGAGACGAGCCATTTCAGGGAGAGCTCGACAGGCTCTGAGTCTACCCAGCAACCAGACTGGCCAGGGGGAGAGTCTCTTACAGGGCAATGCAATGAAAACGCAAACTGGGGAGCTGACACATTCCCTCCTTCCCCAAAGGGAAACTGGGGGCCTGGTGGAGGGGAGCAGTGCTCCAGAGACTGAAACATCATTCTGGCCTCTCTGGTACTCTGCCAGTTTACTATTATATATACAGAGAAAGAGGAGAAAATGTGTTAAAAGCAAGCCTATTTGAAGAGCAGCACAGGGCTAAGTCATCTGCCCTATGTACCCTGAATTTTCCTTGTTTCACCTGCTGTCTCTCTCCTCCCTCATTTTTCCTCTCTGCCTTCTCTGTCTCTCTGGACCAAACTTTCCAACCCCCACCCTTTGAGACTGAAACCACCGCCATGAGTCCCACAGGACAGGAACAACACCAGTAGAGGTGCACACAGGTGCCACACAAAACTCCAAGATGCTGCACTTATTTCATGTTTAAAAGTCAATCCGGGTCTGGAAAGGGGGGTAGGGGAGAGGGGTAGGAGGGGAGAACTAAGGAGAACAATTCTCATGCTGGAGTAATGTATGCTTCCTCCTTCTCCGGCTGGAATAATGACTTGGAGGCAGAACTCGAGAAGACAAGTGAAGAATTCACAGGTTCCAAGTGGCTTGCCATTTTAAACTCAAAGTTTAGAGATCTAAACACACAGAAACAAAACAACAACAACAAAAACCTAAAACAGAACAGTTTTTGTTGAAAGTTCTAGGTGGAGATAAAAGCCCTTTCTTCACCAATGACTCATACACTCTTAATCCTGAAAAGCCAGAACTGAATGAACCCAGGAGCATGTAAAAAAGGAACCGAGAGGCCATAAATTTGACTTTGGAAGAAGTTAGCAATGATCTGGATGAGAAGTGATTCCAGGAACTCAAGGTCATTTGTTTCTGGTCTGTGACAGACTTTCCTGCTGTCCCCCCACAATCCACAGAGGGGTCTCTCTGATTCTGGCAGGTTCTGCTGACCCTGCCTGTCACCTTCAGATCTCCTGCACACAGGCAAGGGTCTGGGGCTGGAATCACACAGAGCATTATTGGGGACCTCTGACCCAGGAAGTCATGAAGAGCAGCAGTGGGAAGACAACCCAGGCCTGCTGTGAACATACACTTGGTCATTTTGGAGGGAAAAAAATTCCGGGAAGATGACATTTGAGAACGAGCACAGCTGACCCAGTTTTGGTTTAACTAGGCATTGTCCTGAGCACTTGGACAACAAAATAATGGGGAAGATGATGCTAATAATAAGAATAAATAATCGCTAACACTCACCAAGGGCTTACATTTGTCAGATACTGTGCTAAGTATTTTAAATATGTCATCTTATTTAATTCTCACAGCAAACTCTGCAGGGCAGTGATCACTCTTAACATCACTATTTTGCAGATGGAGAAACTGAGGCCAGAGGCATTAAGAAACATGCTAGTAACTGACAACCGAACAGCCACTCCAGGTTGTCTATTAGCAAATCCCAAACCTTCATAATGTGCTGTGTGCAATGAGGGATTAATAACACGATTCCATATGTACCAGTTTCATTTTGCAAATATGTTAAACCCATGCCTTCATAAAACACTCCACGACTTACTGGAATTTGGCAATGTGGGAAGAAACTAACAATTCCTAATTCTTCCCTCCACCCCGCTGAGCTCTCTGCTTTTTTAAAATAGCCAGCCATGAAGAAAAATGAAAGTTAAAAAAAAAAAAAGACTAAGATATAGGTGCCTTAGTACTTCACGTTGGGAGACTTTTTATCAATGATCTCTCTCACTCTGATGGAAAGGAGACAGTAGGAATGGCCTTGCTACTCACCCCTGCTTCCCCGGCCCATTAGCTGTTTTCCAATGTGCAAATGACTCTGGTCTCCCAGGACTGTTTAAGAGTTCAGCTGACTACAGCACCGTCTCCTTCTGGGTTTCAGTTAAAATCAATGCATTAACGGAGGATGCTAGTTAGACTCTGTAACTGCAAGTTAAGAAAGGTGAGGAAGAAAAGAACTGCTAGCTTTATAAGCTGGAGGACTTTCAAAGAGGCCAGTTCCCGAGTGGCATTAAAATAGAAGTATAATTACTTGTAAAGGCTGGGGGATTTTGTTCTTTTCTACCTTTACAAAACTTCTGATAGATTTTCTTTGCTGCAGCACATAACCAAAGAGCTAAAAATGTGTGAGATCACCAGGAGTTGCTCTAACATTTCCTAGGCGCACAACATTTGAATTGAATTTCTGTTCCTTCTCCTTTGTCACCATTAGTGAACCTTTATTTTTCCACCCGATCCTCTCCGGATCCTAATTAATGACTTCTGGGGAGACCCACAGACATATACGGAATTGTTGAGAAATACGTTTCTTCACAGACCACAAATTTGGACCTGTTGACTGCAGAGCATGAAATTTTTTGCTACAAATGGAAAATGAAATCATCAGACAATGACCTGGACTGCCTCTCGGGGACAGATGCGAAGCCCTGGCAATCTCTTCCTCTAACCAATAGCCTGCGATAGTCTACGTGGAACGGGTGCTACGCCGAAGCAGGAGCCGCTCCGGCATTATTCAAAGCATTCCTAAGGACAGGTGTAAGATATCCTACATAGAAACTTCAAGAAATAATACTGTGCTCTGGAACAGAACAATATTTGCGGGAATCAGAAAATGTTCCCGTTATCACCCGGACCCCTTGTTTTAGAGCATCTACAATAAGGAATGATTCCAGAATTTTAGCAGCTCGAACCAAAACCATTCTCTGAATTAAAGGTCTCCCTGTTCACAAAGGAAGTGAGAACAGAGGCACAGAGGCTTCCCTGTGAGAGAAATAATATTTCACCTCTTGACGGTGGTAAGATTAATTAAGAGGAGAACCAAAGGACTTCATTAGGAATATCAGTACCGGCTACGGGCTTCAGAGCCTAAAAAATCCGGATTGAATCCTGGCGGAACCATGTACTACTTGTCTGATCTTATGCAAGTTATTTATACAAGTTCTTTCGAACAGGTCTTAGTTTTCTCATATATATACACCAATTTATCAAATATCTATGGGAAAGATAAATGAAAAATGTCCGTCCTTCCATCTTTCCTTCCTTCCTTCCTTTTCTTCTTTCTACTCACGATACACCAATTGCTACACTGTCAGGGTATGCAGTATAAATCTAATACACCACTACTTCTGAAATACAATTCTGTCATTGTCATATACGTATAAAGGAAAATGTAGAAGTAATTTATATACTCTGATAGCCCATAAATCGATTCTAAAAGCATTATTTGTGACAAAATTGTTTCTGCACTCAAGTTTTAATAATGTAACTGAAAGCCTAGTAAAGTAGGTATAAAAAAAAGAAAAAAATATGCAGTTACACTTTAGTGAGCACCTACTATGTGACCATTATAATGTTAGGTGTTACGGAGGACTGAAATATAAATAATACAGCCATGTTCTCATGATTCTCTATGAGACATGCTAAGCGACTAACAGAATACTAGAAATAAACACTAACAATATTTTCTGAGTGTTTGTTGTTTGCACCATGACAAGAGTATGACATCTATTACCTTGTGTAAACCTCAAAATAACCCTCTGATCCAGTTATGATTACAACCCCCATTTTACAGATAAGGTTTAAAAAGGGTAACGTAACTAACTTACTTGAGATATCACTGCTAGTAAGTAGTAAAGTTTGCACTGAACCCAAATTCTATTTCTCTACACTGTCCACTGTGGTCCTCACCAGCTATGTGGGGCTAGTTAATTTAAGTAAAATTTAACTAAAGTAAAAAAATTCAGTTCTTTCATTGCATTAGACCCATTTCAAGGGCTCTGTCAACACCCACAGACTCCATCTGATCTGAGAGACCAAGCTTCTTATCTTTACACTCTACATTCCTCTGTGGAAAACACGATGTTAAAAATGCTAAGCTGTATGAAATAGAATATAAATGGTGGTGAAATTCAGAAAGGAGAGAAACCTATATGACTGCACGTAATCAGGCCCATGATGGATCATGAACCCCACGAGGGCAGAAACATGTCTGTCATGTTCACTTTTAATCCTTAGTACTTAATAAAGAAAACTATAGGGAGTCATGTCTCAAAAAGCATTTCTTGAATGGGTGGGATAAAAGATGGATGAATAAACGTTTGGACATGGGCTGGACAACTGTGTATCATTTGGACCCATAAATAAGTAGAAAGCAGTTTCTAGAGAAATAACCTGACCCAGCACTAGGTGTTACAAAGAACAGGGGCCGTTTCTCACCTAGCAGATGGAAATATTTACAGATTCGACCATAAAACAAGAATCCACTTTCCTTCCAAATATTTCCAAATTATGCATGAATTGGTAATACCCTAAGACTGGCTAAGGTCAGAGTAATTGCCATTTAATTGGCTTCAAATATACTAATGATTATGATAATGTTGATACTAAAGAGATTTAACAGACCTGGAGATAAATGTCCAGGAGAGGGGAGAAGTAAATCCATGGGAGGTGGGGGTTGGGAGGGGATAATTATGGAGGTCATCAGCTTGGGAATCACCAAATAGCAACTCACTGTGAAGAAACTCTGATTTCAGAGGAAATTTTGAAATTAAAAAAAAAAAATTAAGGGCAGGGGAGGAAGAGGAAGTTGGGTGGTCCAAAACATTACATGTTAGGGAGAAGTTTAGTTGGGGAGAATTTAATGGACAGTCTAGGGAGAAGCCACTAAACAGTGTCTCAGGCGGCCTCAAAGGAAACACTTAAACAGCTAAGAAATAAGAGGTAGACCAGCAAAATGGACTTAGCTGCCTGTGGGGGTAACATGCTGGCTGGAGCTCCAAGACAGAACCAGAAATCAGTATAGATCTAAGTCAAAATACATGCTAAGTTAAAGTAGGTAATGTAAATCATCTCATTTTTTAAATTTTTATGTATTTATTTGAGACCAAGAGAGAAAGAGAGCAGGGGGAGAGGGTTAGGGAGAGGGAGAAGCAAACCCCACACTGAGCAGGGAGCCTGACTTGGGGCTCGATCCCAGGATGGCGGGATCATGACCTGAGCCAAAGGCAGACACTTAACTGATGCCCGAGTCACCCAGGAGCTCCTAAATGATCTCATTTTTCATATATTCTGCTCCTTAAATTCTCCACATCCCCAATGTAGCTAAAAAGTCTAGGAAAATAGTCTAGGTATCTTAAAATTATGATTATGCAGGCTATGGAGCACCTGGGTGGCTCAGTTGGTTAAGCATCAGCTCTTGATTTCAGATCAGGTCATGATCTCAAGGTGGTGAGATGGATCCCCACATCAGGCTCTGCGCTGAGCATAGGATCTGCCTGAGAGTCTTTCTCGCCCTCTCCCTCTCCCCACCCTGCCTCATGTGCATGCATGCATGTGTGCTCTCTTTCTAAAAAAAGAAAAGAAAATTATGATTATACAGCTTATGTAGAAAAGACTTGATAGCTGAACATGTAAGCATTGAAAAAAGTAGGAACTGATTATGATCCCAGATACACATAATCCTGGGAAAAACAGGTTAACCGAAAGGCAACTGCTAAGAAACCCTTCCTCTGGTTTTGCCATAGGTCCCACCTTTTCACCACCGTCACCCATAAAGGGAGCAGCTGTTACAATTGGGATTTTAAAATAGTCAAAATCCCAATACTCCTGTCAAAGGTCTCCATCACACTTCCTCCCTCCCAAATCAGTTCCATGTTAATCTCCTTCAACGGCATGATTCCTATTCACGTCCACTTCAAAAAGCCAAAGCCAGGTAAAAATACATTTATGATGCATCTAATCAGCTGAAGCCCATCGCACCTGAGGACCAGTCATCACGCCTGGGCCGTCCAGTCTACCTGGGTGAGGCGGAGAGGGAGCGACGGCTCCCTGATATTTGTTCTAGTAGCCATAAAGTGACACTGGCTCTCAAATAGCACAATCTGCCATTCACTCAGGTCTGGTTTGCCAGGAAACCCAAGGATGGACTCCCCACCAGTACCATCAGGCTCAGGGAATTTGGCTAGCACCGGGCGCCTCAGACTTCTGCCAGCTAATTGGCTTTGGGGAAGCCGCTGACCTACTCTCCACTGAGTGGCTTTTGTGAACCTGGAACCCAGCCTGCCTCTCATCATTGATCAACCTTGGCCAAGCCAGCTGGCTTGTTCCTTTGCAGACAGCTTGCCTTAGGGAAGCTGGTTGGTGGCTCTACAGCTGACTAAGGAAGGGAGAGGCAAAACTCCAGAACAATCTCTCAGGAAATGACCGGCACTCACTTACATTTGAGGGAGACTTAGGAATGAACAAAATCATGCAGGATACCCGACAGGATACAGACAGAATTGCAATCTGCACGGCCTTAACGAGAAAGGGAGCTAATCAGTCAGCAATGGCGCCCGAATGAAATGGGCATTATTCAAACGTTTGTCAGAATGCCTTCACATTAAATTCAAGCACGATGCCGCTTACATCCATGCCACATTGAGAGATGTGCGCACTGGTGGAAAGAAACAAAAATCTGTTGTCTGGAGGCCGGTGGGAGGAAATTCCACATCAGAGTCCTGTCTGGCAAGGGCCTCCCCTCCCCCTTCCCTCACCGCACACGGTACTGTCGCTACACTTTCCATGTGTGAGCAAATGTGGAAACAGGTTTACCCCCCCTGGGGTGAAACCCACTGGGAACTTTTTATAATCCAAAAGGAATTAAAAAAAAAAAATTGGTGGCATCTTAGATAAATGCCGGCTTCCTATTTCAAGTTCACAAATGGAAATGACAAATGGGGACAATCAAATAAATGATTAACTTTTAATAGTATTTCAATTAAAGCAGGAGGAAGGGAGTCAAAAAGAACCTTTTCTTCCCATTTCAATCCTTCTGTCCTCTCTAACCCAAATGCAGCAAGGATAGATTTACTCCTTCCAAATGATCCTTGGTGCTGCGTCCACAAGAGAGAACCTACTTCATTTCTAATGTAATTATTATATTTCAAAAATAAATAAAAACAGTTCCCGAGAACCAGCAGCACAGGGAATATGTGCCACCCTAAGATCTGCGTAGAGTATATACAGAATCATGGATACATTTTTAAAACTTCGGTACTCCAAATTTCCCCATGAATCAGAGATAAGATCAGAATACTCCAGTGGTCCACTATGGCCATATCCTCCAAACAACTGAGGCAGACTGTACTCAACGTCAGTAAATCAAACTTGCTCCTTTCTACAAAAGCAAAACTTACAAGGAATTTGGTTCTGAAGTTCAAAAAACTGGAGCCAGAAAGTAAACCAATGCCAAAATGTTCCTTATGCTCTAACTTGGATTTATGTAAGATGTCATACTCTGTTTGACAAAAACACAGACCCCTGAAATAGGGTTCGCAGGCACTGACCAACGTGAGTGTTGCCGATGTTTATTCCTACAGTTTATAACTGGCAAGTTATTCCAAAGCTTATGTTGGATCTTAAGAATCTCAGAATGGGAAGTGACCAGAAAAGATACCCTGGCCTAAAGCCCACGTGGAACTTGACCCTGTTCTTTACATCTCTCACAACGATGGGAAACTCACCGCCTTCAAACACAGTTCATTCTATTTCTGGACATTCAATGAAGAACTCAAATCAATGAAATGAGTCTGACTTTTTTTTTTTTAAATGGTTGACTTAAACATTCTTTTAAGAGCTCAGTATCTCCTGAATAGCCATAGCCTCTGAGAATCCCAAGCTAACCATACACTTGAATAGCACTACAGTTCGCAAAGACGAACTATATTAAACAAATACAGAGCATAGGCAATAGAGCTAGAATGCCTGCCATAAAATCCAGTCTCTTATTGTGCTTTGTGAGAACTCTGGCAAATAACATTATCACTCCAAGCCCTCATTCCTCTGTGAAATGGGGAAATACCCACCTTTGGGGGTCATTGTAAGGAAGAACAAAAAAAAGAAAAAAAAATCTAACTAAAGCACATAGCACATAACTTAATGCATTTTAGGCTCCTAGGAATATATGTTATTACCCCCTTAATCGCAAAAGTTTCCCTATTCATTTTGAGACAGCGGTTCAAGTTTCCTATCAACAAAGCATGTCCAAAAAAAAAAAAAAAAAAATCACAATCTGGTAATGCAGTATCTGTACGTGAAATAACTTTTTGTGGGACTTAACTATATTCCCAAATGGCTTCATGTCAGGACAAAGCTCAGAAAGAAGGTGCTCTTTGCTATTGCTTATATTATAACTTGGGAGTCTTGTTCAATACTCTGCATTAATGAGGGAGCTTCTTAGGATAATATTACAACAGAGAGTGCAAGAAATACCAGTGAGGTCAATGCAGTTCTATTAACTGTCATCTAACACAGAAATATTTTCCTTGAATACCATTAAAGCTTTCTCCTTTTCTTTGTTCTGCTTTTTGAAGGCAGTAGGAACCCAAATTTCCCTACCAATAATTTCTGTTTTCGACTTGGCAGCATAATGATACTAGACTTGAGGGAAAAAAAAAAATCACCTTGGCAATGTCTTCTTCAGAGGGTTTTTACAAAAGATACTTTGTTAGGATAAATTGCGCCAAGCAGGTTCTTTAAGTAAGCAAAAACAAATCAGCTTGTTACCAAATGACCTGAGTAGCTTTCTATTTTTTAAAGAGAACCTACCTGGAAAATGTTACACCCTTTAAATGGTCATTTTGTTAAAATGGAAGCTATGAAACAGAAGGGTAATTAGACAAGTAAGTTGCTCTTTGCTCTCCTGCTGATAGGGTAAACCCAGAAGACTCTCAGAGTTCCCACTGCCATATATAAATCAAGACACAAGCTGTGGTTGTAGGAAAACAGTTCTGGGATAATTTTTCATTAGATCCTGGGGGCTCAAGACAACTGACTGAAGAGATGTAATGGCGGCTCAATGAATAAATGTATGATCCATGTTCTGTCTCATATACCTGCACGGATGTGCACGCGTACACACGCACACACTCACACGACACATACGCCTTCTCAAAGCTAAAAAGCCTGGACTGTGATGAGATCGCTCAGAAGAAATAGGGCCCTGGACAAAGAATTTTCTCAGGTGGGAGAAAAGAGGCTAGTGCCATCTCTCTACTGCTACCATTTCCTCCACACAAAGATTTCCTAAATGTTAGGCCAGCCCTATTAGTTCATGAGTCAGAGTAAAATATGAGGCTTTTCTGCTCGAAAGCGACTGGCAGTGACTTGGCAAGCCCAGACTGAGGCAGGGCATAGATGAGGGAACCTTCTTAAGATACTGGAGATCCACCGACCCAGGAATGGAAATAAAAGAGAATTCTAGGGACACCTGGGTGGCTCAGTCAGTTAAGCATCTGCCTTTGGATCAGGTCATGATCTCGGTGTCCTGGAATCGAGTCCCATATCCAGAGCAGGGACCCTGCTTCTCCCTCTGCCTGCCGCCCTCCTCCCACCCCACTTCTTGTGCATTCTCTCTCTCTCTTTCTCTGGCAAATAAATAAATAAAATACATATTTTTTTAAAAAGATAATTCTAGATCCTCAGACTTTTTGAGGTTAACTTCTTTCCCTGGGGACCTGGTATCCAGAGACCGACACTAACTCAGTCCGACAAAACAAATGGACCTAAATGTACTGTTCCACGGTGGGTCTCACACTGTGCCCTTCGGACCTCCAAAACTTCTGGCACGTAACGCCTCCTCCAGCTCACACTCGGCCCCATACTGTGGCTGCTCAGCGATTCCGTAAGCACCTTTTCTGGACCCATCCCCCGCACCGTCTGTATCTTCGGTGGCCTCATCCGACCCTAAGTGAGAAAAGCTTGGTTTCCTGAGATCAGAATCCTACAGAACAGGCCCCTCTTGATGAATGTCACGTGTAACTTAGGCCCAAACCCCTTTTTTAAACCCACAAGCTCTGCTGCTTCCTGCGAGCACCAGGACACTTTCCCATTTCTTCTCCCCCTACATGAATGTCTCAGGCACTATCAGCCTACGGTGCTGAGACTGGGGCCAATCCTCTTGAGGCTGGCGAGCGAGAAGACCCTTGTTCGGCCACAATTGCATCGAAGCTTGACAGAGACCCAGAGCCTGAAAGGTGACCTACCTGACTTCTAATCCCATTCCCACTCTGGCCGCAGTGGGTCACTGTGTAAGTCACTGAAACCCTCTGAGTCTTGGATTCCTCATCTGATTGATGAGACTTCACACCCAGGGTCCCCCGCTTTTATCTACCGAGTGAGACTTTCAAGGTGATAACGGAACCTTAATATGCTGTGCCCTTTCCACACTGAATGGTGACTTATCCCAAATGCTGATTCCCATCCTTGGCTTTGCCTTTATCCTAAAGCAGCGTTTAAACTGCCTACCCGGAATCTTCATGCTAGTCGTTTGGGACTTTAAAAAGTAGGGGTGGGGCACCTGGGTAGCTCAGTGGCTTAAGCCTCTGCCTTGGGCTCTGGTCATGATCTCGGAGTCCTGGGATCGAGTCCCACATCGGGCTCTCTGCTCGGCTTGCCTCTCTGCCTACTTGTGATCTCTCTCTCTCTCTGTGTCAAATAAATAAAATCTTAATAAAAAAAAAAAGTAGGGGGAAATATGAAATACCTCCCTAACAGAAACTTACTCTAAAAATATAAAATCAAATATGAAAAGCAAACGTGCTTATCAACAAAACATACAACTATGTCACTGGTTTTGTTCGTTTTAATGACTCCCTTCTCCCCCAGAGGAAATATTTAGAAGGCATCTAAAGGATATAAAGTTGCTCTTCTCCTCCCCTATTTATGTCAATATTTTTATTTTAAAACTGTATCAACAGGGGCACCTGGGTGGCTTAGTGGGTTAAAGCCTCTGTCTTCGGCTCAGGTCATAATCCCAGGGTCCTGGGATGGAGCCCCGCATCGGGCTCTCTGCTCCGTGGAGAGCCTGCTTCCTCCTCTCTCTCTCTGCCTGCCTCTCTGCCTACTTGTGATCTCTCTCTGTCAAATAATAAATAAAATGTTTTTAAAAAAAATGTATCAACAAAACTTCCAATAAATCTGACTGGTAGCAATACAGCAATCCGTGGTGAGATTTCAGAAGCTCACAGAGATGAAACTCACCGACTGCACTTCAATATATTGGCAAGGGTTGGTAGGGACTGTGAGGTAACACAGAGAAAAGGTTTTTCAAACACTGGCAAAAGTGCAAGACTTCATTTCCTAAGTATTTAAATATCTATCGACTGCTCCACTGTTCCTACAACTCTCACTGCTATTAACTGTGGCAAAAATATCATACTTTCTCCTTTTCCAGAAAGACAAAAAGCAACCAAAGAATTAACCGGTTAAGACAAAATTTACCAAAGAGCACAACGTACTAGCCAAATCTACAAATCACGGTTGCTAGGGTTTGACTTGCCTCACAGACATCGTCAACACCATCATCATAATTACAAGTATCTTCATGTCTATATTGGTATAATGTTTCCACAGACCTTCTAACATTTTCTAAATAAAACTTCCATCAGAATAGAAGGGATGAGAAAGAACGTGGTCTAAATGTTCCCCTGCCCATGGGGAAATGAAGACAGAAATCAATGGATTTACCCCAAATCACAACACTAGGTAACAGGAAAAGTCGAAATCAAAAGCTAAAGCATGGAATTTTGCCAGACACAGGGGAGAAGCTCAGGTAATACTCATGGAGAGGTACTAAAACTCATGCGATACTCTAGTTTTTTCCCATGATGCTCTGCTATCAAAATTTCCTTGGTAAAATTTAATGTGCCTATGAGACTAGTTGAGTTCTTACACTTCTCCATGTGCATTTTAAAATGTGTGTGGTTTGTCTGTTTTCTCTGAATGACAAAGGAACGAGGCTTCCTTTCTACTGCTCAACCAGTAATCAAAGGCACTCCTCACCTACTTTGTTGTTGTTAAAAACTGCTGCTTGAAGTCCCCTCTTCCTTTTTTATACTGTTGTCTTTCTTGATTTGACCTAAGGGTAGATATTAAAAACTCAGTGGGTTAGGCCTCTGACTCCTGATCTCAGCTCAGGTCTCGATCTGACGGTCATGAGTTCAAGCCCCGCATTGGGATCCATGATACACATGGAAACTACTTAAAAACAAACAAACAAAACCCAAAAAACTAAATTTCCTCATGAAATTGTGGAACAAATTTTCACCTGTTGATGTGTTTCTATAAAAAATTTGGAAAGGACCCCCAAGGTCCTTGATATTGCCAAAAAATAACAAAATTTATATGAATTTATATTAGAGCAACAGGTGAATATCATATACCCAGATTCTAGCTCCGAGCGTCCCCCGCTAACCATGTGCCAGACCCTGTGCTTCTATTACCTCTCTTGGTTTTTCAAAAACCTCACAAGGTAAGTTCTATCTTCAGTCCTGTGTTCACAAATAAACAGGCTCAAATAAAAAGGGTCTTAGAGGTTATGGAAATTGTGCAGGTCCAGGAAGTGGGAGAGTCAGGGTTAGACTCTCGGTCCCCCTGACCCCACAGCTTGACCCTTACTGTCTCTAGCAACAAGTAATGTTCATTCAGTCCTCATCCCATACCACATGCGTGCTTGGACACGTCCAATGCAGTTTCTCACTAATCATTCACATTTCATTTGCAAATGCTACTGTTGCTACCATCACTTTACAGATGATGAAAGGGAAGATCAGAAAGGTTTAAGTAACCTTTTAAAAAAAAAATAGGCATAGTGGGGCACCTGGGTGGCTCAGTCAGTTAAGCACCTGCCTTTGGCTCAGATCATGATCCCAGGGTCCTGGCAGTGAGCAGCCCTGTGTTGGGCTCTAGGGTCTGCGGGGAGCCTGCTTCTCCTTCTCCCTCTGCCTACCACTCCCCCTGCTTGTGCTCGCTCTCTCTGTCAAATAAATAAATAAAATCTCTCTCTTAAAAAATAGGCCAAGTGAAAAGCATCTCTTTGGCATGAAATAGCTGTACTGGCCCTCCATGCTTCCTTGATTCTGCTATACTTTGGTGGACAGGCTGGCCTGGCTGGGGAACAGAACGCTGTGCATACATGTGGGTACCTTGCTCTCGTCTACAAGAGTCAAAGAAAAATTCTTGAGTTGCCAAGGTGAAACCCATCATACCAGTAAAGAGCAAAAAGCCCTTCAGTCCTTCAATCAGTGAATTCTATACCTAAATAAAATAATTATTGCTTTCATAAAATGTCTCTCTTTGCCACTGACAGAGTGTAAACCGAACCAGTATGTCCCGCAATAGCTTTTAAATAACCAAGGAGAGAGATCAAAATAAAAATAAATCTTGACCAGATTTATAGGTACACCTTGATTAGTTCTTGTTTTTTTTCCTTCAAATAAGCAATACCTGAAAAAAATGAAAAGGGAATGTTGAGACCAGATATCTTGTAATAGATGGGGTTTCGCTGACATACAGTATGGCATAATGCCGAAAAACTAAAGCTGGCCCATCCTTCGTGAGGCTTACCAGCAAAGTAGAGCCCAGAAAAAGAAAAGGGGATTTTTTTCAGGATGTGGAATGGTGTGACCACTTGGATTTGAATGAACTATCTTTTTTTTTTTTTAACTGTGCTTCTTGAAGGTTTTTGTTTGTTTGTTTTTGTCTTTAAATGTTGCGGCACTCTGTCATTTTCTCCACACAACTAATCATTCATTTCTAATGGTAATGATTTTTTGACCTAAAAGTTCTAGAGACATGGGGCGCCTGGGTGGCTCAGTGGGTTAAAGCCTCTGCCTTCGGCTCAGGTCATGATCCCAGGGTCCTGGGATCGAGCCCCGAATCGGGATCCCTGCTCAGCAGGGAGCCTGCTTCCTCCTCTCTCTCTCTCTGCCTGCCTCTCTGCCTACTTGTGACCTCTGTCTGTCAAATAAATAAATAAATAAATAAATAAATAAATAAATAAATAAAATCTTTGGGGGAAAAAAAATCTCTCCACAAACATATTAAAAAAAAAAATTCTAGAGACACCTGGGTGGCTCAGGCAGTTAAGCATCTGTCTTCTGCCCAGGTCACGATCCCAGGGTCCTAGGATTGAGCCCCACATCAGGCTCCAGAAGGTTGCTTCTCCCTCTGCCTGCAGCTCTCCCTACTTGTGCTCTCTCTCTCTGACAAATAAATAAAGTCTTTTGAAAAAAAATTCTAATGTTAAAATCCAATGTAGTTCATTCAGACATAATTCCGGCACTGGCTAACGAGAAGGCATAGCCTGTAAGAATTTAACGATGCACAATGTGATACAACCGGACTCATCTGACCACTAAGCCATCACTTCCTTTTGGCACCCTACATCATTAGTAGAAACATCAGTCAATAAAACTAGGGATTATTGTTTTTAAAAGAGTAAAGTCTCCTTTTTCTATAAACCACCTTTTTCATGAAAACTTCTTTATTTCCCTCAGGCAGCCCTTGATAGAAGATGTATTTGGCTAGTTGAATAAAAATACCTGTTAAAGGGAAGAAGGTTCCCATCAAAGCTGTTGAAATCTGATTTCATTTCAGATTCTATAACTAATGTTGTTTTTTGTTTAAATAGATTTTGTCTGTCAATTTCCAGGCCTGCTGTGCCATCAGCCTGCATGGACTGCTGTGGTCAACATGGGGGTTGTAGCAGCAAATTTTATTATGGACTGGTAATTGAATTGAACAGGTTTACATTTGAATAGATTTACTACATCATGATCCCTGACATACTGCACGGGACCGAAATCCCTCTCCATCCATAAAGATACATTTAAGACAGTATCATTCTCTCCAGACTGAGGAGGCCAGTCTTGAGCCAAGGAGATGGCCAAACATAATTGTGTATTTATATGCAGGGTGCAGTGCAATATTTCACTACAGTTTTAAGTACAAAAGAAAAGGAATATTTCGTATTTACTCATAGCCATCCTTTTGCAGGGAGGGGCTTAGAGAACTGGCATTTTCCCATCAAAGTGGGCATAAGGAAGTAAAGGAAAATAAATTATTATTTGAGTATATCAGCAACAGCAGCAATTCCCTTGAAAACAGACCCTCTAAAGGCTTGATAACAGCAACTGAAGAGGTGTGAATTACAGATAAGCACCGGCCCATTTCTTTCACCAATATTGTTTAATTAAACACAGTTCACACCTCCTGGGTCACTCTAACCACCTTCCAGAGTGCTCCTGCTTAAAAACCACAATGAGGGAAATTATTTAGGGGGAAATTATTTAAGGGACACTTTATTTCTGTTTTCACTTCATCCATAAACCTGGGAGTGCAAAGAGGTGAAAAAAATCATAGTAAAATTAAACTAGTCAATAAATTCTATCAACCTGTAAATGGAAACACATCTCCATGTACTTTAGTTTTTGAAAATAAAATCCACATCTAGGACACATCAATCCAAAGTGCTAATTGATATATTACTTTTATAACACTTTAAAAAATGGATTTGTTCTTTGAACATTATTCCTCAATTCCCAACTTCTAATTAATGGCTTCTGAATGAGCTTTAAGTTCAGTGTGAGTCTCTACACCTCAACTAAGTGGCAATATAACGACCGGAAATGGACCATCAGTTACTTATCACGTTACTGTGAACGAGGTTTTGTTTGTTATCTGCAACAGGATTTAAGGCAATTACTAAGATAAAGTTTCAACCTCAAAAGGAGTAAGCTGTCACCACCATTCTAACTCAAAGGAAAATTCCTCCTCTTGTGGGTTGGGTCATTATGGTTGGGTTTTTATACATATTTCTTCCTTTATCAAAACTCTCCCACTGGCTCTTCCATGTCAGTTTTCTCTAGCAAGAACAACCATATTTGACTTTCTCACTGCCTCACCGCTAGAGCCTAGAATCGTGCCTGGCACACAGGAGAAACTTAATAAATATTTAGCAAGTGGATTATAAATGTAAAATATATCAACTATGAAAAATCCTAACGGTGCCAAAGGCTGTGCAGAGGAAAGGGCATTGTATTCATATGTCCCCTCCTCGTTGCACTCATAGTGTCACACTGTCCTCAATCCTCATTTATCCCACTTCCACTTCTCCATGTACAGTCCATCACGAAGCACATCTCCCTCGTACCATTCTTTTTCCTTTTTCTCTCTACAGATATTTTAATATGAATTATTAAAATAGACATGTTTATACATTTTTAATACAAATACATACTCATATAAAAATAAACTCATATATACATTGAATCATATGACTAGTGAATTTGTACTTTTTTTTTTAATTTTATTTATTTATTCGACAAACAGAGATCACAAGTAGGCAGAGGCAGGTAGAGAGAGGAGGAAGCCGGCTCCCTGCTGAGCAGAGAGCCCGATGTGGGGCTCGATCCCAGAACCCTGGGATCATGATCTGAGCTGAAGGCAGAGGCTTTAACCCACTGAGCCACCCAGGCGCCCCTTTATTTTTTTATTATTATTTTTTGACTTGACAATATATCTTGTGTGATGTTTTTATAAGGCCTTAATTATAAAGTCATACACTCTTTGTTTATAGCTCCCCCCTCACCCCACTCCAGGGGAAGAGGAGAGTCAAAGATGATAAGAGTTTGAGAGGGTCTTCTTTGTTCCTCGTCAAATGAGGGCTTAGTTCTTAGCGGTCTAGTAAAGGGTGGAGAAATGGGGCATGAATTCCATATCCCCAAACATAAGTGATCCACTCACCTTTTTTGCATTAAGAACAAACCAGGAAAAATTATGAGATCTAGGAATGCCAACTCCTGGTTTGCTGAAGCTTTGGTTTGTTCTTAGGGAATAAACACTTGGATCTATTTGCATTTAGAAGTTAAAAAATAAGGGATCTCCAGTAAGACCAAATATATAAACTAATAGGGCCAACCCCATGAACAAAGTGTATGTTATGACTCAACAGAAGCAATACATTTAAATGTAATTTGCCTAATTTTCTTTCAAACTTTTGTCACTTCATAAAATTATCATATTTATATTAAACTCTGGCAAATTTTCTGAAGAGAAAGAGAGAGTAAAATCTAAAACCATAAAAAAAGAAACACGCATCTACAAAAACATATAGACAGGGATGCATTTAAAAACAAAAACAAAAAACCTACCCAGGCTTTCCAAAGAAAAGAATAACTTCTTCCTAGCTCCAAGCTAAAATGTTAGTTTCGTTGGACATGCTGACATATACAAATATTTCAGGACCTTGGATATGGGTGGAAGAAGTCAGTGAATTCTAGAATCTGACCCTCTGCTCGGTTCTTGGCTCTACCACTTGTGAGCTGTGTGAGCTCAGGCCATAACTGGATCCTTGGTCACTGTTATTATTCTGTGTTTGTTGGCGTTCCCCCTGAGTGAAAGCAACAATTTTAGTATCATTATTACAAGCTTTTTAGAAAAGAACCTAAGTCCAAAGGATAAGATTGGAAAAAAATAAAGAGTGTGTTAAACCTAATATTATTATTATTTTTAAAGTGGTGACAATATGAAATGATGGGTCTGTTAATTAGCTCGACTGTGGCAATTATCTTACAATACATATGTATATCAAAACTTCAAGTCATACACCTTAAATATACACAATTCTTATTTGTCAATTACATCTTAGCAACGGTGGAGGGGAAAAATCTCCCTGCAAACTTAGAAATGAGAAGGAAACACAAAAAGACAAGGACTAGCCTTTTGGTGTCCTTTGTCCTTTGCCTTCTGCAACTCGTAAAGATGAAAAGAGTCAGAATTACCAAGCATACCTGGTGGGTTAAGCTGCACATCAGGTATTTCCTACCTTGTCCCTTCCTGTTGATATCATGCAGTTAGCCAGGACATATCAGAAAACTCAGGCGTAAAGATGTATTCTGCCATTGGATTCGGAGTGCTTACTGTGACCCCATCTTTTCCTGGTTTTCTCTAGTGTCTCCGTAATTCCCTGCAGGCGCCCTTCCCCCATCCCCAACCGAAAGCACAGGCCCCCCGCAACACGCCTTACCTTCTTTCAGCATGCCCACTTTCAAACACTTCATGAAGCGGCAAGCCTGGCAGGATTTACGTCTGCGCTTAGTGATTTCACATTCATTCGTGGCAGGGCAGCTGTATTCTATATTACCTAAAACACAGGGTTGGAAGAAAAGCAGTTAGATTCGCAAGACCCAGGAAACGTGAGCACCCCAAAGGCAATGCCTACTCTGCTACGTCCGCCTCCCTTCTCAAAAGCACAAGTCACATGAGACTCGTTAGGATGTCACAAACGTCACGAAGTGGGACATTCTGTGGCAACCGTGTAAGACACACCGAATAGGGGCACCTGGGTGGCTCAGCCAGTGAAGGGTCTGACTCTTGACTTTGGTTCAAATCATGATCTTAGACTTGAGATCGAGCCCCATGCTTCAGACTCCCTCTCCCTCTGCCCCTCTCCTCCCCACCCTGCCACTTTCTCTCCCTCTCTTGGAGAAAAAAAAAAAAAAGAAGCACGGAATATTTAGAAGATACATGATAAAGGATCTCAAAAGACCAAGTTTAAAGTTAGCCTTTAAAACATTATGCTTAGTCAAAATAACAATCTTCCAGAATTTTAGAATCCCAAAGAAATTTCAAAGCAAATTATTTCCATAAAAGCATGAACATCAAAATCATATTCTTGTATCATCAGTCCTGGATTTCTATTGGTTACTAATATTCCAATGTATCAGGCTTATTGTCCTTGTGACACTAAACAGCATAAACCCCGCTGTGAAAAATGATCAGCAGGCTAATCTGAGCCTGACAGTAAACTCCTAGAGGACAGGGACGGAAATGACATGGTTCTCGTGACCACGCTTACCCAGGCCTTACAACACAGTTCTCTGCTTGAGTAAACGTTTATTGAGGACGAGGAGGACAATGACGATGCTGGTCGTCATCAGCATGTTTGTTACATCTGCATAATGAATTCCAAACACTCAAGCTCCAAGGAAGTATTATAAACAAAAAGAAACTGCTACGAAACGATATTTTTAATGTCAGAGTTGACATTACTTACGGTCCTACTTACACATTTGAAGCGATACATATGTAGCCAGAAGAAGATCCAAACTTTAACTTGAAATTCTTTCTCAATTAATGCCAATGACAGTGTGTGGGATGTGCTCTAGGGCTGCCTACAGCTTTGTAAAGAAGCTGCCTTTAAAATAAAGCCCCTCTCCCCTATCAGCTCTGTCACACAGTGCTTGAAGGTCTTTCCTTACTTCCTAACCCTTTCCCCTTGTGATTAAGTGCATTAGTATCTTAATGAAAATGCATTCTGTTTATTGCCCTCTTGGGAAGGGGGAGGTCATCACACCAAATGCATAAATTGTCATCAGAGACGGTCCGAGCATAATTGCAATTTTGCTGCTCCATGTTTGCAATACTCAGGGTCCGTCTAAGTCCCCTGAAACATGCACAGATTCTAGTAATTAGCATAGAGTCTGCCTGGGACCACAGCATTGATGAAATATTTCAGAGTTAATCACACTTTGTAAACACTGATTTATATTGACTACCTTTCTCCAGACTGATGTCTCCTCATTAAATATCACATTAGTGGATTGCAGGATTGTACCAAGACTCAACTACTCAGCAACTGCTAATCCAACAGGAAGTAATACCTAACCACTTATAACTACTGCAAATTGGCTAAGTATGCATGACTGAAATATCTACTTTTTTTAAAACTGTGCATTATAACTTGAGATAAGCCTATCAAAATTATTTGGCTCACTTAGCATTCTAACTCAGGGCATGTATAATAATAAAAGCAACTATTTTTTAACATAAGAGGTTAAATAATAAGATAATTATTAATTGCATCAACAGAGGCACACACTATCACCTTCTTCAGAGATGTTACTAATACCCAGAATATTAAGGATAAGTCAAAGGGAAGCAGCCTGGCTGGGTCATGGCTGAGAATAAAAGGATTTAGAGTCTGAACTTTAGATGAACCATTTTTCACTGCTAAGTTTCTTTAACCATCACTGAAAATGTATTTCCCATCCAGGGAGTGTTGCTAGTAATTTCCTAGGGGTTAATTAGTATTCTACTACCAGAACTTTCCACTCCACTTACCTCTTCCTATTCTTATTTAAAAAGAAACTCAGTCTTTGCTTTCTTAGTAAGAGATGAACAATAACTAGTTAGGGGGAAAAAATGGCTTCCAAATAGCATTTGTTGCCCCTTTTTGCCTGGAAAGTCAGTATGAAGTCCTCACTTTGCTTACTTTCCAGTACTAAAGCATGACCCACATTTTTCACCCAACGTTGGAAACTTCTACCACGGTGACCCACTATCTCCCTCCCACCCCACAAAAAAATCAGTTTTCATTTCAGACTGGTTCCTCTTCCTCTGAAAATTCTATGCTCAGCCTCCATGAGAACACACTTCAGACAGGAACCTCGAGCAGGCCTGTGTAAGCTCACACCTGGACTAAAGCCGTTATCTCCTACCTGGGCTTTGTGCCTCCATTCCATACCCCTGGAATCCAGACTGCTGACCTCTTCTGAGGACAGCTTAATTTAAAAAACAAACAAACAAAAAACAAAAACAAAACAAACCAAAAAACCTTAATTAAAAAAATCACTACTTCTATGGTCTGTTGAATTAAATACAGACTATTAGATTAGCAAACAAAATCGCCACTCCAGTATGACACTCATCTACTTATCTAGCGATATTACAATTATCACCTTATATGAACTTTCTGATGCAGCCGAGTCAATTTATTCATTTTTTGCTGTGTCCTTCAGACTTCCCTCTGGAGAATGATCTATCTTTACCCCTCTTTTCTTCTTAAAATTACTTCCAAGTCTCACTGTTCAACTCAAATTCCATTCAAATCTTTCATGAAAACCTCTCAGACCATCATAGCAGAAAATGAGTTCTTGGTTCTCATATCTTTTCGTGTACTCTCATCACATACAGACACGCTGGACTTTGTCATACCTTTTTTGCATGCATATTACCCATTAGATGGTAAGATCCTGGAGGCAAGGACCATTTCTTATACAGTAGAAAAATCTTCCTCCAAAAAGTAGTAAATAAGCAAAATAGTATGCTTCAAAAAAACTTAATATTTCCTTGATATCTCAAGGTCATTGCTATGAACACCAATTATGGTGCTATAATGTAGTAATGTCCACAAGGTGAAGGTGCCAGCTGTCCCATCAGGAAGCAATATTAAGAACACTAGGAAAACAATTCCACAAATTAAAAAAAAAAAAAAGTATTAGGAAGCCTAATTAATTTTTCAAAACCTTGAAAAGTAGCTTTGACAAAAATGGAAATGCACAGTAAAACAGAAAGAGATCATTGAAGGGGAAAAAAATTCAAAGTCTTCTGGGGCACAAAATGTGAAAATAAAAAAAATAAACGTAAGAGACTTTAAAGAAGATAAAGTGCATCTTGATATGAATAGGATAAGAATAAAAGGAAAATAAAACATGAAAATGTTTTAAAACATGAAAAAACAGACAGAGGCCACTAAGAGGGTTAATTTTTATCTTGTTATAGTACTTAGTGTTACTTACAAAGTAGATGCTCTCAGAACTGGAGCCACATTGGAGAAAATATTTCGGAGCGATGAAATGATAATAGCTAAATCTATGAATGACTCGTCTAAGAATGATTATGTAAGGATTTTAAATTCAAAAAACAGAAGGAAAATTGTACAATTACCACATGAGAGCTTCAGATCACATACAAAGAAGTACCCTAGTTTCCTTTCTAACCATTACATTCCAGAATTCTTCAATGACAAAAGGAAACATAAAGGCAGAGAAATTTTTAATAGTGCCTCAGAATGAACTCCCGAGGGAGAGCCTTTGTCTTATTCATTCCTTGATCCTTGGTGCTGATCCAGGAGCCTGCAATTGTGGATCATGTGCTGGGCTGGGATAGAAAGAGGTGGTTCCTGCTCTTGAGAAGTCCACAGTTTGACAGAGGAGATAAGATATGTAAGCAAGGAACAATACAATTTAGTGTGGGGGGCGGTGGTTCTGGATTCACAACTAGCACACACATATGCATTCCCACAAATGCAGACATTATGCCTAAGAAAGTCAAGGAAGGGGTGCCTGGGTGGCTCAGATGGTTAAGCTCTGCCTTTGGCTCAGGTCATGATCTCCAGGTTCTAGGATAGAGCCCTTCGTCGGGCTTGGAGCTCAGCAGGAACCTGCTTCTCCCTCTCTCTTTAACTCTCCTCCTGCTGGTGTGCTTGCTCTCTCTCTAATGAATAAATAAAATCTTTAAAATAATAAAAAAAAAAGTAAAGTCAATGAATTTTCAACCTAGGAGTGGAATGACTGAACTATGCTGTGAAAAATGAACACATAACTACATTGAGGTAAGGAATCTTCCCAAAACTACAGGCAACAAAACATGTTTTGTAAAAATTTCACTGTGAATGGATGGAAATTATAGCGGCCTTGAATGTTTTCACAAATGATATATTTTCAGCTTAAGTGTATAGAAATTGTTTACGATGAATTAGGTATCCTCCAGCCAAATTTCAATAAATTAGTTTTGACATACATGAGTGATAACCTTGATTTCACTAAGTAACACTGGTTTATATCTTAAAAAACAAATCAACATTATTCTAAAGAACTTATGCGCTAGAGGAAAACCTCTCTCATTTCAAAGCCCTCCCATTGAGTTACTTAGTTCATCGTTGCTGGCTATGATCGTCCACCCAACAAAGTGTTTGATCCGTGTTAGAGTCTACACGGATTCTGCCCTTGAACTACCTTCCCTGGTGCTTTTTCTATGCAATAACAACAACAACAACAAAATAACCATTTTATCCTAAAAATGTGCTGCCCCAAGCACCTGGATAATAATGTTACATCTGTTTTGGTACCGGCTCAAAGACATTATTCCCAGGAGACCACATGATCTCTACGGGGCCCTTGTTTTCCTTCGATTCACGAAAAGTGGAAACTACACGACCAGCAATAGCAACGGTGGGCACCTGAAATGTGAACGCTGGACAGTCCGTAAGGAGGATACAGAAGTTATTGTTCATAAGCCAAGGATCCTCATTTCACACATGGAGTTTTCTTGGGTTACAGCTTGCCATTTCCTGGGACACATTTGTTAGATGGCACCAGGGACAGAATTAGGCTGCTACTGAGGACAGGACTGGAATCTTCCCAGTTTTGTCAAGAGCTGGGGAAGCGAGCTCTGTTGCAGAGGGAACCAGATGAACATGGAAACTCTGGGTTTTTAAAGCAGGCTGACAAGAATGATGGAGCAATTTATAATATCTCCTGGCAGCTTTTCAGAAAGTCTTGGGCTCTGATTACTTATTTTAGACTCTTTTGTACAATTAGTTTGTAGGCAATACAATTTTCTCACTTACGCTTAATAGAATCTTGTAGCTAGCTGGCGGAGAGAATAACAGGGTGTATGTGAAGTTCCAGCCTGGAGTGCCAGTGGATAATTTGTATATTCCTTTCAGTCACTTAATGGACTTTTACAGTTTGGCAGTAAAGGGGCTGAATGATGTAAATTAGCATGGCATCTCAAAATAAAAATATATGTCAAATCCTTACTCCCGACGCACATCACTCATACACGGGAATGATGTATTTGGCTTTATGTCGTGCCTAAGAGTCGTTCTCTTTTTCACACATACAGACATCATAATTGTAAAACCCATTTGAAAGCATTTGTATATTTCCCCCAATTGTTTTAATTTTGTTAACAGAACCAAATGGCTTGAGATGACCCACAGGGCACTCCAAGTGGGGTTTATCCAATTGTTTTCCAACATTAAGTGATTTTAAAATAATGGCATTTGGCTCGGTACACAATTACAGAGCATTAAAAACATGCAGCCAATAACCTGTAGTATTTTTGCTTTAAATGATCAAAAATATAAAAAAAAAGTAAGAAAACCCTCTACTGTTTCGTAGTAAAGGTTTTTCCATACAGCGATACAACTTCCCTTTCACTCCTTTCTCTTTCTTGTTTTTTGTGTTTGTTTTGTTTTTTTGTTTTTGTTTTTGTTTTTCTCTGTCTTGTTATTAATGCTACTTTTTTCCTCACTAC
Organism: Lutra lutra; assembly: GCF_902655055.1. NCBI lineage: Eukaryota > Metazoa > Chordata > Mammalia > Carnivora > Mustelidae > Lutra > Lutra lutra. The sequence goes on from NC_062292.1 coordinate 54,876,463, forward strand.
TTTCTGCCCATGCTACCTGAAATTGAAATTGTCTCTTTAACTGGGATTCTGTAATATGGAACAAAAACTGATTACATATCTCTAGCAAAAAAGTCATAGTCCCATCAATGGACAGACTTTTTAAGTTTTTATAAAGAATCCCAAGTTAGACTTCAAAATAAGTTACCTAAGGACACTAAAACCTGTTCCCAAGGGATTGCTCTGATACTTTTTGAAGCTCTCTTTAAAACTTGTCACTAGAGTCACTTTATAAAAGGGGACGCAGTCCAAATACATTTCATTCATATTCCCTTAAAACATCTGACCGTCTTCTTTATCACAAGACATGCGGCCAAATGATGTCTGTCCATTATTAAATTTCACATTTACCTTCAAATTTCAAAGATCTCCAGATCACTGGTGACATTCTGAGAACCTGCCTCAAGCTCTAAAAGAGGATGCCCAAAAGTATGAGAAGGAATGGTGGTGTCAGACCCCCAAAGAGGAGGCAAGTCCCCTGTGACATGGAGCCTGTGGCGTCCTGAGGTAGGATGGTCAGTTAATGGTTAATGGTTAATGACCAGTTAACGGTCACACCCAGCTCTTAGCAAAGCAATTTCATACACAGGATTATGCCAGAGTTGCACGTGCTTTGCCTTTTTGCTGCCCTTCTACCTTCTAAAAATATGAGGTGGAAGATAGGATATAGCAAGTCTTTTTGATATTTGGTTCTTTCAGGTTCTATAGGATTAAATTCTGAGAATCACAGAGTATACAAGAGCCATAATAGTATACTGGCACAGGCTGTTGTGTTTTCGCAATGAGGCTCAGGCTTAGTTCCCACATGCAAAGAGATGACGGCTTGTCTTTAAGCATGAAAAGAATAGTAGGAAACCTACAAGCAGGCAGACTCATAAAGTCCGAGCACTGTCTACTGATTGGAGACCAAGACCATACGCTCTGGTTTCATCATCCAGTGACGTGTATTGGGTGAGCCACTGAGCTTATAGTAGGTACCAACCATCTCTCTCAATGATATATCTAACCACAAGATTGTACTGACCTTTGAGTTAAACTAAAAATAGATTAGAAGGGGGGCATCTAGGTAGACCAGTCCATTAAGCAGCTGACTCTTCATTCCGGCTCAGGTCACGATCTCAGGGTTGTGAGATTGAGCCCCACATCAGGCTCCACACTGACCATGGAACCTGCTTAAGATTCTCTCTCTCCCTCTTCCTCCCCACCAACTCATGTCCTCTCTCTCTCTCTCTCTCTTAAAAAAAAATAAAAAATAAAAAACAGACTGGCAGGAAAACAGTGTTGTAAAATGGAGGTGAAATTATTCAGCTTTTTTTTTTTCCAGGTTAAACAAAACATATCCTACACCTTAGTTTCCCTCAAATTTGTAAACAAGGACTTCCTTTCTTGCCTTAATTCCACAACTATTGGCTCAACACTAGGCCCTATGCATATTCACATCAAATAAAAGGTGGAAAAAAATATTGTATGCCCATTGCATGTCCTTCCTTAACATACTACTTGCATAGGGTTTAGAAAGACACCTGGAAATGAATGAGTAAAGGCAGAGGAGGAGAGGAGAAAGAGAAGAGAAATGGTAGATGAAGGTCCAAATTAGAGCTCTGCCATTCATTAGCCGTGTGAACTTGAACTAGTTGCTTTACCTTTACTACTCTAGGATTACTAAAATATAAAAAAGGAACAATCATGTGTACTTTGTAACACTGTAAGAATTACAGGAACTATAGGAAATAAAATCATAGATCATGTTGTTCATCCTTCTGAAAACAGAACGGAGAGACATTGTAAGATGTCATCAATGACTAAAATACCTTCACTCTAAGACCTAAACCTGAGTTTGGGAATATCACAAAACAACCTTCTTCAGTTTATGCAAGAGCGTGAAAACGAACATGCCATTCACCCAGAGAAGCTGAAGGAAAACTTTGCCTTGCCAACAATTCCTATATTTTACAGATACTAGGAGGACAGGAAGAAAGATAATAATGGAAGTCATTTTTTTTTATGAGACTGACGCGCTGCCCACTGTGCCAAGAGGGCCACTGGAAGTCATTTTTTTTTAAAGCACAGAATTGTCTAAGAAGTGAATTTCTGAGACATCAACCACAGCTCCTTGCGCGCATTTCCTGTCACTCCACCAGAGCTCGCACTATGTCTCACTGGGTGTAATCTGATTATAATCGAGGGCAAGGATTTGCCAAGCTCTTCCAAATCCCACCTCGGCTTTATCACTTCCCACAGTCTTAGGTCAGTTTCTACCCCTATCCCAAGCCCACTCCCTTTCCTGACATGTACCCTGAATTACTCCAAATTCCTAGAAAGCAGCATTATCGTTCCTGCTGGTCCTCTTCATGTGCCTCCTTGATCGTGTTTTCAACGAAGCTTGCCCAGAGCCCACAAGGCCAAGTCCTCATGGGTGTAACTAATTCATCTCTCACTCATCTGCAGGTGAGTCTTTCTCTTAGAACTCAACATACTTTATTGTTTGTGTCTACCGAATGAGCCTCTTTTTGTTCCAACTGTATATTCCTCGAGAATAGGAACTTACACCTGTCCACAAGAAGGTGTGGTCAAGTCAATGACCCACAGGAAGCCACTCATGACCTGTCAACTTGATTTTTAGTGATCCTATTCCTCATTCCCTCATTCTAATATTTAGCCCCAAATTATCCACCAAAAAAAGCTCAGTATAGTGAGTGAGAGAGAATAAAACTGAGAGGAATCTACCGACAACATATCATTGGGTATTAAGCAATACAAACCTAAAGGATATTAGACTTTGAGAAAAACCTAATTTCCAGTTGGTTCAGCCTCCTTGTTTATAAATATCACAGACATGTAAGTATGTACTGATTAACCTATGATTGCTGGAACTTCCTTACAAAGATATGGATGAGTTAATTGCAAAAAAAAAGAGAAAAAAAAAGACTAAAACTCAAACACTGGGGCATCTGGGTGGCTCAGTCAGTTTATCATCTGCCTTTGACATGGGTTGTGCTCTAGGGGTCCTGGGATAGAGCCCTGCATCTGGGTTCCCTGCTCAGTGGGGGGGACTGCTTCTCCCTCTCCCGCTGCCCCTCCCCCGGTTCTTCTTCCTTTTTCTCTCAGATAAAAAAATAAAATCTTAAAAAAATATTAAAAATAAAAAAATTCAAACTCAAATATCCTGATGTCCAGTCCAATGGTCCCTAAATGCACCCATTAAAATTTCATATCAATGCCTCTAATAAACACTAAGTGCGAGGCACTCCTTTATGTGTTTTATAGATATGAAACCCATTTGGCAGATGAGAGAATCAAAGCACTGAGACAAGAGGTAACATACCCAGAATCACATAGCTAACATGTGCCTGAGCCAGAATGTGAACCCAGGCACTCTGGATCCAACGTCCGTGCTCTTAACTATGACGCAATGCTGCTGGACTCCAGTCTTTCAAAAGTAACTTACTGAGTGCTGTTTGGAATAGAAATTTAAAAAATGAAATTCCTATCTTCTGAGAGGGTGCTTTGTGTAGCTGTCGTTGTTGCTATTGTTGCTGGTTGGAAAGGAAATCTTGATGCCTTGGAGCGGTAAGATAAGCATGGATCTTGGTGTTGTCTTCTGCTGTTGTCAGACTTATGGTACAAGGGCAGCTGTGGAACAGGATAGGGTTGCTTTTGGGGAATGGAATCTCTCAACACCTCAAAAAGAGATCCCTCAACTTATCTCTGTACCACTCTGGTTTGTGGCCAGTTTAATCCCACAGAAACCAAACAGACCATGTCACCAAAGCAACAGGTGTCAGGTTGTAAACAATGTATTTTAAAAATCCCAAAATAAGGCTATTGTTCATGATAGGAGAAAAAAGTAATCCATACTCAGCAGGGTGTGCTCTGAAATGCATTTAAGAAGGGAGTGAGCGTATAATAAAAACACACTCACTGAGAAGATGATGGAGAATACAAATATCTCTCATCCAGGGTAACGAGAAAGTCAATGTTTTTTCATTTTGATGTAATGACATCTTCTTGGAAAGGGCAACTAGGTCTTCTGCAGACCCTACGTGATGTGTGCAGCCACAACATCTCCATTTTTAAGCTTCGAGAGAGTAGGGATGGTGTCACAGGAGTATTTATAAAAAAAAAACAACTCAAAGAATACCCCTGTCACAAGGAAGATGTTCTACCTGAGCATACGTGCCACGCTTGGTATTCAACGTCAACTTGTACATGTTCTTTCTCTACCTACATATTTGAAACAACTTTGATGAGATTCCTTATCTGTTTAACACGCAGGACTAAGGGGCGTCTGGATGGCTCAGTGCATTGAGGTGTCTGCCTTAGGCTAGGGTCATGATCTCTGGGTCCTAGGATCGAGCCCTCCATCGGGCTCTCTGCTCAGCAGGGAGCTGCTTCCCTTCCTCTCTCTCTGCCTGCCTCTCTGCCTACTTGTGATCTCTGTCTGTCAAATAAATAAATAAAATCTTAAAACAAAAACAAAAACACGTAGGACTAAAACCAAGAAAGGAAAAGCTAACAAAAACTAACGCCAGCCCCTTGTTTTGAATAGAAATGCACATTAGGCAGTGGCAGTTCTCAAATGCTACAAGCAGTCCATATGACAAGTATAAAGGCATTAGGATCATATCCCATGTGACAAAGCACCTGCCCCTTCTTTAAATTTTATAACTTTTTAAAAATAATCTCCACACCCAATGTGGGGCTCAATCAAACTCATGACCCCGAGATCAAGAGTCACTTGCTCTTCCAACTGAGCTAGCCAGATGCTCCAAGAGCAACTGACTCTTAAATACGAATATGACTTCGTAGCAATCCTGAAGTAGTCCTTGTACCTTCTACAAGTAAAAGCAAGCACATCTTTTTCTAATATTGTCTTAAATGCTTCTGTTCTTGAATGCCATCGATGAGCCAAGAACTTTGTCAGAAATGAGATACCGGTATGAGAGACTTCCTTCTTTCAAGATCAAGTTGATGTATTCAACAGTATCTATCTGCGTCCTCCAACGCTGGTACAGATTTCGGGAAATCCTGTGGGACACAGGGATGGTAACTGCTCTGTACTTAAACTGTAGGAGGCACTAGAACAATGATTATAAGACAGGAGTTGAATTGGATTCAAGTGCTGGTTCAACAATTTTCTGTAGGAGTCAGCAGTTTTTTGAAGTTATCTTCTTCAGGAATGAAACGGTAATGGGTTGCACCAATGGATACCTTTATGGCATTGCTGTGAAAATCAAGTCAGATTTCGAGATTTCAAGACAGATTTCAAGGTGCTGAGCAGAGCGCCTGACACAGAAGGAACAATGATTCCCAGCAAAAATTACAACATTACGATTACACTCAGGGAAGGGGTTCAGGAAGCAAAAGAGCTCAAGGGGCTCAGCAAGTGGCAGGAGCTAGTACTCAGGGCAGAGGAAAGGAAACGCAAGGCAGAGAATTTCTTCCCGCCTGCTACAAGGAAGCCAAAAGGCATAGACTTGATGTCCACATCACAGGCATATTATAAGAATTACGAGCAAACAGATACTCAAAAGACCATAATCACTAATTACCCCAAGGGTCAGGGAGCTCAGACGGGACTGCCAACGGGATGCGGAGGAAAACAAGGAACACCCAGATGAAACCACAAAAGCTCCCAACATGTAGCGTTTGTGCCTGAAGATTTTCCTCTCTGAAACAAAACCCGTGCACTTGACTGTCTGCTATGATAGGGACTGCAGGGAAGTGCCTGGCATTTCCTCAGGGAAGACGAGCATAGGGGCAAACATAACAGGGGAGAGTGGAGGTCTCCTGTGTGCTGATGGTCCAGGAGAGGTGGGTCAGGCAATGCCTCCTCCAAGGGGATACCTGCTCAGCTCTCACTCCTTCACAGAACAGCAGGGGTGAACCAGTTTTTTCCTTAAAGGCCCAGATAGGTAAATATTTCGGCTTCAAAGGTCATTCAGTCTCTACTGTGAGTCCCAGCAATCCCACAGAGGTATAAAAGCAGCCATTGACAACACAAGAAAGGGCGTGGTGATTGTGTTCCAGTAGAACTTTCTTTAGCAAAATGATTCTGGCACTGGGCCTTGGTTTACAGAGCTCTGGTCTAAAAACATATGGACGAAAGGCTGCAATGATACAAAACACTTCACAGTCTTACCCATTATTTCCTTTCTTACTTCCAATCCTGTAAAGTAGTTTCCTACAAGTTAGGTGCAGACACTACAAAAGAAATCTTAGCAAATTGGTAACATCCCAGAAGAACAAATGGAAGAAGGCGTTGGAGGGCTTTCACTTTAAGTATCTGTAACATCTGAAATGGTTCTCCATATAAAACATAATCTGAAGCCTCTGGGGGACAGTGAGGGTGTTCCAGAAGCGAAGAGGTACCCTGGGAGTAGTGAAGATGCTTTGGAGGCAAAAGGAAAAAAAGAAAAGGTGCAATGAAGGACAAATCTCCGGCTAGATTCATTCCTTTGAAGATTCTTGTACTTGCCTCTGATCTTCTTCAAATGAAAACTATGTTAATAGTTTGCACTGAAAAATGGATATCAGAATGTAGACTTGGCTCTGCTTTCAGATTCACTGTCAAGGAATGTTCACATTTCAGGCTCTAAATTCTAAATTAATCAAAAATTTCTGTGTACTAAATCCTCTTCTTTTTGTATTATTACTCAGCGGTGCCTTTTTATTTCTTTATTATTTATGCATTTGTTTATTTATGTATTTGTTTATTGGGGGAGGGGCAAAGGGAGAGGAAGAGAATCCCAAGCAGGCTCCACACCCAGCAGGGTGCCGACATGCCGCTTGATCTCACAACCCTGAGATCACTACCTGAGCGGAAATCAAGAGTCAGATGCTTAACTGACTGAGCCACCCAGGTGCCCCTGAGCTATGCCTTTCTTAAATAGTATATTAGAATACAGTTGTCTCATTAAGTTTGTTCAAACCAAAATGAAACAAGATTTAATCCCAAAGAATATAGATTTTTCTTTAAAAATACAGATCTAGTGGCTCCTGGGTGGTTCAGTGGGTTAAGTCTCTGCCTTTAGCTCAGGTCATGATCTCGGGGTCCTGGGATTGAGCCCAACATCAGGCTCTCTGCTCAGCAGGGAGCCTGCTTCCCCCTCTCTCTACCTGCCTCTCTGCCTACTTGTGATCTCCATCTGTCAAATAAATAAATAAAAATCTTAAAAAAAAAATACAGATCTATTCAAATAATCCCACCCCCCTTCTTCTGACTAGTACTCATCGTAAGAAAAAAAGAGTTGCCCTCTGCTGCAGTCACAAAATTTATACAAGAGGAAAATCACCATCACATCAAAACAAGAGAATAAATAAACTTCGTTCCTTCTAAAATTAAGAATTAAAGAGTCAGGGAGGTGTTACCAGTGGTGAGTGTGGAGGTACATTTTTGGGATCAATCTAAAACTAACAACTAAAAATCCAGCAGCGAAATGAGTGTCAGAAGATAAAAATCCAGGGAACTGAGGCAGAAGACGGATACGATGGTACTGAAGAGCTCTACTCTCACGCTTCATCTATGGGGGGGGGTTCTAAAACTGAATTAAAAAAAAAAAACAGTTCCTTTTAAGGCTTACTTCTGACTGTCTCCTTTTTAAAAAAGCCTTTTATATGATCTAATCATAACTTTGGGAATATTCTTAATTCCCCATTTTTATTTTATCAACTTAATGGAAAATTTTGCCCATGGACTAAAATCTCTCAAGAAAAATTCAGTCTAAAATTATTCAATGCCTTAAAAGCTTAAAAAAATATGCAAGGCAGGGTACTGAGAGGTAAAGAGCACAGAATTTGGGTTCAGGTTGCCTGATACCCAATTGTGTTTGGGCCATTACTTCTCAGTGCCTCAAGTTCCACGTATATAAATAGATACTGTAAGCACACTATAATAGTAGCATCTACTTCCTTGGGATAATGGAAAAATTAAATAGAACAATCAACGTAAATCACTTAGAACAATGTGAGGCACATTGCAAAAACTGACAGAGTCATTATTATTATGACAAACTAATGAATCCTTCATCTATCATTATTGGTAAAGGCCCTGTATGCAACTCCAGAGGCTGAAAACAAGTATTTACATTGTCCACATATGTAATTATTTACAGACAGCCTAAGGAGGTAAAAGATTAGAACTTCAAATTCAGGGAATTATCCGAAACCCCTCAAAAATGTTTAAACATTCCCCTCACATTCATCAGGATGGCCACTCTGAAAAGAAGAAAAAAGAAAACAAGAAGGAAATAACAAGTACCCCAAAGGACACAGGGAAACTGAAACCACTGTGCACTGTCACTGGGAACGTCCAATGATGCTGCCATTATGGAAAGCCAGTCAGTACGAAGGCTCCTCAAGAAATTAAAAGCAGAGGGGCACCTGGGTGGCTCAGTGGGTTAAAGCCGCTGCCTTCGGCTCAGGTCATGATCCCAGGGTCCTGGGATCGAGCCCCGCATCGGGCTCTCTGCTCGTCAGGGAGCCAGCTTCCTCCTCTCTCTCTGCCTGCCTCTCTGCCTACTTGTGATCTCTGTCTGTCAAATAAATAAATAAAATCTTTAAAAAAAAAAAAAAAAAGAAAGAAAGAAATTAAAAGCAGAATCACCATATGATTCAGCAATCCCACTCCTGGGTATATGTCCAAGAAGTGGAAAACAGGATCTCAAAGAGCTGTTTCTACACCCGTGTTCACTACAGCATTACTCCCAACAGCCAAGAGGCAGTAACAACCTGTTGTCTTTTGATGGATGAACGGAGAAAGCAAGTGTGGTATAGACTTCGAATGAGATATGATTCAGCTTAAAAAAGAAGGAAATCCTATCACATGCTACAACAGGGATAACCTGACGACATTTTGCTAACTGAAATAAACCAATCACAAAAAGACAAATACTACATGATTTGAATTTGGGAGATAAAAGTGGTCAAACTCATGAAAAGTACAAAAGTGGTTCCCGGAGGCTGGGGGAGAGGGAAATGGAGAGTTACTTGGCGTAGAGTTTCAGTTTTGCAAGATAAAAAAGTTTTAAAGATTTGTTGCCTAATGATGTGCATATAGTTAACACTACTATACTGTACACTTAAAAACGGTTAAGATGGAAATTTTTATGCTCTGTGTTTATGTCATGTGCACGTTTTGCTGTGTGTGTTTTATGTTGTGTTATTTTTACCACAATAAAAAGAAAATAAACGTTAAGAAATAAATAAATGTTTAAACATCCTTTCTTTTAAATGCAAACACATATTTACTTTTCGTGTCAACCACAGTACTTTGCCAGCATCTTTTACCTAATTTTGCTTTTACTTGAAACTTTGCAAAATTGTCTAAGTGAGCTCCAGTGACTAGGCCTTCAAATTGTTGAATCCCACTATCAACAACTTCAAAAGAAAGTGAATTAAGGCAGTGTGTGTACTTTATCACATCTAAGACATTATCTAAGTTTATCAAGTAGAATATCAGATAAATGAACCACTACCCTTTATCGGTAAAGAAAAAAAAGTTCTGTTCCAGGCCCTGAAACCCCACCCTGCCACTCCTCACAACTTGCCTCACAGCCTTCAAAACTTGTTTTTTAATAAGTTACTGATGTTTCCTTTCGTGGGGGCCCAAAAAAATCATACTGAGACATATACTCCCGTGACCAATTACCAAAGTGACACACATTCACATCCAGAGGAGCCCGAAAGGAGCACCTCCTGAAAGGAGCTCAGGTGGTTAAGCATCCGACTCTTGATCTCATTTCAGGTCTTGATCTCACAGTCATGAGTTTGAGCCCCACAGTGGGCTCCATACTGGGCATGGAGCCAACTTAAAAAAAAATGGGGGACCTGAGACAACAGAACTCTCATCACTTCTTTTGGTCTTCTTTCCTACCTTGAGGGTGAACACTATCATTTATTCTACCTGAATTTAGCCATAACCAATTCTGAGTTTATTGGAGGAAGGGTCTTATCATGTAATTACTTTAACACAGGTATAAAAACATGCATTTTGGGGGGCGCCTGGGTGGCTCAGTGGGTTAAAGCCTCAGCCTTCGGCTCGGGTCATGATCCCAGGCTCCTGGATCAAGCCCCGAGACAGGCTCTCTGCTCAGCGGGGAGCCTGCTTCCTCCTCTCTCTCTGCCTACTTGTGATCTCTGTCAAATAAATAAATAAAATCTTTAAAAAAAATGCATTTTGGAAACTATAAAGCACGAGGTATCATTCCTACTAAAGCTACTTGGGCTACTCTAACAAGGTAATTTATCTGTTATTTCTTTGCACAAAACAGCCTCATTTGTCAGGGCTCGGTTCTTGGTCAAAGGTGAACAAGAATGAAAGAATGAAAGCTATCAGAATGGAAAGAGAAGCACTGATACCTTTGCAGGGTAGTTTATCTAGTAACCAAAAAACAGCCTCCAGACCTTAGTCAAACAGTCGCCAGTTAACCGGAGGGCGACAGGGTGGCAGGCCCTTAGAAGAAAACCGCTGGTCTGCAAGCCAAGTGTCAGCCGCATCCCATTTCCTAAGTCCATCACACATGTAAAAGTCTACCTTGCTAGAAGACAGGAAAGCAAATGGCATTTTTAAAGAATTCACTCAACTGATCCTTAAAATCCCTCAGACGTGAGCATGTAAACCACACGAAGTCCTCAGCCATTACTTGCCAAGAAGAAGGTTGGTGCAGAGTGCTGGGAGGTGTTTCAGACTTGACAAGTGGTAGGCTGGGACAGGCCAAGAAAAGATAATGACTCACCAACAGATCCCTTGGAAGAAATGGCAGTGCACACGCTTCCTTCCATGAGAGGGTGACTGAGTCAGGAACAGGCTTGGGGGACCCAGGTGGGTCACCACAGGAGATGTTGTCCCACTGGAGCCAGACAGAGTCCCTGGCCTCATGCCACAGTCAGTACCCTTCCTTCCATGCTGCTACTTCTGCGGACATTAGCTCAGGGGAACCACGGGAAACTGACTGTATTTTCTGAGTGCAGAGGGCTTTATTTAAGAAAGGAAGTTTACAAAAATAAATAACAGAGAGCATAGCCTCTTAAGTATGCATGTGTGTAGATAATCCAGAATTACACACTTACATTTTCTGATTCTATAACGTAGGCCATATCAGAGTAGAATCAAAGGAGAATATATTAATGCTACAGACACATGAGAACTTCAGTTAAAGTATACAGATAGAGCTAAGTTTTAAAGATTACTAAAAAAAAAACAGGAGACCTAGGTGGCTCCATTGGTTAAACAGCTGCCTTTGGCTCGGGTCATGGCCCCAGGGTCCTGGGATGGAGTCCTGTATCTGGCTCCTTGCTCCACCAGAAACCGGTTTCTCCCTCTGCTTGTGCTCTCTCTCTCTCTCTCTCAGTCTGACAAATAAATAAAATATTTCTTTTTTAATTGTATTTATTTATTTGAGAAAGAGAGAGAGCATGAGAGGGGAGGGTCAGATGGAGAAGCAGACTCTCTGCTGTGCAAGGAGCCCATGTGGGACTTGAACCCAGGTCCCTGAGATCATGACCTGAGCCAAAGGCAGTTGCTTAACCAACTGAGGCACCCAGGCGCCCTAAGTAAAATCTTCTAAAAAAAAAATAAATAAAGATTACTAAAAAGCTTGTCCTTTTATTAATTATAACTGTGGTACTTTTAAAAATTAGTGATACTACTACTACAAACATCCTCTTTTAAATGAGTATAAATAGGGGCACCTGGGTGGCTTGGTTGGCTAAACGTTTGACTCTTGATTTTGTCTCAGGTCGCCATCAGAGGGTTTTGAGATCAAGCCCCACAGTGGGCTGAGGTGCTAGGCGTGGAGTCTGCTTGAAAATAAATATAACGTAATCTAGCAGAGGAACATAAAACGCCTACTCTCCCCTCTTCCCAATCACTGTGAAATAACACAGTTAGTAGGAAAGACTGTCACTCATTTTGCAAATATACTGCCAGGAAAGTGACTTTTGTCTGCCTAATTCAACAAATTAATAAATCTCAGTAATCTGACACAAACTATAGTCGGACATTTTGCCACAGCATAAAGAGTCTCACTGAAAATTCATATCCTCCCTGAATGCCATTGGCATATACCCTTTTTCACAGAACACATTCTTATCCAGTGTTTGCCCAACTGGTAAACTTCTCCTGTGAGTCAATAGTTAAAATGATGTGTTGGTTTTAAATGACTTTCAAAATACAGTAACATAACAAAGTGTTTAAAAAACATGTAAACGACACCAGAGATTGTCATGTCACAAACTTGAGTTCCTAGTATCTTTTTCAGAGAAAAATATTGTGAGGGTCGTTAAGTACTCTATTCTCTTTTCTTTGATCAAAGATCAACCTTGCAATTTAATCTCTGAAAATAATCAGTCTTATTTTATATGACCCAAGATCCAACTTTTTACCAACCATTCTAAATGTTTCTTTATTTTAATTTACACTGATTCTGCTTTCCAATTAGCTGGCTAATCCACACGGATATGACATAGTGAAGGGTGACAAGAGACTAGAAAAATCTAATCCCCAAAAAAGTAAAAAATTCTGAAAACTGAGACAACGTACTTAAGAGATCATTATGATAAAGAACTTGCTTCCAGTTTAAACAAAAGATATGTATGCAAAGTTGCCTGAAAAAGTTCTCCTGAGGAAAATCTTGGTAGTCAAGGTTGCCCACCAGGAAGATACACTGGGGTGTTTGGGTCTGGCACTTACCCAGCAGTCAAATTGAGCCCTAGACATGTTTTTGTATGGCCTCAAGTTCAGAGTGGTTTTCATAGTCTTAAACAGCTTAAAAAATAAAACAAAGCCAAGGAGAGTATACCACACAGAAGGCATGCGACCCCCCTGATGCTAAGATATTTACTTTCGGGGTCTACAATGACCTGAGGGGTGGTGACAATTTTGGTCCATTCCCAAGAGTCAGAACAAGCCAGGGAAAGACGTCACTACTTATTTGTCCTAAGAAGTGGGTTCATTAAGTCAAAACTGAGAGCGATAAATCTGTAAACTGTGCTGTTTCCTCAAACATCCATACACCAAAGACAGCATGCAACACTCAATTGTACTAAGAAAATAAACACGGAGGTTAACAATTAAAATAGTGGGAGTATAGCAATATCTCTAATTTATAATTTGGCAACATCCATGTAGTTCTAAAAATCAGACAAAATTGCCTTCAAGTACAAGAAAAAGTGAAAAAAAAGCAAGCTCTGAGTTAGAGCAAATGAACCGTACACAATATTTCTTTTGTAAACATTAGTGTCACTAGTTAATTTAATCCTGCATCCAAACTGGTACCCTTGAGATTCTCCAAGTCAATTTTAACATTTCCATAGTATTCTGAGTATCAATCTTAGAACGTATTAGAGTTTTAAAGCAGCCATTTATAAACTGTGGTCCTTATTTTCTCTAAATACTATTTAAGTTAAAGAGATCATATTTGATTATTTTCTTTTGTAAGGGTCAGAGGATGTTCAGACGCTCAATTTGTAAGTTTCTTTTTCCTCCAGAGTTGCAAATATTCTCTTCTAAGACCAAAATAGCACATAATGGCAAAGAAAACATGACACCCAGCAAAGACCCTCCAGGACTAGGCAGCCCGCTCCAGCAAGGAGTCAGCAGTGTGGAAAAGAAGTCAGCACATCAGATCCACAGGCCATGCCTACAGCGTTAGCAGATGGCTAGCAGGCAAATGCCTAATCTTTAATGCCCCATGTTTCAGATGATATTTAGGCTCTTATCAGTGTCACCTTTAGACTCAGACAAAAAGAGCCCCCACCCCGAAGCCCTGAACTTTAGAAGGCATTTGACTCAGTGCAAGGACTCCTTTGACAGACTAAGGGGATAAGACCAGCTTAGGAGCCAACCTCCTTGTACTCCCTGATTCCCAATACCTCGGATCCTCAAATTCTGTGGCTAAATCACCGTAAGCCCCATTCCAAAGCCTGCATGGGCCTCTCCCCAGGGTCCATCCTCTGGAAGGTGCCCTGGACTGGACTGGACTGCTGGTGTGCACATTATGAGGCCCAGGAATGGTCAAGGGGCAGCTGTTTGGAAAGGTCAGTGGGCCGTGGACATGTGAGCAGGATGTCCAGACTATGCACAGGACACAATGGAAGGTAGAGGGGAAGAGAGAAATGGGGTAGATTGTAGGCTAAGGACTGATCTTCCTTCTACTGCCTCTTGCTGATACAAAACTCCTATGAGTCTAAGAACTCAAAATGCAGGGGTGCCTGGGTGGCTCCGTTGTTAAGCCTCTGCCTTGGGCTCAGGTCATGATCCCAGAGTCCTGGGATCAAACCCCACATCGGGCTCCCTGCTCTGCTGGAAACCTCCTTCTCCCTCTCTCACTCCCCCTGCTTGTGTTCCTTCTCTTGCTGTGTATCTCTCTGTTAAATAAATACATAAAATCTTTAAAAAAAAAAAAAAAAAAAGAACTCAAAATGCAGAGCTGGCCTCCCCGGCCATCATGAAGGTATGTTTTTCCAATAAAAGAACAGAACATATGTTCCTCAGCACTTCGTTATCTTGATTTATAAGCTTCTAAGTATTACACATACATTATGTGGCTGACCATGGTACTCTTCTCTCAGGGCCCACAAATGTCCAGAGTGAACTTAGTGCTCATAACACTCACTCCTATATCCCACGCTGCAAGGGTGTCCTGCTACCTCATTCCTGAATCCCACATGTGGGATATCTCATGCAAGTTCCAGGATTCAGGCTCCTGTTCTGATTTACCCAGTTTCCCATGCATGGCCACCGGGAAGAGAAAAGAAAAGAAAAAAGCTAATCGATCACCATAAAACTATGTAAAACTAATCAAATTTTAGTTTGATTAGCTAGCATTTAGCCACCTAAATGCCTCCTGATATAAAAGGGCGCTATTATGAAGAATGGCTATAGGGAAAAAGGGTTAATTATCACAGCTGTGATCTGAGGAAGACCACATCCTAGCTTAGCATCAAGGACACCTCTGTGCTGGAATATCTGAACCACCCAGTGTTTGAGTATTCTGGTCATATTACCAAGAGTAATCGACGCTAATAATTCATTGAGCTAATATAATTCATTGGGCCAGGTACTCTGATGGACACTCCCACCTGAGAAACAGAGGCACAGTGATATTTAGGTCTCTCGGCTCTAAGGGGCTGAGATTTAGGTCTGGTTTTATATGAACCCAAACCCTATGCTATAAAAATGAATACCTTAAAAAAAAAAAAGCCAAACCCTATGTTTTAAACATATAATTTCCTCTTCATCAAAGAGGGGGCAAAATAAAATGCCTATCTCTCACACAGAAATGAGCAGCTGAAATGGCTATGTCAGGCATACAAATATATGTAAATATTTATTTTCCATATTCTAATGGAGAAATAAAGAGAGAGCTAGTATTTTGTATGTTAACTGATACTATGTATTGACACTTTGAGGGAAGCATATAAAGATATTTTCCTGCTCTTGCTTTCTTCACTACAGTCTGGGGAAAACTCTTAATGAGAAGGTGCACACACAAAAAATTTTCCACTCATTTATGAGTTGGGACTAACAGTGTAATTAGAAAGAAATCAGAAAAATGATATCACATACACACAAAAAAACCTAGAAAATGCCAATGAAGTCACTGGTGCCCTTCTAACCCTGTCAGGTGACAGGAATGCCAAATCTTCTAAAAACTTTCTGGTCAATAGAAAACAAAACAAAACAAAACAAAACAAAAACAACCTGACTTTTCCCTAAATGCTGACCTAATTCAATAGTTTTCCAATGATAACTTGGAAACAGTCAATAAATAAAATATGCCTCACTGGAATTTATAATTAATTGCCTTTCACAATTGGAATACCAAATTCATCTATGAAAAGAACAATTCAGATTCCTTTTTTTTTTTTTTTTTTAAGAGAGAGAGAGACCACACAGGGCAGGGAGGGGCAGAGGGACACGAGGGGAGAGAGAGTGAATCTCAAGAAAACTCCCTGCTGGGCACAGAGCTCAATGCTGGGCTCGATCTCATGACCCTGAGATCGTAACCTGAGCGGAAACCAAGAGTCTTATGCTCAACTGACTGAGCCACCCAGGCACCCCTCATTACCTTTCTTAAGATATGCTCTGGATCTATGTTTTTTTGTCTGTAAATTTAAGAAGTATTTTGCCCAACTTTTATAATTGATATTCATTACATATTACAAAATCAATCCTAAAAATAAATTATTATAATAGAACAGGAATGGAAAACAGAAAAGGTAATATTCCCCATGACTGTGCCTTTGGATGCACAGTTTACGCAGTCAGGTCAACAAGAGCCCGTGCTGGTGAGGCAGAAGCCACACTTACATAATGTCCCGGGCCTAAGGGTTGTGAACAGGAAGAAAGACTCGTTCTTAAGGCGAACTGCATAATCTCTTCTCATTCCCTGAAGCGCTGTAGGGGAGGGAAGGGAGAGACTTCTATCTGTCAAGGAGAGTTTGGCTGCATGGCTGCCTCAAGGCATGAGAATAGATTATGCGTCCCTTCAGCATCAGAGTAAGACTCTGTGATGATACAAGAGATTCCAAGCCACTTTCAGTATCTTTGGAGTTCAACTGCTATCTAACTTGGGCCTCAGAAAGGAGAGGCTGTTCCAGTCTTCCTTACAATTCCCACCCTAATTATTACATTATACTTTCACAATTTAATCCCTTTATTTGCCTCACTGCCTTTTTGGGGCTCAGTTAGCACCACGGTGTGATACCTGCTGATGTAGCTAGCGGGGCAGCCTTACTCAGTGCTGCCCAGCTGCCAGCTACAAGGCCAGCCAGGTGGGCGAGTCCAGAGTGCTAATCTGGACAGTGACATCTCTGTCTCCTGCTCAAAATCCTTGAAAGTTGCACTCTCCAATATGGAGTAAAACTGAGCACTATACATCAATGCCAAGAATCACCCTGTGCTTTGCTCTGTTAAGCTTCTGGTAGCATTTCAGCATCCTAAGGAAGAATCAGGCACGGAATTCCAGTTGCTCTGTTTTAGTTATTGCTCAGTAAATAACTACTGCAGAGCTATTAATATCTAAGCTATATGATTTAAAAAAAAAAAAAAAAAAACCCTGCCAGGAAATTGTTTCATACTTGTTCTATTTTTGGAAACATACTAAGGACAAAGGAGTTTAATCACTGCCCGCACCCCACCACCACCACCATACTAAAAATTTGGTATTCCCTCAAGACAGGAGACGCTTGTAGAGGAATTCACCTCAATGCACAAAGGTTTGAGAACAAAATTTTAATAAAATGTTGGTAAGATGCAGCTCCAGACAGTGTGCTCATGTCTGGCTCACAGTAGGTCCTCAGTAAATATTTGTTGAGTAAAGGGAAGTGGTTTTTATAGTGAGAATCTTTTGCTTATATCAGCATACAGAGCACCTGTTCCCAAAATATTAGCTTATCTTCCGGTAGTTTTAATGCCAGAGCTGTATAAACTGAATAAACAAAACTGAATTACTAACGGTATGAGTTTTAGATGCTCTGTAACAAAAGTATTCTAATGCCTTTGGACAATAGCCAGTAAGAACCCAAAGAGTTGAAATATGTTTTCATTCTCAAGTTTTACAATGTTAGAAAGCAGGCTAAGGACATTTCTCAAATGCCCAATAGTGTGAGGAAGCTCCACAGGTCGCCCACCATTGTTTTTACTCACTCTACTTACGATTTCCCATTACATTTTATCCTTAAACGTTCCCTGAAGTAGGTATTAGTGCCTTCAATTTACAGATGAGAAAAAAGAAAAGAAAAGAAAGCCCCAGTGGATGAAGGATTTTTCTAAGAAAATAGTAAATAAAATATGGCAACGATAAGCCATAAAATAGGAAGAGAGAGCCATCAAAATATCTAGGGAATTCATACGTACTCCATACTAACTTGGCTTGTGTTCTTCCGTTAAAATTCTAAAAGGCTATGAAAAAGTTAGGCTTAAATATCCACTCAATTTTGTCAGAGTTATGATGTCTTGAAAACCTGCTCCCCTTAAGTTAACCCTTTAACTGTGGCTTCCTCAGCTACAAAACAAGGTGGCGATGTCACAGGCAACACAAAAGCAAATGGGAGATGGTACAACCCATTCCGCTAAGAACAGTAAGTGGGAAAAAAAAGGTGGGAGATTACGTACACATAAAGGATTTCATAATCACCTTTTGTTAAAACATTTGGAAGGATTAGAATTTAACAAACAATCTCATTTGCACTTTAAAAATCAGTACATAACAGTTATTAAACTGATTTCAGTTACATCCAAGAAGGGACCATTAGAGACAATGGCCAGTCAGTAAATCAGCAGCAACACAGTAGAGAGCCGCGGTTCTCAAAGCTGGGTAAGCATCAGAATCACCTGGGGAGTACTCACAGATTGCTGGGCTCACCCCCCAGAGATTCCGATTGAGGCGATCTGGGATGAAGCCTGGGCATCTGCATTTTTAATAAATTCCCAGGTGATACTGATACCCCTGGTTCACTAGCCCATACTTTGAGAAACACTTTACTTACAAAAAGCAGCACCAAGGAAGGCAGCGATCTTTACCCTTGACTTTATCAAAACATTAAGCAGAAGGCTTTCAAAAATCTTCCCCCACCCTTGCCCTGGCCACACCCAAAGCCAATTCATTCAGAATTTGGGGGTAGGAGCCCTGCCATCAATTTTTTTTTTCAGTGTCCAGGTGATGCCAGTGAGACTGCGGCCAGGATGAGAACCACTGACAGGTGTATCCAGAAGTGCTTGTTAAGAAGAAAACATTTTGTAAACCACTGAGAATAGAATCACTGATGAGCTGAGGATCTCCAATAAGCAATAATTCTTTCCTTTCCCTATATTCTCCAAAAGTGGATCACAAAGGATCCACAAAAGTGAAAATTATAATTTCCTGTAAGAATACAGATCGATAGCGTTTCACCTGAGCGGAGGTCTCTATTTGTGGATTGTGAGCTGAAAGGAGCACACGCAAATTTCGGCCACATTTTTCTACGTTTATATTGCTATGTATAAAGCTAAAAATCCAAAAAGGTTTGGGTATATCTTATAAACATTGCAGGTATATTCTATAATTAGGAATAATTGGGAAGACTTTTTTAAAAGTTCATTGAAAAGGTGAGGAAAGTATATCCAACCACAGGGAAAGAAGAAAGGTAGGAGACAATTAAATTTGTTTAGAGCAGTGGTTCTGAAAGCGTGGTCCCTGGGCCAGCAGTATGAGCATCACCAGGCAATTTGTTAGAAATGTAAATTCTTGGCACACCTGGGTGGCTCAGTTGTTAAGCATCAGCCTTCAGCTCAGGTCATGATCCCAGCGTTCTAGGATCAAGCCCCGTATCGGGCTCTCTGCTCAGCGGGGAGCCTGGTTCCTCCTCTCTTACTCGCCCTGCTTATATTCCCTCTCTCGCTCTCTGTGTCAGATAAATAAATAATATATATATATTATTTATATATAAATATATGTATATTTATATACAAAATATATTTTATATACATATATTTATACATATGTATGTATGAATATTATACATATATTTATATATAATATATTATATATTTATACATATATATTTATATATTATTTTATATATATACATATATATTTATATATAGAATACATGTATATATTTTTATATAAAATACATATATATATTTATATATAAAAATTCTTGGGCTTCTACACCAGATGTAATGAGTCAGACTCTGAGGGTAGGGCCTGGTGATCTGCCTTTTAGCAAGATCACAAGGTGATTTTAATGCATGCTCAAGTTTCAAAACCCTGAACCCTGCTCTAAAATATTTATTATTTCCATGCATCTGCAAGAAGAACCAAAGAGGCAAAAATACTACTGATCTAGTGTTATCTGTTTAGTTGCTATACAGACCCACATTGCTCTGATAACAGCAGTGTTTTTTTTTTTTTTTTAACCCTAAGCTTCCTATCATTTCATCGTTAGAGCTTAATGGTGAAAGCAGAATTGATAGGAGGCATATCTGGGGGAGTTTAGTCTTTAATTGCTCCACAAGCTTCTGCAATCTATTTCTATTTTGTACTCAAGGCAGAATTAAGACTGTACAACTTGATCAACAAGGATAAGAACTGGAAGGCTGGAAGAGGGTAGGGTCGTTCCAGGTGCAACACTAACCTTGAATCGTCCTCTTGAAGAACGCCTTGCAGGCTTCGCACGATGCTACCCCATAGTGGTACCCGGACGCAATGTCGCCACACACTAAACACAGTCTCTTGGGCATCGAGTTGAGCATGTATTCACACTTGGTCTGGGGATCTTCAACAATGGTGCTGGAGCAGTCATCATACAGTTTCCTGACAGGCCCACTCCCTCCTAGGATAGGAGCAGAAGGGTAGAGAGGTGGCGAGTCAAGTCCGTTCTGATGGCCATTCATGGTTGAACTGTAGCTCCCGCTGGCGTCTGAAGAGCCACCTGGGCTGTGGTGGTTGACGCTGTCCGTCAGGGAGGCCGGGCTGGAGGGTTCCGTCTTGATGAAGGACGAACAGCTGGAGTCAATGTGTCGATCTTTGTTTGACATTCTGCAGAGAAGCCTGAGATGTAGGGAGATACAAACGAAGAGAGAAAAAATGGAGAGAGTGTCAAACACGCGACTAAAGGGGTAGAAAGAAAGAGAAGGTTAAAAAAAACAGAGACAGAGAAAGCCAAAGGGAAGGATGAAAGGAGGGAAAAAAAATAGAAAAATTCATATGTTAAAGACATTGCTCTTTGAGCAAAGTGGGTGAGAGCAGGAACTACACATCATTCATTCTCTAGTCAATATCTCTTGTTCTACAAGAAGGTAATCAGCATAAGGGCATGACAGGGTTACATCAAAGTGCCCAGACAGGCCATAAACAAAACCTCTAATGGGTCAGATTCCTTTTATTTTACCTTCCTCCTGGAGAACCACTGTCAATATCTAAATCAACACTCTAGATTCTAAATTTACCCGTGGAAGAGGAGTGATTTAAAAGTCCGTATCATTTCCAAAATTGGATTTATCCTCACTCTACTCTTCCCCGCCACGTTCCGATGCTGCAATCATGTTACTGTGAGCAGAATCCAACTTTCATTTTCAAGACCGAACAGATGATTCCTCAGCTCTGTAATTACTGTTTGTCAACATGCTTCTATAAGCATAACTGTGTCTTTTATTGATCTAAGACACATAGGGAATATATCCTCTGCCACTTTGCTGCTTTTTTTTGAATCGCTCTATTTCATAGCCGTTTCACAATCCAGAAAGGTTGTCAGGTGTAAAACTCCAGCCAATATGTAAGGATGAGATCCTAGAGCCCACAAAACTTAGTGAAACGGTCACCAGTACTGATGAATACATATGTGCAAGTTCCTGCACGTGTGATTGGCCATTGTTTAGGAGACGAATCAGGAAAAGCCATCAGAGCCTTCAGGATACCTGTGAGTCCATAAATCTGATACTTTGTATTATATTCAGCAAACTACGAACGTATCGCATTTTGTCAAGAAAAATGGGATTTGTGACGGTCCCTATCCCCCCCTTCTTTTAGTCTTTCAACATCAGACCTCCTAAAAGGAAACATGAGGCATCTAATCTGACAAACTATCTCTCTTATCTAGAAGAAACGGTCTGCCCCCTCTTTCTTTGTTGGACCCGTAAGTGATTAAATTTCTTAAAAGGTAATTAGATGAAAAGATATAATGGGTCCTATTTTCTTTCTGATTAGCCATAGTGCAAAACCCCTTTTAGCAAAGTCTCTAGGAATATTCTGAGAGCCTGCTATGGAAGGAAGAGGTGACAGTTGAGAAGGGGGCTTTGCTAATTGCTTCCCAGTGGAAAGGTGATTTATAGGAATCCCACGGGGTAATGGTCATTCACTAGAATTTGGGGGAGTTGTCCCAATATAACCAAAGGGAAGCAATTATCTCTACCACTATAAATCTAAGCATATTTTTTCATTGCCCAAATTTCATGTTCTCCTCCAGGTCTTCCTCCCCCCCACTATCCTGTTACTTTAAAGGAAAAAAAAAAAAAATTCCTATTGGGGAAGTTCCCTTCACTATTCCAAGAAAGCTGTCTCTAAAGCAAAGCATCAAGGGCAAAAATTCGCCTCTTATCCAGTACACAGCACCTTGGGAATTTTGTTCTGCTTTCTAAAGTAAAACAGTATCAGGATGTGAAGAAAGCAAACAGGAAGGAAAAACCCACAAAAATATCTTCTCGCTCTCGCCTACCCACTCGTGTTGTCCTTTCCTCAAGAGCTAGTGAAAGCAAAAATATCCCCCTCGCCAGCCTGAACTACGGTGTCCTCTCCCTTCTGCATCTGCTGCCTTGTACCCGTCACCGTTAATGAGCGCTGTAATTAATAGATCGCTCTCCCCGTCTCCCTGCTTGAACTCCGGGCTAAGCACTTTTCCTCAAGTCAACGTTTGAAAGAAAGCGGGTCGGCACTGACTTACAGCAGCCCTGCGAATTCCTTTTAATTTAGAGCACTTACCCCACCACTTCACTTATTACCTTATAATTACTGGACTGCTCGCACATACATTATGATCTTGGACTAGAGCTAGAAGTTATTAGGGTACTAAAACATGGTTGCTCCCCTTTCCTCTCTCTGGCACTGAATTTCTCACAGCGATGACAATTAACTCTTTCGCCATCTGCTCTCAAGGCACCATTTCTTAATTTTTTCTTTGTTTTTTTTTCTTTTTTTTTTCTTTTTCCAGAGAGTGGCTTGGTCACAGAACATACCATGTCTTCTCCAGGGCCTCCTTCCCCTCTCTTTCTTTTCTCGTATCATCTGTGCTCAATTTCATCCCAATTTTCTTCCCCTCAGTCTTTCTCTCATGGACCTTTACAGTCGGCAGAACTCTTGATGAAAAAACAAGGCCAGGAATTGCTTTCCTGTTTATGGAACAGTTACTTGCTAAGTCACCAAATGTTTATGTGTCAAATGCATATTGTTAAAGTCCCTGAAAAATAGGGAGTCTCCAGCCAGCTGTCTCCTCCGAAATCTCAATCCGTAACTTTGCAATAACCTGCATGGAAGCAAGGACGTTAGGAAGTTAAGTTACTGGGGAGGGGCTCCTGGGTGGCTCAGTGGGTTAAAGCCTCTGCCTTTGGCTCAGGTCATGATCCCAGGGTCCTGGGATCGAGCCCCACATAGGGCTCTCTGCTAGGCAGGGAGCCTGCTTCCTCCTCTTTCTCTGCCTGCCTCTCTGCCTACTTGTTATCTCTATCAAATAAATAAATAAAATCTTAAAAAAAAAGTTACTGGGGAAGTCTCTGGAAGGTGGCAGTCTCTTCACCTGCACAAGGTCTAGCCCGTGTAGCTGTAAATGAGACTGAGGAAACTGGATTTGTGCTCTAGGTTACGTGTTTCTTTTCAGACAATACACTGCTTCCTTAATTAATACCTTTTGCCCAGCGGAAATAGTTACAGTCAGACTTGCCGTTTATCAGATACTCACGATCTGGCAGGCACCGACCCGAGCCCCCTACTCATACTACTTCACTTAAGCGTCAAGACAACCTTGTGAGGAAGGAATTTGTCTTCAGGAAACAGAGCCTCAAACGTCACCCAGTGTCCTGAAAGTCACAGAGTGAGGGCAGGGGGACGCCAGAATTTGAACTCAGGTCCGATGCCAAAGTCCAGCGCAGAAATGTGAAGCCAACAGAGAGTTTTTTTTTTTTTTTTTTTTTAAAGCCAAGCAATTAGGGGTAGAAGTGACACCACACAGACAGACCTAAGACCTCCCCAGCCACCCCACCGGTCGCAGGTCGGCCTCAGCTGAGTCGTCCTCCCCAGTGCTGGGAATGACACCTAAGCAGAAATCTCTGAAAGAACACAGTTGTCTCCTAATTACTACTTAGCTCATTACACCAAATACTTCCTAGACACCATTACATTATACCCTAAAACTACAGCGGGTCTTAATTCTCTTCCTCTCTGTCTCTGAAATTCTACAGCTCTATTATTCAAGCCTGAAATATTCACAACTATCTATAAATTCAATTGTCAGCTGGTGGGTTTTATTCTAGACTTCACTTCAATCTAAAATTAGAGGCACTAAAATTCACATTAACTCTAAGAGGAATGTAGTGAATAAGACTTTATTTCAAAAGAACACCTTTTTGTCAGAAAGAGCCATTTTCGAGATGATGGCTTTATCTGTAGCCAAAGAGAATGAGCCCAATTCTACATTGTGCTGTTAATGCAGAAATTTTAGGTCACATTGGATTAATAAAAATCTAACTTTAGTTAAGAATTACGAATAGAAATAACATGTGTGGGAAAGTGTGGGAAGTATTTATTTTAAAGCCTCAGTACACTCGCTTTTATTATTTGAAGGGAAATGATGAGACGCACAAGGGGGCAAGACAAGAGACTTTCCAAAAAACTTCTGAAGGAACACCCTCCGAAGAAACTGGAGGGAGAAACAGCTATGTCGAGACTCACAGTTTGCTTCTGCAGAAGACACTACATTTGAGGGATTTAACAACCTTCCTAGGGCCAGGGTGAGTCCAGTCCTGTATAAAGAGGCATTTTTAACATTGTTTAACATACAGTCTCAGTAATTCTGATGGTCACGCTTCGTAGCCTGGTCCAAGAGTCAGCAAGGGTAAAATTTACCTTTGGTGTTAGATACTAACGATCAGGCAAATACAACTTCTGAGTTGCTGGACTATTTCAAAATATAATTTTTGAAAGTTAATTAACTGTGCCACACACGTGCATGTATAGAGAGAAAGAGAGAAAGAATAAGAATCAATTAAAGTGGTTGCTGTAGGGGAAACAAGAAGATAATCTGTAAGTTAATATTCAATTTATATTATAATGATTAAGCTTAATTGTTTTCAGAGATTCTACCTAGATACAGGTAAATGAGCGACCTTGAATGAATCGCCCCGAGTTAGAATTTCCACATGCATGCGTCCATGTCCAACCCAGGTGGTCTGCATTTCAAGGCAGCTTAGCCAATACTTGGTGTTAAATGCCAGCATACCACAAATGCTACTTCATTTCCCTACTTAAAAAATGATGCACGGGGGCGCCTGGGTGGCTCAGTGGGTTAAGCCGCTGCCTTCAGCTCAGGTCGTGATCCCAGGGTTCTGGGATCGAGCCCCGCATTGGGCTCTCTGCTCAGCGGGGAGCCTGCTTTCCCCTCTCTCTCTGCCTGCCTCTCTGCCTACTTGTGATCTCTGTCTGTCAAATAAATAAAAATAAAATCTTAAAAAAAATTTTTTTTTAAAAATGATGCACAAAATTCTCTTAAGGAACATATTATGCAGTCATGCACAGTTCTTTGGGTTTCCTGATTGTCATACTAAGACAAGATCTTTTGAAACTTTTATTTTATCCATACCAAGGACAGACACCTTCAAAAGCTAAATAAATGCCAACTAAAGAAGTCACTATTTGATTTTCTTCCTTAAGGGCCCCAAAAAGTACCCATCTTCATCACAAACTCCAAACACTTTGCATCCGTTTTTTTTTTTTTAAAGATTTTATTTATTTATTTGACAGAGAGAGATCACAAGTAGACGGAGAGGCAGGCAGAGAGAGAGAGAGAGAGGGAAGCAGGCCCCCTGCTGAGCAGAGAGCCCGATGTGGGACTCGATCCCAGGACCCTGAGATCATGACCCGAGCCGAAGGCAGCGGCTTAACCCACTGAGCCACCCAGGCGCCCCTTTGCATCCGTTTTTATCCAAAACTTTGAGGTAAGCACACTGCAGCCAGCAAACCTGCAAGTTCACAGATACGAGACAGAAACAGGAAGACAAGAGTCCTTAGCTTTCTTATCGAATTACAGAATTTCAGGGTTGGAAAAGAAGGTTTTCAGGTCCTGCTACCTAATCACTATCTATTCAAGATAGGAACGAGTCTATGAGGACTGGTCAGTTTTCTACCTTCTGAAATCACCAGATTAAATATTTAAGTATTTTTAAATAAAAAATTAAGTATTAAAAAAAAATATTAGCCTGCCGGTTTCTTTGTTTTGTTTTAATGTGCTCAGAAGGAAACTTCCAAGATTTATGCCAAGCTCCCAGAGTCCCAGGCTTCAGAGCCCATGACCCCAACAAGCAGCTCCATTCGCAGCCTGAGTTACAACTTCAAGCATCTACTTTACAATGAGCGCTTTTTTTTTCCTGCTTCAACTAATTGCACTCTCGTAAAGTGGCAAAATGTGAATCACTTAGTAACAAAATGGGCACCAGCTGCTATTGTCAGAGAATGGTGATGCTGAAGAAAAGGGAAAGCAACCGAATGAAGTGTCATGTCAGAAATCAACGGTGCAACGTGTGATTTGAGAAAACATGACTACTTTACAGAGACAGGGTGTCATTATGGCATCACAGTAATACGATGCTTTGACAACTACTGGGTCTAACATATCATCATTGCATTAAGGTACACTGGCTTAGTTGGGGAAGGAAAAGAAAGGATTTTTTCTTTTAATAAGAAATATCTTAAGGTCTGCCTGGTTAACCTAATGAAAAGAGATCATTAATTGTAAACGAAGAACTATAAATCCTGACCCACAATGCTCACAAAGATTAAAACACACGTGCATGGATATGCACACACACTTCTGGATAATTTCAGGCCTTCTTCAATAAACCTTGTGGCCCATCTACTGGACCAGATTTCTGCATAACAGGATCACAATCATTTACTAATGCTGCTTCTTGATTCTTTGAATAACTCGCGCACTTAGTCTGGAAGAACTTACTCCAACAAGAACGAGAGTAAGCAAACAGCTCCCTGCAAAGCTGGTGCTTGAGATGCTGACAAGAGAGGAGGCTCGGCGGCATGGGGACAGGAAGCCAGCTCCTCGAAACGTGATCAGGGCCTCTCCCAAAGCCGAAAGCTCTCCTAGTTCTGTAAAAGGGTGTGTACTACACCAAAAAAGGAAATTTAAGGTAGTAAGCAAGAGAATTTTAATTCACTGCTGGACACTTATTGAAAGCAAGTACCCCTTGAAAATAACTGCACAGCTAAAGACAAAACCAGCATGTAGAAGGATCCTGTTGAAATCCCACCTGCTTTTAGAGTTCCAGAGTTCAATGATCCTGTCTTTTGCAATTTTGATCTGACATCACACTGGGTTGGCCATCCTGGTTTAAGCACTGAAATCCCACGTCCCGGATACCCCTTAGTGCCAGGTAAATCAGGAATGGCTGGCCACCCACTCCGACAGATAGACCCTAGAGCCCCATACCTCCACTCCTGTTATAACTCAAACAAAGGAAGGGAAACAGAAAATATTCATTTTCAGCAATGAAGGCCCAGAAAACTGGCTGGAGAAATGCACTAATAAGAGTGCGCAGCCTAATAAGACTGAGGATGTTGTTAAGTACGTGTGTTAGAAAATACCTATCAATATACCAGCATCCCCTCTCATGGTGCCATGCAAGCGAGAGGCCACTGCTGATCACCTTGTTAAGTTATCCAGACTATTTGAGATGTAGGAGATTGTAGTAGCTTCAATTTGTATTGCCAGATGATTTCTGGTGCTTCCTGGTTGATAAACTTTATTAATGGGAAAAGAAATGGTCCTGTGATATCACAATGTGTTGCACATTATGATTGTTGACAGTTTCTGTGTTTAAGGATTCGATCTGATGCAGGGGCGCTTAGTAGTGTAATTTATCCTGAGCTTGTTTTCTTGGACCTATTTCAATCTAAGGGTGAACATCCCTTGTTTATAGCTCTGAATACAGTAAGTGAGCTACTGGCAAATCAATAAAACTGTTAAATGCATAATAATGCTGGGTAATTACATACATGATGTTTTGCATAATTAACTGTCTGAGCTTTTCTTTAATATAATGGGCGCTCATGTAATGTAGAGTAGCTATAAGTCTATAAAATATACACAGTTTATATGAACCATGATTCTGCTTAAAACTCTGGCTAATCATCTACATCGGCTTTGAAGGGAGAGCTCTCTTCCACTGCCAAGTCCAAATCAATTCTTATGACATTACTTTATAACGAACATGATATTTAACTGATGATGGCTATTAGCTATTATACAGATTACATTCAAGAAGTGTAACAGTAGGGGAAAAATACCATTTAATTTAAACAAACTTCTGCCACGTAATCAATATTATTGAGGCAAATTAAGTGTTTTAACAAGTGTGTATATTTGCCCTAATGCAGCTTAATTAACTATATCCTCACAAGTGCCCAATTCCACGACACCTACGGATGTTAAAAGAGAATATCAAGAAATGCCTAGTCAGAAATTCAAATACACGACAGAAGCCCAAACAAGCACAATTCTGAGCCGTAAGAATATTTCTTACCATACACAAGTTACACTCCTGAGACCAAGAGACCCAAGGACCAGAGGGCTTCAGAATAGTGTCCCCCACTGTCAACCCACTTGGGTAGCAACTGCCCGTGGGGTAACCTGGTCACTCTTCCCAGGGTAGAGTGGAACAGCCTTGGGCAGGAGGTGGGGACCATGGCTAGAAAGGAAGGTTAGTAAGGGGGAAAAAACTACACAAGATAAATCACCAAAATGAAGCTTACGATATATGCTGAATGTAACATTTATTCGGTCTTAGAGATTTACTACACTCATGAGCAGACCTCCTCCGTAGTAAGCCTTCTAGAGAAAAGAAATAGTCTCCTACTTCTACAAATCTCCGGTCTTTCAAACAGAAATATGGATCAATAAAGTTTGCTTGTGTTCAGACAATTCCGTTTTCAAGCAGTCAAGGAGCACACTGCAGTGAAAAAACAGACACCACAGGAGAGGACTGACAGCTAAATGAAGACCTCGCAGCATCTCACTGGAGGAGAAGTAAACAGACATTCAACACATGGAAAGTCTACGCAGTGATCTTTACAAATTACAATCGAATATAGATGCTTTACACACTCTCTCCAGTGATGGAGTTCACAAATCAAATCCAGGTCAATGAAAGCTCAGGCTGACTGAGTTTCCCTTTCCCCT
The DNA here is from genome assembly GCF_902655055.1 of Lutra lutra. Classification (NCBI taxonomy): domain Eukaryota; kingdom Metazoa; phylum Chordata; class Mammalia; order Carnivora; family Mustelidae; genus Lutra; species Lutra lutra. Next base: position 54,905,419 of record NC_062292.1, read on the forward strand.
TCTCTTTGCTACACTGAAACAGGAAATGGGGATGCGATCAGAGGAGTTGATGCACGATATTGAGATCATGGTATCGATGTCACCCTTTACTCATTAAGAAAATGTTTTGCAAAAGCAATTACGATGACCAATAAACCCACTGCCTCCATGGAGACAGGCCAGTTCACTTGGAGTGGAACTCGAAGACCATACCTGAAACGGTGAATTTCAGTACTGTGAAAATTTAAACTCTAAGAAGGAATCGTTGCTGAAATAAAGGTTGCGCACATATGGACATACCTACACTAGACAGAGATTCACCATCCAGCCAGAGATAATAAACCACATCATTCCCTCTTGGACAAGTGACTAAACTATATTTATACTTTTAACTTAATAGCTTCGTCTGCAGTGGGTAATGTCTGGATGCAAAGGCCGCTGGTCTTGGGTGATCTATGAGGGCACAGGTTATGCTTATATTCAGCTGGTATCAGGTGTTGTTCAGTGGAGGCAGGAGAGCAGGGGAGGCATGCAAGAGGGGAAATCACTCATTATTAATCCTAAATCTTCCCCATCCTCCTTTTTTGAACATCTCAGTGAGCTAGCTGCTTGGAGAAGGACCGCCATTTGCGGATAAGGGAAAATAACATACATATGCATGTATACCTAATTCAAGCCACAGAAACGACAAAGTTTTTGTTTTATGGCAAAATGAGTTTTGTAGAAAGGGAGTATTCAGCAGTGAGACAGCATCCAGTGAGGTCAACGGAGGCCATCAACGGGCCTGGACTTCAGACAGGAAGGACTTGCTTGTCATGTTATTCAAAGGTCCAAAACCAAATATGCAGAGAAACATCCCTAAATCTTCTTTGCAATTCTGAAAAACTAATTTCAAAAAAAAAAAAAAAAAAAAAGTACTACACCAGAGTTCCCACAGCTTGCTTGTCTTCCTCCTTCCCCTTTCTCAGGAAACCCTGCCTCTTAGGACACCTGACAACGTACACAAGTGAGTTTCGGGTCTGGAAGCGGCGCTTTGTGACCTGAGACATCTCACTGTACCACTCTGACCTTCAGGATCGTCACTTGCTAAATGACAGGATTCGTCCCCATGCTTTCTACAGTAACTTCCGCCATTAAAAAAAAAAAAAAAATCCCATTTTACTCAAATAAAAAACCACACCGGTCTGTAACTCCGATTAGACCTGAGAGGAAGGGCTACTGCACTAATGCACGCCCCCCACAACACACACACTTTCCTTTCTTTGGGGGCGGCTGCTGTCGGATGCCACCGAGGGCCATGGCCCTAGGCGCGCGTGCGCATGCGCGTGCGTGCGGCAGGAGCAGGAATAATTAGAGAAACAACTTGCTACAAAACCGTGAACTGCGGCATCACCTTTCAACTGAGGAATCATTCCCAGTGGGCTACAAAAGGACAAATAGAGCAGTGATGATCTGGGGGGAGCTGGGGAGCTGGACTCTTGTTTTGTTTTGTTTTGTTTCCCCAGAAGTGGTTCTCTTTTTGCTCGTTGCATTTTTGGTGGGAGGCGTCGGCGGAAAGGGGCAATTCCCTGCAATCAGTGTTTAAGTGAATGTTTGTCCCAGTGTGTGACACCACGCTGTCAGCGAGCAGCAGGGCGCCGCTGAGTTGTTACTACATTTGATTTGACTGCCAGTAGGAAGCTTCATTTCTACCAACTGTTAGTTGCTCGCTCAAAGAATCTTCTCTTCATTTCTGGAGTGATCTTTTCCCCCCTCTCTTCTATTTCCTTTTCCTTGGTATGTGTGCGAAGTCCGAGCACCACGTGGATTTGTAAGAGAAAATCTGAGTTCCTGTCTCCGGAGCTTGTCAGACCCGAGGACCTGGACATAAACGGTCCAAGCAATTTGTTCAATATTTCTAGTCTCTCATTTAGAGTCTGCATTTTAATTCTGATTTCCCAGCTCATCACAAGGTCAAGGCAGACACAATACAGGCTCTGGCCACGCTGTGGTCTTTTTACTTGGTGGGGTTTATTTTAGCCAATGGAGCATATATTTTCACAACGTCCTCATTAACAAAACAAAACAAGTGTTGTCACTCCCCTTCTCATGCAATTGGGTTGAAATAATTGCTATTTTTGATGACTGCTTCTCACACTTTTCGTAATTTTTCTGATTTGGTAACTTTACTACAGCACATGAAAGCCTCTCTCCTTAAAAATAATGATTTGGGTAATTATGATTCTCAAATCGTGCCCCTGACAACAACTTCTGACAATGAAAAGCATCTTTAGAAACAAAAGCATGTGCAGGAGTAAAATGGGTAGGGGAAAAAAAAAAAAGAACTAAAATCCCTCAGAGATATGACGAAAATTCAGGCTGAATGGAAAAGTAATTAACACTAAAGAGCTAAAACTGTAATTAAGAAAATTTTCATTAAGGGGAGGCAGGTGAATCTGCAACTACGACAAGGTGCCGCGTAAAAATAAAATAGAAGCAGGTTTCGGTGAGTGGAGCAGGAAAGCCATGTCTTTAACCAGATCAAATTCTCGAAATTGGCTGTCAAGACAGGATTGTTGTGATTTATACCCGTCTATCAAGTGCATGAACGGGACAGGCAGAGAGAACAGAGGCAAGCTGCTGTCGTTTCCATTCGCAAAGAACCTTTAATTTCCACAGCACCATCTGTTACCAAATCTAATTCACATTCCCCCTTAATCTGGTTTAGTTCCATAATACTAATTCTTCCCCAACCCCTATGAACACAAACCACAAAAAAAAAAAAAAAAAAAAAAAAAAAAAAGGGCTTTGGTTCTTGGTGAGTGAGAAATTGAATATTATAGAGTTAAGGTGTTAAGGCTCCGGTGACTGAAGGGAAGCATGCTCCTCTCCATTAAAATGTATTCCTGGTAAAGGGATTTGTTTTCAGCCAATGCGGAGATAGGAAATTGTTCATATTTGGGATAAAAGAAAAAAAATGCTGATATAAAAGTAGGCCGGGGACATGAAAGCAGACGTTGTCATAAAATACAGTTGTTGTCAAGTTTAGTCACTTTCAGAACTGCCTATAAAATCACTTTGTCATGGTTTTCACATAGAGAAAGCCTGAAATTTTATTTTTGTTAAGGAAACTCGAGAGAGTGATGTATGTATATTCAGAAAGAGTAAAGCAGGGTAGAGGAAACACCTAGGAGAAATGGAAATGGAAAAAAAATCATATATAATTTAAAATAAAGAGCTGTGTATCAGTAAACACGCATTACCTCCCTCCATCCGAGATTCTATTAGTGCATACTTTTGATGCACCATCATTTCCACTCTCAGCCAATATAATAACTGGCATTCACAATAATGAGGTTGTGGAGCTATAAAATTATAAAGTGCTTTCTGCATCAGAGAAAGATTAAACTATGCTCAGTAAAGATTTAGTGTTAAATGCATTTTATTGCTTTCTAAGTCTGTGAAAATTTGCTATCTCTAAAGGCAATAGTACATAAAGATCTGCAGCCAAACATTACAAAATGAGAAAAGATATTGTTTGAATATGGGGGTGAGAAGTTTTGATTACATGTTGAATCAACTGGCTCACCACCTAATTCTTCTATGAACATTAGAAGAATTATCCTCTTGTTCTCTAAACCAGTAGGTTAGAACACAGGTGGGTTCTGTGACACCAATCCCTCAGTTTCAGTCCATCATTGGAGAGGCTGTTATTGCAATAATTATTTTCATGGTAGCCATGATTATCACCCATCAATACATTTTTTTGTACAGAAAACTTAAATATGTAAAGTCTACCACTTAAACTGGAACTATCTGAATACCCAATTAATAAGAAAATCCTAAGTCTGTCCTTTAAAGATATGTACTTCCAGGAAAGGATCTCTCATTTTACTGGTGGAATCTTCTGATTAACCATGTATACAGATATTTTCAACTATTAGCTATAAGAAAAGCCCGATTTTTAAGCAAATTGGGAGATTATATAAGAAGATCAACTGTTTGCAACACTGTAATAAACAAAAAACCTTGAGACTAGAATACACATATATACACATGAATATATATATATATATATATATATATATATATACACACACACATCACCTATACAAGCATCAATGGGGTCATAAATATAAGTGCTCTAAGATATTAAAGATGATAAAATATGAGACAACACTGTTAACGTTCTCAGTATTCATTAAGGAATATGCTCATTCTAATATCCCTAAGTTTTTTATAGCAATTTGTATTGTATGATTTTAGGGTTTCTATTTACAGCTGTAAATCAAAGAGTTTTTATTTTCTTCTCACTCATAAGAATGGCCAAAATTCCTAGGTGCTACCAAATACATGGGAGGATGTGGAACAACTGGAAATCACATACACTGCTGGTAGGACATAAAGTGATGCAACCTTTTTGGAAAAAAGTCTGGAACTTTCTTATAAAGTTAAATGACACTCCTAGATATTTACTAAGAATGAAAAAAAATATGTCCAGGTGAAGAACTGTATACCAATGTGAAATCACAGCCTTACTCATTATGGCCCTAAGCTGAAAACAAATCAAATGTCCATCACTGATGAAGAGATAAACAAATTGTAATATGTAGAAGCGACCAAATCCTAGTCAACAATAAAAGAGAAAAGAACTGTGAGAAATGCAACACAGGTAAATAACAAACACATCCTAATGTGCAAAACCAAGACAGACACAAAAGAGTACATCCTTTCAGATTCTGTTCATGTGAAGTTCTAGAACAGGCAGGTAGGGATGGAAACCACAGGGTTTGTCTGGAGCCAAGGATGGGGAAGGCCTAGAGGGGACATATGGAAACCAATGGTTGATCGCGTTTAGGGGGCTCACACTTGTCAAAACTCATCTAACTGCGCATGGGAAATATGCTTTGTTGTGTTTGTGTTTTATCTTTAAAAGTGGATCTAAAAACTTTTTTTTTTTTTAAGATTTTATTTCTTTATTTGACAGAGAGATCACAAGCAGACAGAGAGGCAGGCAGAGAGAGAGGAGGAAGCAGGCTCCCTGCTGAGCAGAGAGCCCGATGCGGGGCTCGATCCCAGGACTCCGAGATCATGACCTGAGCCGAAGGCAGCGGCTTAACCCACTGAGCCACCCAGGCGCCCCGGATCTAAAAACTTTTTAAACAACAGGTTAAACTCCATTACTTCGTATGACCGGAAGTTTCTACCGATTCCCATGTTCTACAACCAGTCTTAAAAGACCGCATCTAGAAAATTTTTCAACACCCAGTTCTATTTCTCACTTATACATAAGGGTGCAGTGGATCAGGGAAGGGAGACAGATGATGTACTGACACCTACCCAGAATTAGAATAGAACCCCGTCCAAATTCCAGGTTTCCATCTCTTAGGCTAGAGATTCCTCAAAATAAATATTAGACCCAAAGTGAGTAATATTCTACTGATCAGAATGAGAGGCACCTTTCTATATTCTGTTTTTAAAAGGTTATAAAAAATTTGGGGAGGGTGGGGGTGCCTGGCTGGCTCAGTGTGCTACTCTTCACCTTGAGGTGGTTAGTTCAAGCCCCATGCTGGGCCTAGAACTTGGTTAAAAAAAATAAAAATTAAAAAAATAAAATAAAATAAAACAATAAATAAAAGCTTATAAAATATTTGTTACTGTAAACACAAATAATTCCATGCATTCATAAGGTCATATAACTGACTTCATTTCCCCTTGTCCTCCCCCCAAACACGGCTCATTTTAAAATGGCCTTAGCAAGTATGGGATATGTGAGTGGCAATGTGGTTATAACGTTTTTGTTACGTAATTCAGGATGGGCTTTGAAAAAAAGTTTTTCTGGCTTGGTTTTGTGTTTGTGATAAGAAAGTAGATATTATGGAAGACAGAATAAAGGCAAAAATGAGACTTTAAGAAGTGGAAATAAAAGGAGAATCACCTGATTTTTTAAAATACCATTTGGATATAAGTAAACACAAAGTAAAAAAGTGTTAGCGGAGAAGGTGCAATCTATAAAAACTGAGCGGGTAAAATTATGCATTTCAAGAAAAATGAAGAATTTCGAAGGAGCTTCCAAGAAAGAAAACTTGTAGAGTAACTTAAACAAATTAAAAAATTATTTCATCCCCAATTTACCACAAAAGTAAGACTATCTGGATGACTTTCCTTAGCAGAGAAGGAAATAAATCACAAAGCACATTTCTTCCTTGTTTTACTTTCCTACCCACAGGTTACCGCATTTAGTACTAGCGGGGAGAAACAACGTGATTATACAGTTAATACCTATTTTCCCGAAAGGAGGATTCTAGAGAATTATAAACGTGTGTGTATTCCTGAAGACAAATCTGGACAAGCTTACAATCTATTCCTTCCAATGGCTACAGGTTGGCAACCAAGCCCGTCAGCCGGGGAGTCCAGACCTCACCTTCCCTGACCAGTCTTCCTCAGCCCCCAATCTAATCTCATCCCACCTTGATCCTCTGATAAATGCTGAGCTTAACAATATGTAATTCCCCACACCGACCAGCTTCCCCTTCTTTCCGGAATACCTCGCCCTGGCCCCTTGTCCCCCTGGCTGGCTAGTACCTACTCATTAGTAAAAATTCAACTGAGTTATTAACTCTCCACAAGTCTTTTCCTGACACCCCTTCCCCCTGATGTTCCCATAATACCATGAGCCTATCTCTGCAGATGCACTTCACACATTGTGTTTAATGTATGACTGACCTTGAACAACATGGATTTGAATGGAGCAGGTCCATTTACAGGCAGATTTTTAACGGTACAGTACCTTAAATGTATTCTCCCTATCTTGTGATTTTCTTAATAACATTTTCTTTTCTCTAGCTGACTTTATTGTAAGAATACAGTACATCAGACATACAACATACAAAATATATATTCATCAACTGTTCATGTTATTAGTAAGGCTTCTGGTCAACAATAGACTATTAGCAATTAAGTTTTTGGGAAGTCAAAAGTTATATGCAGATTTTCAATGGCGTGCAGTGTTGGTGCCCCTAATTCCCATGTTGTTCAAGGGTCAACTATATGTTCTTATATTTCTGTCTCTCCACTTGCAGAGAACTGTGCCTTAATTGTTCTCTATCTGTAAAACTTCACTCTGTTCCTTGGTTGTTGAATGAATGAATAAATCATGAATTCATATACACACTAAAAGTGGTATGCTTTGAATTTTGGAGCACAAGTTTCCTAAATTAAAGTGTTGTTCTTATTGTCTCAAGAATTTGCGAGATAAAACATAGAAAAGCTATTTTGATATCTCCTCAGAGTAAGGTCAGAGTAAATCTGCCAAGAAATTTGATTTAACACATAACAAACAAAAAACAAAACAAAACAAAAATCCCTGCAGGGCAAGGTAGTAAATGATTCTAATATTTTTAATTAGAAGACCTGGCCTTGAGTTCACCGACACTGTCACATGGGCTCTAACATGTTACCTACAAACGTCACTTGCTGAATCAGTTAGTGGAAAGTGTATCTTGCGGGGCGGGGTGTCAAATGAAAATTATGTGCAAAGGCAGCACTGCATTTACAAGGACATCAGTAAGTAAAAAGAAAGAGATCATTCTAGAACGAAGACAGATAGCCCAAAAGTGGGAGAGTGCAGGGTAAACTCAGGAGAAGGCTGTAGTTGTGAAGAATGCTATAGGGGATCTGGAATCAGCTGTGGGTACACAAAGGAGGTTGGAGCCAGACTGTGGAAGGTCCAAAATACTACACTATGCAGAGCAGATGTCATTTTGTAGGTGCTGGAAAGCAGCTTAAGAATTCTAAGGAGAGGGAGGGCTGGATGGCACAGTCGATTAAGCACCAGACCCTTGATTTCGGCTCCGCTCATAATGTCAGGGTCATGAAATCGAGCCTTGTGTTGGGCTCCACGCTCAGCTGGGAGACTGCTTGAGAGTCTCTCTCTCTCCCTCTGTCCACCCCCAATAAATAAATAAATCTTAAAAAAAAAAAAAGGATTCTAAGGAGCAAAGAGAAAATTTGTGTTTTTATTAAACACAGTTTTGGCTGCTGCACTAACCATGTATTCATTCATCCCTGTTACATTTTAGGCACATAACCTGATAAAACAAACAGACCAGATATCTGAACTCACAGTGTATAAAGCCCGATTAGGAAGCTATTCTATCCACGCAGATAAATGGTGACGAAAACCTGAGTGAAGATGGTGGCACAGAGAATGGGGAAAAAAATAAAGAAAAAGATAAATATTATAAGCATCATCAAAAGAGGTGTTCCCACCCCTAGTGACTTATAAATCATATATAAGAATCAATCAAGCTAAAATTCCTTTGACAAACTAGAATTTTTTTTAATAAAATGTAATATAAGAACAGATCAACACAACGTGATGAAACACTTCTTCCTCTTGACTGTGGTCGTGGTCACAGGAGTAAAACGGCCGAAATTTGAATAAGGTGCATCCATTATATCGACATCAGTCTCCTGGTTGTTACGCTGCACAATAATTATGCAAGATGTCACCACTGAAGGGATTTGGGTGAATGACATGGAGCCTTCACTCAACTGCACGTGTCTACAAAAATCTCAAAATAATTTTTTGGGGGGACACACGTGGGTGGCTCAGTCAGTTAGGCTTCTGGGTCCTCGGATCCAGCCTCTCCCTCTCCCTCTGCCCCTCCATTCATGCCCTTTCACTCTTTCTCTCTCTCTTTAATAAATAGATAAACTCTTTAAAAATAATTTTTTTTTTTTTAAGTAGACTCAACACCCAGTGTGGAGACCAGTGTGAGGCTTTAACTCATGACCCTGAGATCAAGACCTGAGCTGAGATCAAGAATAGGACACATAACCCACTGAGCTACCAAGGTGCCCCTCAAAATAATGCTTGTTAAATTAACATCTGCCTTGGAGACACGGGCTATGCACCTGCTTACATGACTTTGTGTCTTCAGCACTTTGTATCATGCCGAACTCTCATTAGCTACCTAATAAATTTGTCACTTAATAGATTTGCATTGAATGTTTAAGTAAATAAACTGCAAGGTATTATGTCAATTGAAGGCATCATTATTTTTTATTAATGTTATTATAAACCTGATCACATGGGTTTCTATGTGTGGCTCATATATGTTGATGACATTACATTAAATAACAAAACTCTGACTACAGATACTAGTTAGTCAAGGTCAAAAAAATGATGGTACAGCTGGTCCTCAATTCTGCTACTTCTCGGAGAGTGTAGTGAATTCTCAAGATAATGCTAAGAAATACTGACATGATTCCTATGCCCCAAGAACATATATGTAAATAATTTTTTTCTCATTTTCTCTTTAATGCTGGGGGAAAAAAGTCACACACTGGTTCTCAAGACAACCTTATGGAACAAATTTTATGTCTATTTTATACAGGAGGAAACAGGACAGTGATAGAACCAGAACTTGCATTTTCTATGTCTGAACTGTACTCTGAATTACAAGATGCTGCAAAACAAAGATTTCATAACAGTACTTTATAACAGCCAACTAAATATGTCAATTGTAGTCATACCTATAATTACCAATACTTGAATCTTCCTAAGATTTCCTTTCTCTCTTAAAGATTTTATTTATGTATTTAGAGAGAGAGAGAGCGCACAAGGGGGGGCCGGCAGAGAGAGAGAGGCAAGCAGACTTCCTGCCTAGCAGAGAGCCCGATGGGACTCGATCTCAGGCTCCGGAGATCATGACCCAAGCCAAAAGCAGATGCTTCACCAACCGAACCACCCAGGCACCCCAAGATTCTATTTTTCAATGCTTTAAATTTCTTAAAACATCTGTATACTCAAATAAGTGCTATGATCTATCTGCGAGGACTATTTGAAGCCACAGTAACAAAAAATGTGACCAAAATAAAGAAAAGCAGCTTAGTTCTTAAATGACCAAGATCAAAAAATAAGTGCTAAACACAGTCAAAATGACTGAGCAACTTAGGAAATACTATATTATTTATACCAGAGAAAGGAGAAAGCTAAAAATACTATATTATTTATATCCGAGAAAGGAGGAGGCTATATGATTATTATTTAATTGCTTCAATGATAGGATTACAGCCTTCTAATAAGGAGAAACTGACTTATTTCACAGCAGGGAAAACCACAGTTAGATATTAGGAAGAACTTCCTGGCCAATTAGTTGTTGTCAATTTGTAAAATTAATATATATTAATTACCTCACTATGCCTCAGCTGTCTCTTAATTAAAATGGGGGCACTAATTAGTATCTGTACTATCTACTGCACAGGAATGTTCAGACTCAAAAGAGAAAACAGATATGAAACTCTTCAAAAACTTTAAAGCATTATGCAAATCTAAACTGTTACATTTGTAGGACAAATAGCATTTTTTAATCTTTGGAATAATTAAATCTGAAAGTAAATGAGCACCTCGTCTTGAAATATAAATCCATACTCACCTGGGGTTCTCTCAAATGATTAGTCAACTTTGAGATTTGTTGTGATTTATGTTTGTCTAAACACTTTGATAATGTATTCTGACTTTTACTGATTTTCACCAACATTAGCACTACAATATCACACAACATGATTTCCTTAACTTCTTAGTACCTGAGATTAAGAGCTTGTTTTTAGCAGAGCTTTAAATCAGTTTACAAATCTTTAGTGAGTGTCTACTACATGCAAAAAATGGTACTGGCTGTGAAGCATGATGGGATCTTTTTCCAAAGGAAAATGTTTCAGAGAAGGTCAAAATTTCCATGCTAAGAATTACAGTTGTGTGGAAGTTATGCCAGAAACTAAGGAGGTTAGATCCCCTCCATCAGATTCCATGTGGATAGCAATTAATTTAACACAGGTCTGGGGGGAAGAAACGTAGTTAGGGACAACTTTTGAAATTACTTAGCTACATTCAACCATCTCAGCCACTAACCACAAGGTGAACAAGACAAGACAATGTGGATAAACCTATTCCCACTTCGGAAGGGGAGGGGGTGACTTCGCTGGCTGGAGCCAGAGTCTTCACGCAAGAAGCATGGAAAACTGGAGTTACTCCAGGGCATAGTATTAGTTACAATCGTTCTCAGCCTCAGCACCTGCCGGGCCCCACTCTGAGAGCTCAGTCCCTGCCTCCTCCGCCTGCCCCCTCCACTGGCCCCCTGTGCCAGGCTCTCCTACGACAGTCAACCTGTCCATTTTCCAGAAGGCAAACAGACAGGGCAGGAACAGTTTCTTGCTCTTACCCAAAGTCCAGGAGGGAATATTGAGGGAAAATAGAAAAAGGGAAAAATTTGTGCAGTCTCTCTCATGAAACACTTGACTAATGTTATATAGTAGCTAATTAGTTAGCTACATAAGATTTCAAGGCTCCTCCTGGAGCATAAATGTCCTCAGGCTTCCATCTGAGCCTGTTTGTTTAATGGGAAACCACGGAACTCACATTAAGTCATGGTCGGCGCATAGACATGAACCTTACAGAAAAGGAAACTAAGGTCCATGGTGAGAAATAAACTTGGGCAGGGGGTGGGGGAGATCAGAGACAGGACTGGGAAGTGGAGTAAGGAGTCTGTTTTCATCACTGCAGAAACTCCATGTGAGAGGTGGAGGGATGCCTCCCTCCCATGCCTCAGGAACCCAAGATTCTGTGGGTCAGGAAAATGGAGGCTTCCAAAATACGAATCTCTTAAGAAATGGTCACTCCTGTCCTAGCCTTCCCCCACATGTACATATTTCTTCCCACTCTCCAAAACTCAGCTGACAGATGAGCAGGCTCAGATAATAATGTTGACTGATGCTGGGAACTTTATTCATTCATCCATCTTTCTATCCACGGAACCTCGAGAAGCTGAGGGCTTCATGCTGAGGTCACAGCCGGCCATAAATAAGGTCATCCGCTTCTTTACCTGCATTGCTGTATCAAATATGCTGTCAAGCCTAAACTAGACGATCTACCAAAATATCTGTCGCAAGAAAACAAATAATTATAGTCAGATGATGGTGTGTGATTGGTTGACTATACAGAGTACAAGGGGTTGTTACCCTCGTAGTTTTATTAAATATGAAAGCAAAAGATTTATGCTATGGGTGATAAGGGCAAGAATGCTGTAAAAGTGAGAAAATATGGCAACAGTATGCTGTACATCACCAATGGGATAATTATTTATCTAAAAAGTTGGCATTCTTAGACTTCTAACATGCAGTGTATGAAATTCATATATTCAAAGGAGACATCATAATAACCTGCCTGCTGGTGGTGATGGATATGTTTTTAATCCAAATGACCACAATCTTCAGTCTGCCTGTCATGGAGGGCCAGGAAAAAATGGAATTTTCCTTTCATAACTCTTGGTGTTGAAAGAGGAAAAACCTGGAAGCATGATGAGTGGCTCATTCCGATGGACAAATGGACATGGAGCTGAGAGAATGAGTGTGAATAAAAGTCATTGTTCCCTAACTAATACCACGTTCACTTGTTACACTAAAAAATAATAATAATAATAATAATGGAGCAAGGGATGATTTCTGCCTCCTTCATGTCTGGAAAGCACAAGTTCAAATTGCAACAAAAGCTGGAAAACCTTCAACACTGAGTGAGTTCATTTACAAATTACCTCTTGCTAGAAAGAGTCGGGCAAAGGCTGGTATAATATTTGTCTATTAGCTACAACTTATTGTACAAACACAGCAAGAGGAGTTGATGCTGTGGTGCTTTATTGACTAGAAAGCCTCACCTACAGATTTCCTCCTTTGAGGTTTAAAGGAATTCCTATTTCTCATTTGCAGTCTATCAGAAAAGGTATATGACCTGTATTTTTAAATTTATATAAATCCACTCAGTCAATCAGCCTGGGCTGAAATTTAATGGATGTATCAGTCATCGTTGGTCCAGGGAGAGAGAACGAGGTACCAACATCTACCACCCGTCTCCGCTTCTCCCATTATATTCCCCCTCTTGTCCTGCCTCACCAGCTCCAATGCCTCCCTCAACTGCAAGCCAGGGCTCTTTTGAGGCCGTTGTTTTTAAAGAAAAAAATCTGAGTAAAAATAAACTGAGGGAAATACAGAAGACCCTTTGGCTATTTCAGTTTTTAGAAATCTTCATTTTCCTATGTTATGGCAATTTTATTACATATTCAGCAAATTTACAGTAACAAGATGTTCCCCTGATAAATTAATCACTTTCCAGGCATTTTATCATATAAATAAAATATCACCACTGGAGAGTAAAATCAGCTCAACCAGTTGATTTAACCCATCCTTCAGGAAATTCACCTGAGATAGATTGAGGACCACCGATCTCTCTCTCTCTCTCTCTCTCACACACACACACACACACTCTCATTCACACACCCTCTTAAAAATATGAGCTGGGCACTCATACTACTGGTAACAAGGCTTACAAGGACTTCTAACTTCAGAAGCCAGATTTCAGGGTTTAGTAGATTAGTATAAAAGAGAGGTATATCTATCTTTTTAAAGATAGAAAAGGGGCGCCTGGGTGGCTCAGTGGGTTAAGCCGCTGTCTTCGGCTCAGGTCATGATCCCAGGTCCTGGGTTCGAGCCCCACATCGGGCTTTCTGCTCAGCAGGGAGCCTGCTTCCTCCTCTCTTTCTGCCTGCCTCTCTGCTTACTTGTGATTTCTCTCTGTCAAATAAATAAATAAAATCTTAAAAAAAAAAAATAAAGATAGAAAAGATTGGAAAGAAAAAAAAAGATAGGAGAAACTAAAATCATCTGCTAAAATCTACATTTTCTCCTTCATAGTTTTATCTCTACATTTCCCTAATAATAATAATCAAGTATTTACATTTTTATAGTCCTATTCTTACCCTAACATTCGAGGCTGGGAAGAAAATTGCAAGTGGCTAGGTTTCTGTCTTTACTTTGCTTTCCCCTTTGCTAATTTCAGAAAGTGAATCCAGCAATTATAAGTAGTAGGAGACTGATAAGGAGTCACACAAGCACGAGAAATAGGTTCAATTCAAGCTTCCCTGACTAATCCTTATTATGACTCATTTCAACTTCAAAATTTGTCGGTTGAGGTAAGAAGCTAATTTGGCTTTGAGAAGTGAAATCTCAGTTTTGTACTTTCCTTCTAGTGCTACTAACAACCCTATTATTAAGAGCAAAGTAGGAGGGGCATGAAATATTTATCGAGTGCCCACTCTCACCAAGCATTTTTTGCTTGCTATTTTATTAGATCATTAAACTTAACATATTTTAAGTAACAGCATAAATTTCTCTGGCTTCCGAACCCATAGTTTGTACCATAGTATCTTCCATCTCAAAATAAAGTGCATTATTTTTAAAACCTGTACCCAACATGACCCTCAAACTATGACCCTGAGATTAATAGTTGGACATTCTGCCAGATCTTGACAGGAAATGGTAGCAGAAAGGCCCTCAGAGAGATTTCTCCTAACTGCTTCCTCCCTGTGTGTACACAGATGCTGCTCCTTCTGTTTGCACTGTCTCCTCTCTTGCCGCAGGTTCTGTCCCATCAAATACAAACCAGATCTAATATATATGTTTTAAGAAAATTTAAAAAATCTGGCACCATGCCTGAGCCAGTTATGGCACCCCAAAACAAAAGATGACCAAGGCACATGCTCACTATCTTTAGTGCTTAAGCAAATACCCTTCTATTACCAGCCTTGCTTTGGAGAAACCCCAAATAGTCACCTTACCTTTCCACTTAGAAGTCCATAAAAATACCCATGATTTATTATTACTATCCCTCTTCTTCCCCATGAATGGGGTAATGAAGTTCTTTATGGGAGGCTATTAAGGAGCAACATGGATGCTACTATTTGCTACTTATCCCATATAATTAATAACACCATAACTGTTATTAGAGTGCAGTATTTAAAGCAGCTAGCCTTCCATAAATATAGCTGATTTGACTAAACTGTCAATGGCAAATTTCAAGAAGAACCACTCAAAGGAGATTTACATTTGAAATATATGTTATACAAAGGCTTTTATTAACAATTTATTTTATTTATTTTTTGGTTTTAAGGAAATCATTAAACTTACCAACTGACTAATAATTACAAAGTCAACACTCTTAAAAAGCAAGTAGTAACACTAATTAATTTCCTTCCGGGTATTTCCTTGACAGCTTATGAAATTTCTCTCTTAAAATTCTTTGCAAATATTTGGGCACAAAGCGTTCTCGAAAAGCTGATATTCATTCAAATCTTTAAGTAACACCTTCAATGAAAATACTGGTGGAATAAAAGTAAAATTAACATCCATATTATGGATCGTCTGATCTTATGAGAGAGGATGAAAGAAGACTGTAAAATGCTGAAAAGTGATATTACAGCAAGTACAACATGTCAATACGGTGTTCGTGTACTAAGTTTCTACTGCAATTTATGGAAATAATCATAGTTTAAGCTCCTCCTTCATGACGAATATACTTTTCATCATGATCACAGGGTAAAGTAAGTTTTTATGGGTTCCAGGCAAAGCTAACACAAGTACATGCTCTGACAAAATTATATATATGTGAATTATTCAAAGATAATATAAAGCTAGTCTGTCCAGATTAGATCAGAGAGACCTCCTAACACCCAAGTCGGGATACAAAAAGAGATGACACAATGGTGAGGAGGACTCTTGCCTGCACATCTTAAATGAAAACAAAATTTTAAAAACGAGTAATACAAGTCGTGGTGAATAAGAGTAATAAAAGCAATATGTAAAAAGTTTGTGCTCTTTTCTTAAGATTTTATGTATTTATTTGAGAGACAGAGAGAGAGAGAGACAGAGCACAAGCAGGGGGAAGGAGAGGGATAAGCAGACTCTCTCAAGGACCCTGAGACTATGACGTAAGCTGAAATCAAGAGCTGGATACTTAACCGACTGAGCCACCCAAAAGGTGTCCCAAAAGTTTGTGTTCTTGTTCAGATATATTTAATTTTTTCTAAAACATTTCATTACTTTGTACACCTACGGAGCTTCAGAACATCTGAAAATGTCTCCTGCAGTTGCCAATTAAACACGGAGTCAATTCCCGTCCCTGTAGTTAGCCGCTACCACTAACACATACATGTTACTTCTAATTAATTCACCTTTCTGTTGACTTCGTCCCCTGCCTGGCAAGAGGAGGCATTCCATCAGCAGCAAACAGTATCCAAGTGACTCTAGGAGGAATGGACTGTTTCTCAGGAAGAGGTCATTTAAGAAGAGTAAGTAAAGGTCCTTGTTAGTAACGATGGAAAAGTAGACTGTTTTGCGGGTGGGGGTGTAGTATTTTTATCAGGGCATGTTCTCAAAAGCTGGGGGTGGGGGTCATGTGGCTCAGTGGGGGAGAGGGCAAGCTGGGGGATCCAAGGAGCAAATGTCAGGCCAAAGACGAAAGAGCGCAGGAGGGGATGAACTAGCTCTTGCCTAATGGTCCTGAATTTTATCGAATGCCCTGAAATTTTACGGAGCTACTTGGCTGAAGACAGATACCTCATTTTCTTTGGCACCAGAAAATGGTTTCAAATGCAGATAAAAAGGAGTCATCTCAAATACTTTTTGGAAAGAGACTGGTTATAAATAAATTTCCTTGAATAAAAAGTACTTTATTTGAACAAAGATGAAGTGGGTTACTGGTTCTATTTTGAATTAGCAGGATGATTCATTTTCATGCATATTTTGCTCCAGATAGATGTTGCTTATTTAAGTGCCGGCTAGAGCTTTATTGGCTCAAAAAAGCAGATCCATTAACTTTCCTGTGCAACTGAATGGAGTCAAATGGGATGGCGTGAACAAACCCCAAAGCCTCTAGTCTATTCTGGGGCACAAGACGTCACATCGCGTTCTGTACATACAGAACCAGGGGAGAAAATATTCACAAAAACATTCTTTTTTTCAATCCTCTCTCAAGCCCTTTTTGGCTTGCAGTTAAAAAACTAACAGGCTATAAATAACATATAATCTTATCCATACATCTGTATTAACCTATAAAGGAAAATACGAGAACAGTGGATAAAGAATCCTAAATTAATTTAAGTGAAGCCCCCATTCCCACCCTGAATTTCTATTATCCTCTCAATGAGTCTCAGAAAAGAAAACAGGAAGGAACAGTCTGTTTCAAGTCTGGAGACCACCAGTTCCATTCATAGTTCTAAACCTTCATTTACAATACAGAATTTTTTTTTTCATTTTAATTGCAGTATAATTAACATATGGTATTATATTACTTTCAGGTGTACAATACAGTGATTCCACAATTCTATACATTGCTGGGTATTCATGACAACAAGCATGCTTTTTTTTTTTTTTTTTTAAGTAATCTCTATGCCCAACTTGGGGCTTGAACTCCCGACCCTGAGACCAAGAGTAGCACGTTCTAACTGACTCAGCCAACCAGGCACTCCTACAATTTAGAATATTCTTTATACAACCTAGATCTTCCTATACTTCAGTGACAAGTTTAGCCTTATAAGCCCATCTTGCTAGATACATATGATAGTTTCTTTATTTCAATAATGTATTTCAGTATAAATGACTTACTTGACTGCAGGTTACAATTTAAGTAGTTCCTTTTGCATTAATCAGGTAATTTCCCACCATGTGGTTTATACAGACCCCAAAATACAAAGTCATACACAGGTTTCTGGGACTGAAGTCTTTCATTTTATATTTAGTATTTATTTACGTGAATGCTGAATTTGGTTAGAGTGTTTTATACATAATAGCTAACATAATTTTGACTGGCCACATATACAAATAAAAATTAACACAGAAATTTATCCTCTTTTTTTTTTTCTAGCAGAAAAAAAAAAAGAGGACACAATATATATAAATCACAGTTCACTAAAAGTCAAACGTGTTGCCCCCCACCCCCAACACACACACACACACAAATCATCTGTTTCAGAAAGGACACACAGTTGTTTTATTTCTGTTAAATCAATGCCTAAAAATATGACATTTCATCAGTTTCACTTATGCTGAACGTCCCCAAAGGTTCCCTACCTGAAGCTGGCCATATTTTAAGTGCAAAGCAGGCTGAGTGCTATCTAAATCTAGATAAAACTCATTGGTTTGTAATCTGCACAATGATCTATACATCTAAATCTATATGCAAATCAAATGCTTTCGTGCATTGGAGCATTCCAAAGCACCCAGGGCTAAGGGAGCACGAGGTGCTTTCAGACCCTTCCCCTGTTACCCTTCTCCTTTCCCTCTATTTATTTATACTAGCTACTTAAATAATTCACACTGCCTGCTTTTCAGCCCGAATGTTCCTCAGAAGAGGCCTACGATGAGCTACTGCAGTCACCAGATGGACTCAGAAAAGCAGCAGGTGGGGCAGATGGCAAGGCGCCCTGTCTGATGCTGGTTGCTTCGGCATGGACTGCGTTTTCCTTCCAGGTACATTATCATCATCCTAACACTGAGTGGTGTATAGTTTGGGGGTGGGGTGGAAGTGGGGCGCTGGCAAATCCTTTACATGCAATATTAGAGGAATCATAAATTACCAGCTGCCCTCTTCCTCCCCGCTCCCCACCCCCCTGCAACCCCCTATGTTTTATGCTGTTGCTTTGTTAGTGGGTTTTCCTTCTTTCTTTTCTTTTCTTTTTTTTAAGACTTTGGTGAAGGTTCCACAATGCATTTTGGCACTAAGGATAAAGAAGGATGTATCCATTGCAAAATTTTACCTCAGCTTAATAAAAAAGGAAGACAGGAGGATTAGAGGGAGTGACACCGGAAGAGTCAAGACTATTGGTGGGGGGGGTTGTATTTTCACAAATATTTTGCAAAAACCACAAATGAAGCGAAAACATAGGTGAGTTGATGACTCAGTCTGCTTCAGCAGTGTCTCACATAAAGGTAAGCAGCCCTTTGCATGTATCTATCGAGTGGAGGAGCTAAAAACCACAATCTGAAAGCTTTTGGACATAAGAGAAAATATGAGCTATACCCAAATTAGGGCAACTCTTTGTCTTATATTTCTGGTGTCACTTCCGAAAGTGTGGCATTTCCCCTCCAAAGTCAGTAATTCTATAGTACTGAAACACACACAAAAAATTGTGTTGCCTATCCCTTGCTGTTGGAAGCTTACAACATTATAACGCCAAGCTATCATGAGACAGTCACTCAGTAACATCTAGTATAAATTTTAATTGAGCATAAACACTTGACAAAAATTCTCCGGAGATATTTCTGGCATATTCTGATTGGCAATGGTATCATGATACCATGATTTTAATCCTTCTATAAACTTAACTGATGCTAGTATAAATCTTATTACCTAACTTCACTAATCATCTAATTATAAACACCTAAAAATGTGAAAGACAATAATTTTAATGACCTGAAGCAAACCAATCTGTATCTTCAAAAAATAAATAAATAAAACACTTTAATAAAACTGCATTCCCACTGAAGAAATGCTGCAAAGACACAGGCAAACTGAAATCCCAGGCTTCTGGGAACCCTGTGGGGTAGTTTTGCAGGAATTCCGGACAGACAGTAACTGTGAAATTATCTCAAGATTAAGGGCAAGGTTTTCTTACAAAAACTACCTTTCAATAGTCATTTAGTTTGATTAGAATGAGTTCATGAAGTCAAACCTTTCCCTTAAAGTCCAATCACATAAACCTTCCAGAGTTCAAATAAATCCCCCTTGCTTTCCCTATGATCTATAAAGCATTTTTTACATGATCTTTTAAAGAATTTTTTCCCCTCTCATTTCCAGTCTGAAAAACAAACCATATACAAGTAATTGAGAGCATTTTAAGATGTAAGGCAACTTTGGTGATCAAATCTTCAAAGCCTTCACGAGGAAGCAGTGTCAAAATGCTTCAGATTTGACTGCTTCAAGACCCCAATCACTTTTGAAATACTCAGGATCTGAATCTACAGTTCCTAATTGTGTTCATGGTGCTAACTCTGTATCAGTCCTAAAAAGCCAAAAACAGAAAATCGGGCTGGAAGCTTCAGTGTGCTTAAGTTTTAAAACTCCTGGTACCTAAAATCCTGCAATCAATGTTCTAAAGACTGACCCAAGTTTAAACGGGAGACGTGGGTATAAAAAAACACATTTTTAAGTGGTTTTTATGCACCCAAGATCATTTTATAATTTTTATCATTCACTTCAGGCTCTTAGTGCCCAGGACAGTGCTTGTATAGAAATATTTGTGAATGAATGATCAAGAAAATGTAGTTTAATGCACTAAATGGATTACTTTAATGATTTTAAAAATTGCAAAACAATGCATGTAATCTTTTTCGATGCAACATGAAAAGTTACTATATCCAATCAATCGGACACCAGAGAGTTGGTTATGAAAATACACTTCCAAAATCAATGTTAAACTGGTATCTTTTAAACTTGACTTCATTAACTATCATTAAACTGTTGGCCCACAACCTAATTAATGTATACCACAGAGGGTATTTAATAATACTAAACAGAAGGGGATGGACATTTCTTAGAAAAAAACTCATTATAAGGCAAATGGCCATAAGTTAACATTTAAAGACAGTAACTGTGGAAATAAAATGTGATTTTAGATTTACATATTTCATAATGATTGGGATATTCTCAGTGTATTCGATGTGTGTTAAGCCTGTCACAATTAAACGAGCAGACAATATTCCTTCTAAAATAAAAAGCAGCAAAGTCTCACCTAAAAATACCTGCTATTTTAAAAACGAAAAACAGTAAGGATAAGCAAAGAGTGAAGGAATGCATAGGTAATTTTAATTTAAGGCCTGGATATAAAAGATCATAAAGGTAATGTATGTTACCTGTTACTCGATGTTACTCGAAGTAAATGATAATTGTGATTTTTAACATTTCAAAATTATCCTTCAGTAAAGTGTATGTGATAGTCTCGAACAGATCCAGCTTACATAAATATGTATAGTTGAACGTATTTTTGCAGTGTTAGAAATCAGAGTAATGACATTTCATATGCACACAAAAAACCCCTACATTTGTTTTACACGTGTTGAAAGAATAGTTAAGGCATGTGTCTGTATATGCGCGTGTGCGTTTATGTATCTCTCTATATAATACAATTTCTCTAACGGGTTGAATTATTTCCCAATTTCAAACCCCCTCCTGGATATGGCCAACTCCTACAGCTCCACAAAACAAGTTAGTCATAAAATATAGATATCCAAATTTAAAAAAATTTTTAAATTTTATCCAAATATATAGTATATGTTATAATTGGCATAATTTAAAAAGAGAAATAGATTTTTAAGTGCCACTTTCCTCTTTCCTAAACAAAATATTGATAAAGTGACTCAAGTGCCATAAGTTTGATGCAGTGCCCAATTTGTTAAACACATGCAGTCTTCCCAAATTAACTATGATTTTTTTTTTTTTTTTTTTTTTGCATGTGCCGGCTGGCTTTCTTCTTCTTCATACGTAGGCATCACTAACTGAAAAACAGAATTGGGGGAGAGAGGGTACAATCTCTAAAGAAATTACTTCTTTTACTTCTTTGTGGTTCACCTCCCTAGGTGAAAAAGATAAATTAAGACACATCATTACACACACACACAAATGGTAGGATAAACCAATCGCTAAAATCTTTGAGAGGTTGGAAACAGAGCACACTGAGTAACCATCACCTTTAATTAGTAAGGAAGGACAGTACCTCTGGATACTAACTGTAATCCTCGTGCAAGATTAACCAGATCGCCCTGGTTCTGTTTTGTGTTTCCCCTCTGAACGTCTAAGAAGCATTTTCTACCTAAGTTTTGAGTTTACAGATTAAAAAAGCAAGAGAGAGAGAGAGAGAGAACAGGATTCCTTGCAGGCCTTCTCCCCACCTAAACAGAGCCATTTGCATAGATCATTGAACACTGTTTAGTAAACACGGAGTATAGGGACCACAGTGGCTTCTATCTTCCTGGCCTGCCGTCCTTTTAAAAGCAAGGCAGGGATTCTGTTTTTAGTACACACTCTGGTTCAGTGTTAATCCTGTTTTATGTTGTTCACACCTGCTGCTGACTAGCAGCCTGCTGATGGGCCGGGGCTGGGCTCACGCTGCTGGGAGAAATCCCACTCCCGGAGGAGGAGCTGGAGGAACCGGACAAAAGCTTACAGTACAGAGCTGCAAACAAAGCCTGACCAGGGTCCAGCAGACGGGACAAGCTGACCCCGGCAAATCTTCCCTCCCATTTGGCAAATAAGGCTCCCGTGTCCCCCAAGTTTGCCACCCAACAATAACGGCCACCGATTGCTCTTTTCTGAAGGAAACTGAACCCCATGGCCTTAGTTCTATTCCTCAGCTGTGTATGTCTTTGGGTAAAATTAATGCCCATGCAGTAAAAACGAAAATGTCCTAGTCAGGGGTCCACGTGAGCCACACTTTGTGTCCTTACCGAAAGAATCTATCCCTGAAACCAACCTAAATATGAATTTAAAATGCCCTATGGCTAACCTCTTTTACCCTCAAATTTTACATCCAAAATGAATAGAGATAGAAAATCGTACGTTCTGCCATCAGTGGCCACTGTGTGACCAGGACAGTGACTTGGATGCTAAGACAGCTCTCCCCCAGCCTCCCACCCTGCACTGCATGTGTCTAATAGCAAACATCAAAAGGAATGGCTTCTTTTTTGATCTTAGTACCAGCGATAAATCAAATTCAGTGCCACAGACAGGGGGGAAATTCGCTACTGAGGGAAAACCCCGAGACTGACGGTGGGACCAGTTGGAGGCATTCGCTCAATCACGTTTCCAGTGAACGACGCCCACCCTCCTTTGCTCTTAAACAAGATGTGAGTTGCCGTGCGCTTACCCAGAGCAAGGAAAACTGACCCAGTCCTGATATGACCCTAAGGCAGGAGGTGCTTTGGGCTGACATTGCCAGCAATGGCCCCGGAGCCCCTCTCTCCTACTACAGACCCTGAGCCCAGGTCCCTTCTCTCTGGGAGCCAGACTCTGCCCACAGGTGGGCACAGAAAGCCCCTTTGGGCCAGCACAGCACAGCTCCAGGAGGAGCTGCACGTCCGGGGAGGGGGTGTCAGATGGGAACTCGGGGATCGCTTTCTCACATGTCCCGGAGCACCTTTTCTACTTGCAACAGCCCATAAAGCATCATGGGCTCCACGGCCAAGTTGGGGAGTCCTGGGTCTGCCTAACCCTCAGTGGTGCACAGATTTAATGGAGCAGAGTTTTCATACTTCTCTGCGGGGGAAGCGCGCAAAGTGCTAACTCGCATTTTAAGGTTCTGTTAATGAACGAAAGCGAGGATGAGATGTTCGAGGTGTCGGCGTCTTTTCCCTGGTTTGTTTCTTATCTACCCTTAGCAATGTCCTCTTTTTTGGAGGGTCAGCGCTCGAGCTACTTACTCCCTTGTCTGTACCACACTCTTCCTCAGTTGAGGGAAAACGCACAGGGATTCTCAGAAGCAGCTTAGCTACCACAGGTGAGAAGCCAGGTAAATGCATACTTTTTCAGCATGTATAATACTGCATACTTGGGACTACTCCCAAGTCTTAAAGAAAACAAAAACTGTTCTTAAAAATGATCCTATAATATACTTGCCTTAACTGTAGACAGAATTCATGTGTCCCCCATAACCTGACACAGCCCATCATAAAATCAAATAAAACAATAACAGTTGTCGCTTTCAATCTGCTTACGTAATATGAGAAGTATAGGAATAAATTCAATTATTATGTTGAATCACAGGAAAATGCTGAGAGACGACCGCTTCTTGACCTACAAAAATGGCAATTTCATGTGGTTTCATGAAAACATAATTAGAATCCTATTACCTCACTTTCACACAAAAAAGGCTGAAGTTTTGTCAGGGAACTTCATGATCCCGTATTTGACTTCCCTCCTGATTCTCCCTCAGAATGCCACCTCTAATTTCATCTGGTTTTGTTTCATTATTATCAAAATGGGACAATTTACCTAAGTATATTTCAAAACTTGAACCTGGGACGATGTGGGGGATGTGGGGTACTCAGGTCCTAGCAGTCAAGATGTCACTGGAAATCAAGTTTTGCACATTCGATGGTTCACATTTCCAGTGGAGCGTTTACTACAGGACTCACTTTTCCGAGAGGCAATCCCAGATAATAGAAGAGCCCACGCTTCCTTCCAAGCGCCAAGACGGCACCACGAGGGAGTATGATGGAAAAAATCTCATCCTTGATCCTTCACTTAAGGACTGGAACCATGGATGAGTTTCTTTCCCCCGGGTGACTTTTGAGGTTGCTCAGGACAGAAAGAACCCCGTGGACGAGCAGCAGTCGCAGCTCCGAGATCAAATGATACTGAGTGTTCCGCGTGGAGTGCCGGCGACAGGAGGGAAGCCCTCGGATAAGAAGGAAAAGCAGCAGCCGCGACAGCCGCTGTGCGCATGATCAAGGGGTTCAAGGGGTTCGACGTGCAGTTGCCTTGCAGCGGGGCTCCGGAGAACGCCCACTTCTGAGCAAAGTTAAGACCACCTTATTTTGATTATAGTGCTTTCCTCGGGCAGGAATTTTATTTCGGCCCGAATCTTAAACCATTACATTTCCAGTGATGCATTTTTATGTTTACAATTGACATCTTCATAAAAGAATGAAACCTTTGAGCAACAGCTCCAAAGCATGAAGGTTGCCTGCAGTAAGTACTTAAATTATTTTACACCTAAATGGAGCTCAGTTGTTTTTAGTTAAAATTTAATAAACCTTAAACTGATGACCTTTCTTCCACAGAAAGGCCCAGAGTTGCAAAAACGAACTTTCCAGTGAAATATATTTTAAGGAACTAGTGCTGAACAAAGGGCTATTTAAAGCTGAACGCTTTGTCAATTTATCAGCCAGTGAACATTCTGTTCCCGAATCTCCCGCTGCTGCTGAATGTATAGAACGCTGGTGCCTTGCTTAATCGAATACTATTGATTCGAGTGTGTCACAGTGATCTCATTGAGAGTAATCAATAGTAATCCAAATCAATCAATCTGCTCTTGCACTAATCATTTATCAAATCTGAATACACCAAATTATTTGTAGGCGTCAAATTACAAAGAAGAGAAGATGGTTGAGCTGGGAAAGTTAATGGTTTATATTAAGAGCAAAACCAATATCTCTCTCTTTGTCAGGGGAGGTGCTTTAAAATAGGCTGTGGCTTGGACAAATACATTTATCTGCTCATTAAAGCATCCTAAATTTATAATTAATCTCATTCCATTCCGGGGGGGAGGAGGGGGGCAAAAACAAGATTTCTTTTCTTATATAGGACTTTGCTGGTTCAGCACAAGTGACATCAATGTCCACATGCCCTAACTTACTTAACAACAGCACACAAGCATTTTTACAAGTCTGATAAGCTAAGTTTCAAATGCCTGTCACCCCTCTGCTGGAAAACAAGGGGACTCGATTGACACAGGACATAACTGCATCTTCTAACATCAGAAATGATGTTTAATAGAACAGGAGTGGGAAAAGGCATACTTAATTTCTCCAGAGAATGTACAGCCTAGATGCACCTGCTTATCAAAGAAGCTGCTGGTGATGCTGAAGGTTCCTTTATCAACATATTCACCTGTAATTTAGTCAAGGTAATAAATCCTGCTATTCATTACGGCACACTCAAAAGCAGCCCTACTATTTAACTTGAATGAAAAAAGGCACAGAGTGTCTAAAACATTTACTTTTGCTAATGTAAAAGTGTTGGCATTTTACTTCGTTCCGATAAGCTGGTGCCAGTAGCAGAGTGATTATTCTTTTCTTATTCAAAGCCTATCAGCATTTCGAAAAGCTCTCTCAATCTTATCAGGTGTATGAACAGCACAGTTACTGAAAACAGTTTGTACTGCTCCTCTCTCTTTCTGCCAAGCTATCTGATAAACCCCCAACTAACTAACTGTATTTACACACAATCACACAGAAGTTGTATCCTCTACGCCCTGTAGCCAGACTCCAGGCTGCCAAGGATTTTTGCGCTGGGACATTAACTTAACAAAAATGTCAGCAGTGAGTACCCCAAACTGACAACAATCAAGAAAACACCATAAAAGCGCTCAACTAGAATGGACAACAAACAGAAACAAAGGAAAACAAATATGAAAACTTGAAGGCAAGCCCTTTGGAATTCGAGAGGGGGTTAGAATATACTGTGTGCGCAAATACGGATCAATCTCACGTACTTACCTTTAATCAAAGTAAATGATCCCTTGGCAAAACAGATGAATAGAAACAGACATTTTCAAAGAAAATATCGCTGCCATGGAGGGGGTTGAGGGAAGTTTCTTAGAGCGGAGCAGGGATTTCCCCCACCTTTCAGATTATCTCAGTGTGGATGAAGAGAGGTTCATTACATTAGCAAAGTAAGACAATAGACAGTGTCACCGAACTTACCCCATAAACTGAAGACAAGATAGAAAGCAAGGCTGTCACATATGGTGACCACATTCTCAGGACAGATTTTCCAATCATTACAACCCTCATAAATGCTCTAGACATTAAAGTTTTGTTCACTATAAGGAAATAAAAAAAAAATAAAAAAAATACAATTTGAGTGTATAACCTCTTCGTATTTTTCTCATTCTCCAGACTAAGCAACTGAACAAATCATCACCCAGGCCAACCTGAGCAGGTGATCTGCTCTCCATTTCCATCTATTAAAAAATGCTTAGACCAGTTCATGGTTCAAATGAATTGAGAGACACACCTAATCATTTATGGGAAGTTCTTGGGAGCATGAAAGATAACAGTGACATTTATAGAACATAAGAGAAATCTAAAATGTACTTGAACAACTGAATAATAATTTCTGACCCTGGGAAACAATCCCTGCTCGGGCTCCTGTGCATAAATTAGCCATTTGTTCCTCACCTCCTTGTGCTGAATGGCTAGGAGAGGACAGAAAAAGGCGGCCACAAGCTCCCACCTGAGCCCAACTCCTGACTCTGTCTAGACTCCAAGACCAGAACGAGCCTCTCCTTAGATGTGTAGAGCAGTAAGAGGAATAAGCCAAGTGTGGAGTTCAGTATAATTCAGCTGATGGTTGCTTTTCCAGCTGTGACACTATGATCCCATGATCGACGAGGCAAGTCTCATGTAAGTCTATGGATAAAGGGATGCTTCTGTCACTTACTGGACCCAGCACCAACTGTATACAGTTGCTTCCTCATAGAAAAAAAAAGACGCGAGTCTCATCAACCATATGCACCTTTCCCTTTCCTGGGTCATGAACAATGGGTTGCAAACATAATATTCCTCCTTAAAATATCTGATCTGTTTTAATAGATTGGTGATGCTGAAGAAAGCATTGTCAGAGGATTCCTTCATTTATGGGAAAATGAACCTAATTCAACACAGCCAGCTTACATTTTTGGGGAAGTTCAAGTTCTATGATAATTTGGAATTACGGAGGGCAAAGGGCAATTGATTAAAGAACCTCATATCCGAATACTTGTCTCTAAACAAGTACCTTGGTCTCTATAATTTTTCATATTACTTGCTACTTTTGCTAACTATGGATATAATTTTAGACACTTTTCAAAGTAAAATAAATTCTTACAACTATAAAATGTAAATATAATAACTGCCTTGAAAAGAACACCTTTTAAAACATTTCAGTTCACATTGTAAGCATTAAAAGTGAGCATTTATTTAACGTGCCTTTTGTTTAAATACTCAAAAGCCATTATAAATAAGCAAAATCTTCCTAGGATCGATGAAAAATTCAATTTTTCTTGTGCGAGGGAACCATCCTGACCATGCAAGGGAAAAAAGTTAATATGCATCTGCCTATTTTCTGTGCACAAGTTCTTTTTCAAATTTCATTTTTCTTTTTGCATTCTGAATAAGCCATACGAAAAGAACGCCCAAGACTTTTATCTTCCTCAGAAAATGTATGCAAAATGCAACAAAAAGAGATGTCCCTTGTTAAAGACGGATTGCCCAATGCTCCTTCCGATTCTCCACTTCTTAAAGTCTTTATTTACTTCACACTCAGGAGCAACGGAGGCTCACCACTTCAGAGACTTTTAAAGCAATAAATCCCTTTGTTACTTCCAAGAGAGTAGAAAGATTTGACCATGTTTAAGTTATCCTCCCCCACCCTTGTGTTTTTTTTGTTTTGTTTTTGTTTTTTTTTTCTGGTACAAAACTCATTATTGTCTATGCTGTCTGTATTCCACAGAGTTTTAAAGAGAAGTAGGCGAGCAGGCTGGTTTTCATTACACTTCTCCTAGCCATCAATCTCTGATATGATAGGAGAATTTATCGGTAGCTTCCCTTTTATTTAGTACCATCTTAACCAATTGTTTGTGGAGAAGGTGTATGATGAAGCGAAGTTAAATTGACACATCTGTGATATGCCTGACAGCCTTCAGTATGCCTAGTATTAATTTGTTTTCTTTGGCTAGGTAAGTACTGCCAAGGCATATTACACATAATGTGTACTTCCAATCAAAATGATGAAAAGTATATATGCAATTCTGTGTCACTCTCAGCAGTATGAGAAAGCACAGAAGAACGTATAGGACAAAGACTGCCTTTTATAATTAAAATATAAATTTACTTTGAAGTTCATTTTTTTTTTTTTTTAAACAACGTAATCTAATCTTAGGTAGGCTCTCCATGAGTTTCACACTTGAAGCAGTAAAGAGATTTTAAGTGCCAAAGCTACAGCCATAGGTTGCATTTCTGACGGCCAGGGTTGGGTGTTGCCTATCTCTATTCAAAGGCACACACAGGTCCATGCCAGTATACTGAAGTGCACTCCGATGGACCAGTGAGAAGTCATTTTATTTAAAACTGCACCTTTTCTTTGAATGCTTTGCCTTAGTGAGTTCTCTTCCAAATATACATTTGTTGCCATAAACTAAGATGGCATGGCATCTGAAGAAATCAAAACATAAAAAGCAAGTTTCCTCCAAACATTTAAAAAATTTTTTTCAATAAAAAGGGGACTGATACATGCATGGGCACACGTGTGCCTACGAACACATACACGCACGCACACCACCACTACCGCAAAATCTAAATCCTCTGAATTTGATGGTTTTGTATAACTGACTAGAAAATACATTTGGAAAATAATGAGAAATAGTGTCCAAATCAGAGAAAAAGAACACCTGGCACTTCTGTCAAGAAAAAAAGTAGAGAGGAAAGATGTGTTTGCTGAAAAACTCTGAATGGAAATTATTTTTAGTAGCTGAGGTTTCCTAGATCTTAGAATATAGAAGTCTGAAATGAACTTGAGACAAGAATGAGATGCCAGGTAAATCATTCAAAGGCAAAGGCTGTCACTTATCACCCTCAGATAATAAAGAAGCTAGCTCTGATGTGATGCACTGGCAAAAAGAAACAGTAGGATTTAAAAGAAGAGAGAGAGAAACATCAAATTTGTTTAAGTGCTATACATACAAGTAAAGATAGGAAATGAATCCAGGAATTTTAAACCAGAATATAAATAAGAACAAGAAGGACAACACAAAGAGCAGCTGGCTGAGGTTCTTTCTCAACACTCATTCAGATTTACTAAGCAAGTCACAGATCTCTAAACTACCCCTTCGAGTAAAATTCAAAAATTCTGAAATCCGTGATGTACTTTAGAGAAACAGAACACTTACTAGCCTTCTATATTTGCTTTCAGGGAAAAAAAAAAAAAAAAGGAAAAAAAATGAGGAAATGACATATTTATGTAATACAGATAAATAAAATTCCTATTTATGCATTTCTCTGAGAGTGATCATGTTTACATTCAGATATATTTGTCAGGCCCTTGAATTAAAAAAAAAAAAAAAAAAAAAAGAATGTAGCCAAGAGCTGATTCAAAACTATTTCTTGGACAGGGCCCAAACCAATTAAATTATGCATTTAATATTAGTAGCTTATTTCCTATTTTACAAATCATTTATGATTACCAGCTTTTAAACTTAGGAAGGATAGCAGTTAAAAATTCATAAAATCAGAAACAAATCGAGTATTAGGTTACCTGTTAACCTGTCTTTCTGTATAGTTTAAACCCATTCAGTTTAAAATCAACCTGGCAAATACCCGAAACACGACTTCCAGGTTAAATCATGCCTGGCAAATTGAACTGGCCAACTAATCGATCTGAAAAATACCTGCGATTCACTTTATTATATAATGTAATGAGCACTGTTAGCAGCCTACCTCTTCCATAGAGGTACATAGTTCACGTGCATCTATACACGCAAACAACACGTGTGTGTATCTACGGACTGCTCTGGATTTTAAAGTACGATGTGTGTACTGACGTATGTGTAATAGTCCAAACCGTGCTTATCCATATACACATGGCGGTGAAAATAATCAACAGCAAAGCATACGAAATGCAGTGAGGAGAATGAGAAGCGGCAGAGACGCCTGGTGTCATCCCTGCACTATCAAATGTACACATAAGTATGATTGGAGAAAGAGAACCTAAATATTTCACTGTCAGAGAACGTCGCAAACTGCAATTCATTTCTATCTCATGTGCTTTAGGACAATGACAATTTAATACAAGGCCAGTGGATGTAAAAGAGATAAAAACTGAACAAACTGGGCCAGTGTAATCAAAGATTTTCTCCAGAGAGCTGGCGAGGGCCGGAGCTCATATGCACTTAGAACAGATCAACGTTGTATTGTTTCTCTCTTCCATGAATTTGCTATGAAGCAAAATTCCAAGCCAAGCTTAGCTACTGCAATGACTTTAAAGTTCTATTGAAATACCTCCGATGCTCTTCTCTATTTCCAAATGCTTCAGAGGTGGCTCTAAAAAGTTTTTTTGATATTAACTGGTTTCACAGAAATCATTGCCATTAATTGCCACTTGTCTGACCAAGTATCAACCACGGGCACAGATCTGAATTTGTTTTATGAAATCCTATAAGCCAAACCTTCCGTGCTGCACAGCACTTTGAAAGTAAAACAAAGAAATTTTTTTTTAGTCACTAGGCTAAAACAAATGTTGAGGAATTTTTCACAAGTGATACGGACTTGAGACTAGGCATTATGCCTACCTCCCAAAAGAAAGGTCTCTTCTTTGTCTGTAGATCTTCCAGGAGTAGGTATTGTGAAAGTATTGTTAAATAGACTCGTAGAGAAGTTACCTGCCCTCTTTGATGAATAGCACCATGTATCGAAAATTAATTGCAAAAGTATGGCCCAGCTAATGAGATGGTCCTTATCTTTTCTCAGCACAGGAAGCACAAGTATTTTTCTGCTGGCTCGATATTTTATAAAAAATGCCTAAAGTGTTATTAACTAAGTAAAAATCTGATTCAAAGACCTCAAAGACCCAAATTATCATAAATTCTAAAACCTGGAAAACCTGGAGTTAAACCTGATTTCCTATATAATTTCCTTTTTTAAACCTTATTTCTTTTCTTTTTGACTTTGAAAAGAAAACCAAAGGGGGAAAAAAAAATCTTTTCTCCAGCTTCTATGAGCATTTTTAAAAACAGAATTACAATACCCTTTTTAATAAGATGGTCAATATATATTACAGGTCAGATTAAATCAAAGAAACATATCAAAGGCCATCAATTTAGAATAAAAAAAAGAAAGAAGAACAATGATACCTTATTGGGGGGAAAACACTGGAAAAATGATCATTCATGCAAGAGAATTAATGGATATCCACAAGGGCTTTGCTAATAACATGGGTTAATTACCGCTGCAACACACAAGGCTCAGTAAATAAAGCAGCAGTGCCATAAACACATTAAGATGAGAAACCATCACTATAAGAACCAGCCAACACCATCACCCTTGCCTCTGCCCAGGAAAGGGAAAGCTGTTTTCCGGCCCTTTCTGTCACAGGAGGATTTCTAAACTTAACCACCAAATGTTTATAAGGTAATCCATAAATTACTGACACAAAGGGCTGGTGAAACATGGGGTGCCCATCATTTACTCACCACTCCCTTCCCACATTTATTCCATTACTCGGAACACTTATTTGGCTTACTCGAAGGAGAAAATCCACATGTTACGTAATACACACTGTCTGGCTATCTTGACTATCTATAGTTTGGGATATGTACAATGGCTATTAAATTTTCAGAAAATAGAATTAATCTGTTCGCTTTAGTGCAGGGATGGGCAAGGCTACAAGATTCTGCCGCTCAGGAACACTCACCCCTAAGTGCAGCTAGTTGTCACTTCCAGCATTTACAAAGAATCATCTGAAAACCCCACCTCACACCACCTACCTTTAAGGCTGCAGGTGTTTTCAACAGATTTACAGAGAAGAAACAGGAGGGAAAGTAATATGAGTTCTAAGTCTGGAGTTTAGGTGTTCTTTCTTAGAAAAATAAACTTCAAGTGTCTGTTCATAGTTTTCAAATAATATCACATCTTAAAGTGATTTAGGCAAGCTCCTTTTTCTAAAAAAAAAAAATGTATCCACTCGGAGTTAGGCTTGCTGTTGTTGTTACTGTACAAATTTTTTCTTCCTGCCTATTTTCATCTCATACATTTTGACGTTACAGTATTACTTTTGGATAGTTGTGTTTCAATTTACATTTTACTGTTAATAAGGAGAGACGAGGCCGAGGGAAAAAACAACAACAACAACAACAAACCCAGACACAGAAAGAGTGGACCGTACAAATAAAACTTGCATAGCTCCAAAGAGGAATTTTAAAACACAAATCTGTTTCATTTGCAATGCTGGGGATTTCAATGATCAGGCTGAATTTACTAAATGTTCCCTCCTCGCCTTGCCTGTTTTGGAGTGTTTCAATTGCCTTTCCTTCTTCCAACAGCTGTGACAACTGTTAAAACAGTCAGTAAAATTAAGTCCGCTCTATAATCCTGTAGTCAATGTTACATTTTAATCAGAGGTTGAAAGGGATTCATGTGATGAGCACACTCATTTAGAATGATTAGACAGACACATATGTCAAAATGAGCAGATATATTATTTTCATCTATTTATGCTATCAGTTATTACTGCTATTAAATGTGAAACAAGGTCTCAAGTATTATGTCCTTTAATGTGCTGGCACATTCCTAAATAAAAAACACATAGTTATAGGTTAACATTTTAGGCTCTCCTAATGGTGGTCAATAAATTGTACGAATCTTTTGAACAGCCTCCAAAACAGAAATTGGCTAGTATTTTCCTCTGAAACTGCATAACTCTGGTTTCATTTCTATGTATACACACACGTGATAGGGTTTAACCCAGTACAATTACTATGAATATTAATAGCATGTATAAATTCTGTGGTTTATTAATTGAGACAGAGAGGCAGATGCGTTGCTTAGCATTAGATCTTTCTGTCTGTCCAGTGAACCACGTAACCATCAGAACTGCATCCAGACAATAAATCTGTATTTTTTTTAAAGATGACTTTTTAATTGAGCCAAAAAGAAAGCTAGTTTGAATCTTGCGCCAAAGCCAAAAGGACATGTGCCCTGATTTCATTTAATGCATCTGCTTTAGAGGCTATCTAAACTAATTATTCAAATTAGCTATAAGAAGTTAAATTCAAGAAAACTACTTTAAAAAGAAGCCTCTGGGGATTTTTAAAGTTTGTTTTCTTTATTTATTTACAGAAGAAAGTTCAGAATCTGGGTGAGCGTGGATAACACCTTCTCCTGACAGGAAGACATTTACACCCTCCAGTTCCACGAGCCCCAGTGCACTAACCTTCAAGCCCCACTTGAGTGGGCAGTCCTACCTTTGTTATTTCTCATTTTTATTTTCACACAATTTAAGGTTGTTTCTGGCCTGAGTCTGTCGAACTGGATGCAAACCTTGCCAGCTTTCAGTCCCTCCTACGCCCATCTCTTGGAGAATAGCCCTTGCGTGAGTGTGTATGCGAGTTGAGAGAGCGTGCGTGTGAGGGCACGTGCAAGCGTGCAGAGACAGATCCACACACACTCGCACCCCTACACACACGAGCAGCCACTGACAGTGCGAGTCACTTTTCATCTCTTACTTAATTACAAAGCAATGCAATACGCAGTCACAAAGGACAGCTAGTGGACATCTACCTAAATGCACTACCTCCTCGTCGAGAGTTTCAGATTTTCTTCACAATCTGTAGAGAGATGTTTTGCCAAGAGCACTCTTTTCAGAATTATAACAGTTGGTATTACTGTAAATGTGAAAGCAGAGCGGTATAACTGGACTCAACAAGAAAGATGATCCAGGGACAGGTCTCAGGGTAGACTAATACGTTATCTTAACAGTGGGCTGAAATTAAGTTTATGACCTACTCTTCTCCACAAGATGCTAATTGACTTGTCCAACCCCATCCACTTCTCCCCCACCTTTAGTGTTCCAAAGATATCGATACCGAATATATACACATATACACACAAATCCATGTGCATAAAGATATTCATGAATCCGAATTAAAATGCACCTAAGACAAAAAGTACTTTTCCCTATTTTCTGGACGTGATACATGACACAAATCCACAATCTCAATGTTGTCTGTTCAAGGGGAAATTTTAAAAGTCACTACTGTTTCTTCTTTAGGTTTTTTTTTTTTTTCCCTCCCCTTAAATATTTATAATGTGTGAAAATCTCATGTTACTTAATGGACTGATTTGTCAGTTAAGTGCTGACTTAACGCTAACCATGCAAATAACATTATTCTAGCCCTGAATTGCACAGGGCTAGTTTTTAAATTGTTCTCTGAAGGAGAATTAGTAAATGTGCAATTTTGCCTCTAACTCTGCGCGGTAAGAAATGACAGGGAGCTGAAAATATCTGTCAAACTGCAAATACATAAGAGGCACTCAATAGTATAAATCATTTTGAATATTGTATTTTAAAACATCTTTCCTTGGGAAAATGGGTCCTAGTAAAAGATGCATTTTAACAGTTCACTAAGCATTTGTGCCAAGTGCCTATTCTTAGCACCTGAATAAGAAGTGACTGTCACACAGCTGTTTTACTGACAGTCACTGAGCTTTGCCTCAAAGGTAACATTGTAGTCAGAGAACAATTCTCGACTTACTGAATTAGGAGATCACCCTCAACACAAAAGGCACAAGACAGACACAAACAAGCACTCGTGCACACATCGTACCCAGGGCATTACCTGAATCCGTGTGCAAAGATACACTCTGCCCGCCCCCGCACACGCACCCCCACGGCGAGTTTTCAAAAGGAAAGAAAAAGGTACCTACTCTTCCTCGTAGTGCAGGGAAAAAGATTCAGGCAGGCAAAGTTCTACCGAATCCATGTGCGACCGGCAACCATTATTCGTGCTCCCCAGCTATAAATCAAAGTTTCCTTGACAGAGCACAGTGCAATTAACACAAATGTTCTCCTAGTGACAAGCCTATAGGCACAGCCAGTTGGGACCAAAGCTCTCACACTCTCCTAATCAAGGACTTAAAGCCCCGATTGGAGCTTATTAATATGAAGTAGGGCTTTACATATGCAGTCCCACCGGCCCAGCCGCGCAGCCGATTGGGGGGCGTCTGCCCAATCAGGAGGGAGGCGACAGGAGGCTGCTCCGGCGAGCGGAGCCGGGCAGGTAGGCAGGGCGCGGGGAGCTGCGGGGACTGGGCTCGGCGAGCGGCGGGGGAGAAGGAGCGGGGCCGCAGCCGCGATCGAAACGCTCCCGGGCGGCACCGTGCGTTTCCTTCTCTGTCTGTCTTTCTCTCTTTTTCTGGGAAGCTACAAAAGAAACCTAACTAACTTAACTCTCTAGGCACTGGAGGGATTTGTCTCGGGTGTCCAAACCCGAGACCCATTTTGCCTTGAGCAGAAGAACGCACGCACACTCTCGGTTCATTTGGGAAGAGGATTCTGCGGAAGGTAGAGAATCAAGTTTGTCCTGCCTGGTCTGTGTTTCACATCCCCGGGGGGGGGGGGGGGGGGGCCTGCTGCTTCGGCAGTGCCGTGCTTCCCCCCCCCCCCCCCACCCCGGTTATTCGTAATCGCGTCTTTTCCTGGTTCCCTGCTCCATACTGGGCATTGGAAAAAATCAAAGACAGTCTTCTAAATTGTTCGGGCGTGTGAGCCCCTGGGATGGTCCTCCCGGAGGTGGAATGCAGTTTTGCACAACTACAGAAGAGGAAATAGTGCTCAGTCCAAACTGAGAGGATGCCTATGCAAATTATATGTGTAAACATTTCTTCACCTGCTGTCTCCCTACATACAGATACACAACGCATAGCTTTTTCAAAGCAAAGGTAAACAACTCTAGGACAAATTGGCTTCTCCAGTTACAGGCGTGGGGGTCTGAGGGCTGTAGGGGAAATAGTACATTAAATCCATCTCAGTGCATTTTGACAAAATACAGACTGCGTTTCCTTTTTTTTTCCTCCCCCCCCAACCCTTGCCTAGAGAGCATTACTACACCCGTGCACTAAATGTTCTTAATCACATACTTATTTCAATACAAGCTTCCAAACATATACAAATGTATATGATTTTACCCAAAACATCAGTTTCCAAATGAAATGCAGTGTACATATTTGTTTCTATACATAACACACCCTGAATGCTTTAAAAAAAAAAACAAACCCAGAAACATTTTGTAAATCATCACACAGTCTGGCCATTATGAGGAATAGTTTCAAAGAGAAAACAATTTAGGCAAACTAAGAATTTTCAATCAAAAACAATTTTTTTTAAGGATATAGAAGAGAAGGTTATTTTCCCTTCAATAATGTAGAATGTGTTCTTAGTTTTCGTATAACAAAGAGTTTTCTTAGGTCCTACTTGGAACTACAGGCTCTTTTATACTAGCAAATATATTGGAATAGATGCCAGCTATTGA
Organism: Lutra lutra; assembly: GCF_902655055.1. Taxonomy (NCBI): domain Eukaryota; kingdom Metazoa; phylum Chordata; class Mammalia; order Carnivora; family Mustelidae; genus Lutra; species Lutra lutra. The sequence continues at coordinate 54,942,042 of NC_062292.1, forward strand.
TGGCAAATTGCTCCCTTATGGAGAGGGGAAGACCCACAGTTTTGATGTAATTCAGCTCTACTGCTACCAACCTTTCGCATCTGAAGTGTTCCACAATATAAATAGTATAATCTTTGAGATCAAAATAAATTAGTTCAGATATTCAGTGTGTGTTGAAGTCACTAAATCAGAACTCAACTCTCTTAACCCTTTCAGATTTTCTAGGTCTTTAAAAAAAAAAAAAAAAAACACTAAAATAGAGCAGCCACATTAAAATTCAGAATGTAAAAAATGACAGACCTGATTTGTCCCCCCACAGAAGAAAGCAATTTTCCTGCCATGTATTTGACCATATCTAAGATATGGACCCGATTCCTTTTATTTGTGGTCTAAATTCTTACAAGTTTTTAGATGAGAACTCACATAGCAAAAACTGTGCCTGAGAATAGTGTATAAAAGCAGGTAGTAAAAGCTTAATTACCAGTAGCATTATGCTGTCTATATTGTTAAATGTGAACTCTGCAATTAAGATGTAAATTTGGTTGTGAGCAGTGAATTAAAAGAGCTTTGAGATGTAGAAGAAAATCCAAGCATTCTCCAGACACCACCTCCCAAAAAAAAGGATTGTCTATTCAACCAAAATGAGACATGTAATCATTTTATAATTAAAAAAATAAATAAAGAGGCATTTGGAATAGAAACATGATTTTTCCAAAATAGAATTAAAGAAATATGGAAGCTAATACAGCACCAGAATGAAAGAAAAACATCTTTGGTTCAAAGATTATTATCTACATTTCTGAACAAACTAAAATTCCCAGGATAATTAATAGATCCAGTTGTATACATTTTTAAACAATGTCCCCAAAACAGAGTTCCTTTTTAATTTTTTTCTAAAGACACTTTAAAAAAATAATAATTTTATGTACTCGACCCACCTTAAAGCACTCAATACATTCAGATTTTGCACCTGTGCAGAATCCCGCACTGTATTCAGTTTCTTTGCATTATCATGCTGTGACAGAACCTGTTTATTACTCCTTTGAAATGGCCTTTTAAAGACAAGATTTGTAGTCAATTATTTACTGATGGACCTTAAATCACCACATTTCATAGGAGTCATCGTTTACTTCCCAGAATTTTCTTATTTCCTTTTGGGTACTGATTTGCCCCATTAGGAACCACTGGATCTCATTGGTATATATTTTAGACATGTTTAGACTCTTCCATGTGTCAGTCTCTTCTGTGCTCACAGAGACACAGGTACAACAGACAGCGCATCGTCCCCACTGATCTCTCACTAACCACATTTCATCAGTGCAAGGTACAGTGTCCACTGAGCTAGCTGCTTTCTGAACGACCAGAAATATACCAGTGTATATACATACATGGATCTGTATGTTCCCTTTGGGATCAAAGTGTCACCTTTGCAAGTCAAGGACCTAAGATTACACAGACTGTCTTGAATCCAGTTTAACCAATTTGAAATTTAAAATAACATTTACTGCACTAAACCTGCAAGACAGCTTCCAGAATATTTTATAAACACGCAGCTTAGTCATCTCCAGAATCTTCCCTAACCACAGTTTTCTCACCTTGAAGGAGGAAACAGTGGATAATCACGGGAAATACACACATCATGGGCAATACTGAGCATACATCTTTTAGAATCTCAACAACAAAGGATATTGGGGAAAAAAATGAAACAAACAAATTAAACAGCCTCGACTAAACACATATTGCTAAACAGTCAATACACTTCACAATCTTACCACAAGGAGTCTACCCAAAGCAGGAAAAAAAAATGGGACTCAATGAAAGAACCTCTTAGGACTATTTCACACGGAATATTAATCAATTAGTTAATATCCATCTATTATGCACCAGGCCGTGGGTCCATGCCTAGTTTCAATCTCTTTTTCCTTAAACAATGCAGTCACAAATACCCAGACAACTTCATCCTCAGGCCCTAACTCCTGCACAGACACCAGCAGAAAATATACTTCATTTCCATTTGAAAGAACAGAATGGCAACAAGCAAAACTCAAGTGCAAACAACACGTAGCTTCCTGTTGACTGTACTGGAAATTTTACTGTATTTTAGTCAGAATCCTTTCCTAAAACAGTGAATTCTTATGCTGCTAAGAGATGACGAGAAATGTTTCATCTTGCCATTATTGCATATTAAGAGCTACTTTTAGTTCCCATCTTCCTTTTGTGAAAATTAACGGGACTAATCTGTCTTAAAATGCTTCTAGTTGTCACACTGTTTTTGAAGCAAATTTTATTTTATATTGCACATCTGTCATTTGTTAAATATTTAAAACTCAACAAGGCATAACGAATTTAGATTTTCCGATCGCTTTCTAACCTACCTTTGTGGATCTTTCCTCAAGAGCAGAAACCCTTAAAAAAGCTCTTTAACTCTGAACCATCTTCCCTGCTGTCTTTGATAGCTTGTGTATAGTATAATGTACCATAATGCAAAAAGCAACTCAAGACTATTACAAACTATTATCTTTAACTCTAAAAGAAAAACCACAAATGAACATCCCTGCAAAAAATATCCTGCTGGGCAAACAAGAGGCTTAGACACCAGGATCCCTTTTGCATCCTCTGATGACCTGGGTGGCCCCGAGCAGGTCACCTCATGTACCTACCCCTCTTTTCCTCATCTGTGCATTGGGACTGCTTTTATGCTTTAAACCTGCTTAAGAACACACCTTTCCCAGTGGGAACGTGAAGACGACTTTCGGAGTCAGTATGACTACTTTCCTCTCTATCACCACCAAACCTCCATCAATTCATCATACCTCATCTTTTGCTGCCTTTCATTTCTAGGGCACAGGCTTTGATATTTAAATTATTGTCTCGATTGGCAAGAAGCAATCATTTCGACTGAAAGTGATCACTTCCACAGAAGCACTAATAAAAACCTCGCCTTTTGACAAACCTCTTGTCCTATAAATCCATCCCATTCCCAAATTACCAAGTCCATGTAAAAAGCCCATTCTCTGGGGAGCAATTACCTCACCTCTATAACACACCAAAAACTCTTTTCTCAGGGTTTGTGAAAGTGGGGGTGGAGGGAGTGGGAATCAAAGGAAGACAGAGAAAGTAACAGAGACAATTCGGTTTCTGTTTAATTAATTTAGGATTATTTCACTTTCATTTCATCAAGCTAATAAGATACATGGTAAAATATCAAGCAAGATTAAGTTATAAACTATAGTAGCTCCAATGGGAAAAGCAACTTTAGTTACACTGTATTTCCAACATATGGTGAATGACTAGACGCATTTTCTAGTATCCTATGAGCTTTCTATAACCTGTATGGCATATATTTACAGAGCAATAGTTAACATTTTGAGATTATATGTTAATAAGTGAGTTGCAGTTATATTCTTTCCTGAATGTTAAGCACCATGAGCTAAATGCAGAAAACATTCAAGGTCAATGTCCCGTTTTAGACCTTTTCAGGCAGCTGTAATATTATGATAATCAAGCTTAAAATATTCCTATAGAAAGAGTAAATTAGCCTTTTCACTTGAAAGATGATTATGATAAACAATAAACCTAAGAGAGGACAAAATCCCTATTTTTAAAAGCCATAAATTGTTGACTCAATCATGTGTGTGATAGTGTTGTCCAAAATAAAGGGTAGCTTAACTCTTGAGAGGAAGGGGGACGGGTGGGGGGGGGGAGAGTAGTGGAGACAGAGCGGGAGGGGGAAGTGGAACAAATATGACAGATTTTAGAATAAGCAATACTTGCTTTGATACTAGCAAAATGATCAAATTATCCATCTTAAACACCCCATTCAACATCTATTCAAAGTTAAAAATGCATCGGGCCAAGAAACATCAAAACACACAAAGTATGTTTTTTCCTAACTTAGAGGACTCTTGGACTGTATTTGAAAGTTCTCTTTTCCTATTGTTCCCTTTAACCCTTTCATCCAAATTTTCAAAGGACCACTGGGGGGAGGTATGTTAAGTGAGCCCTGCAGCATCTGGTGTCCATATAAACAGACTTAGAGCCTATTACTTTTTTTTTTTAATGTTAGAACTGTCTGACACACTCTTCTAAGCTTCCCTTTTATAAATGAGCACATTTGATAAAAATCTGCTTTCCCCAAGCAAGGCAAATTACTGAGGGGTGCGTGTCTGTCACGCCTGGCCAAAGTCAGAAGATGGTGGAAGGTGTCGGTCACTGGGAAGGTCTCATAGGCAGCTCCGCAGTCAACCTTGGGCTCCTGTTCCAATTACAAAGGATGAGGCTTTGGCCTAGGGTCATGCCACAGATCTAACTCTCAGTTTCCTTTGCTATTAAATGGGAATAACAATAAGAACAATCTTGTAAAACTGTTATGGGGATTAACTCTATTTAAAGTAATTTAGCCCCCGAGTCTGGTCCTAGTTGGGGGTGGGGAGGATAGACCCCTGACTCAGTGGGCCAAGACCTTCTGAATTGTGCCAGCTGTCCTAGCTTAATAATTTACATTTCTCCCTCCTTACACTCTCCAGAGTACCTCAGTTTGGATAATAAATTTTACTGTCATTGTTCACATAGTGAGCCTCCCATAAATGTTAGCCATGCTGTTTTTAAATCTCACTAAGTGAAAGAAAAAATGTAAAGAAATGGCATTATCCATTCATTTGGCCTTCATCTTTGGCAAGGAGTTCAAGGTGCTTCATGCAGAAAAGGAAACGAAGTGTTAAAGTATTCCCCCCCATGAACACAGTGGCCCTAAGAGGATACGGACTGCTTGCTAGAATACTGCCACGCACATATGGGCTCAGGATAATGAGAGGGGACGAAAGATGTCCCCTGTGCAGCCAACCATTGTGTTCATGCATGAGTGTGAAGAAGACAGATTTGGGAACGTTCGATGATTCTGCTGACTCTCCAGACCATTCCACTGTCCACTGTTTACCAAAAAGAAGGGGACAGAGACATTGCTCCTGGTCCTTTTCTCTTCCTTTAAGGCTTTCTTCCACAACCCTCTACTCCAGCAGTTCAGTCAATAATGCTGTTGATTTTATTACTATCCCAAGCACAAGCTCATTCACCCAGGAGCGACTTTGATCAGATATCTCAGTAACTCAACTTCTTCACAAGGCTTTGCTCTTGTTACACTGAATGGCCACTAATCTAGGGCAGAACACAAAGTCTGGGCAACGGGGAATGACGGACAGGGAGGGACCACAGGCATGATGAGTCCAACTTGGCTACCTTACAGGTGAGGAAAATGAGGCCCAGAGTGGCTAAGAGTCTTAACCCAAGTTTCATACTCAGGTAGTAGAAAAGCTCATATTAGAAAAGATTACGTGTCTCCTCTTCCCAGAGCTTACTTAGTAACAAGCTACTCATGTTAATCTCCTAGTTGTTGATAATATACCAGTGCCTGGTACTCCAGCAGAGGGATGAGCGCTCTGGGGGCAAAGGTCCCAGGTAACAAGAGCCAAGGGACATCACATCCCAAGAGATAAATACCCAAGAGTATATACCAAACTGTCCTTTACTTTCTCCAAAAGCTAGAAAGATAAAAAGAGTCACATATTTAAAAAGAAGTAGATTTGAATTGATAGACAGGAATTCTCTCTCTCTCTTTTCCCCAGGGAATTAGGTGTACTTTTTTTTTTTTTTAAGATTTTATTTATTTATGTGAGAGAGAGAATGACAGAATGACAGAGGAGGAGGTCAGAGGGAGAAGCAGACTCCCTGCTGAGCAGGGAGCTGGATATGGGGCTGTGGGACTCCATTCTGGGACCCCAGGATCATGACCTGAGCTGAAGGCAGTCGCTTAACCCACTGAGCCACCCAAGCACCCGAGGTGTCCTTTCATAAACACATTTTGACAATCATTTCATTTAGGGATCTGGTTTTTATGAAGTGACTCCTCCCTTCCCCACCTTAACCTCTCCCTCACTGTCATCTGTGAAACTGAGGGGTTCCCCAGAGCCAGCAAGGGCCCTCAGTAAGTAGTCCTGTCAATGTTACAGAAACACAGGAAGATGTCTTGAATGAATGAGGTGATGACTGATGTTAATATTCGGTGTCTTGCTGCCATATTTAAAGATTATAATTTGGTTCAATTATTAGAGCACTATAGGGAATTTTAAGAGATACAATTTTATATAAATATATAAAATATATTTATATGTGTATGTGCATATATCTATATATATTTATATCTATCGATATATAAAAGAAGTCAGTGGAAAGGAAGGAGCTAATAGAAAAAGACAAAAAAGAAGAAAAAAAATGAGAGGACAAGGTCCACCATTCTGAGCTGCTCCGGCCCTTCTAGACCAGTTAGTTTTCTGAGAGATCGCTTTCTTCCTCCTCTTTCTATTTTTGTTTCCCAAATATTCATAGTGACTAAGTGTGAGATAATGAAAAATAATACTTATTATTAAAACAATGCTGCCATGTCAGTACCTAAATCTATACCACTCACCCAGGTAACATGAAAACGTTTTCTCATTTAACCTGACAGCTTTTAAAAATCACCATATCCCAGATATGTCCGGAAAATAAATACTTTCCTTATAAAAGCATTCAAAGATGGCTCTTGTATACAACATAAAAATTTCTATATTAAGGATTCCGGGGTTTCCTTGCTTAAATGTTGACAAAGCTCCCATGAAGAATGGCCACAGAGTTCCATTTCTTCATGCCATTATGCTGGAACGGCACTGAATACTGAAACACTTTCAGAAAGGAGGTGGATTTCTCTTCTTATGGGAGAGGAAGAAGGGACTTAATTAATCAGCAGAAAAAGACAAAGGTCTTGCCTTTAGGCCACTCTCTTCCTCTCTTAATGCCTGTAATTCTTTAACCAAGTCCTGCATCTTCTGTTTGTGGTTTCATTCCAAGACCAAGACACTGATGAGAACACATCACATCAGGGAGAGACCAAAAAATAATATATATATATATATATATATATAACCAGACTTTGGATGCAAAAGAGAGTGCAACAAAGAATTCCTTCCTCATTTTCCTGGTAGATTAAAATAACAGGAATGGGGAAAAGAAATAAAATAAAAAATAAAATAAAAATTATGGTGATGCAGTAGGGGACCTGAGGACAATAGTCACTCTGAAGCCCTAGGGTCTTAATCTCACCTGTGGTTTGTCACTAAATGCACAGCTACTTGTGTCAGCAGCTTTATCCAATCAAACTCTGTGTTACAGAAAAGCAAATAACATAATTAAAGATCTCACTTTTTTTTTTAATAGTTCAGTTACCACTTGAATTAGAACATTAAATAAATCAAAGCCAATTTTCATCAGTGAGAAAAGAAAAGAAACAGATTAATTCACCCTTGGATGAACGGAAACTCTAAACAAAGAAGTAAAATTTAACAAAGGAAGAAGATTTTTTGAACTTTATATTTTTAAAGTATAACCAGCTAGAGAAGTTAAGCTGTTTAGGAAAATTTTTAACTATAATGAATAACTAGAATATCTAGTATTTTCTGATTATAATTTAACATTAACAATGCAGTTTCACACATGCATCTTTTGTTCCTCAAAACAACACTGTGGAGCAGTTAGAAACTACATTATTATTATCCCCATTGTACCGATGACAAAACTGAGGTCCAATAGTTTATTTGCTTGCCCAAAGACATTTCCATTGTTAGGTTGCAAAGTCAGGACTTAAATTTCTTGTTTTTTGTTTTTTGTTTCTTTTTTTAATTCCACTTGTCTTGCCCTCCTAATCTGAAGCAGTTTCCCAAAAGTGACATCCTCTTAAAAAAGACACACAGGAATACAGAAAGCACTCACCAGTACCCATTTTTGCTCCCCAAAATAGTTTTGTTTTAGGAAAGTGAAATAAAGCTGCTTCGACCAATTGTACACCTTATCCCTTCCTTTCTTACTGAAAAAAACACACATTTTAGAAGCACCATCTGTACCAGGCCCTGTGTAAATTTCCTGGGATAAACATATAGCTTAGTAATGAGAATGTAAAATACAAAAAAGGGAACCTGAGGTCTCAGTCTCCCTCTCCATCACTGATTTCACAGAAAGGTTTGGTATATCCCTCTGTTCATTAGTTTCTCTTCCCCAAGTTTCAAAGTAATGTAACTATAGTCTAATTCTAGAATATCTAAGCCAAAGAACAAAGACGCCTAAGGAGGAACAAAACAGTAGCAGCAGCATTTTTTAAAATTAAATTAAAATTAAAAATCAACCTATTTGTCTGGAAATTTTCCAAGATTTCATCATTAATAAAAAGGAACTATAATCACTCATATAACGTAACAGGTCTATAAACATTGGTGTTCTCTTCAGGATTATTCTATTTCATCTTTCCAGTCTTTCCAGAAGTCTGTAGAAGGAACATGCACGGCATACTGCCAGGTGTCTCAGTCCTGGCTCTATGACAGCTAGGAAGATCTTGAAGGAAACATGGCCACATTTTGTTTTCTCTATTAGCGAAGATGATTAAATGAGACAGTATGAGCTTTAATGGGTTCTTTCTGTGGTCAGAGTCTCCCAGTTTGGCCCCACCATTGGTTTCATTCCCATTGATTGAGCAGTTAGTCCTATTCAATTATTCAATCCCAATCAATACTTTGAGATGTACAGTATGTAAATGTAAACATTTTGTTTACTTCTACCAGACTTAATTCATGCGCTCTTACTGAGTGAGAAAGTTAACGTATTTATAAATAAACCAGGTGGTATTGCAAAGAAAGTATTCCCTTCTTTGTAATCTTGGCTGTCACTTAGCTACAATGCTTAGCAACACGATTTACAGAGTACACAGAACACCCTTCTGATCCTTGGAGGCCAGCGAAAATGTCTCCTATTTCCAGGGGTCCCCAGACTGAATCAGTGGCTCCCACCTGTGTCCCATAATGCTTTGCACTATCGACATCCTCTAACTGGCTCCTATCAAGGTACGTTGGGCTGTACTCTCTGTGTGTGTTCTCCATTTAGAAAACTTCTTGATAGCTTTTAATAATATATGCAGTACTTAGCACTGTAATCTGGACATTTTAGACTCAATAAATATTTGCCCAAGAAATTGCTGATTTTGGCCAAAATCATCACATTCATGCTGCTTGGGTTTTTTGTAATTGAGTTTCCGCCAGTCAGTATTTTTTTTTTAAGATTTTATTTATTTATTTGACAGACAGAGATCACAAGTAGGCAGAGAGGCAGGCAGAGAGAGAGGAAGGGAAGCAGGCTCCCTGCCGAGCAGAGAGCCCGATGTGGGGCTCGATCCCTGGACCCTGTGATCATGACCTGGGCTGAAGGCAGAGGCTTTAACCCACTGAGCCACCCAGGTGCCCCCCGCCAGTCAGTATTTTAATGGCTCCAATATATTTAGTCTTTCAGAATCAACTACTCACTAAATGAAACTGTATTTAAACTCATTGAGTAAAGAAGCATTGCTATTTTTTAATTCCTCTCCCTCCCTTGCCCTGTAGATAAAGAGAAAATGGTGACTGTGTTTCTCAGTATTTGCTTCACTCTTTTTTTTTTTTAAAGATTTTATTTGTTTATTTGACAGACAGATCATAAGTAGGCAGAGAGGCAGGCAGAGAGAGAGGGGGAAGCAGGCTCCCCGTTGAGTGAAGAGCCCGATGCGGGGCTCGATCCCAGGACCCCGGGACCATGATCTGAGCTGAAGGCAGAGGCTTTAACCCACTGAGCCACCCAGACGCCCCAGGAGAGAGAATCTTAAGCAGACTCCCTGCTGAGTGTGGAGCCTGATACAGGGCTCCATCTAAGGACCCTGAGATCATGACCTGAGCAGAAATCAAGAGTTGGACACCTAACTGACTGAGCCACCCAGGAGCCCCAGTATTTGTTTTATCCTTAAAAAGGGATTGCACAGTCATGACAAAACCCTGCCCTTTCCCCAACCCACCACAGAAGAGAGGCTATAGAACAAATATTTCCTAGTTTTGAATCATATTTAAAATCATATTCATAAATAAATCTACATCCTCATGTTGCCCTGCCTGGTCTCAGGTAACTGAATGATTTACTTAAGAGCTTGATTTTCTGGGTCATTATACTAATCTCTTCTTGAGAAGGAGAGTAAGAAGGAAAATTCCAAAGTGGCAGTTTCTAGCATTTAATGAGTAGCCTTTCTAGACTCTATCATTCATCCAAATCTGGTGATTCTAAAGAGTTAAACAGTACTTTAACACAAATATTTATCCCCTCAAATTAATATGTGGCTGCTTTATAGGGTAAGAGTTAAAAAAAAAAAAATCTCTGAAGTTCCCCAGTCTTGCCCAGAGAAGTGACATGTGGTGGAAAGAACGCTTAAGAAACAATGATTCTGGGGCACCTGGGTGGCTCAGTGGGTTAAGCCTCTGCTTTCAGCTCAGGTCATGATCTCAGGGTCCTGGGATCTAGCCCCACATCAGGCTCTCTGCTCAGCAGGGAGCCTGCTTCCCCATCTCTCTGCCTGCCTCTCTGCCTACTTGTGATCTCTCTTGCTGTCAAATAAATAAATAAAATCTTAAAAGAAAAAGAAAAGAAAAGAAAGGAAAAGAAAAGGAAAGAAAAGAAACAATGATTCTTCTCAGTCATCTGTAACCTTGGCCATAGCATTTCATCTCATGGTGCTTCAATGAAGAATGTGATTGGACTAGTGTAGTAGTAGAAGTGTGGGTCCCAGACTAGCAGAATGTACATCAACTGGAAGCTGGTTAGCATTGCAAATTCTCAGGCCCCACAGGCTGTAAGTTAGAGGTTGGAATCAGCAATCTCTTTTATTAACCCCTGGAAGAGATTCTGATATTTGCCAAAGTGTAAGAAACACTGGGCTAGAGGATCACTACTTTTTTTTTTTTCCCTAAAATTCTTTAGCAGCAGTCTTAGGAACACAGAGCTTCTATTATAACAGATTGTTCAGAATTCACTTTGTTATTCACTTACTGCTGACCAGGTTTTTCAAAGTTCATGTGTCAACGCATTGAGTGTTATGAATCAAGTCCTACAACAACAAAAGCCAAAATAAGTAATAATAAACAAACAAACAAATAAATGACTGCCTCTGACTGCTATGGCTAATTCAAAGACAGGAATATGGTTCTTGAATATTTAGAAAATCCTAAATTCAGTGTTTTGTTTTGTTTTGTTTTTCCTTCGTGTATGTTCACTGGTTTCACTCAGCTCTTCCTGATTCAAGATCTGAAGGAAAAACCTGAAAATCCTGAGGGACAGATATGGTGACTGGACAAGCTATAGACACTGTTTCCTTCCTTGGTTCTAGTCTGGCTTCTACCAGGCTTTCGCTGGTGGGCTCCTGGGCTGGTGGGTTGACCTCCTCTTTTTTTAACATGGTGGTGATTCTCACCACAGGTTGTTAAGAGGGTTAAATGAAATGGTCTACAGAGCAGTGGTTTCAACCCTTGAAAAAGTGTGATCCCCAGGCTGCACCTCAGCCAATTAATTTATAATCTCTAGCATCAGGAGTTTTTAAAATCTCTCCAGGCACATTCAATATGCTGCCGAAGTTGAGACGGGAGAACCAGCAGTAAATTGCTCTGCACAGGACCCGGCATCATTACGTCATCATGACTGGACCATATGAAGGAAGTAAAAGAAAAAGCACGAATGTGGTTACTGGGCCACCTAGTTGCAATCCTTGCTTTTTGGCTTGTTGGCTTAGTGATCTTGGGCAAGTACCTGAAGGTTTTGTCTCCGTGCTCCCATCCATTAAGAATAGCAACCAAACTGCTCTAACACCATAGGTTAAGCATACTGGAATTAGAGTTAAAAAAAAAAAAAAGAAAGAAAGAAAGAAAGAAAGAAAGAAAGAAAGAAAGAAAGGAAGGAAGGAAGAAAGAACAACAATCAACAAGAAGGAAGAGAGGAGAAAAAAAATACTTGTCCCACTTCATCAGGTATTAACATAAACAAATGAGATCATGTAAACCCAAGCTCCCTGTGAATTATGCAACTATAAGGAAAGATTACTCTTATATATAGTGTATAAAAACTATTTCTAACCTGCAGAAGTGTCGGTGGCCCCCGTTACGAGTCCAGTCACTAAATGCTAGTGACTTCTAGACCTTCTCTAGTCCTGCGGATGAAGCATCGGGTTCTGGTTCCCGAGGCCATGCTAACGTCCTCGAGCCCAACAGTATAATCACAGAATGATATCATCTAGCTCCGGGCTGGAATCACAGGGAGACTTTGTGAAATGACAGAAGCCTCCGTCTCGCCTAAACTCACTGCATCGGAATCTCTGAGGGCAGAATCCCAGCCGTGGTGTTTGGGGGAAAAAGTCCACTGGTGATTTCAAACTCTGCAACCCACGTTGAGAAAGAGAGGGGGAAAAAAAGGTGAAGCTGAGCATTACCTCCGGGGGCTCAAGTCCACCTGAAAAGCATTCTGGGCCTCAGCTTTCGTGTGACGTCATGCTGAGGAGCCAGATTTTCATGGATCTATCGTTCTTTAAAATTTAACTAAAATTAAGTCCATTACATTCAAGCACCTCGGAGAAAAAAAGGGACCTACGCAGTGCTAATCACTGAGATGTTGAGCATCATTTAAAAGTATATTCTAACACTGTGCTTCAGAATAAAAACAGATGTGATATGCTTAAATGGACTCTTATTATGGTATCATAAACAATGAGATTTAGTTGCTTTTCATTTTCTTCTTTATATTCTTATTTATTGTTGCAAGGTTTTACAATGAATGTGGATTAGGACTCTAACAGATAATCACAAATGGAATTGAGAACTGGGGTGGGGGGCAGTGCTAAATGGGTAAAGCAGACGCCAGACCCAAGCGAGGGGGGGTAATCTGCTCATTTATAAGTAACACATTCTAGAACTTTCAAACTGCTGGCAGACTCCTGAAGATGCGTGCCCACGTTTCACTTTTCTCTGCTTTTCCCTGTTCCTTCTGCTTAAGCAAAATCCTACTTATCCTTCATACTTAGTTCACCCTGGGGGGTCAGGGAGGCCTCTTGTAGGACAGAGACCCCAGCATCTTCTATCAGCTCCACTAACCAAATGCTATTGACATTTTTCTCCTCGTCGTCTGATTTTCCGAGGACTGTAAGCTTCTTGAGAATAAACTGTGTCCTGTTCATCTTTATAAATAATCCCAGCTCTTAGGACGAGTGCACAAAAGGTGATCTCCAAAGACTCATTAAACTGAACTAAAAACCTGCCTGGCTGTGGGAAATAGAAAGGAATTAATTCCTAAAGAGGCAAGAGTAAGATGTCATGCAATTATAGCTTTATTTTTTTAATAACACTTAGCGAGGAAGAGTCCTGTACATAAACTGTCTTCCATGTTCTTGCTGACCAGCTACTTGAGGTTTAGCCACAGAGCCACCAAGGACCCTTGCCCAGTGGATTTCCTGGTAGGTGCTTTGAAATGCTAATGTCTGATTCTCTAGGGGCTGACTCTACAGGCTGGTTCTCAAAGTCAAGCATCAAGATTACCTGGAAACTGTTCATGTAAATTCTCAGGCCCCACCCGGAACCGCCCCCCCCCCCAACCCCCTTCCCCCCTCCAGGGGCCCAGCGATCTGTGTTTCATCAAATCTTCCAGGTGATTTCAATGCATGCTCAAGTTTGAGACCCACTGGTCCAAACCAAAGGATTTAGAAGAAAAACGAAAACACAGTCGCTGCGTTCACCCTCTTTTCAAAGTCGATTTCCCTACGAAGGCTCTTTTATATCCATGGAAACCCCAACTCCTGAGTAAGAGTCTCAGAACAGACCAAGACACAGCTAAACCTACGATTCCCACCTCTGGCCCCTCCAGAGAATAAGGCTGAATGCAAAGGGTAAACCTGTCTCTTTTCTGTAGTCTCTCCAGACGGATGCCTTCATTCTTCACTTCTTTCCCAGCAGATTGTCTTGTAAATGTGGCCACTGCCACGTCTTCAGTCCTGAGTCTGACTCCTGACCCCGGGAATGTTCGCCCCTTCCCTGCTGAAGAACCACCCCTCGGATCACTGACTTGCTATTATTTTATGCTTAATAGGCCTGACCTGTGCAATATTTTTTATCAGGCTACAGTCCTATCTCTAAATTCTCTATTTTGAATGAATACCGATTTTGTGACATGAAGTCTGCTATATAATGAAATGCAAACAAGGAAAAGGCTAAATCAGTTTACAAAAAATCTATTTGTCAAACAGTGTGGAGATGTTCCCAATTTCATCTGGGCCGTTCATGCAGCTCTTGATAAGGGAGTTAAAATGTAGCCGTTCCCCGAATGAAAATAAAGGCATCGGCACCACAGATATATTTTCCTTTCAAAATCTTTGTTATAACTTGTGGCTAATTAAATGCCCTTACACAGGAGACCTACACGCAAAGAAAAATCAGAGATTTTGCAAAATTCTTTACAAGGGAGCCAGGGTTAAGAGAAGGGAGCAGCCCTAGCTTCCCACATACCGTTTCTTATATTACATTTACATTTCAATACAGCTTCATCACCCTGATAAAAAAAATCACAAGGGGAGGCCTTTTTTGTTCAATTTTGGATTTAGAGAGATTTCTAAGGCCTGCAAAGGAACGTACTTAACATCATAAAAAAGAAGAAGGAGGAAAGGTAACCCTGTCTTTGATGTTGTGGAAAAAATAATGCTTCCCACACACCTTTCTCTAAAACCAACACAGTCACTAAAAAATTATCAAGAATTTTAAGGGTTCAAATGTTTATTTGTAACTATCTGCCTCACCCCGAGAAATTATTTGCAGGCAAAGGTGTTCTGTATCAAACTTGACATTTATTGGAATGGCTTTGAATTTACCATGTCCCATTTATCAACATGAGATTTTATATATATTGACATTCCTCAATTTTTCCACCTTCTGAGTTAACTTTCCATTGGACAGATTTAAAAGTGTTAATTTTCAGTAGGAATTTTTTTAGTCATATAAGAAACTGATTCTCTACCCCCCCCCACCCCCGCCCTGTAACTGGCACTGACTTATCACAGCCCCTATCCTGTATCTTTTCTCTCCTTTCACAATCTTGTCCCCAACAGGGGAAGACTGTACAACGTAACAAAACCCGTATTGGGGAAAAAAAAACAGAACGTTGTGTAAAGAGAGAGCCGTTCCTAGAGAACTTGAAGCTCTCTCTGGGGTCAGCGTAATCTAGAACAGCCTCTTTATACCTGTTCACAATCCTGTGTGACCACACATGTGGATTTCCACAACCCTGTCCCAACATGCCCGTAACACACCCTCCCCCTATCTCTTTGTCACCCGGAAACTCAGAAAGATCTTCTCCCTGGAGGCACAGCTTATCTTGTCTTCCCTCTGTACTGTCATTTCTATTTGGACCTAATTTTATTTCTCCCGTTCAACTGTAAGCTCCTTGAAGGCAGGAACCCTGTCTTGCTCATCTGTGCATGTCTGGAACACAGTTCAGGACCAGACAGAAGATGTTCAACAGCTGTTTTCCAAATGAATGAATGCAAGTACAGTAGGGCGCACACCTACTGAGCGCTGAATTATCACTGTCATGACAAAGAGTAGGTTTTGCAACTCTTTAGTCATCAAAAAAATACCACACGTTTGCATGTAAGTGATGAGAATAAATATGTAAGTTTTTCTAAGACCTGCTGGTTTTATCATGAAATCATCTCTATATTCTCAACATTAAATTCCAAATGGCCGAACCTCCAAATGGTCTCTCCATTTTCCTGCTGCTTTTTCAACTCCTACGCTGTTCTCAAGCACTCTGTCCCAAGTTTTCTGTTACTACGGAACAAAATCACGATTCTTGTAACCCGAAATTCAAGTCTGTTCACAATCTGACATAATCCTCTTTCCTGGCATATTTCTCATAATTCTGCATCACAAAACCTAGGTATACCAACCTCCATTTCACCTGAACATACTGAAAGCACTCCTACCTCTGGGATTTTTGCTCAAGCCACTCCCAACGCCCCCGTGTAACACTCTTAGTAGGACGCAGTCAATTCTACCTGGGAGACAGGAGGAAGGAGACAGGTTTTCTGAGCTAAGCCTTGAAAGATGGTAGGATAGATTCAGGGTAGGTGAAAGTCTTTTTTTCTTTTTCTTTCTTTCTTTCCTTTTTTTTTTTTTTTTAAAGATTTTGTTGATTTATTTGAGAAACAGATAGTGACAGAGATAGCAGGAGAGAGCACAAGCAGGGAGGAGAGGGAGAAACAGGCTTCCACTAAGCAGGGAGCCCTATGTGGGCTCGGCCCCAGGAAAGGATCAAGACCTGAGCCAAAGGCAGGTGCTTAACCACCTGAGCCACTCAGGTGCCCCATTGGAAGAGTCTGTCTTTAATGACAGAAGAGAAGCATAGAATCACCCTTTTTCAATGGACTGTAAGTTCCTTGAGGACAGGAGCTTCCTGATTCATTTTAAGAGCCTCTGTCAGAATGGCTTGTATTTGCCAGTTGACTGATAAATATTTATTTAATGAGCCTTTACGCATTCCTGCACTGACCCTCTCTAAACCTTTAATATGCTATCTTGCATATAGTAGGTACTCAATAAATACCAGTTAAAGGAATGACTGATATTTTAATCTCTCAGTTGTTTGAAAAATGAAAAAAATGAGAAGAGTGAATAAAATTTCAGTTACTAAGAAAAAAAAACTTACAAAGAAAAATTAATGGTTGGGAACACACAATATGCTTATTTTGTTGACACACCAACAATAAACTCCATTTAAAAAGTAGTTAAAATGTTGTGTTCACATCGCCCTCTGGTGTTGGACTCTCCCAGACAACAAAAAAAACCTCAAACTTCAAGTTTTGGGAGATTTTTTACCTCAATAAAAGGGAGAGTTCTGCCTTTCCTGATGAATGCAAAATGTAGCACTGAATGAGAAGGGTAGTGTGTCTCTACTTCGCTTCAGTTATTAAGGATGGAATTCTTAACTCCCACAAGGTCTGGAGCCTCCAGTCTACCTGCTTCATGGTGTGAGTTCCTCCTCTGGTCAAAGTGACAGCCTTGCGGGAAGAGTCATTAGAAACCCAGGCACTGAGCCTGCTAGTTATACTACCGCTAACTGTAAAAGGTGTGCTTTCAAACTGCAGACACGAATTTGCCCCTTTGGCGTACAGCACAAGTTTCTCTCTTTGCCAGATTTGCTAAGTATGAGAAAAGAAGTCGATCCCAGGACAAAAGTTAGAACATGGATGGGGCGCCTGGGTGACTCAGTGGCTTAAGCCTCTCCTCAGGTCATGATCTCAGAGTCCTGGGATCGAGCCCCACATCGGACTCTCTGCTCAGTGGGGAGCCTGCTTCCCTCTCTCTCTCTCTCTCTGCCTGCCTCTCTGCCTACTTGTGATCTCTGTCCAAAAAAAATCTTAAAAAAAAAAAAAGTTACAACACAGGCACAATCTAGACATTTGCTCTGAGTGGTAGGAATGTGGGCCAAGGTGGCAAAAACAATACACCATCCTCAAAGTGACCCTGAGTATCATGGGGAGAACCCTGGGATAAACAGGTCAGTCATAAAACCGTGTCTCTGGCTATGCCATACAATTTAGTAAATCCTTCATATTAAAAACACAAAGTTACTGGTCTTTAAGGTAATTTAATTTAGAGGGTTGGCTTAAATTTTTCCAAGAACAAAGAGGATATTTGAAGGAAGTCTTGGATCCAAAAACATAAACCAGAAGCAGATCTTGGCACGATTCCTTTCAAGAGTTTGCCCAGCAGGCTGTTCACCACAAAGCGCTCTCCCATCGCCAGCATCATCCCCATCCTCCCGCATTGGGATCATGGTCAGTGTCGCTACGTGTCACAAGCTGACCGTGTGCTAGGGCTGTGCTCAGCATTTCCCAGAGTGTAGCCCACCTCAACTTGACGATAATCTTCATAATATTCCAGTTTTATTAATTAGGAAACAGAGGCCTCATCCCACTCCTGGGACACCTGACCATGCTCTAGCCATTCTATTTCCAGCTGCCAGGTTCCAGACCTTCCTTTACTTGCGATTGCTCTGAACTTGGTGCCATATGGAGCGTGGGTCTGTTCCTTTACTCTGGATCCCTCTTTTCATCTAAGGTACTGATAGGGAGGTGTGAAAGGGTTAAGTGCTTTAAGAGAACAAAGCTAAAGGGGATCAATCCAAGGAACCATGGGAGAGTAAGAAATGCATGATCTGCTAGAGTCTCTTTTACTTTGTGTCTAAACGAATGGCAAGAAAATAAGGAATACCACCAAACTTCAAGGCATCAGATCAATTTATTTATTTATACTATGCCTGGCAAGCATTTATCACATTGTTGTTAGCACTGTACTAGGTGCTAAGCAAAATATTTACACACAAGAGAGATGTAAGCCTACATCTCTTCCTTAGAGAGTAAACATCAACTGTACAATATTCAGAGAGTAACTCATTTGATGTTTCAATCAAACCTCTTACCTCATCGGAGTCTAGCCCCGTGTGCTTGCGTCGCACACGCAGACACAGACACGCCCCTCTGAACACACTCCCGAGAGCAAAGGCTCAACACCGCTAGGAATCCACGGACTGTCACCAAAGAGTTTCAAAATACAGGCAACAATTAAAAAGTAAGTTTGAGAAATGCACACAACATAGGACTTATAGAGGTTATTTCCGCGTCTCACCATCTTTATTCCTGGCAACACATGCTGTGTTACCTATGAGTAGACTCTTTTTGGCTACAAATGTGTCCCATCTTCCATCTGTTCTTCTAGCAATATTGCTGGCCTCCTGCCACTGGAGCTTCATCAGCCTTCATGATGTCATTTGACTAGATTTTCTCTAGTACCCATTTGTTTCACTCTCCAGGTGAGATCAGGCAAGTATATTTTTCTGTAGTTCCTTGAGCAGGTTTTAATTTTGGTTCCATATTAGCAAATGCCTCTGTTTCTGCTCTATTTACCAAAGTTTGCAGCCTACTTTGCTAGGGTCAAAAAGAGAATCTTAAGTTCCTCCAGAAATTGCTGGCAGGACCATCCAAGGACTCAGCACGGGACCGTCATTTCCCTTTTTATAACCAGACATCATTTAGAGCTGGGTCTCCGAAAGATACCAGTCTCTGACTTTTCTCATCTGCTCTTGAATTTGGCTTTTGCTTCTTTCATTCATTTCATAAACACTGAACTAGTACTTGCTCTGTTCCAGTCACTGCGCTAGGGAAAGGAATCTTTACCCTCTTGCGGTGAAAG
Organism: Lutra lutra; assembly: GCF_902655055.1. Classification (NCBI taxonomy): domain Eukaryota; kingdom Metazoa; phylum Chordata; class Mammalia; order Carnivora; family Mustelidae; genus Lutra; species Lutra lutra. Next base: position 54,961,172 of record NC_062292.1, read on the forward strand.
GACCCCCTTTGCCCATGCTCTAGGCCCCTACATCGAGCCATGCAAGCTGCTTGGGGCTACTGGTTGGGAGGTGGCACGACCTTCCAGTCAGCGTTTGCCCCTTATGAGCAATTTGTCCTTGGCTGAGTTACTTAAGCTAGCTGTACTCAGCTTCCTCATCTTTGCAAGACAGACTCAACAGTGTGGCTATTATTTTTTAATCTGTGACGGTGACTTATAGTTATATGTCAGTCTTTGTTATAGGGCAGTTATTTGGGTACGAAACTCATTCTGCAAACTGTAAAGAAATAGATAAATATCAAGTGGTATTATTATTCGATAGAGGAATCAGTAAGTTTTACAGCAGAGTTTTTGTCAAAGAAAAACAGAAATCGTTTGTCAAGCACTTCCTATGTCCCCAGCACTACGCCGTGCACTTCACATACATGATTCTGTTCTGCCTCCAAGAAGTTTGTTGAGATAAAAATAATAGCCTTCTTTTACTGTGTAAAAAATCCAATTTAATGTTAATCATATATATATATAAATAGATAGGATCATGATTCCATTTTGGGAAGAAATGAAAAAAAGGAAATGAAACTCAGACATTAACTGACCCAAGAAAACCAAGCCACTAAGTGACAGAACCAAGATGTGACCCCGGGACCCTCTGTCACTGGCGGCTGTGCTTTTTCTGCTGTGACACATGCTTTGCATGGATGGGAGGAAGGTGAGGTAGGCCCCAGGGAGGCTGATTAAAAGAAAAAGAAGACCGAACCGATAAAGCATTAATACTTATAGGCAAAATCACCTCATGGGCAAAATACTAATTTCATGCATATCATGTTCTACATTCCACTTTGGTATCCACAGAAGTGTAAGTTGAAGAGATGTCGAAGCCAACTTTTTAAAAGAATTCTTTGCTTAAAGTTCTTCATTTTCAGAGCATTTTTTTTTCTCATATGACAACAGAACATGAATTGGATCAAATTGGAAAATGCAGAGCAGTTTTATTAATTTTTAAAAGAATCACTTGTAAGAGTATATCATTCATTTATACTCTGTAGCTGACAATTTGTCTGTATAAATAGACGGGCCTGGGGTGAACCTCTGAAGAAAGACTAAAAGTACCCACTGGGTCTTCACCCCTTAACTTGGAGATCTTAGAGAGCCGTCACACTAAGGCAACCAGAATCTGTTCCCGAAGCCAGAAACTGCCCACTCATCAAATACACGAACTGCGTGTGCACTATGCCCCCCACACCACACACACACACACACACACACACACCATTCGTCTTCGCTTTGTCATCCTTATTTGCATAAAATTCCAAACATTTCCCTTATAACAGCTTAATTTCACTTACAATTTTTTTTCTTCAACATAGTCAAAAGGCCTGGGATTAATATCAGTAACGATCAGTAGGACTTAGCAAAGGAAACCTCATCTAAGGACCCATGAAACTGGCCCTAATGGGATTGACACGTTTTATAGGCCTACCTGTTTTATTTTGTTCATTTCTAGCACAAACATAGCGCTTTAAAGCTTCCAAAATCCTCGTACATGCATAATCTCCTTTAGCCCCTTTACCTATTAGTGAAATAAATAGTATTAAGTTTTCCAGCCCCATGGATTCTGAAACAAACACCCTGAGAGGTTATTTAAACTGCCTTGGAACAAGTCAACTCATCAGTGGCAGAGACAAACTCCAAATTCATGGTCCCAGTTCTACCAGCCTTCCTCTTTCTGTTCCAGCACTTTCTTCAATCCCCCAGCCCATTTGGTGGCAAGACCACAGATAAAATAAGGGGACTGCTCGCATACCTTTGTCCCAGTGCTGGGTCCTCAGGAGATAATCTGCACAGCTCTGTCCCTTGGTGAGGCTCCTTTACATCATCAAAACGCTGTGTAATGAAAGGGCTGAACCCCTGTCCCCTCCCCCCACCCTGCCCCCATCAGCAGTTTCTCTCTGATTTCTCCAGATATCTCTGATACAGGAATGTGGAAGAACTGAACGTACAGGCAACAACCACTGCATTTCCTTCTAAACTAGGTATCACGCTCCTATCAAACACTTTATAGATGCTTAATACCAAAATATCTATAGGTTCTTTCTCTCCAGTCTGGGCTCTACTATGAACTTCGGACAGTCATTCAATCTCCTTAAGCCTCAGTTCACTGATTTTTACAGTGAGAGAAGTGAATCAACTTAAACAAAGAGTATATTCAAATAGGAAAACATGATAAATCTATGAAAATGGTGTTTTGGTATAATTCAAGGAACACCAGTGTTCAGGAGGCAAACAAACAAAAAAAACCCACATGATTCCTGAGTGCTGTCCCACCAAATTTCACCCTTATTTTGTATACAGTGTTGCTTATAATGTTGCTTATTCCATCAACTCCATTTGGCTTTGGTTTCCCGCAAATGAACTAAAAGGAGATTTTATAAAGATTAAATCTATGATGTTGGTCATGTGCACTTTGAATAATAAATACTCCTGAAATAGGGTCCTTATTCTAAAAACAAAAAACTTGGGGCACCTGGGTGGCTCACTGGGTTAAAGCCTCTGCTTTTGGCTCAGGTCATGATCTCAGGGTCCTGGGATCAAGGCCTGCATCGGGCTCTCTGCTCAGCGGGGAGTCTGCTTCCCTTCCTTTCTCTCTGTCTGCCTCTCTGCCTACTTGTAATCTCTGTCAAATAAATTAATAAAAATCTTTAAAACAAAACAAAACAAAAAAACTTAAATGTGCGTGTGTTCTAATAATACCATATTGGGGTATAATCATTGATTTTCAAATATAGTTTAGAAAAGAAAAGGCTTTTTGAAGCAGAAAGTAAAGCTGGAATTTATCATCAAGAGGAGACTTAATTTACCTGCAAAGGTACACCTTTGATCAAGGCCTCCTCAGAACAGTTACAAGTATCACATTTTTTAATCCACATTACTCAGACAGGAAAGAAATGGACATTTTGTGATACCAAATGTTGAACTACTCTAATTTGGCGCCGACCTCATTTTTTATCCCGAACGAGAAGAATAAGGAAAACATACAAAATAGTCAGATGTTTTCCCAACTGCAGAAGCGAACACTTCCCCCTATAATTTCAAAGAACGTAAAAGGCAGCCTTGCTTCTCTCTCTCTCTTCTTTTACTATCAGTACCAAACCAAGAGCCTGAATATTAATAGAACTATTATATAGGCTGTTTTCTACCTTAATGCAGGTTTTTCAAGTTTCTTCTGTAGTTTGCTCTATCTAAACACACAGGATCCTCTAAGGTTTTCCTCTGGCACTGGCTCAGAGCACGTATGGAGGTTCATGAACTTTTTGTCAGTTCCCAATTTCCTCTTCCTTCGGGGGAATATAAGTCATCCCTGTGTCTAAACAGTGATAGGATTTGGAAGGATATTGTAGTTTCAGCCACTTTTTTCAAACTCACTGTAATCAAGTGTTGTTATGGAGAACAGCGAGCCAGAGTGTGGCCAGGAGAGCAAATCTACCACCAATCCAAGCGGACTTCACAACATAGAAATAATCAGGAGATGTGGCACCCAGGCGTGGTCCGCTGGAGTGCGGCTATCCTAGCAGACAAGGACAGTGACCCCTCCGACCATATCTACACTTATGCAGCGGCATTCCCCCGTTGATTATTTTCAAAATAGGAAGGCACCTGCTTCCATCAGATCTTCCATCCATTCCTTTTAATTCTGAGCAGGTACACGCTCTTTACCCCACTGTGTTCTGTTCCTGGCACTCTACAGAGGAGGGGGAGCAGACGAGAGACATCTAACAGCGATCCGTTTGCAGGGGACTTGCACAGCTAAAGTGTCTAAATATTTATTATTATGATTATTTTTTGCACTGTTATGCCATCACTTAAGGATCAATTAACCGGCCTCTGTGGCAAACTGCTGTTCAATGACCGGTGCAAACAGATGCTGCTGACCAACACGGCCCATTGTTTGTCATGTCTCTCAGGTTCCCTAAAACCTCACCAACGGCACCTGTTAAAGCTGCTTGTGCTAAGCTCTTCTGCATTTGTCTGCTGGATTTGGACTTCCTGGATCCCTGACTGAATACAAAGTGATTAGAAAGCCTGGTGTTTGGCAACAAACACGCTGGGGAGTAACCCTGTGTGGGTCGAAAGGAGCACAATGTGTTCTGCACAGCGCCCTGCCCTGTCCCCGGGCTGTGCAGAGCAAAATGGTCTCCATGGTCCTCAGCTGTTTAACGGCAGCTGGTTAATGTAATTCCAGATGATCTGCTTGAATGAAGTTGTCATTTTTGGAGTGATCTTCAATTTAGTAAAACACATAACGGAGCAATGTTCATTTTAATGTTATGTTAGTGTCTCGGAAAAGTTTCCACTCCCTTTTCCGCTGTGCTTTCCACGTTGACAACAGAGAAGCAGCATCTCTGAGGAATATACATTGGGCCAAGGACAGCACGGGATCAGTGCTTTTCCATCCAAGTTGAATGCTGATGCGTAAAAAGAGGTTTGCCAAAACAAAAAACAAAAACAACCAAAAAAGAGGAATCATGATGAAGTTACCAGAACTTTCCCATTATGAACCCGGTCTTCATCATTACTAAATTTACATCACAGCTTCCCCTCTATGTGAAGAAACTCAAAGAGCGAGGCCAGAAAAAACAACATATTTAATACATTTCATGTTTTAAACATTCGGACAGTAGCGCTCCAATAATGCAAAGGTGACCACGGATCAATCAGTTTCTGCCTCCCGTCCTCGTCCTCCCTCCCTCCCTTGTTCTTTCCTTCCTTTCCTGACTGATGACCATCAATTACAGTTTGTAGAGAGGTCTGTGTACAAGGCAAAATCGCCTGGTCTGTTCAGGCAGTTCTGCAGTTCTCTTGCTAACAACAGAGGGCACTGATGCTTCTAATCTGGGAGACCTATCCCCGCGGAGAGAACAAAATAGCTCCTCTACTCGGGGCTTGCCTTCCCGCGCGCCTACCTCTCAGGACCACATTCCATTTGCTGGAGACATTCTCTCTCTCCAAAGAAAGCCGTCTTTATTCTTTGTCTATTAGTCTATATTCTACTTCTAGTTTTCAAAGCACTGCTTTAAAAAGCTGTTATTCTGTAATAGCCTGTGATCTTTTTTTAATATCTCTTGGCTTTTCTGATTATGAATAGCCGTTCTCAAAGCATTTCTTCTTACCTTATTGCTCTTCTTCCTAACCCCATTTAAATGCAATTCATTCAGAGATTACGCTACCGCTAGCATCTTGGCTTAAAAAAATGAAAACTCCATAGGCTGTGACCCCTTCCTATATGTGCCAGCAGCCTACTGTCCAGTGAGATAGTGACGACCCAATGTCAGAAATTGACAAGCTGATAGGGGCCTGGCCACCACCTGCGGAAGAACATACTGTAGGTATAATTCTTTACTGTAGAAGCTATTTACCTTCTTTTTTTAAGACTCAAAGCCATGACAGTTTAAACTGTTTCGACTTAAGCAAATGAGATGCACCATCCATTTCCCTGATGTGCTTTCAGCAAAGAAGCAAAGCATTCACATACCTTAAATACCTTAAGAGAGTGCTCTACGTTTAACCGTTTTCTCGCCATAAACGCTAGCATTGCCTCATCAGGCAGGACTCCTCATTTTGCACTGAATGGTTCATAGGAACATAAAATTCCATTTAGCGCCACTACCCGCCCTCATCACCCACCCCTGTAACATGCTTACCCATCGTTCTTGTTGCTATTCAAAGAAACAGATTTATTTCTCACCCTGGAGTTGGGAATTTTGGCATGCCAGATTGAAAATGTACCCAACACCAAGTAGAGAGGATGGGTTATTCTTAGTCTCCTTACACGCTCAAGAGAAAATGGGGCAGTGCACGCCTCTAAATCAAGCAAAGTTCTTTGGAAACTGTGACTTCAGCTATCGCCAGAACCTCAAGGCCTTTGTCATATCATAAAAAGAACTGGGGTCACGGACGGCGGGAACTGTAGCTCCAGTGCAAGGGACGAAGGGGCAAGACCTTAGAGACTGTGAGGAGGGGTTCCAGAATTATCACCGTATTTGTTGTATGTCTGATTTTTTTTTTTTTTTTTAAGTTTTGGTTACGGAGATCAGAGTAATTCCTCCACTATCTTTTTTTTTTTTTTCTTTTTAAATTTATTTGACAGAGAGAGATCACAAGTAGACAGAGAGGCAGGCAGAGAGAGAGAGAGAGGGAAGCAGGCTCCCTGCTGAGCAGAGAGCCCGATGCGGGACTCGATCCCAGGACCCTGAGATCATGACCTGGGCCGAAGGCAGCAGCTTAACCCACTGAGCCACCCAGGTGCCCCACCTCCACTGTCTTTTTGATGTCTATGATTTATAGGGCAAAACGCAGCTACTGACATTTGGTAAGAGTCTTTTGCCTCATCCCAGCTGTGCAAACCCCTAAACCCCTTTCACTGTTTCTGTCCTATTCCTTCCATCCACCCTTCATCCTCCCCCCTCCCCCTGCCCCCAGGCCTGGGCATCGGGGCTCGGGAGACACACGGGCTATAAAGACACAACCTACAAGTGCAGCTACGACGGTCGCTGCCCCTTCCTTCAGAAAGTTAAGGGGTAAGGTCTCCCTGACTAACCTATCCCTATCTTCTTTCAAGGATTATGAAATAAAAATAAGAATTTTCTCTGATAATATTCTGCTTTAGACTGTTTATCATATTAGGTGGAAGAATATTAGGTTGATGCTCTTTTTTTTTTTTTTTCCCTTCCTTTCTGGAAGACAAGCCGTTTCCATGCTGTGTCAGAGTTCTCCGGCAGCCAATAGAGCCTCTGATTAGAAGGCTACTTCATAAATTACAAACCACCAGAGTGAGTCATTATATAGAATGGGCTCTGCCATCTGGTCATCCACTCTCTACATGATAAAGGCCATCATCTTTGTTCTGTGGCTTGGTGACTTCAAGGAGCCCTCAGCCACAGCAAAAGAAAAGAGAGATATTTTCATTCCAAACTCACTTGATCTTTTAACCCTAAACTATCCAGGCCCTGGAAAAGGTGACTGTTCCCATTTAACAGATGAGGAGACTGAGAAACACGAGGTCAGTGTTTTATTTACAAGGAGCTTTTAAAAACCAAGTGGAAAAAAAAAAAAAAGAAAGAAGGAAAAAAAGCCAGATTTTTCTCTCTGTTTCAAAAGCAAGAGAGCAAAACATCTCTTTTTTTCTGCCTTCTCTCTGTATAAGAAATTTCACACACACTCCATTTCCATTTTCTGGAAAGTTCTATGAAGGGAAGTTGCAGGTGCCTGTGACAGGCGGGAATAGATTTCTTATCGAACAGGTAAGCACTTTGCAACAATCCATCCCAGCTGCCTCTAGTGAAAAAAAAAAAAGTTTTTCTGAAGTTGATAAAATGCCAGACAGGAACTAATTCTTTACTTTTATGTATGTTTCTTCCCTGAAGCAAACAGGAGAAACACACCTCTCTTTACCCCTGGCAAGCCCTGCCGGAGGTCCTCCTGTCCTCGGAAAGAGCGGCTGAGCAGGAACACTACAAACAGCCAAACCACGGAACAGGTGAGCCAAGCACGCGTTCAGTAGGATGGGAATTCCTAACGGCCTCAGCCTCTCACAATTCTTCCTTTACACCTTTCCTATATTGTAGTATTGTAGAAGAACAGCCCAGTGTTGGACAGCGTGAATTCTGGAACCCGTGTCTGGGTCCATCGAGGCCTCTTATTAGCCGTCCAGCCTGGAGCAAGTCATTTTTTTTTTTTTTTGAAAATTTCATTTATTTATTTGACAGACAGAGATCACAAATAGGCAGAGAGGCAGGCAGAGAGAGAGGAGGAAGCAAGCTCCCTGCTGAGCAGAGAGCCCAACACGGGGCTCGATCCCAGGACCCTGAGATCATGACCTGAGCTGAAGGCAGAGAGGCTCAACCCACCGAGCCACCCAGGCGCCCCTGGGGCAAGTTATCTAACGCTGCTGGGCTTCCGTTTCTGGCCTGATAAGCTGGGTTTTCAGCGGTGGTACTTCACTGGATATGGGGGAGAACTAAAGAGTAAAATGATTACGGTGCTTAAAGATTTATTTATTTCACAGAGTTGCCGCACGCTTGAGCTGGGGGTGCGGGGGTGACGTGAGTAGGGAGACACGAAAGGAGAATCCCAAGCTGACCCTTCGCCAAGCACGGGGCCCACTGGGCGGCTTTATCTCGGGACCATGAGATCATAATCCGGGCTGAAGCCAAGAGTCAGACACATGACAGACGTGACAGACGGAACCACCCAGGTGCCCCTGTTGTGCTGCTCAGAAGAAAATTGTTCAATGAGAATCCTCTGCCATCTTCTCAATTGTAGTCTCATGAAAAGACTGAAAATTCAAGAAAGGCAAGATTAGGAACTAGAGGTAAACTTGTACCAAGACGGTGTCTCACTTCTATCAGGGGACATACTACAGCTGACTCTGCTGTCTTCATAACTTACAGCCCTTACTGGTTGGCATGGGCAGCCGAAACCAAAGGCAAAGGATGCGTGTGCACACGTGCGTGCGCGCACACACACGCACACATGTGCACGCACATACACACGCACACGTGCATGCACACACACGTCCTCACACACGCGCACACACACAGCGGTATCCTCAGAAACTCCTGCGCATAAATAAACATGTTTCTTGTGTTAAGAGTTTAAAACCACACACTAGTGCTTATGGATACGCTAACTCATTTGCAAAGATATGCCAACTCAGCTGGACACTTTCGATGAATACTCAGAGACGTTTGCTTGGTGTGTGATACCGGAATCGTCCATGATTAAAGAAGGTTGGTATTCATGAGGCATAGCAGAAGAAAACCATCAAAGAATATGTTTTAAAGTCCATAGTAACTACTACTACTACCACCCTCCTTCAAAAAAAAAAAAGTCTAAGAAAATATCAGTAAAGGAGTTCAATAAACGAATACTACTTTTTCTTACGGGTCTCCTTTTATCTCGAAGGTGCAAATACATTATAGTGTATATATCCTTACATTCATACATTGTAGTCCTTTAACGAAGTCCATAGGTATAGTCTGAATAAACTTAAGGCATAAAGGAGGACTGAGGGGCTCAGTTAGTTAAGCTTCTGACTTGATCACAGCTCAGGTCACCATAGGGTTGTGAGATCGAGTGATGTTGTGCCGGCCCTGGGCATTGAACCTGCTGAAGCTTTTCTCTCTCTCTCTCTCCTACCCCTCCTCCCATCTTTCTCTCAAAAAGAAAAAAAAAAATAATTAAGCATACATGATTTCCTAACTGAAAAACAAACCCTATTTGGGGATATTAAATATGTATTGTGACTTCATATCTGTGTGTAAGAAACCCTGGATTCAAATATCCGAGGCAGGGGTGGGGGGCGGTATGAAGAAAAACTAGGTATGCACACATTGTCTACATGTTCTGAACTGGCACAGAATCCGTCACCAGGACCATGCACGCCACACAGAGCGGGCAGTCCTGGGTGTGTGCTGCTCAGTCACCGCACTGCTAGTGTCGTCAGCTCTGCCTGGCGTGAGGTCATCCTACCTACTCTACTTGCTCACAGGTCTTGAGTCAGAACCCCTGCTGATGTTACTGCCACCTTTTTCTTCCCAAACCCTAAGAGCTTTCTAAAATAACTTAATGGGAAGCAGCTAGACATTTTCAAAGAGAAGGGGAAAAAAAATTCCTTCCTTCCAAATATTCTGAAACACAAGACCAAGAATGTATGTGACCTTGACAAAGTCCATTCATTTCTCCAAGGGGTCCAGGCCCTAGGGAATCCCGTCTTTTCTCCAGACCACATACACACACACACACACACTCTCTCTCTCTCTCTCTCTGTCACACACACACACACACACACACAGGCAGTCATATGTCAGGATTTGCTTTTTCAAAAGGACAGAAATATCTCACACGTCTACTCCAGAGTCTTGTATCTGAAAGTACTTCCTAGATCATTGAAATTGTGTTCTCCCTTCTCTATCCCCTTACAAAAGGGACTGCTGACTCTCTTTGTTTAATGTCCTTTAGGGGGCATCTTTCCTCCTTCTCTCTTAGTTTACCAACTCCTGTAAAAAATAAAATCTTTTAAACTCTAGGCAGGAAGAACGAATTTGGCCTAACCTATATCCCTGTGCTCACCCAGAGGCAGTCATTCAGCATCTAAGCTCTATCTTGGTATTTGTTTCAATCCCTAAATCGTTAGTATTTAAGTCAGAGCCTTAGTATTTAAGTCAGAGCCAGAACACTGGAAGGAACTCGCGTGAGGCCATTTTTATTTTTATTTTTTTAGGGGGGGGGCATGTTTTCATCATGTTGGGTAACAGATTTGGTGGGAAGCTTTGAAAGTAGTGGCTCACATGAACTTTCTCAGTGATTTGTGGATTTCACTCTCATATGCTCCTTTCCTATTTCAACTCCATTATAATGGATAATTGAGAACTGACGACACAGATGGGAAGGCATCCATCCATTCATTCAACGAATATTCAAGACGATGACAGGGACATCAAATTTGCTAACATGTAACAAGGCCTCCTTAAAAGAGGCAGATGATGACAGAACGTGGAAGAAGGATAGTATATCTTTTTTTGTTTATATATTTCAGGTATCCCATGCACACATTTGCAAAGAACAATAAAGAGAAGGGGCTACACAAAGGATAGTTAATGGGTTCCGAAGCAGTCCATATCTTTAACTCTTCCACTGTTTTCTGAATGAAATAAGATACTCTCCACAACATTTGACTTTACTTTCTGGAAAGCAATAAACTGGTAAATTGTTGATGTTCTATAACTTCTTAAATCATGTTTTTATATTAAATGTTAGCACAGTAGCTAACAACACGACTTGTCTTCAAAGCAGAAATCAATTTGGGAATTTCAAGTCATGGTTTGTCTTTGTTCCATGCAGACTAGAAGCCTGGATCTCAGAGCCCCTGTAACTCAGCTACCGTTATGAAAAGGGAGCATTTGGTTAAATAAATACTGAATGAATTGTCAAAGTAACTGCATCATTCATCTTTTATACAGAATTTCTTATCCTGAATTATTAACTTTACATATATATATATATATTTATCATATAGAGCAGCATGTTATATTGTTGTTGGGGGAAACGAAGTTCACCGTTAGCCATAGTTACTTGTATTTACCTCACAGGGTCCTCACAGAGGAGGGAAGAATGACCTTGATCTCGGGGGCTGCAGTCCACTCCCCCCACCCAGTCTCCCAGTGCAGTGGATTCTCAGGGGGCCCTATCAGAGCACACACTCATGAGATGTTTATGAAACGGAATCTTCTCTCTTTAGTATAAGTGATCAATGGCCTGAGACACGGAGAAGCAGTATGCAATTTTATGCCAAGGATTTACTTCGCAACATATAATGTTAAAAAGTCTTTCAACTTCTTACATGCCAGCGGCTATTTGCCTCTGCCAACTTCAAGGACTCTGGTTAAACAAGGAACACTTCCCCCTGGATGACAGGTCCCTGTGAGCTGCCATCCAGAGACGCTGCCCGACACTGCCCGGTCTACTGAGGGTTACAGGGAGTCTAAAGAGATGAACTTGTACCAGAAACCAGAAGTGGTTTGGATAAGGTGCATTCCCAACTCTGATACATCCAGCTAAATCCACCTTCTTGCTGCCAGGTCTTAAGGAACCCTGTGTACTTTAATTTCCTCACCTGAAAAATGGGAGATAGCATCTGCTCCAACTTACAGGCTTGGGTGGGAACAGATGCAGTAAAATGGAGATCTGTGGCAGTCAATAAAATCCATTCCCCCCACAAACCCCATTGAAATCAAGCTACAGAAAAAAAAACACAACTATATGTAAGAAGGTCTTCCCCGTTTTCTCCTCTATGTTGTATAAAGGGATAACAGAATGTACGTCTGAGAGCAGAATGGGCACTATGGCAGACAGGTTCAAAGAGCCTGGGGAAGAGGCCATTGATTGGCCCTGGAATCAAAAAGAGAATGATCTAGAGCAGAGGAATTGAGATGATTTGACCCAGCAAAGCAGTTCCAGTCATTTCTCTGCACATTGCCACAACTTGGACACAACCGCACCTTCAACAAGAGGAATCTGGACTTATCAGAATCAAGAAAATCAGGATCCTCCTCCCTGACAGATAGGGGTCTCAGAATGAGTCCTGATAAAGGCTCCCCCCACCCTAGGAATTGAAAGGCAGCTCCTTTTAGGGGTTTAGAAGAGGACAAGGCAAGACAAGTTTCCAAAGCTAAGGAATCTGCAAATATCTAAAAGAGCCAGTATTTCTGTCAGATAATTAAAGAGAAAAGTAATGCCAACTGAAATAGCATAAAGTGAGTGAGAAAAAGGAGCCTCGTTCTACTCAATCATCACCTTAAACGTATATAACAAATTTCTATACCAAAAAAAATTGTCGCCAGCATTCACTTTGAAAGTATCTGCCAGGTGCAGGAGGAAGGGATGTATTAAGTAGAGATTGAAAAAGATTATCCTGAACTCATATCCGGTAACCAGTAGGTTTGTAGGGTACTACCCCCACCTCCCTGAGAGCAAAGGGAAGGAGGCAGGTATCCCAGAGCCCTCCCCCTCCTCATGAAGCCACTGTCACTGCGGCCTGAACTCCCATCTAAAGGTTGTCATTGCAACTTTGTGCAATTCTTTGCTCCAAACAATTCGCTAATTCAAACTGTAAATCTTTATTATAAAGATTTCCTTCTTCTAAGCAGTAATTGTCTCTGCTCTGGTGGGGAGAGGAATGATTTGTTTTTTCGTTGCTGGTTATTTATAAGATATCTACTCTAGATTAGTCCTGCTTGAGTGACATCCTAAATGGCTCCATTCCCCAGCAGTACTCTACTTCTGATGGGGGACTGACAACCTCTACTTAGAATGTCTTTCATGGGACACAATGAAGTGTAAAACTGCTGGGAAAAAGCCCATGTTTCAAAACAAACCATCTCTATAATAAGCACTTAAAACACTTTTCATTAATATATTTCTCTGTGTATAAAACAAAAGCTTAATGCTGCAACATGGCCTTTGACAATTTTTTTTTTTTAATAAACACTATTTCAATTTTGAACTGGACCAAAATAATGAAAACACAAGTGAGGCTTTTTTTTGAGATGTTCCCCACACCCATTCTCTTAATGCTGCGGCAATTGTGTTGTTTTCGCCCCAAACAATGAAAGTTGAATAAAAAATCCAAAGGTGGAAACCTGAATTAGTAAGCCCAGAATCTAACAACCTTTCTGTTGCAGGTAGTAGCAAATATCTTTGGTCTAGAGAGAGACATCCCTGTCTAATCCTTATCAGAATTTGCAATTAAGACTTTGGAGCTGCAGATAACTGTACACAGTCTGTACACAGATCTGCTCTCTTAATTTTAAATGGCTGGACCTAAATCAAATCGGACTTCAAATACATTGAAAAGTAAATGTCTAATGTTTAATTGAACTAATAGATACCACTCTTTTTAATACAGCTAATGCTTAGTGCCGGTTTTCAGGGGCTTGTAGAGGTAGGAGAAATGAACAAATGAAGGGAGGGAGAGAGGGAAGGAAGGAAGGAAGGAAGAAAGGAAAGAAGGGAAAGACGGATGGAGGAAGGGTGGAGGGAGGGAGGAAGGAAGGGAGGGAGGGAAGAAGGGAGGAGGGAGGGAGAGAGGAAGGGAGGAAGAGGAGAAAGGAAAGAAGGGGCAAAATCCTCCTTGGAAAACTTGTTATGAAATTATGATTACTCAATTCCTTAATATAAATATAAAAGCGAGCAAAGTCACATTGATTCTTCGCTGACTTACCCCCTCCCTCAACCTAAATGTGCTCTGAATTAGATTCCCATTCACTTCCGTTAATTGTCAGCTCCCATAGAATACCGTAAGAGCCTCGAAATGAAGCACTTATGAGTTTTCCTTTTCAATCTCTTGTGGGCTCCTCTCAGTTTATCGCAAATGAACAATCATGTTGGAAGGGGCTCCGTCTGTTTAATGTCATTAGCGATTGTTTCATAAAACAAACAGCCTTCCACCATCCGGCTGCAGTTAATCTTAAATCTAAATGTGGCGGCACTCGGGGAGCACCTCCAAAGGGGTTTGTTCTCACCAACGCGGGTCTCTTAATCTACTGCAAGTCAAGGCGCTTATCTCTCTGCTCAGTGCAGGGATTTCTTTGTCCAAATACGAGACCAAACCCAGTTAACATTGTACGTCCAAAAATTTTTTTTCTTTCTTTTTTTTTTTTTTTAACCCCCTGGATAATTTTTTTAAAAGCAACTCAAAGTCTACAGTATATTTATTTATTGACTGTACTATTTTACAAATATTTTCCCAATACTGACAAAGTCAAGTTCTTTTTCAGGCTGGCGCCTAAGAGCCAGCCTAATCAGTGAGTTTGGGGATCCTGATAAAGGCTCAGCTGAGAACAAAAACACATTTACAGACCTGAGAATGATGGGTCCTGGGAAAGTCAAAGACTTCAAGGGGTTATATACTCCTGGAAGGGTCTGGGCTCTGCATATATTAGGCTTATTATTATTATTATCTTAAATGACAATAATATTATTCAGTACGTATTTTGTCACAGGCATAGTCCTAAGAGCCACTGGATGTTAATATTTTGCATTGTCTGGGTCAATAGCCCTTAAGAAAGTATCATTATCCCCGTTTTCAGATAAACTAATTGAGGCTTCCACAGGTGAAGAAATCTGCCAAAGTTCAGACTGATGGTACCAGGCAGACCCATCGTTTAAAAGAAGTTCTGGGGTCAGGGCGCCTGGGTGGCTCAGTCGGTGAAGCGTCTGCTTTCGGCTCAGGACATGATCCCAGGGTCCTGGGATGGAGCCCCACACTGGGTTCCCTGTTCCGTAGGGGAGTCTGTTTCTCCCTCTGCTGTCCCCTGCCCCTGCTCGTTCTCTCTCTCTCTCAAATAAATAAATCTTTTTAAAGAAAGAGACCCTTTAGGGGAGCCTGGGTGGCTCAGTGGGTTAAAGCCTCTGCCTTTGGCTCAGGTCATGATCTCAGGGTTCTGGGATCAAGTCCCGTATCGGGCTCTCTGCTTGCTAGGGAGCCTGCTTCCCTCTTCCTCTCTGCCTGCCTCTCTGCCTACTTGTGATCTGTCTGTCAAATAAATAAATAAAATCTTAAAAAAAAAAAAAAGAAAAGAAAAAAGAAAGAGACCCTTTAAAAAAATAAGGTCTAGGGGCACCTGGGTGGCTCAGTGGGTTAAAGCCTCTGCCTTTGGCTCAGGTCATGATCTCAGGGTTCCGGGATCAAGTCCCGTATCGGGCTCTCTGCTTGCTAGGAAGCCTGCTTCCCTCTTTCTCTCTGCCTGCCTCTCTGCCTACTTGTGATCTGTCTGTCAAATAAATAAATAAAATCTTAAAAAAAAAAAAAAGAAGAGAAAAGAAAAAAGAAAGAGACCCAATAAAAAAATAAGGTCTAGGGGCACCTGGGTGGCTCAGTGGATTAAAGCCTCTGCCTTCGGCTCAGGTCATGATCCCAGGGTCCTGGGATCGAGCCCTGCATCGGGCTCTCGGCCCAGCAGGGAGCCTGCTTCCTTTCCTCTCTCTCTGCCTGCCTCTCAGCCTACTTATGATCTCTGTCTGTTAAATAAATAAATAAAATATTAAAAAAAACATAAGGTCTAGGGACACCTGGGTGATACCGTCAGTTAAGTGTCCGATGCTTGGTTTCAGCTCAGGCTGTGATCTCGGGGTCCTGGGATCAAGCCCTGGGTCAGGGTCTGAGCTCAGCATGGAGTTTGCTTGTCCCTCTCTCTCTGCTCCTCCCCCCAATCTCTCTCTCTCATAAATAAATAAAATCTTTAAAAAATAAAATAAAATAAAAGGCCTAATTGGCTTTAAGCATATGTTCCTAACAATAAGGTCCTATTAAACTGGTCATCACATCAACATGAAAATTCAGGTCTATAATGGTCATGTACTTTGGAGTTCCTGGGAGGGTCCGTATTTACAGATTCTTGTACCTCTGCCAGAAAATGCACCCCAAAACTTTAGTGGAAAATATTAACCGTGATTCTAGGCTAGAGGTTCCAGAAGCTGAAGGCTGCCTGTTGCTTCAGTTCCAGATGGCGAAGCTCATTTCTGAGTTAAAACAAATAACGACCCAGTTTCCCCACCAGAGCTTAACGGAGGGGCTCTGGCCCAGGTGACTCGGTGTCCATAGGTGGAAACCTTCAAGTACCATGTACAGCTCTGTGAACTCCCCCCACCCAGTATCTCCTCCACACACCACCTGGCCGGCCACCCACCCACCCACTCATTAGGCCTTTAAACCCTGCCTACTCTTTTGTTGACTTCTTGCTTGATTATAAAAATCATGTTGTCGGGTTTAAATTGTTGCCAGGTCCATAATAAAATGAAAAAAATACTGAAAGGCAGAACTCAAAGTATTAAGCTCATTTCATAGCATTGCAGTCATTCAATCAGCCAATCAGCCAGAAAATATCTACAATATTTATTCAGTACCATTTGTCTTCCAAATACTAGGCTAGGCACCAGGTACGCTCATAGAATATTCGTTTCCCAGTATACCTAATACACTAAAATGACAATTTTCTCTTGTTCTAATAATTTGTGAAGGAGAATCTGAAGGTCATACCTAATTCATATCTCTCTTCTAGAGCCTTTTGGAATTACTTTTAGCTCCTCTGAAGGAAGAAATACTTTTGCCTCTGAGCATTAATACATACGGTTCCCTCACCTAATTTTATCATCCCTCTTCTCACTCAGCTAATTCCTGCTCAACTTTCAGAACTTGGATCAGATGTCCCTTCTTTAGGGGTATGTCCCTACTCACTGCAGGGTTTTCACATGGCCATTGCACTGATAGCTAGTACTGATACCCTGCCAGCCTGTGAACATCATGAGAGATGCAGGCTGGCCCAGCTTGTTCCGTGTTGCCTCCCCAACAGGAGAGATAATGCCTGGTACAGACATGAGACTCAGTGTGTATTGTTTGCGTGGATGGATGAACAAATGGATGGTTGGGAGGAAGGGTGTCTGTCTCAAGTTATTTTATTCTCTTAACAGTCAAAACGGCTCAAGTCCTTTTAAAATGGAAACAGGAGAATATACACATACACACACATACACACATATATATACATACATACATACACACACGTGTGTGCGCATATATACATATATATGACATATACATATACACATATATCCTATCAGATACATGTCATGTGAAGAACGGCAGTTAACTGATAGCCATGGTCTGGGATTTTGTTGCTTTAAAACTTGAATTAAGAATAAAGAAAGAACATTCTAGATGGAGTCTGAAACTTGCCAGAGTGGGTAAGGTTAGACTTCAACAGAGGGAGAGAGAGGTCAGAAGACAGAGAATCTCTACATATTTCCCATTTTGCAAATGTGATCAAGGAAATTGATATTATATCAAGATGTGTCAATTCAACCTAACAAGTGGTCACTGAGCCTCAGCTGATAGGACAGGCTCACTGGTAAGCTCTACGAGGTGGTCGAGGATGATTAAAATACTAATTCTAAGAATATATGAGCAGAGGAGCTGAGGGCTAGGCAAAGAAAGTAAAGGCACTTGGATCTTCCTTTGAAGGGCTCAGTTGCTCAGTCTCCTTTGTTCACACAGACTCGTTCTAGCAGCTCCATCCCAGTATCCCCTTCCACGTCCACCTCACCTCCTGCTGGGAAGAGACTTTTAGGTCCAGGAGAGGGAGGGGAAAAAACAAAAAAACAAAAAAAGATCTAGAAAGTGTGTTCCACCACTGTATGCACTCTTTTCTAACAATACCGGACATTTCCTTTTGCAAACTCTAGATCTTTCAGCATCAGTTGTGAGTAAAATGATTAATTTATGCAATTAATTAAAAGAGTACACTGATCTTCAGAATCAAACAAAATTTTAAAGTGGCAAACTTCATTAATGGCAACTAGGAAAAAAAATAAAATCTTACTTGTCTTAGTTCCTGACTTAGAGTAAATGTTTGTTGAGCGAATAAATGACCCATGATCTCAAATTCACCGCAAATATTTATGCCAGCAAATCTTTTTTTTTTTTTAAAGATTTTGTTTATTTATTTGACAGAGAGAAATCACAAGCAGAGAGGCAGGCAGAGAGAGAGGAGGAAGCAGGCTCCCTGCCGAGCAGAAAGCCCGATGTGGGGCTCGAACCCAGGACTTGGGATCATGACCTGAGCTGAAGGCAGCGGCTTAACCCACTGAGCCACCCAGGCGCCCCAATCCCAGCAAATCTTTAAAGCAAAGGCCACAAATAACCACATGGGCTGACTTGGATTCACAGTGTCCTCCCTGCCCCTGCTCCCTGCCTGTGCCTTCTATCAAAAACAAAACAAAACAAAACACTTAAACAAGAATAGCAGTAACAAGAAAATACTTTGAAAAGAAGCAAAATGAATTTTTACCTGTATTTTCAATTGCTTTGTGCTGTGGGACCACAATTTGCAATACCATAACATTAGTTAAGTAAATGAAAAAAAGCATGGAGCTCATTTACAAATCCTTTCTTCCTTTGGTCTGGTATGCAAACTGGTTACTGCCTTCAGGTCTACAACTTGGAGCTGTCCAGCTCTTGAAGCAATGCTTAGTTTTCAGGGCATCAGTTTTGAGGGTTACAGCCCAAGGGTAAACCAGTTGTCTGACTCTCATGTGCTGTGATAATGGCACTTAGCATTGGCTGTGAACAATAACTAATAATACTGTCACTCTGCCCAATGTTTTAGACCCAGTGTTTCATTAATTCTTATCAATAACACTCTAAGATGGATATTATGTTATTCAATGCCCGTTTTTCCTACAGATAAGGAAAATGAAGCACAGAGAACTATGTAATTGCCCAGGGCCATGAGCTAGTAAGAAGGAATACACAATAGAGACTAATCAGGCCAGGGAGCACTGTTTCTACGACAATCTTCGTCCTACAAACTTGACATTAATTCTTGAGCTCAAGATGCTTTCCCAAAGGTAGATACTCAGTGACAATATGTAGTATAGAAGTACCTTAAACGAAGGATCCATGGACTAGCAGTTGAGTGGAATTCCCAAGATTGTAAATTTTTTGAAAGCATATGCAGTAGGCATTTAATAAGTGCTTTTGGATTAAACTCACAAGCTACTGTACCTAAAAGCACTAGTTCTTACAGCAATTTTTTTCCTGGTCTGTTCTCATTATTTATAGGCTAAAGAAAGCAATTAAAATGGATTAGCAGAGGCAATAAAGGGGGGGCAAGTATACTGGTGACCATTTACACTGGGACACTGCATTTAGGTGACCAAATCAGTTGAGTTCATTTTTCTCACATCTTCATCTTGGTTTCCTTCCTAAATGAAATGAGTACACTTTCATATGATAACTTCATGAAAAATTTGCCAGTGTGAATATTTTTAGGCCATAACACATTCCTTATTGGTCATGAAGCCTCTTGGAGAAATACTACAATTTTCAATAAATCACTTTTAATAAAAACCCCAGAATCTTTATTTTTTGAGAAAAATTCTCTTGCTCTCTCAGTTGCAGTGATTACGCTAATTTTGAAGACATTCTTTTTACAAATCACATTTCGGTTCCCACTGCTGACCAGGAAGGCGGAGTGGAATGTAAGGAGGAGAAAGGAAGAGTGAAGGCAAGAAATAAGAGAGGAACCTGAAGGGGCGCCTGGTGGCTCAGTTGGTCAAGCATCTGACTCTTGGTTTTGGCTTAGGTCATGATCTCAGGGTTGTGAGATCGAACCCTGGGCTGAGCCCCGAGCTCAGCAGGAGTCTACTTGAGGATTCTCTCTCCCTTGTCTCTCTCACTACTTGCGTACATACTTTCTCTTGCTCTTTCTCAAATAAATAAATTAATTAAAATTTCTTTTTTTTTTTTCAAAGAGAGTAATGTGAAAATAAATCATCAAAGAGAAAACTGGTAATAAAATTAATGTACACTTAGCATTTTTTACTAGTTAACATCAATTGCTCTTTCCCCTGGTATTCTGAGGCTACTATGTTCAATTCTCATTCTAATTCTAATTATTATTATTATTATTATTATTACTATTATTATTGGTTTCTGGAGTTCACTGACATACAACACCTAGTGCTCATCACAAGTATCCTCCCCAATCCCCATCACCCATCTAGAACATCTCCCACTGACCTCCCTCCATCAACCCTGTTTGTTCTCTATCATTAAAATGATTCTATTTTTTGATTTGCAATCATGCTTATATTTGTTCCAATATTAAGTTGTTATAGCTTCCGTCATGCGCAGGTAGTAATACATGATGAGTTTTGGACCCCAGGAAATGCAGAGGTGGACTGACCTCAGACAAGGACCAGCTCTGAGTATACTATTCAAAGTGACTTTGGTTTTGCCATTTATAAAACAAGAATGATAATGTCTTACATAGGCGGGTGATTATTAACTGCAATAAAGGTAAAAACTAACACATAGGAGGCATTCCCTGTGCTACAGTCTTGTAGAGAAGACAAATCTGGAAAAAATGGAATAAAATTCAGAACAGAGTGAAATAAATATGAGGACAGTTAAAAGCAATGTCTTACAAGCCATGGTACTTCTTAGCTATCAGAATCCCCCTGAGGCTCTCGTTAATCATGTGAATTTCTGGGTTCTAAGTCAGACCTACAGAGCAGAGTCTCCAGGGTTCAGATTCAAGAATCTGCAAATTTGCATTTTCAACAAACTCACTAATTGATTCATATGTTCACTAAAGTTTGAGAATCTTGACCAGGAAGAATGAGAAAACGTATCAGTAAGAGACCCAAAGGAAACAGATGGCACACTTAGCCTGGGACAATTCTGGGAGGGTTTCCTTGGAGAGGGACTAATCGTGAGGGGACTAATTATAGTACAAGGAGGAAGCTAACGCGAGAACTGTTACCACCCCAAAGCCCAAAGGACGGATGCAGAATCTGGAAGCAGGGGAGTCTTGTGGAAGAGCCTTTCTTTCAAGAAGCAGTGACCTCTGGTTGAGGAATACGGCCAGGACAAGCCTGGAGGGGTGGGGTGGTCATTTGGAGACTAATACTCCGTTCTCACTTTTCTTCTCTCCAATCACCCACTGAGCCTCTGCCTTAGCTGACACCAACTGGGAGGCAGGGAACCTAGGAGTCCCATTGAAGTGGTTTACAGAGGTCACTTGAATCGAAGCCTGTGGGAAAGGTTGGAGATTGACCTGGAGGGTCAGGTGGAAGAGAAGTTGTCTGGAAAAGACGAAAAGGGCTGGTGGCAGGGATGAGAAGACTTCACACATGAACTAGTTCTTCAGATTGCGAATAACTAAAATGGTAACACCCAGACTAACAGTAATAGTAGCTCTATTGAGCTTTGACTTTGTGTTACTGTTCTAAAGACTTTATAGGGATGACATTGTTTCATCCTTACTCCCATCTTTTAACACGGGCCTCACAATCATCCCCACCATGGATGAGGAACCAAAGGCACAGAAAGGCTAGTTTTCCTGCCGAAGGTTATACGGCCGGTTAGGGCGAAGCCCACTGACCGCCCTCCCGTTCCACTGTCTCAGAAGGTGCTCTCGGAGGGAAAATGGACTACATGCTGAGGAAAGAACAAAGATACAGGAGAGAGAGAAATGTCTCTGTGTGAGGAAAACATGAAGAGGGTGAGGTGGCCCGACACGAAGGGATCAGGAAGGAGAGGAGAGAACCTTGAACATCACACGTGGGATGGAGTTGTTTTTTTCCTGCTGGGAGTGGGGAGCTCTGCAGCTTCACAGAGCTTTTCAACATGCTGTTCCGACAACCTGGACACCGAGCTAATCCCTGGGCTTTAGCTGAACTCCACAGGCTGGGGTGGAAGCTAGCTTTACTGCTACTCACAAATGGAGTGGTCCAGATCCCTGCTTCTTTTTCACCTTTCGTGTCTTGCTACTGATATAAAAAGTTCTATCGGTGGCAAGAGAAACATAAACTCAAAATATCTCAAGGCAGTGGAGGTAAAAATAGGATGGAACAGTAAAGCAAAGCCATCTTCATAGCCAATCTTGTCAAGCGAACGTTGGGTTTTGCTCTCTTCATTCGGCCTACTTGTCCTCACGGCGGAGCGCTCACATGGGAAACTGTGACAGAAGAAGTCAGTCCCCACTACTCCATTAGACCTGTGTCCCTCGCTCTTCCTCTCTCTCCTTTTCTCCATCAACTCTCAGCCCACCACAAGGGTGCAGACGCCATGTCTCCCACTGGCCGGTGGCGCTGACAGCTGCTCTCGTCCAGGATGCTCGGGAGGTCCCGTTGTCCAGAGATGTATGTGAGGATGGAACAACACAGGAGTTGGGCTGAGGAAAATGAGACAAACCACCGGCCCAACTTTCCCTTCTAGATTCTTACTGAGGCTCACGCTCGTCCCAACCTTCCCTTGCATTCTCTCCTCCCCGGTTCTAACATGAGGATTACTCAGGCTGAAGAAAGATATTAGAACCCTGCTATTTCAGGTACTGGAACTTTCCCAACACTGTATGACTTGTTTTGGGACAGGAGCACATTCCATGGGGTTCAGTGCTAAAACATCTGGTCACTTTGAAAGTCTTCGCCTGACTCAGGAAGAAAACTGGTATCTGGTAGGGTGGCCATGAGTTCTTCATTAGATGTCAAGAAGCCATTCATAATTCATGTCCGAAGTTACACCACAGACACGGATCTATTGTCAGCATTTATTATATAAAGAGTGTGAGTCTCCTTGGCAGCCCCTACCTTATCTACCCCGATCTCAACAACCCTGCTCTCTCAGGTCAGGCATGACTCAGACCAAATGCCTCTGGCTGTAGATCCAGTGTTCTCCTGCCATTATTCAGTTAGTGCGAAAGCTGTGTATGTGATTGTGGTCATCATACAATCTCTTTTGTGATCTCAACCAATTTCTCTTCCCCTACAAATAAAGCTGCATGAAGCTCATATCATCTACAATCACTGAATTTAAGAATGAGAAAAGGATCTTCACATTGTATAATCCAACTCCTTGTTCTAACAGACAACCAAAACACAGCAAAGGGAAAGACACTTGTCCAAGGTCGTAAGAAGTAGTGAACCTGACTCAAACTGTTGTTTGAATCCTCTCACTGTGCTGACTCAGCAAACCCTCTGATTTAACACGGTTTTCCTTTCTTTCCCTGTTCCTTATGTTTTTAAAGTCACATTGGCTTCTAAAAAAAAGAAAAAACACACAAAGGAATGGGTACTGGCCAAAATGTCAAAGACGCTATTTCTGAAAAATAAGGGCAAAAGGAAAGAGGAGGGAAATTTTTTTAGCCTAATGCCTAAAATGCCAGCAAGATAGGTTAGTCATAATCTAATCACCTACAGTGTTTATCATGGGCTATAGTAACAATGAGTTTAAAGCTATTTGAGTAACAAGATACTGGGTTTTTGTCAGCTATAGCTCCATGATGTCTGTAATTTTCAATATATCTCATGGTGGAAAAATAGAAGCAATCATTAAGCCTTTGATTGCTGCTAGTACAGTTTACTTAAATAGATACATAACGTATACAACACAAAGCAGATAGCTGAGTAACTCGAGGCCAGTCACATGCCCAGGCCTGGGTGAAGGTCTAAATGCATGAGAGTCCTTTGCAAGTTTTTCTTCTTCATAGAAATTTTCTCATTATGATGGTTTACATTTATTCTGGCCTTCAAAAATTAGGGATGCACTTTGATCCTGGAACAAGATAGGCAAGAAAGGTGTAGTCTATTTAAAAAAATAACTGATTAAGATCCCAGTTGAGGGAAACCTGGGTGGCTCAGTTGGTTAAGTGTCTGCCTTCGGCTCGGGTCACAATCCCAGGGTCCTGGGGTTGAATTCCACATCAGGCTCCCTGCTCAGCGGGGAGTTTGCTTCTACCTTTCCCTCTGCCTGATGCTTCCCCTGCTTGTTCTCTCTTGCTCTCTCTCTCTCTCATTTTCTGGCAAATAAATAAATAAAATCTTTAAAATAAATAAAATTAAAAAAATAAAATAAAATGCCAGTTGACTTTGTTCACAAAACAACATTTCCATGAGAGGATTGTCAACCATTAAAAAACTACTCTTGACATTACTGACCATAATAAAATCTTAAAAGTCAAAGTAAAATGTCGACAGAGCCTTTGCACCTACCCAAATTGCCAGCATGCTTTATTATTGAAGGTTGCCATGATACGCCCACCATGTAAGGTATATTTTCTTTCTCTCTCACAAAAATCCTGTTAGAAAGGTATTATAAGCCCCCTTTCCAGATGAGGAAATTAAAGCTCAAAAGTTCAGATGCTAAGATCAGGGCAAGGCCACGCAACTAATAATTACAGAATCTAGCTCAAATTCAGGTCTGCCTTGCTCCGAAGACCAAGCTATACCCTTGAACCATGCTGCCCTGTTACAGTCTACAAAATACCAATACATCACTGAGGAAGGGTGGGTTCACTACAGTCTCCCAGTAATTTCATATAATATCCTAACACTAGCTTTCTTCAAAGACTTTTGTTTACAGAAAGGAGGAAACCATCTTATTTACTGACTGCTGATAATTATCCTATGAGATAAATATTATGTAAGTAACTTTGACACACAGGGAAGCTCAGTCTTGGTAAAGCTACTATCTTGTCTAGGATCACACTGTAGAAAGCACAGAAGCCAGGATTTAAATCCCGCCCTGTCTGGTTTAGAGCCTCTGTCCTAACTACTGTATTTTAAGACTCAAAAGCTAGCATCAATGCAGAACCACCTAGGGGTGCCTGGCTGGCTCAGTCAGTGTTTCATGTGACTCTTGATCTGGGGATTATGAGTTCAGGCCCCACGTTGGGCATGGAGCTTACTTAAAAAAAAAAAAAAAAAAATAGAACCACCTTATTTTAAGCCACATTTTTATCATGAAATATTTCAACAAATGCCCAATATGTGTCGGTGACATGAGCAGCAGGAAGTAGATGCTCTGGGAAATAAAGACTAAAGAACTGATTAGAACATTGCCTCTTGGTCTCAGAGAGCTTGGAGTTCAGCAGCGGAACTGAAGAAAGTGGTAAAACCAGTAGGGCAGACAGTGTTTGATTAGTATCCCAAAATAGGAATGAACAGAGTACAGTTCCATTTCAGAGGGAAGAACACTTCAAACAGAGTGATCCGGGACTGTTTCCCAAGGGTGTCCTACTAAAGTGGTCCTTGAATAATGGGTTTTGACAAGATATTTCAGGTAGGTTGAATGGCATAAGTCACCATGGGTAAGAGGGAAAGAGTGATTAGGCCAAGTTAGCTTCAGTATGTTGTATGTGCAGGAAAATACTATGAGATGGCCCTGGAAAGATTACTTATGGTGATCAAAAGTCTCAACTTTCATGCTAAGAATTATGGGCATCATTGCTAGATGAGGGGAGCTACTGAAGTTATTACAGTATGGGAGAGGAACAATCTCGGGTATACATAAAGCAGCCATGTGTATGCTGGCCTAGAGTGTTTAAGTGTTGGTCAAAAAATCAGTAATGAGGCCATGGGAATACACAAGTATTAATGCTAATTACAGTTCTAGGTAGGTATGGGGACTAGTAGCAGAGATGGAAAGAAATGACAAAATCAGGAAGTAAGGCCAAGGATAAATTGGCGGGAACTTTAAGTGACTAGCAGTGCAGTGATGGATTTAGATACGTTCAATTTGAACTGCTGAAAGGACACTCGAATTTAAGTTTCTGGTAAACATTTAAAAATATGGCAATTGAGTAAAGATATGAAACGGGTTGGAAATTATGATTTTGGTTTTCTCCTGCATAGAGATGATGGGTAGATAAAATCATTGAGACAGAGAACAGAGAAATAAAAGAGAGGAATATAAACTAAAGATGAACCCACTTTTAGGAAGCAGGAAAAAAGAGAGCTATCACCCAAGGACGACTCAGAAGTACATTATGGTAGGGCAAAAAAAAGCAAAGGGAACCTGCGCAAGAAAGTGAGATTATTAGTGATCTACGTTACTGCAGACATTAAGAGAATGAGATGAATGATGAGAGAATGAGAGAGATGAGACTCGGCATGTTCAGGGTGGACGGGCGTAGAAGCGAGTAACACAAGGTCAAGGTCACCCAATGTGGCCACAGGAAACACTAGTGAGTCTTTCGGTAGACTGGTAGCCAGAGGTCCCAAGTGCACTTTGAAGAAATGTGGTCAGAAAGAGGAAAAAGCAGAACTGGCTCATGAACATAGTTGGGTCTAGATGGGTTTAATTTTTATTATCCACATAGGAGACCTGAGCACGTAAGAGAGAGCAATCTGAAAGTTAGATCCATTATCCTGGATTCTTTGGCACTGGTTAGCCTTCATTCCCATTTTACTCGATCAGCATTGGCATCTTTTCACCAATACATGTTTCAAGCATGTGCCACCGCCCTTTAATATTGGAGACAGGTCAGCTATTGCTTTTTTCTCCCCACAGTCTTCTCAAATCATAGCACAAGACTAATGTTTTCCTTTCATTGAACACATTTTTGCATCTATGTATTTCTCGGGCATTTATAATAAAAAAAAAAAAAACAGAACAAAGGAGCAAATAACGATCATTACAATAAATAACAATAGGTAAAATGTTAAGCATTAAATAGGCAATACTTTATAGGAGTCATCTCTTAATTTCTAAAACCCACGGTTTGAGCAATAAATACTTGTTTGATTTTAGAACTCTATTTTGTACATAATTATTGAACAATTCTCGCCCTTTCATAAAAAGCTAGTAATAGATCTACTGTCCAGGCTCTGCTGCAAAGACCCACTCACCTACTCATTTACCCATTCATTCATCTACCTGTCTTCTCATTTATTCCTTCCTTCTTCCCTTCATTCGCCTAAGATGCCTATGCTATGCCAGGCACTGGATAAGAGAAAACACTAGTTTTGATTTGTCATCCCACTTTGCTACAAATAATTCTAAAGATATATTTCTTTGTCAGACAAACCAAACACCGTATTTCCATTAATGGCATGTTTAAAAGTCCAGATAAATAAAAGAAGAAAATAATACTTTTCTTTCCTATTAATTTTACTCATCTAATAAAGACGCTCAATGGTTTTTTAACATAAATACACATATGCTTATAGCAGTATGAAAAAATTCAATTGGAAAATTTAAATTAGGCACATTTCTAATTTAATGCCTTATTATCTTTGCCATAGCATGTGCATACAGTTATCTAATAAGTAAAATATGTAGAACAAGGAAGAAGAGCCCTGCCCTAAGGGAATTTATAATATATTCTAATGTATTCTAATGGTGTGTGAAATATACATCTAAAGTCAGAATTTGTCAAAATTTTGTAACTGGGAGATGCTGATAACTATGTTCAAGTATGCATCTAAAATATTCCTGCCATAGGAAAAAAACATGTCTTTATTCATTGATGCTCATATACCATATTTAAAAGCTTCCTTATGTACTGCTAAAAAAATAATTAATAGGCCTCTACCTAGAATATTTTGAGAAAATAATGTGAGGCAGCCCTGTTAAGTTTACTTACTGTATTGTGGGTGTGTGTATGGTTTTTTTTTTCTCTTTCTGAGATATCATTAGATATGCAGGTGGTAAATTTACTTCAAGTTATTTATTTTTAAAGCTATGTATTTTCTTTTTGGGGGAGATTGAGATCATGAGATAAATTTAAGTTTCATTCACCGAACTGTGTGACAAAAATGACACTGCTCTAGCCGTCAAGGGGTCTGAGTTCTGGTCTTTGGCTCTACTCGAAGTTTAGGTGAACACCACCTCTCTCAGCCTCTGAAATCATCCTTTATGAAAGGGAGATGATATCAGCATAAACCCATGACAATTCCAAAATGGTGGCATTCCATAAACTCAAGTGCCTTTGGGGCCAGGCAGGTATCAGGCAAGTTTGAGCAATGGGATATGTAATAGTGGGATCTGTAGTGGGATCTGTAGTGAACTGGAGAAAGGAGGTCCCATCTCAATGCATTCAAATTCTACTAATGCTGTTCAGACCAAGAGGTCAAGAACCAACCAAAGCATATCTTCGGCCCATGGGTAGGACAGCCAGTTAGAAAATCTGCACAGGATGAGAGCAAAGGCAATTTCTAGTTCTAGAAAGGTAGGCCTATGATGTTGAGTTTCCCAAAGAATTCTGCCCTTTTCAAATGCTGGCTTCTTTTCCCCTGATATACCATGGGAACTCAGTAGCTTGGGCAGAAGCTGCACATAACTAGTTCCAGAAAATTCTTCAACTCCACAGAACTCAAAAACTCCAGATTTATATAGTCCTACCTTTATCCAGTAGCTAGAACACAGTGTGAGAAAAACAGTAATTGTCACACCAAGATAGAAACTGAAGTACTTAAGCTTTCCTTCTCCAACGTAATTTTTTAAATTGTCAAAACATATTCTTTGTCATTCTTCAACACTAAAAGACAAAATTTTTACCTTGAAAGGTAGGTGTTACTTGCCAATGACCTCAGAGAAAGTTAGTTTTATAAAACAGAATGACATACTGAGTTATTTTTCGCTTACCAACATCTTCTGGCTTTGGAGCTAGATTCCCAAATAGCTTAGTAGAGCTGACCCAGTGTCAGATTACCCAAAGAGAGGCTAAGAAATGTGCTTGGGCAGCAGCAAAGCAGGGACACTAATACATTTTTTTTTTTTGAAAGAAGCTGTTATTTGATGTTTCCAAAAAAGAGAGAGAGAAAACAAAACAAAACAAAACAACAACAAATCCTGATGTACTCCTTGTTGAAAAAAATCAGAACTTCCTTGATTTCTTAATTACTTTGTAGTTTGATATTGCTTTTATTTTGAAGACTTTCAGGTAGGAGATGAGGAGGTGGGCATCCCTTCTAATGCTCAAAATGGTTTCTACAGGTCTTAACCTGGTCATGACCTGACCATTTTGATGGAGAGAGAAGTCAAACAAGCAAACAAGGATCTAAAAACAAAAAACAACAACAACAAAACAAAGAAACAAACAAACAAAACCCATCAAGGAAAGTGGATTCTTAAGTAAAGAAAATTTGGACTTAAATTACATATGCTTTCCTGTAACATTCATAGTAAAAGAGGGAACTTTTTTCCCCAAGAGATAGAAATTAGAAAGTTGCATGGTTTACTACACAGATAAAAGATTCACCATGAAATTCCATGCAGATATAGCTTGCTTTGTGTTTAAAACTTGGACTGGAGGGACACCTGGGTGGCTCAGTGGGTTAAAGCCTCTGCCTTCGGCTCAGGTCATGATCCCAGGGTCCTGGGATCCATCCCCACATCGGGCTCTCTGCTCAGCAGGGGGTCTGCTTCCCCCTCTTTCTCTGCCTGCTTCTCTGCCTACTTGTGATCTGTCAAATAAATAAATAAAATCTTAAAGGAAAAAAAAAAACTTGGACTAGAAATACAATGATCTGATGTAAGCAAACAAATAGTTTTATTTACACCACAGACTGCCTTCATGCAGATCGGGCATCTCGCTTAGGGAATTTATTTCTGCACTCTTGACCCCAATGAAGAATATCAAACCCCTTAGGGATCTCCCCACTCTCAATAAAATTGTTAATTGTGGCCAGCTATGAAAATGCTTTTGTAAAAATGGTATTTGATGGATCTAATAATCAGAGGGAAAGAAAGAAAAAAAGAGATGATCTCAGGGCTCCAGTAAATACCCAAAGATAGAGGAACATTCATAAATCTCCATCAGGCAAGCCTCTAGTTCGTTCACGAGGAAAAAAAAGATCCATCTAAGGGAAAACAGCCAGACTTGGATCTTTTTGAGAAAGCAGCTGAAGATCAGCTTGTTTTGAGGCAAAACAAAACAAAACAAGATAAAATGAAGCAAGGGGTTTAAGGATGTGAATGGGCTCATGCACTTTTAGAAATGAGGCCTTCAGAAACCAGGTGGTCAGACCATGAGAGGCTCCTCAGCACAGAGACCATTCCAGTCATAATATGGAAAAGTACTAAAAAGATTTTACGCCTACAACTTTAGTATTAGATAATCGTAATAATAAGGAAACAGTAACTAATACTGAAACATGACACGTCATGTCTATTTCAGTTAGTCTCCAGAAAGGGACATGCAGCCACAACTTAAAGATGAATGTATTCACAGCCAGAGACTGTACAGCTTATGAACGGCAGAGCCAAGATTTGAACCCAACACAGACTTTCTGGCCTCAGACCCAGGGCTTCGGCAAAGAGCGGGGTCAGACTAGGCTCTTGGGGTCCACAGAACTGACCCTCTGCCCCTCTTGCTCCCTGGCTTCCATTTCTCAGTACTTTGTTCCTTGGGTTTTGGGGGTTTGGGTTTTCTATGTCTCAGGACCTGGGAAGCCACGTCTCGGGAAGCACGAGAGAAGATTCAGGTGCCTCTCAAGAGGACGATTTACCCCAAGTCACGAGCCTGAGGCCACAGTCTGGCCTGCATTTGTGCGCCGCTCAGGGATCAGATGTGAGGGCACATGATGTCGCCGTCACCCCGCGAGCGGGGCTCAGGAGCCGCAGAGGCAGCATGAAATTCTAACCATGTCTCCATGTGCCCCAGCTGTGCAGTGCCATCATCATATTACCCTCGCACTTTATGAATGAAAATCGTTGTTGCTAAACCCTCCAATTCTGTCTTTTTTTCGTCCACGCTAAGTAGAGGACTGGTCACTTTCCTAAAGAAACTGATGGGCTTCAAAGTCCCCGTCTGTAAATGAAAATTGAAGAAACGCAAAAAGTGTTGATCATATATCGATGAAAAGGGCCAAGATGTAGCACTAAGTCCATCTTCTGATTCGAAGTGTGTGGACACTGTCAATACGCACGAACAGGACCTCAAGAGGAATGTGGGAACAAGGGAGGGGGATGCGGCATGATTTGTTTTTTTTTTTCTTTGTTTTTTTTTTTTTAATTTTTTAATTGTTGTTGGAAATGGTATTTGCACTGTAGTAAAAATGTGAACGTGGAAATATTGCCCTGTCTTCAGTTTGCCTTCTGCCATCTGTTGTGCATCTCTTTATTGTGTAACGAGCGTGTTTCCTCAGTTCCAAGATCAGTTGCCTCTTCGCTTCCCCTTCTCCCTGTGGGGTCCCTCCACGGCCCTCCCTTCAATTACTTTGTGATTATGGGAACGGCCTCTGTCTCTAGGTCTTGAGCTCTTCAACCATGCAACTGGCGCCCCCCGCCCCCCGGACAGCACATCTCAATGGTCCCACAGGTACCACAACTTCAAACGCTGTCACCCCCTCCGCACACCGCTTCCTCTTCCTCAGTTCCTCATGCTGGGAAACCACACGGCCCTCCTCCCAACTGCTCAAACCTGGCACCATGCAGGCTTTCTTACATTTAAAAAAAAAAAAAAAAGTCTTCTCTCTCTCTCTCTCTCTTTTTTTTAAATATCACCCATCCCTTTTCCCATTGTCACTGTCACAACTGAGGCTGCTCTCACCAACCCCACTGCAAAAGATCCAACCTCACCTTAACTCTCTGCAAGGAAGCCAAGGAGATCATCTTATAACAGAAGCGCCTCTTGCTGCTCTTCTATGTAAATCCCTTTAACAGGTCCCTGTTACTCTCAGGATTAAGTTTAGGCTGTGTACTAGGCTCTATAAGGCCCCTTTGAACCCACCTGAGGCTTCCTTTCTCCCTCTTGTCACCTCCCTCTTTCTTACCAACCATAACAACCATCACTGTGTCCACAGTCTTCCAATGACACTGTTCTTCGTGCAGCATGGCAGCTCCTCCCCACTCCACGCCTGACACAAATCTCCCTGGACTAATCCTAGTGTCAGTCCTTCAAGGACTTTCCAGGCCCCCAGGCTGACTTGGATGCACCTCACATGATCCCAAGGACCCTGGGTCTGTCCTTATATTATCACTCACCATACTCTATTATAATCGCTTGCTCACGAGTCTGCATTCCCTTATTGGACTTCAGACTCCTTGAAGGTCCAGACTGTGTCTTACTCATCCTTGGGCATCCCTAGCACAGGCCTTTCTATGATTTATTACAGCATCTATCAATGGAGAATGGCTAAAGTTGACTAAAAGTCAACTTCTATTCAAACATGTCAGCAGAGACAATATTTATATATACTTGGTTTTAGATTAATATAGGACCCCCTTCAAATATTTTGGTAGTGAGGGATTCTACAGCATTGAGGAGGTAAAGGAAAATTTCATGACTTCCAAAAAATATTATAAGAGAGGGGGACAAATTCTCCAAATGCTGCTGAAGTTAAAGGAGAAAGTGGTGGTGGTCAGGGGCGTATAGGCACTACTAAAAGATGAGAGATGCGGCTAGCGTTAGGACCAGGTGGGCGATGAGGAACTGTCAAGTGTTCACAACAGCTGGGCTGAGCATGTTCCATAGAGACAAATGCAGAGCTAAGAGGTTACAAGATAAAAGAGGGCACTTCGAGGCATTTTTAACTGTAGGTTTCTCTCCACACCCAGGCATCTCGGAACCTCTTGAAGTACATCTATCATTGTTTTGGATTTATCCTCCAGGTACTACTGGCATGATCTATGGTGAGGGGCATAACTCACCCATGTAGCTTGCCCATATAGACTGTAATCAGCAGTGACGTATTTTGTGACAGTTCTGTATAAAAGATGACGAACATAAATAAAACGCATTGTATATTATGGGGTAATAGAATATAAAGCACCATAGATATGCTCCTTTAGCAGAGAGGATCCAGGATTTAAGTCTGTGAGAGATGGCATTCTGAGGGACAGCTAAAAGTCAGCCAGGCAGCTCATCCTACTACCCAATGGTATCCCAGTGGACTCGCCATCAGCCAGCTCAACATGAAGGCCGTCTCAACAAGAGCTAATGAGGAGTTTAAACAAATATTTATGACCTCAAATCAAGCATCCAGTGTTATTTTAGTCTTCATTCTACTTGTTTGTCACAGAGGCTTTTCTTCTTAATATGCTACAGACCACTGAAAACAACTGAAAAGAATCAACAAGATATTGTGTAAAGGACAATAGCGAAGTTAAATCTGAGTCTGAATTCTGACTCTGAGGCTGAATAATTATGTTACTCTTGGAAAATCATGAAGACTCAGTTCTTTTGTCTTTAAAATGGGGGTATTAGGGCACCTGGGTGGCTCTGTCGCTTAAGTATCTGCCTTCAGCTCAGGTCATGATCCTGGAGTCCCAGGATCGAGCCCCACATCAGGCTCCCTGCTCAGTGGAGAGCCTATTTCTCCTTTGCTCTCTCTCTCATGCTTTCTCTCAAATAAATAAATATGTAAATCTTTTTTAAAAAATGGGCGGGTCTTGTCTTACTCATTTCTATAGTCCCAACATCGAACACAAGATAGTACTAGTGCTACAAATGATTCACATTCTCTCTCTCTCTCTCACAGACACACACACACACACACACACACACACACACACACACACACACACACACTACTGGGCATCTACTACTCTGAATGCCCAGACAGGAATGTTCCCAGAGATCTCTAACTGTGGAATGATATGTGTACTCTCTATTCCATTCTCTCTCCCATGCTGACTTATGAATACAACTAGGGCTGCTTATCAACAGTCAGACCTAGAGTTCCCTGCTGCCTTAAATTTGAACAGTAGCTATCTCTACCCTCCTGGCACCTGGCAATGAACACTAATTATCAGAAGAACAACATTCAGGGACTAATATTAATGAGTAAGTATTTAGGAGACATTTAGGAGACCTATTTGGTCTCAGATCTATGGAAATTATAAAGCTGACCAGAGAAACATGTTGGAAGTTGTCCCAGGTTGATTCCTGGAGAAACAGATTCTGAGATTTGTGTGCAAGTGGTCTGTTAGGAAGAGCTCTCTAGAACTGAGAGGTGAGGGAAGCAGAAGGGGCAGAAGGCAAGAGAGGGAGTGTGATGCGGGAGATCCCACCAGGTGCTCCAGAGCCCACACAGTCCTTCAAAGCCGCCTCTATTTGGAACAAGGGAGCCGGGCCTTGGTACCTCCGTACAGACTAGTCATGGAGCCCTGGGAGAGGCAGCTTCCTTTGGCAGGGTCTAATTCCAAGCAAAGACTCCACTGTGAAGCATGACTGCCAGCAGATGGGAAAATGAATCTCCTGATCCTGGAAGGGAATCGGGCAGCACATCAGAGCACCCCCCAGAGTTGTGAGTCAGACCTCGGCTATCAGGTCTATCCATCCTTGCAGCAGAACACCAGTCCCCAGTTCCTTTTCTTCGCCCACACCAGAGCTCAGGGGCTGGGTCCCCAGTGACCCCGAGGCAGTCCCTGACCAGGAAGTGCTCATCAGACCCCAGGGGACAGCAGCCACACAGGACAGGCTAACCTTGGGCCTAAATGTACGGTATTGAACATCGCAATGCTATTGAAATGCTACTCTTTGGATTAAAAGTAGTAAGTCCTCCTCTGCTTTGAGGTACACTCAGTTGGGATTTTATCTGTAAGGTAGAAAAATCTGACTTCAACATTCTGAGAAGAGGAAAGAGCAAGAACAGAGGACCATTTCTCAAACCCGATAAACACTCTGGACTTGGGACAGCTGAAGCTCTCAAATAGGAACCTGAGTGTGGCAACGCGTCCTTGGAGGTCCACCGTGAAGAAGCAATGTTTGTCTGAACCACAGGCCTCCTCGTCAAGGTCATTCCACTCAGCTGACACAATGCTAGAACAGTGCCAGGATACAAACCTGAACTGTGAAGACAATCCCTTCCTTAGTGATTAATTCATGGGTTATTTGTATCTCTCTTATTATAAGGAGATTCAAACTTTTGAACTATGTGCGTGTGTATATATCAACTTCCAGGGCAATAAGCTTATCCAGTCCACCTTTGAAAGGTGTTTACTACTTTTAAAAAGGGCTCCGTATGTATGTATGTATGTATATGTATACGTATGTATACATATGTATATGTGTACATATGTATACATACGTATATATACACATATACATATGTATACATACGTATACTTATATACACATACATACGGAGCCCTTTTTAAAAATAGTAAACACCTTTCACCTTACATATACATATATACATATACACATATATATGCATAGACACACATATACATATATACCTATACACACATACATACATACATACATATATGTATATATATATATTTTTTTAGATTTTATATATCTGACAGAGAGAAAGAGATCACAAGTAGGCAGAGAGGTAGAAGCAGGCTCTCCGTGGAGTAGAGTCCCCAATGCAGGGCTTGATCCTGGATCATGAGATCCAGGACCCTGAGATCATGACCTAGGCAGAAGGCAGAGGCTTAACCCACAGAGCCACCCAGGCATCCCTGAATCTTACTTTTTGAACCATGATAGATTTAAAATTATTTTAACGCATCTTTCTAACAGTCTAGTCACAGATGTTAATTAGAAGTAGCTTTGAGGTCACAAAAGGGCAGGTAAGATTAATCCAGGCAGAATTTGAAGAACATAATAGAAGGTTAGGGTATAGTATTTTGGAAAAGGACCTTAGCCAACTGGTTTATCTCTCTGAGACTCAGTATCTTCAGCTGCACAAGGGACATAATAATGTATTGCTGGTTAATGGTAGGGATCCAATGAGATGACACCAAAGTGACCATATGCATAGAATTATGCTAGTTTCTTCTGCCACATCATCTTTGACATAAACTCATGGAGGAATTTTCTAAGAAAGAGTCTTAAAAAGGGGGGAGCATGTAATGTTTCTATAGCTCAGATCTATAGTGGAAAAAAAAAAAGTGCACCAAGAGGGCAAGTGCAGAGAAATTGACTCATGTGCCATAGCCAGTGATTAAACCTTAATACAACTTGACAGTTTTAATTTTTACATAAATACCACCAGGGCCTATCATTCACATTATGGATTTCAAGCTTAACAAATGTAATTTAAAAACAACAAAGCTGCTTTTAAAGGAGTACTGGCAATGCGCTGACATTTTCAAAATTGAAAATGCTCTGTGTATAAGATTTGAAATGGAAAACCCACCAATTTTTCTCTTTACCTGACAGAAGTTATCAGGATGGACCCTGAGAATGCCTGGACATTTTTTAAGTTGATTTATTGATAGGTTGGGACAATTTCTCATGGAATCATATATATTTAGATACAAAACAAGAGCTAGTAATTGCTGGAATTCGCTAAACACTTACTGAGACTGGAGTCATGCATAAATTATCTCTTTAATTGACACAGAAATGCTACGGGTCTGTTACTATCACTACCTTCATTTCACCAAAGGAAAAACAAGAACAGAGGGAAAGCTGGGGGCTCTCTGTCATTGATTCCACATCTCCTCTAATATGTATTATCTGCATAATATGACAGACCACATAGTGGGAGTGAGGCTTATAGAGGTCCTAAGAGATGAGAGTCCAAAGGCCCACAGCTAGTCAATGACAAGGAGAAGACCGCAACTCAGTTCCCGGACCCATGTTCTTCCTCACACACCTCATGTCCTTTCTGGACCATGGTTCTAGCACATGAGATCAGTGTGCATGCAGCAAATGAAGCCTTATACAGCTACAGAAGTATCGTGATGCTACTGCAACTCACTGATCTGTCAACAACATGTGGGTCCCTCCCCTCTCTTTTGACTTCAACACTAAATCCAACTAGTAAATATCAAAATAAGTAATTTTGTGATGTACCTAAAACCATTATGTGATCTTTTTAACCAAATTAAAAATAATAAACAATATCATCTTCTCCAGCGCAAGTAAGAAATACACCTGGTTTGCGGGTGATAAGTCTATAGACGAGGATAGTACATTACTCCTTTCACTTCTCCACTATTTGCATAACACACTCATTCTTTCATTCAGCAAATATTTACTGAGTATCTACTATGTGACAGGCACCGCTCAGCCCTGGGAACGCATCCCTGAGCAGCAAGAGAACAATCCCTTGCCTACTCAATCTCCACTGGAGACGAAGACCAGAGAGAAATCAAGGTGAACTTTTTTTTTTCCTTTTTTTAAGAGCAGTGGTGAAAACAATAGAAAATACATACTATTTTTGCAAGCTTCTTGAACTAGGCTTCAAATCTTTCTTACCTCTCAGTATCTCATAATGGATTTTACTATGTGAACATACGCAGAAGACGTCCATCAACAAAGTCATCCAACATTTATTTAATATCTTCTGCTTTCCAGATGCTAGACCGAACATACTGTCACAGTTCAAAAGAGCTTATATTTTAGTGAATTAATCAAAACAAACAAAAAGTAGTCAGCCAACATACCTACCACCCCAGGTGCCCCAATGCAGGAAAGACCGCCTTTGCGCATACAAATATCCACTCTTGACTTCTGCCTTCTTGTCTGGTTGTCTCGTAAAGCCAGGAACGTAACCCGGTTAAGAGAGAAATCACAGGACAGAGGCAAGCCTAACCCCTTTAGCGCGTTTCCAGACAATTGTTGGGAATCGTTTATGTGCAAAGTAAGAGCCAGATCAGCCAGATTCATATTTATGTCCTGCACAGTAGTATACACACATTCCGTGTGCAAATGCTGGTGATTTCAAGGTGACAAGCCTCTGATTGAAAAGTCTAGAGGTCGATAAGTTCCTTCGGGGTCACCTGGCCTTGCTGTCACCTCAGCTGACAAAGAGGAAATTTTTAGAAAATAAACCTTAATAAGCTTTAAACAGCGAGGCCTTTGCTTTCGAAATAATTACGAGACACCCTGTCTTCCAGCTGAAAAAAAAAAAAAGAAACTGATTTCCCATTTCTTTCTGTTATTTGCAAGTCTTGTGTGAGTAAAAAGGTACAAAATGACTACAAAGACCTCAGTGTTCAAGCAAAACACAAGAGCACTTAAATATAAGGCATAGATGCCTTTTAAATACATCCCCCATTTTTTCCTATTTCTTTCTTTCTTTTTTTTTTTTGGTCTGAGAGACAGATTTGCACTTGTTCTAGAATGACTGAGTAAGTCACTCATAGCAATGCCACTTGTGAGTAATGGCACGATTGCTTCCTTCTTGGGGTGTTAAGTATTTTCTCTCTGTCTCTGTCTTTCCCTGTATATATTAATATCTAATTTTCATGTTGGTTATCAAAATGCAGGGAAACATTTTCTGCTATTGCACAGGAAGATAGAGGACATTTTAGAAACTCCAGAGCACTTCAAGCCTCAATCATGTTCTAACTTATTGATTTATGTGAATCAATATGCATTTTTGCAAACTATCTTTTAGCCTTGTCTCTCTCCCTCTCTCTTTTTTTTTTTTTTAAGTTAGCACTTAGCAGCAGAATTAGGTCATTTTCATTAGAAAAGAGTTCTAATTAACTAGTTCTTTATTTAAAAGAATACAAGTTCTCTTCTCAAGATTCTATAACATTTTGTCAATAGTTCAGAACAGGGCTAATAATCATCGTTAATGAAAGCCCAGAGTGAGTGTGAGATCTTTATTTTATTCCTTTTATCAAAGCATGAGATCCTAGACAAATACAACTTTACAGTAATCATTTTCTACCTCACAAATAAATAAAACAAGCATGCCAGAGAAGGTGACAGAACATGTGTGGTTGAAAATAAAAAATAGCCCTCGCCAATTTTAACAGGTATTCAATCTTTTGAACCAATGAGAAATTTGGGGAAATATTTTCTCCTTCTTTGTCTTGCCTCCTCCTTAAAAAAAAAAAAAAATTCTACTCAGATGTCCCATGTTCATTATAAATAATCTCGTATACAGGTATCAGAAAGACAGAAAAAGAGGGAATAAAATAACTTTAATCTTGGCATTCCTCTTAAGAATAGAGGGCACATTAGAATTTCATGGGGGGTGGGGCTAGGGTTTCAGGGAGTTGGGGGAAGGGCTTGTGTAGTTCAAAAATGCTTTTCAGGTGATTCTGACACATCTTTTGGTTGAGGACTTAGAATTTATTTCCTTGGTTTGCCTGATCATGTGTCTCCATTACATTAGGAATGGCTCCGGTCTCTGGTCCCCTAGAACAATATATTTACTAGGAGAGACTCCCTGCACAAGGTCTACGTTTGAGGAATGGGGCTATTTGTTACTACTTTGTGCATATATGTGTGTCAGGGGTGGGGGATGCAGAGAGAGATGTTTGTAAAAGCTATACTATTTTATTAGCTGCACATGTACTAATGTTAATGTATTTAACAGCAGCGCAATCTGCCTTACAACATCGAGCTCCTTCAGAAATTATCTTTTATAGGCCCAACAGTTTCATCATTAATCTTTAATTAAAATTTAAGACAATTTATTTTACCTACTAGGAATCCTGATCTCCCTTCAGTGTTTGTTATGCATCCATAAATGCATCTCCTCGTACCAGAAGACTGGCTGCTTAGGCACTCATAGTTTCCCAACCAAAGTGAATCTATTCCCTCTTCAAAGTGCCCTTCCCACTGGACAATACCAAGGTGACATCCAGGGTGATAAAGCTGCCTTCCACGGGACCTCCCACGACTGCTCCCTTCGGACTCCTATCTGAGCTTTGCCTGGACTCTCCCGATATTTTCTAGTCTGGGGTCAACCCAAAACATTTCCCCCCATGGGTTTATAAAATCTCTCATGTCTTCTCTCACAGAATGAGAATAAAAATATATTGGTTTTTAAAACTCAAGATCACATGATAACAGATTCTTCTGGAATACTGAATGTTCCCCCCCACACAACCAGGGTGCTATTTACTTGGTTTGCACGAAGGCTTTGTTTTTGTTTTTTTGTTTTGTTTTGTTTTGTTTTTGTTTGTTTTTTTGTTTTTTTTTTAAGATTTTATTTATTTATTTGACAGAGAGAGATCACAAGTAGGCAGAGAGGCAGGCAGAGAGAGGGGGGAAGCAGGCTCCCTGCTGAGCAGAGAGTTCAATGCGGGCTCGATCCCAGGACCCTGAGATCATGACCTGAGCTGAAGGCAGAGGCTTAACCCACTGAGTCACCCAGGCGCCCCTTTGCTTTTGTTTTTTGATCTCTTAGTTAATACGGTTCTTCCTGAGCTAATTACAATTTCATTAGATTAAGTGAGGCCATTAAAGGCAGTACTCATCCATTTAGTAGACTAGCTAAAAGTTCCTGTCTCCCCATCATACTCCTCTGAGAGTTTCTTTTTCATAATTTACACCTTATGTCTCTCTCTCCAATGTTCACTGTTTTCCTAATGATTTAATGCCTTTGCTCACTTTCCATTCCTCTTCGAACCTGCTTAAAATATCCATGACGTTACAGCTCATTGTAGCCAAGATTTTCCTTTTTTAATTTTTTTATAAGATTTTATTTATTTATTTGTCAGAGAGACAGGGAGAGCGCACAAGCAGAGTGAGAAGCAGGTTCCTTGCTGAGCAAGGAGCCCAGCGTGGGACTCAATCCCAGGACCCTCGGATCATGACCTGAGCTGAAGGCAGCACTTAAGTGACTGAGCCGCCCAGGCGTCCCAACATTTCTCTTTTTTTAGCTAACAATAACTTCTGCTTGAGATTAAAATAAGCTTGCAGGAGGCTTCAATCTCTCCCACTGTGACTCCATATCTGTATGGAGATATATACCTTAGGAATCACAATAAAAGAAACTCTTACATACTTCAGTTCTACAAACACAGGAATACACACTTATCTTCCTTAGAATTTACGTTTAAAAACAACATACTGGGCGCCTGGGTGGCTCAGTGGGTTAAAGCCTCTGCCTTGGGCTCAGGTCATGGTCCCAGAGTCCTGGGATCGAGGCCCACATCGGGCTCTCTCCTCGGCGGGGAGCCTGCTTCCTCCTCTCTCTCTGACTGTCTCTCTGCCTACTGTGATCTCTCTGTCAAATAAATAAATAAAATCTTTAAAAAAAAAATAAAAACAACATACTGTACTAGATTCAAATTCTGAGGTTCAGTAGAGAAGAAAGTTCATAAAACATTACTGTTATTCCAGAGAATCTGTAAACAAAGATGTACTAATGAATTTCTCTGTGGTTTAATTTCCTTATATTCAATATAGTTAAGAAATTATAAAACGAAAAAAAAAAGAAATTATAAAACGGATGATTGTATCAATGTGGCACTGAGAATGCTCCATTTCCAAAAGCCAACTACTTGGTCCCATTTCCTTTTCCCTCCCTCCTCCCTGTCATCCCAAACTCCCAACAAAAAGCTTACCAGTTGGTTAGTCTGTGTGTTATTAGTTCATGGAAATGTTAGTATTATTTAACAATAAAAATAAAAATCGCACTCAAGCGAGCACTGAATTATTCATGCACTCTGATTTTACATAATTTGGCCATCCCTCTTTTTATTGCTATTTCAGTTTCTATCACTAAACAATTCTCTGCTAGGTCCACCTTGGGTTCCTGTGAATAAGGAGATAACACTTGCAAAGTGTTCCCTTGGAGATGATGTCCTGAGCTGATGTCCAAACATTTGCAACCAAAGCCCAAACTATGAAAACCAGCAAGGAATACCCAGTGCCTGGAATGAAAAGTAGAGTATTAACAATACTTTCTTTTTTTTTTAAAGAAATCAAATTTCTTTAGAATTTAAAAATCTGTAATGACACACAAAGCTGGCAAAATTGAACCATCACAGGAACAGACTTAAGGCTTCCATTGTCACTCTATATTTTCATTATAAGTGCACAGACCCAAGACATCATTTAAAACACAATTAAGGCACTTACAGTGGTTCTGACATTCAAAGTTCCTAATGGGTAATGTCAGTCTCTCTGTTCGGTGAGTAGCAAGAGGAAGGGGAAGGGGCACAACCTAGCAGAGGAGTGTTGAGAAGGTGAGGTGTAGGGATACGAATGCACTTTGCACTATGGGCAACATGTCAAGAGCTGGCGATGGCAGCCATTACGGTGGCCAGTGCTCTAGACGTCACTGTTTGGGCACCACGGTGCAGGCCTGTATCTCATGCAGCAAGCCCACTGAACTTTACTGGAATCTTGCTCAGAGCTGGAGGGGAAAAGCTCCTGTGGGTACCAATACCCAATCAGAGCTGAAGAAGGCAAGACAGAGCAAAGAAGGCAAAGCAGCGGAAACCAAACTACCGAGACTGGCTCTGAGGACTGCCTTCTCCAGCAGGCAGAGGGGTTCCTCTTTCTTAACACGTTGATTGCTTTGCTCATTTCCAAAATATGGTTTTAACAAGTTATTAATGTAACTGACTGGAAGTGTAAACTAAACCTTTGTGGCGACATTCAAATGTTCGGTGTTAAGTGTGGGAAAGGAAAAAAAAAAAACGCAGATGGAAAATACTGTCATGAACTGACATGTTCTATTTAAAAACTGTTTGTCAGCCGTAGTTAAGTTGACACTGTCAGCATGGCAACAAATCATAACATTTTGCATGTTTTGCTGCATGCTTGAAGCGGGGCTAGCACAGAGCATGCCTAGATCACAGTGGTGGGAGTTGAGGAATGGGCCAGTCAGTGGAATTAGACAGAACATGTCTGATCTGCTATCCCCTAAAGGTCAGCCGCTGGGGAGGTGATCAATGTCTGGTGTGCTATGTCTTGGTGTCTGTGAAAGAGAACCACCGTTCAGAGTTTTAAAAATGGGATGCGAGTGGCCCAGGAGGACTAAAAGATGCCCTCCCTCCTCTAGGAGCTCTGATTGTTGTAATTCACACAGAGATTCACGCACCACAAGCATGGCATCCTCCACCAGACGCCCCTCCACTGTGGCTTTACCATGAGGGAGACAAAGGTACAATAAACCACACGAACTCAAACCAGCCCGGTCTGTGACAGACAAGGCTGCTACTCTTCCCTGGTTCCTGGCCCCAAGGCCAGGGTGCACTTCCCAGTCTAGCAGCTGGTAGGTCACATGACTGAGCTCTCGCCAATGAACTGTAGCAAACGTGCAGCTTCCACCTCACTTCTGAGAAAATACCTGCACATGGATTTTGCTCCATTTCCCTTTCCTTGCCTGGAATCACCAAGGTCCAGTCCAACCCTGGAGGCCAGGTGTTGGAGATGGTTGCCTGAGGCCCCTCAACCCTTCCAAGGGGCAGAACCATCTGTCAACCTAGAACCTTCACTTAGTATTTCACATGAGAGAGAAATGAACATGTGTATTCTTTGTTCTGCACTATTGGGGAGCATGTTTGTTACAGAGTTTATTACCCCAGACTCACTGACGTCCTGACTCTAACACTTGGTTACATGATGCCTTAGGAAAGTCACTCAAGCTCTTCTGAGCCTGTTCTCCATCTGTAAAATGGACAAAATCGTATTTGCCTTGTTTCACCTAATGGAATATGGACATAAATCATCCTGTAAAATGCTGTTAAACAAACACAAAATATAAACTAATACAACGACTCAAAAGAAAGGGCAATTCCTTCTAGCTGGAGTGATGAGACAAGATTAAATAGAATTTGAAATGAATCTTAGTAACATTTTGATGGGACTTTAACTTGAAAAGAGGACAGACAAGAATGGGAAAAAAGCATCGTGCAAAATTAAAAATAATGCAACTTTTGGGGGAGAGCAGAAAACAGTTTGACTAAAACAGAGGAACCTAGCAGAAGGATAATGAAGATAAATTTGAGGGCCAGATTACTGTAGGTAAGAGAGATGAACACTGGGATAATGAATTCTGACTGATCTTCAGGTGGTCGGGATAATTTTGTCCTCTTTAACCCAGGGCTGACTGAGGACAGTTATCTGCTTGAGACAGTAAAGTGATGCCTTGCTCGGACCTGGGAGAGCCATTTTGTGGTATTACTGGAAAGGCCAAGAGAATCAGAGAAGTGCCAGATCAGAATCTCAACATTGCAGAGCAGCTGAACGAACCTAGAAGTATCTCTCTCTAAGCTTCCTGTGGTAAGGGATAATCAAATTCTTATTTTTAAACCAACACTGGTTGGCATTTGAGCTACCTGCAGCTGAAAGCATTCTTAAACAGGAAGCAGCATAAATGGTTACCTCAGTACCACAGAGAACAGCATACTTGGCGAATAATTTGATGTCCGAAAAGGTTATTTACAAACTATCACTTTAATTTCTCAGACCTGTGCCCTTTGTGATCAATACACTGGAGCCAGAGACCCTGAGAGAAACATTCTAAGATGTATTTACAAAAGCAATCTAGAGATTAACTTTTTATGAAGAAACTTCGTTATGGACAATTTGTAAATTTGTGCTTATTTTATAAGCAATCGTTTTTATGATACTATTGGTACATAAAAATTACCCATATTGGGGGCACCTGGGTAGCTCAGTTGGTTAAGTGTCTTTTCTTCAGCTCAGGGTCATGATCTGAGGTCCCTGAGACTGAGCCCCGAGTGGGGCTCCCTGTTCAGCCGGGAGTCTGCTTCTTCCTTTCCCTCTGCTCCTCTTCCTGCTTGTGCTCTCTCATGCTCTCTCTCTTTCAAATAAACAAATAGAATTTTTTAAAAAATCCAGACATTTAAAAAATTATACATGTTCAAAAGAAAGTCAGACAAAGAAGTTTTGGATGAAACTTTAGAGCTAGAAAAAACCTGATAAGT
Organism: Lutra lutra; assembly: GCF_902655055.1. Taxonomy (NCBI): domain Eukaryota; kingdom Metazoa; phylum Chordata; class Mammalia; order Carnivora; family Mustelidae; genus Lutra; species Lutra lutra. The sequence goes on from NC_062292.1 coordinate 55,005,564, forward strand.
CAACTAGATGTTCTGCATAGCTTTACACAGGAGGAAATTCAGGCCTAGGTATTCTATTACATGCTTGCTAAAATGCATGACCTAGAACCCAGCCGTTGCTTTCCCCCACACCCCCTCCACACACAAAATCACAATTAGTCCCATCACTGTCAAGTAGATTTTCTTTTTGTTCACCATATAAGAAATGCATGAAAAATTTATTTTTAAGCTCAAAGCTCAAGTTTTCCTAGCATTACCTATAAATGGTGCATCATACCAATAGGTGTCTTTTTTTTTTAAGATTTTATTTATTTATTTGACACAGAGAGAGAGAGAGAGAATGCAGAAGCAGGGGGAGAGGCGGAGGGAGAGGGAGAAGCAGGCTCCCTGCAGAGCAGGGAAAGCCCGATATGGGACTGGATCCCAGGACTCCAGGATCATGACCTGAGCCGAAGGCAGTAGCCTAACCAACTGAGCCACCCAGGCACCATGCCAATAGGTACCTAAATATCAACTTAAAAGTGTAAAATTTTAATAAGATTTAGACCAAAAGGACCTACTTAAGCACATACACAAGGACAAGAACCATGTTGCCAGTATTACTTATTATCTCTGTGACATCCATGCATGATTTGTTAAATATCTCATTTTATATCATGTCCTATATCTGGCCATTTCCCTAGAACTAGTTCCAAATTAAGCAAGGATCAGAAGTGAGTCTGAACATAGTATAGTGCTAGAAAGTAATACCAATGTAATTTCTTCTTTTCCTTCTAGCTATTACTCTCTCTGTATTCCTGAGGTTTTTGCCAGGTTAAAGCAGTAGAAACCAGGGGGAGAAAAGCCAGTTTACCTATTTATAGCTCTCAATCATGCCTCAAAAACAAACATACAGGAAAAATAGGAGGTAAAAATTGGACCTGCTTAGTATCTCTTACATATTTGAAGGAAAATTGGGATGGGGCAACAAGGAAAATGCGTAGAGTACTCGGATGTATTTTCTCAGATTGAATAAATGCTATTTAGTAGACTTCTTTATGTAAAATAATTCTGTCATTAAGAAGAGCACTAGGCAGGAGCAAATGATGCTCCAGTCCAAATCAGAAATAATTTTGTTGTTGCACTGACAAAAATTTTTCTTACATATTCTTACAACAAACAGTGCATCATTTGGATAAATAGAGTGGTACACAAAGAAAAACTGCCTAGCTGTGGTTAATTTTGATTCCACACCATAAGAGCCATACCAGGGACTCATTCAAATACAGTCTGTCCCCCTTTTTTTTTTTTTAAGATTTTATTTATTTATTTGTCATAGAGAGAGAAGCGAGAGTGAGCACAGGCAGACAGAGTGGCAGGCAGAGGCAGAGGGAGAAGCAGGCTCGCTGACAAGCAAGGAGCCCGATGTGGGACTCGATCCCAGGACGCTGGGATCATGACCTGAGCCGAAGGCAGCTGCTTAACCAACTGAGCCACCCAGGCGTCCCCACAGTCTGTCCCCTTTTAAATGCTACTCCCATTTCAATTTTCATAAAGCACCATGATTGCTTAGTGAAAGAGAATCACTCTTCATCTGCTAGTGATAGAAATATGATCAGTAATCTTCAATCCCTTTCTTTGCAAAATCAGAATCATGTCTGACACTTAGAATTTAGAATTTCTACACAAAAGATTTCCTAGACAGATCCTAGAGGTGGCTGTCCCTTTTGGGCTGGCCCATAGCTATGTTCCATGTCCACCACCCCACCTCTACATTTCACTGCCCTTTTCTTTCCAGGGTGTTGGCTGACATCATTAGATATTTTTGATCATGCTTCTTCACTGTTAATCTTGGAAACTGAGCAGCTCAGTATATGGATGGAAGACTGGTGGCAAGCCTCTAAGATGTCCCCCAATCCCCCCCCCCCTTATATTCACACCTGTCATAGGCATCTCCCATTTTGTACCAGATTGGTCCATGTGACCAACAGAATACAGCAGGAGTGCTGGTATGTCACTGTGGAGATCAGATTATCAAAAAACACTACAGCTTCTGTTTTGTCCTTTTTTCTCCCTCTCTCTATGATCACGAACTTTGGGGGAAGCAAGCTGTCATGTTGTGCTCAGCAGCAGCGAGAGGCCCATGTGGCAGGCCAGCTGGCCACCATGTGAGTGAGTCTGGAGGCAGACCCTTGGCCGTGCCATGCCTTCAGGAGACCTCCCTCTTGGCCAACACCTTGACTGCAGCCTCCTAAGAGACTCTGAACCAGGACTAGTCAACTAAGCTCTCCCATGTTCCTGACTTTCAGAAACTCAGGGAAAGGATAGATAATTTGTTGTTTTCAGCCAGTAAATGTTCGGATCATTTGTTACACAACATATTTCCTACTAAGAGGCACTATGGAGTTTTTAGTTTGGTTTTGTTTTTCTTCTAGTCTTTAAGTGCCTTGGGAATAGGAGCCATATCTTAGTCATACTGAGGCTCAGCAGAGTGCCTAAGGACACAGCATATCCAATAAGTGTTTTCTGAGTGATGACCACCTCCTTCCTGTTTTTATCATTAAAGTAAACTCAATGACAATTACACATCTAAACTCCTGACTTAACTAAGGATTTTTCTTTTTAATACTGTGGTTTAAACCAGAGGATATAGAAGAGGACAAAAAAATTCTAAAATGAGATCACTTTTCAGAAGCTCCAATTTTTTAATGCTCCCACCATTAAGAGTTCAATATAAATTTACAATGAGGCTCAGTGAGCAATTTAGGAAGCCTTGGCCTTCTGCCTTATAAGCATTCATGATTACAAACTAAAACTTGGCTTCCCCAGCTAAGCCATGACAGCATGATGGGAAAGACTAAAGGCTGACATAAGTTAAAAGAAAGAAACTGCTGTAGGTCTTGGGTTTTAGGGGACAGTAGAGTTATACTCAGTATGATCTAGGGTGAACATTCTTAAAGATCAGTATCCCTTGCTGACTCGGTGACTTAGGGAGAATGAGGACCAAACACTGTCCCCACTTCTGTAGGGGGCAATTACACTCTGCAGTAGGAGGAGTCTGTTCTTATAGATGCTTCATGGTAGATGCATCCCTCCAGGTCCACCAACCCCCATATTCTAACACATCCCTACTGGGAAAACACAGGTTACATAAGGGGTAAAATAATCCTATCACCATTTTGAGAAATGAAGATGCCTCCATTTGGAAATCTCTTAGGAGATGTGTTTATTTGAGCTGACATTTACTAACAGGGCAACATCCTCCTTCCACCCCATGACTAAGCCCCTTTCCTAGACAGTAATCTCCCCTGGAAGAGAGTTATTGGAGTTATGACTCCAGAGTACAGTGAAAAGGATTCACTGAGTAAAAAGAAGAAAAGCAAAGGTTTTGCTCAGCACACCTGAAGTTTTACCAGAGGAAAGTTCAAGTTGCATGAATGAAAAGGATAGCATTTCTTTGAGAAACAACTTCCCCGGATCGCATCAGCTATACCTTCAGGAACCACAAACGTGGATAATCTCCAGCCTTCTGCTTTTTCCAGGAAAGAAAAGACTCAGGAAAATCTGCGTTCTTTCCCTCCACCCTCAACTAGCTGATAAGTAAATACAGCTCAAGGTGCTGCGAGTGGGATCTTTTTCTTTTTCTTTCTTTCTTTTTTTTTTTAACTGCCATTTAAAAAAAAAAAAAGTCTCGGGACGCCTGGGTGGCTCAGTTGGTTAAGCCCCTGCCTTCGGCTCAGGTCATGATCCCGGCATCCTGGGATCGGGTCCCACATCGGGCTCCTTGCTTGGCAGGGAGCCTGCTTCTCCCTCTGCCTCTGCCTGCCACTCTACTCTGTCTGCCTGTGCTCACTCTCGCTTCTCTCTCTATGACAAATAAATAAATAAAATCTTTAAAAAAAAAATCACTAAAATATAAATGAGAAAAAACCCAAATGGGGTGGTACAAAAAAGGGCTTCAGGTTCAGTTAACTTTCATTCCACAAAACAAGCTTTGATTCTTATATCACTTGACAAAGACTGCTTACTTCTCAAAAATGTGAGGACTGCTCCAAAGGCATAAGGTAATATGCCCTAAGGACTGAACCATAATCCAACAGACTCCTTGTAAAAGCAAACTGACAGTTCTGTTCCTTAATTATATTCTGCTTTTTTCATTAAAATAAATAATCAGACTATATAATATATTAAATTTAAACCCATAGTCAAAAAACATGAACACACACACACATATATATATATAAGAAAACAGTAGTGATTTTAAATGTTGACTTCTGAAATTTTGATTGTAAGAAAAGAAAGACTCTTCTGTTGTTTTCTTCTCAGAAATTATCATAAAACACCAAGGAGAAACAGAAACAGAGTCTCCATCTTTTTTTTCATATTTTCCCATCTTGATGAAAATAGGAGACATACCCAACCTGAACCATGGTACAAGAAACTGAAAGGCAGAGTGTAGAGCAGTATCTCTTCAAGAGATATGCTCGAAATGAACTGTAAACACAAGCGAAGTGGGACAAGAAGATGAAGGACTCCTCACTCTGAAAGCTCAGGGATCAAGGGCATTGGGTATCAGGCACTGGTGTTAAGGCAGGGGTAAGGCACGCAGCTAAAATCATTCATTTGGAAAACAGCTGGCTGAAACTCTGTCCCCCACATCCTCTACCTATTCCCTGCAAAGCACAGCATCCACTCTTCCTCTCACTTTTGTCTTTGGAGAAACCAAGATAGAGAAATTCTAAGGACCACAATACCAGGAGTGTGGGGAGTCAGAGAAGAAGATGGGCCTTCCAAACACCTTACTGAAAATGAGGGCATTACAGGAAAGACTCCACTCCCTCCCCTTCTTTTCCACTGGGCTCCCAGAATGCCCTAGGCAATTGTATATCCCCAAGGAAGGACACCAGAGGACTCTGTACGTGGGAAATGGAAGGTTCTAGAGAAAAGACCTACAGACACCATATTTTGGGATTCTCTCAAGTGAGAAAACTGGCTTACAAAATCAACATTAAGACAAACCATCCCAACCCTAACCATGCAGCTATCACCTATTTCATACCTCAGTCTTAAACATGAATAAAACAAGCATTTGAGGAATTTCTTCTTCTACGCTATGGATTAATACACATCTTTCTAAATCTTGAAAAATCCTTCACTGGCCTCTACTGTCTCTTCTAGCTCTAGTCCAATCCCCCATCCTTCTTTTCCCTGCCTTCCTTTCTGCAGAGCCCCCTCTTCCTCAGCTCCTGGCATCTCCGTGACCCCCAAAGTTTAATTTTACCACCAGCCACACCCCCACACAGACGTCTAATGCTCAGAGCCAGTGACTTCATGGTCGAACCCCTGCTACTTGTAATACTACTGACTTTCCCAGTCCCCGAACCCCAAAACCTCAGCATGGCTTTTTAAAAAATACATCTGTTACTTTAGAATAGTTTCAAATTTGCAGAAAAGTTGTGAAGATAGTAAGACAGAGTCCCCATCCATATGTCTGCCACCCAGTTTTTCCTATTGGTAACATCTTAGGTTAGAGAGTCCCATTTCTCACAACTACCGAACCAATACAGACATAGTATTATTAACAAAACTCCATACTTTATGCCTATTTCCTTTATTTTCACCTACTCTTTTTCTGTCCCAGAATCCCATCCAGGGTATCACATCACATTTCACTGTTGTATCTTCTTGATTGTAACAGTTCCTCAGACTCTCCTGGCTCTGATGACCTTGACAGTATTGAGGTATGCTGGCCAGGTATTTTGTAGATTGGAGATCTGTTTGCTGTTTCTCTCATGATTAGACTGGGGTTACAGGCTTGGGGACGAAAGATCTCAGAGGTAAGGTGTTGTTTTCATCCCGTCCTATCAAAGGTACATACAATAAACATGGCTTATCACGGTTGATACCCTGACCTTGATCTACCTGGCAGAGACCCACTGTGAAGTTACTCTCTTCCACCCCCCTTTTCACACTGTACTTTTGAGAAAGAAGTCACGACGCAGAGCCCACACCTCAGACGCAGGGAGCTGTGCTCTTCTCCTTTAGGATAGAGGATGCAGAGGGACGGCCTGGAATTCTCCTCGGCATCAATCTTGAAGCCTCCTTTGCCCTTACTCCCATTTTAGGCATTTTCACAATAAGTGAGCAGTTGAGTAAGGGTCCACATCAGAAAGCCTAACTCCAGTCCCTCACTCTTGACTGAACCAGAATGAACCACTCCCAGCACCTTAGGGCTCTCCTCCTCCTTTCCTTCCTTCCTTCCTTCCTTCAACAAATGCTATTTGTCAGCCAGGTGTCCCACACTGTCCAGGGGACCCTGTGTTAGCCTCAGTTTGCTACCTGAGGTTTCAGTTATCACGGCCATCTGCAGTCTAGAAGCGGGTGGTCCTCCCTCTGACGTGTTGTCGGAAAGCCAACGCAGACTAACACTGTCATAACGCCTATGTCATTCACCTCACTTATCTCATCAGGTACACATTTTATCATCTCATACCATCACAAGGGTGATGTACAATCAATTAGGTATTTTGAAAGACAGAGGCCATATTCATAATATATTATAGTATATTATTATAGGTTTTCTCTTTATTATTGTTACTTATTCTTATTCTGCCTCATTTAGAAATCACACTTTAGCACAGGTATGTCTGTATGAGAAAAAACAGTATGTAGAATTGGGAACTATTTGTGGTTTCAGGAACCCACTGGAGGTCTTGGAACGTACTGTATTCTCTGTGGACAAGCGGAAACTGTTGTATTGGCTTTAGGAACACAACGGTAAATCAAATCCATACAGGTCCTGAGGACTCAAACCCTCGCAATCGTGGCTTATGGTTCAGCTAGGAGTCAGAGAAGGTTTCCCTGAGGGGGAGACTTCTGAGTTAGGATCTGAATGGTGGGTAGAAAAATGCCCAGGTTCTGACACATGAGGGAGTGTACTGAGGTGCTCTAGTACCACAGGCAGGGGAGGGAGCATGAAATGTGCCTCTGGAAAGCCAGGAAGGGCTGCCTCCTGCAAATCCCACAAGCAAGGTGTGGCCACTAACCGCTGGAGTTTTAAGGAAGTCCACCAAGGGCCGAACCTATTCAGGTAGTGAGAACGGATGCAGGATGACCCATGAGAGGCCCTCTCAGAAGTCCCCATATGAGGTGATGGTAGCCTGGCCTAAGGCAGGGACAGTGGAGATGGAGAAAAACAGACAGATCCTAGAGATAGACAGAAACATCAGATCTTGGGTGACTGACCTAACCTCTTTGTACCTCAGTTTCTTCACCTGTAAAAGAAAAATAAACATAACCCTACCTCACGAAGCTGTTATGAGGTAATAAATTAATAGGCACAAAGCATTTAAACAAGTGCCTGGCTCCCTGTAATTTTGCTACTAATCATATGTCTGGTTTGTTCGTCTTTTTTTTAAGATTTTATTGATTCATTTGCCAAGGAGAGAGAGAGAGAGAGAGAGCGCACAAGCAGGGGGAGCAGCCGCCCACAGAGTGGGAAAGAGAGGCAGGCTCCCTGCTGAGCAGGGAGCCCAATATGGGACTTGGTCCCAGAACCCTGGGATCATGACCTGAGCCGAAGGCAGCTGCTGAATCATGTGAGCCACCCAGGTGTCCCGCCTTGTATGTCCTTGAATAGGGTACCTATATCAGCTGAGGAATCAGTCCCCTCACTGACAAAAGGAAGAGGCTTGGCTACCGAATCTCCAAGACCTTCCCCAGCCCTAAATGGTTAACATTCTTAGCCATTATTCTTTGCTAGTCTAAGAGGACTATAAGCTTTTATGTATGCTGTTCCCCGAGAGCTCACTCAGTAAATGCTACATATCTTATATAACCTATACCTTACCCACTGCTTTTCAAAAAACTGACAATGGGGGGCACCTGGGTGGCTCAGTGGGTTAAAGCCTCTGCCTTCGGCTCGGGTCATGATCCCAGGGTTCTGGGATCCAGCCCCGCATCGGGGCTCTCTGCTCAGCAGGGAGCCTGCTACCTCCTCTCTCTCTGCCTGCTTCTCTGCCTACTTGTGATCTCTGTCTGTCAAATAAATAAATAAAATCTTAAAAAAAAACAGCAACTGACAATGGGCACAAAATTGTTCTCCTGAGTAATTCTGAGAAATGTGAACCTGATTTTTCAATCCTAAACATTTTTGCATTCAGGACTCAGAGAATTTGGCCTAGTATTTCTACCCATGACACAGTGACTTTATCTTGCTGTTTCTTCCATGCTTAGAAAGTATTTTAGGAGAGAATTGACCCCAGCAAGCTTAATCCAAAGACAGGGCCAAAGCCTGCAGAACCACAGCTTACATGGCCGATGTGATTGCTCAGGATAGGAGGAGACCATTGTAATCATGGAATCAGGGAGGATTTAAAAGCTTCATACCAGGATTCATGGGCAGTGCAAAGAAGGACCTTGCCTTCCAGGAGCTTCCAATTCACATAGGGAGGCAAAGGGAATCCACACACAAGAAAACTGAAGATAAGTCCATAGAATTATGAATGATTTCTCAATTCAGACTACAGAAGGACAAAAAAGAATTCAGAGGAGAGGAAATGGCAATATTTAATGACAAAAAGAGCCAAGAACATTGGAATATAGTATCACACTGAGGTTTTTATACCAATAAAAGGTTGCAACATCTCAACTAAGAGGCCAAAATTTTGCTTCTACCCACCTCTGGTACAGCCAATATCTTCAGTACAAACACAAACTAGGAAGAGCAAAACAGAAACATGCCAGAGTCTTTGACTAGACTGGGTGAATTTATCTGTAACGATAACTGCAAATATTTTGTTTTTAGTAATTAGGGATGATCACTTATGCAATAATAGAAATATATACTCTTGAGGAAGGGGGACTCCCCCAAACCCTTGTTTATTTATAGGTAAAGACAGCCTACCTTACTGGGGAGAGGGAAGGAGGAATCTCAGTATTTTTCAATTGAAATTACATGGAAACAAAAGAAAGAAACAGAAGTTGCGAAAGGTGAAAAAAAATAGATCTCAAATTCAGTTGTAAATGAGCTAACATTGCAGGTAAATCTGAACTAATAAAACAGATGAATTTACTGAAAACTTAACACCTCTCAACACAGCTGTCTGCCCAGTCAAGAAACTATTAACATCTTGTCACCAATGCCCCAAGCACATCAATGATATGAATTCTAAAAACAACCCAGAACAACAAAAGAAATGCACCACCAGGTAGCCAATGGCACACATGTCTTCTAAACTCCCCTCTCATGGTGTACCTCCACTCACCGAAGAATTTGCAAACGCAGGAGGAACGAAGACTGGAGAGAGAAGGAGGAAAACAATGCGGACAACTTTGAGGAGCAAGCGCAAATATTTCAACCAACTTGAGGCCATTTGAGAAACACCTTTTCAAAATTACAGTTAATAAATCGGCATGGGTATATATGTGCAAGGGGGTTGTTCAAAGTCAGGAAAGTATCCCTTTAATAATGGTAAGTCATCACAGACAGTATTCTATTTTCATAAGAAGGAAACATCATTTTCTCAAATTGAAATACCAAAGCAGGGGTCTTTAATTACTTTTGGGCCAGAAGCTCCTTTGAGGATCTCATGAAAGCCAGAGAACTTTCTCCTCAGAAAATTGCATGTGCTCACAAAATTTAGCATTTGATTTCCACAGAATCTACTGACTCACATCTCTCCCCACCATCAAACCCATCCTTCTGCAGGTCCCCCTTTGCCTTGTGGGCCCGTGTGTTAAAGCCTTCTAAACCCTGGGGGGCTGAAGAATCCTGCTTTAAGACCTTGGAACAAGAGTTGAAGGGTCTTAATATATTATCCAATAGAACAGGAATTACAAAAGGCATTTCATTTCACCAACTGGGTGGGATACAGGGATAGCCACTTAATTGCCCACCAATTCTTGATGTTTAGGAACTGCTTTCTACCTCAGAGGCAATCCCGAGTTTGTTTTTCCATTTGGCCCATACTGCAGGCATGTGAAGCATCCATTGCTCAAAAATACAAAAGGAAAGCAGAAAACAATTTTTTAAAGGTGAGATGAAAATGAGTCAGTGGTGCTCATGGACCCTCTGGGGATGGGTTTGTTCATGCGCTATGCACTTGTTGAGTCAACTAGGAACCCCAGCTGGGAGTCAGAGTGGTGGGAAACCGCAGGTGTGAGAATGAGAACGTCTCTTCCCTCCAAAGAGCGTACCGTCCAGTGCACTGACTAGAGGAGTGTTAGAATAGATGTACACCAAGATGCTGTGAGGACGTGGTGATGGCTGAGGAAGGGTTCCTTCTGTTTGAGAAGTGGAGAAGTTGAGCTGTAGGGGCTCTAAATAAGGCTTTCCAGAAGGAACAGGAAGGGCACTGGAGACACAAAGGACTAGCAGTGTACATCTTTTCAAGGGAATTGGGAGCTTGGGGCAAGGTAAGGGGGAGAATTGCAGTAGGGCCGGAGCACATTAGGCATTAATGGGAGGCACATGGCCCCAATCAAGTTAAAAAAAAAAAAAAAGGAGAATTAACTGAGCAGTTAGTTTGTGCCTGATAATGCCAAAAACTAATTTAAAATATTCAATGAAAGTTATAGCTGGAAAAGAAATAAAAATTGTGGGAAAAGTTCAAATAACAGTATTCAGGACCAGCGACATAGCTCCTGGGGCCCAATTCAAAAGGAAAATGGCGGGGGTGGGGGGTGTCCCCTGGTCAGAGTGTATTAAGAATTTCCAGATGGTGACAGCAGAACGTGAAACCAAGTGCAGGGCCCTGCAGAGCCCTGGGCCCTACGTGTCCACACAGGTTACCCATCCATGATCCTGACCCTGCTTCTATTAGAAGAAAATTTCAAGTGTCTACACCTCTTCTTTAAGACTACAGACAAATAACCCTCCTTTCTCAAAGGGGCTACCAAGAGCCATTTCATGTGCACTAAGCACCAGACTGGGAGCTTCCCTCTCCCTTAATTTTTTCAGCAACCCTGCAAAGTAGATATGACTACCTCCCACTTAGAGATTATGAAACCTAAGTGAAGAGAGTAAAATGCTGAAGGGAAAGGTGGTGTTCTCTGTGTGGAAGACAGCCCTCCCTTCCTTGAACCATGCTATATGTCAGCGAGTGCTCCACACTGACTTATAAATAGGGGTTTGGATGTCTTTGCTAGGGGCTGGGCTTTGGTTGAGCATGAAAGCCCAGAGTCTGTGACGTCATTTAGATGGTGTGTGCTCTGAGCGTGAGTGGAGCATCGAAGGGGAAAGAGCCACCTTTCGTTCCCCAGGCAGTCACATCGCCCCATGGAGTCCCACAGCACCAGCCTCTAGCAGGGATGTGAGCTGGATGTGGAGGGCGCAAAACGCGAGCCCTCTCAGAATTGTCCTTTTCAGTATGGACACAGCTAGGAGAAGGAATTACATAATTTCCATGAGAAATTATGCATTAAAATAGCACATGCACGCTCTAAGAGCCCTGATTCTATTTTAAAAGAAGTTATTAAATCTTTAGAACCTATAGTAATTTCTGATTTCTCCCAGCAAAACTCCAATTAACAGGTTTTTGAGACAAAGTCTTGCCAGAGCCATCAGAGTTCCTGGGCTCTCCCCTCCCCCACTCCCTCTCCCCCTGCTCTCAGATAACCTGAATCCTCTCTTGCCATCAGTGAACTTCAGGTTTTCCACTTTTTCGGAGGAGAGGAAGAACTGCCACGATCACAACACATCATTAACTCAAGAGCAAAAAACCAAGAATCTAAATATTTACTAAAACGTCTTGGAGTTTTATACACTTGGTTCAGCCGGCAGGAATAGGTCTTCCCCCTCCACTTTGGGGTGTGGGGGAGAGGAGGGCAGTAGTGTCCCCAGCCTCTGTCCTCTGGTCTTAACAGCCCTCCTCACACAAGCCCTGTGGTGGGCCCAGAGCACTCTGTGATTAATCGCTCTGCCCCCCATTTCCTATTTAAAAACAAGTCCTCCTTTAGGTCTTTTTTCCACTCCGTCCCTGAATTTTCTCTGATCCTTATTTTTCTCCTCAGCAGAAATTACCTACTGTCAGAGCCTTCTCCTCACTCCAAAGCCTTGTAACTGTATTCCACAGCGTCTTGTTTTGGGAAGCTTTTGTTCAGTAGATAATAGACCCATTCCAATGAAGCCAGGAGCTGGCCAAAAGGTTCTGCACAGGGTCATAATCTGTCAGCACCAACTCCCTCTCCCCCCCGTCACCCTACAACCCCCACCGCCCCCCCGCAACCCACACACATTTCACATCCACAACCAGGAGGCAGGAAGTAAGAAAAAAAAAAAATGCAACCCACCAAATGACAGACCACCTCACCGGGCCAGCAGCCATTCCCTTATTCTGCTTGTGCACTGGAAGTGTAAGTTGCATTTTCAAAATTATTCTGTCAGCCCCATGACAATTTAATTTATTTATTTTTTTATCCAGTTTCTCAACTCTGTTTGGGAAGCAATGTCTCGTCAATATCTCATTCAGGTGTAGCACGGAAAAGCCTAACAACCCTGGGCCGGCAGCCAAGCTTACCAGTGACTGACGCTCGCTTAACTGAGCAAAGATTTGCTCGGCACGAAGTGGGGCGCGACTACGCAAGAAACCAGTAGTGACAGCGAGGGTGCGGGCTAGAATCCTAACAAAGCTGCTTCCAACTTGTGCTCAAGCAAGTGGAACCAGCACTTAAGCTGAATGTTAAGGGGCTTCAATCTTGGTACTTTTTTTTTTTCCCCATCATTTACCTTCTGAATAAACTCTGGGATTTTACGGGGAAAACAGCACATTAGCATGCTTACATCACAAATCCTTGTACCTTTTTAAAAGGCTGTTGAAGATTTATTAACTTGTAGGAGCAATCATTTAATTGCTTGCCTCTGCTAAACCACATGCTTTTTTTTTTTTTTCTTTAAGTGACCAAATTAAACCTGCCCGCACAAATTTGAGCTTTGAAGTTCCTGCAAAGGGATCATTCCTTTGAGGGCATGATAAAAAGAAGAAATGAAATGCTCTCCTTTGGTACAAATGTCTGCATACCCCCACCTTCCCCGCCCCAGATGCTTTCATACACAGAAGCAAATCAATCTTGCTTAAATGTTTCGAATTCATTTTCCAAGCCAGGTCCAAATTTCACTGTCCTATTTCCCTCTGTCATTTCAGTGAAAGCCCATAAGCATTTACAAATGGAGGAACATCATACTTACAATTTTGGGATGTGTAATGCAGCTGTGTATCTTATGAAAACACTGTTATGTTTATATATTGCTGTCCTTCCTGTTCAAAGACCACACCACTCTTGGTGAAGCTGAAGAAACTAGGGAGAAACCCAAAGTCTTCTCCACACCAGGAGCATGTGCAAACCATTCTCTGAATCGAGCTGCGATGGCAATTAGCAGAGTCTGTTGTTGTTTGAGACTTTATCTCTTAGGTCAAATGCAGCCCAAAGCCAACGAGATCACTGACCGCCTAACCACACTGAATTTGGTGATCTGCAACCACAGAATCAAATACTGAGACCAATTCCCACTTCGCATATGAAAACAGTACAGACGTGAAGAGGTACACACAGCCGCAGATTTGCACGTTCGTCTGGTGAGCTCGCCATGATCCAAACTTGCATGTGGATAACTAGACAGTGTCTGAGTGACAGAGACAGGGCACCTGGTGTTTTAAGCACTGGATGCCTTCTCCTTGGGAAGGAGCCCTGTTCCATTGCATCAGCCGTCCAGTAACGCGATCTCATCAACCTGTGGGAGCATCAGGAGTCCGCGCCCGGTCACAAGTGGAATTCTCTTCCTTGCCAATTGAGACAGACATGTGTTGCTGTCATAAAGATCGCACCGTCCAGTTTGGCCAAATTGGTGGTCTCGAGGATAAGCAAAGGTACAGTCTGTCAAACCGAAAGGCTTTTGCAGGGCTGAGGCGTTAGGCTTCCCCCAGTGACATTTTCCCTAAATCTCTGTGGGTTAAAACACTGTTTTGTAATTGGAAAAAAAGGGAATTATTTTTTTCTTTCTTTTTTTTGGGGGGGGGGGTCCTTTTGGTATTTCGTTTTGTTTGGGTTCTATTTTTGTTTCGGTCTGTTTTTTAAGGCATTTTATGCCCAGAGTGCTACAAAGAGGTAAGTAGGGTCTCCCTGGCAGGGACATAAAAGTCTCTGTGTTTTAAAGGAGAGAAAGGAACTGGAAGGCTGTTCTAACTCCCTCAAACCCAAACCTGGTTAGCCGGGAAACAGTTCTTGGGAGTCCTTTCTTTCCTCTGCGGGATTTGGAACCTGGATGCTATAATTGAAAGCCAGTGTATTAAGCATAACACATCAAACTCCTGTTAACACCCAGCCTCCCGCAAGGCTGCCTCCTCTAACAGCTCTGTTTTCTGCCTCCAGTATGTGCAGGCAAGTGGAACCGTCACACGCACGGCATGCTAAAGGCCGCAGCCTTTGTCTTCTCCAAGTTCTGTCTATTTCAGAGGCTAACATGCAGCAATTAGTCTAATTAATGTGAAACAATGAGCTGTGTTACCACTTATCAAATTGATTGTTCCCCTATCAAAACAAAACAGGCTGGCTTTTTGATGTAATTTCAAGAGATGATTTGAAATGTCATGTTGCTGCAAGCCAATTACCTTATGACTAGAGTCACGGTCAACAGAATACATAATTAGCATGAGTTTGGGAAGGCTGCTTACTGCTAGTATGTTAATTAACTGTCTTTTGTCATAAAACAAAAAGGTTGTATGGAAGGTTTTGAAATAGGTCTTTTTTATTTACATTTCTTTGTGCTTATCAATGTGAGGCATGACAATGCAAAAGAATAGAAAATTTTAATTCCAGGACTTCAAATTAATACTCAGCTGCAAGGTCAGGCATAACGGGCAGGCTGTGGTACCGTTCACCTCGCTCCAGTCCTGCCCCGGTGTATTATATTACTCGTGGAGTTAAATTAAGGATCGGGGAAAACTCGAATGGAAGAAATACTGAGCTCCACAAAACAAATCCCCTAATAGACTTCGTTGGAGCTTCCCTGGCTTTTGTGCATCTTGTGAGGGCTGGACAGCCCTTGCCTGCCCTGGGAATTACATTCAGGTGTTGTCTTTCTATTTCAATCTTGAAATCTGGAGAGAATAAACCCATCATCAAATGATGTTATTGCCTTTACCTCACTATGGTGGAGAGAGAATGCATAATGGGCACCTGTGGGCTTGTAAAGGAATCCTATCTGTGAGTCCAGGGCTCTGTAACTCATCTGCAGCTTCCCCTCATTTGTGATAACCTGGCAATTCCACATTCTTGATTAAGGAACCCCTTCTGTATTTCTGTACTTCAGCTTGAAGGCATGCTGGAGGTACCGATCATCAGTAACTGACAATTAACAATCAAGTTCATGGCAGCCCCGAGTCAGGGTTTGACATGTATGTTAGTAAACCAGCTTCTGGTTTAGAGAACAGGTTGGAAGTTCCCAAAATTCTAGTACGCTTGTTCCACTGCCTAATGGTATTGTTTTACCTGCAAAGTACGGGAACCACTATTGGACATCCAACAATTTACTATGAGAAATGTGTTGTTGTACTGTGTCCGGGTTCAGAACTCTTCAAATGATTTTCCTGGGATATGGTTCAAGTCTTGGAGTCATATTAGAGTGGTCCTCAGGAGTCACAGGAAAACACAATACCTTGCTATTAGAAATACTAACTTCACTTTGCAAAGTAGATTTTCCATCCTGATTTGCTTCCATTATCCAATATAGCTTTTTTTTTTCTCATTACAAATACTTAAAAAAAAATCAAAGAAATTGAAGAAGATACAAACAAATATATCTGTGGTCATGGATTGGGAGAATTAATATTGTTAAAACGTCCATACTACACAAAGCCATCTTAGACTCAATGCCATCCCTATACCAACAGTACTTTTCACACAACTAAGACAACCCTAATATTGATATGGAATCCTAAAAGACCGCAAAATAGCCAAAAGCAATCTTAAGGGAAAAAAACAAGCCAGAGGCATCATGCTCCCTGATTTCAAACTATACTGCAGAGCTATAATAATTTTAAAAGTTTGGCACTGTCAATAAAACAGGCGTACAGTACAGATCAATGGAACACAATATAGAGCCCAGAAAGAAGCCCCCACACATAAGGTCAGTTAATTCACAACAAAGGAGCCAAGAATAACAATGGGGAAAAGACAGACTCTTGGATAAATGCTGTTCAGAAAATTGGAAAGCTACACGCAGAAGAATGAAACAGGAGTAACTTCTCATACCATAAATAAAAATTAACTCAAAATGGATTAAAGACTTGAACTCAAGACGTGAAACCATAAAACTCCTTGAAGAAGCCATGGGTGGTAGGATGACTTTTCAGATCTGACAGCAAAAGCAAAAGCAACAAAAGCAAAAATAAACAAGTGGGACTCCAGCAACCTAAAAGCTCTCCTGCACAGCCAAGATAACCATCCATAAAATGAAAAGGAAAGCTATGGAGTGGAAGAAAATCATGTAAATTATGTATCTAAAAAGAAGCTAATATCCAAAATATACAAAGAATTCATACAACTCAACAGCAGGAAAGCAACCAATCTCATTTTTAAATGGACAAATGCTCTAAATAGATTTATTCTTCCAAACAGGACATAAAGATCATCAGCAGGTGTATACAAAGATGCTCAACACCACTAATCATGAGGGAAATGCACATCAAAACCCCAAAGAGATATCACCTCATACCTGCCGGAATGGCCAGTAGAAACAAGGTAAGAGTTGGTGAGGATGTGGAGAAAAGGAAAACCTTTACACACTGTTGATGGGAATATAAATTGGTTCAGTCAATGGGAAACAGGTAGAAGTTCTTCAAAAAATTAGAAGAAATACCATATGACCCAGCAATTCCACTTCTGAGTATTTACTGATGAAAATGGACACATTGTGGGTGTTGCAGTGGGTGGCTCAGTGGGTTAAGCCTCCACCTTTGGCTTAGGTTGCTCAGGTCACGATCTCAGGGTCCTAGGATGGGGCCTGGCATCAGGCTAGAGAGCGGGGAGCCTGCTTCCCCCTCTCTCTCTACCTGCCTCTCTGCCTACTTTGATCTCTCTCTCTATCAAATAAATAATATCTTGAAGAAAAAAAAAGAAAATGGACACACTAACTTGAGAGATATATCCATCTTCACTGCAGCATTAGTCACAATAGCTAAGATATAGAACAACCCAGACATCCATCGATGGACGAATAGTATGATATATACAGTATATACAGTAGAATTTAAAAATCCAGCCATAAATAAATGAAATCTTACCATTTGCAACAACATGGATGGACCTCAAGGGCATTATGCTAAGTGAAATAAATCAGGACAAATATTTCATGATCTCTCTTATATGTAGAATCTTAGATACAGAGACTAGACTGCTGGTCATAGGAGATGTGGGGAGGAGGAAGAAATGAATGAACTGTTGTTTTTCAGTTTAAATAAAGTGAATGCAATTTTTAAAAATGTACTGTGGAAAACATTCAATTGGTGGGACATGATTTTTTTTTTTTCCTTCTGGAACCCAGGTATCTCCTTTGGGTGATGTAGGGTGGGAAGGCTGGCAGTCCAGAGAGCAGACAGGAAGGAGGGCAGGGTTCAACTGTGCTCATGGGAAAAGAGAGGGAGTCTCTGTAAAACTCTCCACCCCTCTGAATCCAAAATGTTTTCTTGAAATTTAAGAAAAATTAAAAAATCTACAAGGAATTGTTGATTATAGTTTTCAAGTAGGTGGATGGGGGAGAGAGAACCAGGGTGAGAATAATTGCCCAAGAAACCTGGACCGTTGAGGTAATAACACCTAACTATTGCTGAGTGCTTGTGAGGTGCCCGGGTAATGCAACCCCGATCCAGTCATGACCTTAGTATTGAAGGAGGGCGGAGAACGAGTGAGGACACTGGACAACAAATGAGATTTACTAATGTCATGGCCCAGCAGGGGGATTCTGGACCATGTGACACATTCCCACTTTGGGATGAAAAGGTCCCAGAACCCTAGTGTTGATTGAAATCTTAGACTTGTACTCACCAACCTCTCTCCAATGCAGAATTCATCCTGTACTAGCCCTCGCTATTGAAATGAGACTCCGTTCAAGAACAAGTTCCTTTGGGGTAATTCAGAGAAACATCCATACATGTCCCCAAAGCTTTTGGATCCTTGCTGACCCGATGTCTGGGGGTAACTCTTACCCAGAAGCTAAAGCATGGACCATCGATCATGTGAGGGGTCACACCCTCTGGGCTTCCTCCATGTACGAGGACGAGACAAAGACCACACGTAAAAAGACTTGGCTGAGACCAAGTCCCGTCTGAATTAGAAACCTGGATGAGTCTTGATGAGTGATAGTGATCACCAGTGAATCGAAAATTAGCAATTTGGAGACTCGGCATTGGGTTGGTAACAATTGAGAACAACCGTTCCTTGTCCTATTATTAATTCCTGAGCCCAGTCCCAACCTAGCTGCACCTCTGTCCATAATGTCGTTATGCATAACATCAAGCTTCATTTCATATCATTCTATCAAAAGTGTTTTTTTTTTAATATTTTATTTATTTGTCAGAGAGAGAGGGAGAGAGAGCAAGCACAGGCAGACAGAATGGCAGGCAGAGGCAGAGGGAGAAGCAGGCTCCTGCTGAGCAAGGAGCCCGATGCGGGACTCGATCCCAGGATGCTGGAATCATGACCTGAGCCCAAGGCAGCTGCTTAACCAACTGAGCCACCCAGGCGTCCCAAAAGTGTTTTTTTTCCTTTTTTTTTTTTCCTCATATGGGAAGGAAAGGAGGAGATGAGCTAAAAAGAGACGAAGGGGAAGCGGGACAGAGGAAACGTCCGTGGCTGGGAGAGACCAGCAGCTCTGCATTTGCAGGTCTCCCCCTCTACGTGGTAACCTACCAGGTGCGGGGCTAAATTTCCGTCTCACCTTATTAAATCCTCATAACAGCGCCGCAAGGCGGTTCCTCTCTTCTCAACTTTGTCTTTCTAAATGTTAAGGATAAGTCAAGAAGGCTTTCAAAGGATAATTAATTACACCAAGGCCCTGACCTAACTCTGACTCAAAAATTCTACGCCTTCCCACTACGTGCAAGGATGTTTGCTGTTCTGCTTTTTACATTTTTGATGCCCTATCAGAACTGAATTAAGGTCTGATGCTCTGTTAGAATAAAAGAAAACACAGAAGGCCTCTGGTCATCATCATTTAAAAAAAAAAAAATAGAAACAGAAGAAAGTGACACGGGGACCAAACCCAGCCCAATGAGGAAGTAGTTCAATGAGTTACATTTCTAATTTTTGAGGTCTGGCAGATGAGGGATTTAAGGAGAACTGCAACCTTTTGGTGTTGAATCCAAAATGTCTTCTGGAAATTTAAGAAAAATTTAAGGCAAATCCATGTGTTCAGAAAATAGGGCATTTTTCCCCCTCTGTATAAGCTTCAATTCCTCAGAAATGTTTTCTTCAGGCTCTAAGCAAACCCAAACACCTCCTTCAGAAAACAAACGCTAAACCACACACCGTTTCTTTGTCAGCAGATCTAACAAGGTGTTGAGTGTCAAAGCCCGAGGGACTGTCACCCCTCTCAAGAGCTCTCCAGGAGCCAGGCCTCGGCAGAGTGAAGGGCCGTGGAGTGAGCAGTCCCCCAGACACATTGTTGAAACGTCAGTCAGGCCCTTGGCTCTCCTCTACTACGTTCCACTGAGCTAAACATCTCTTTATGTCAGGACAAATTGGGCAAGCCTCAAATCTTTTTTTCTTTTCTCCAACTTCAATCAGATGAGCACAGAGAATGAGGAAGAGAGAGATGGGGGACCAGACGGGGACAGTTCGGCTCCCATGAAAGCACCGTGACACAGCCACCTGCCTGAAAAGGCTTCCTGGGAACCCAGAACCCTTTATGAGAGTGGGGGCCGCACAGAGTGACAGCGGGGTCATGTCGCCCACTGAACATCCGTTTTCCAGTGTCCGTGTTATAAAGCCATCCCGACGTGACTTTGCAGTGACATATGTGTCAGTGTGTCTGTTTATTAAGTCTCAAAGAAAATGTAGACGTCTGGAAGAGTATAGATTGTATATAAGAATACAGACGATAGCAAGACAGTGTATGAGGAAGCAGACAGGCTAGGGAGAGCCTCATGATATGGTTGATGAAGAGACAAGTGGCATATTGAATATGTGGGTCAGTAACAGATGGCCCAAATAATACATGTGTAATACACACATGCACGCACACACACATACACACACACAACACAACACACACACACATTTTTGCTTACAAATTAGCCCACTTTCCAAAAAGCAATACTTGGGAACAAATAATCCTATTTATCCCCACACAGAAACTAAAATATAATCCATCTTTACGCACAGCCTTGATCAAAACATACTAAACCACCGGGCCCCATTTTAAGATACAAAACAAATTTCAAAAATCAAAGAGAGCAAAATATTGGATTACTGGGTTTATTAGCAGCACAGATGAAGACCTTGAATTCTACAAAGATTTCTTTTTTAACCAGGAGGCTATGGTTGCTCTTGAGAAAGTGTTTGGTATGGGAGAAGATGGAACCTATCAAATAAAATGAGATAATATAAATATTTCATTTAGTCGTTATCATCTCTCTTTATGATGATGAGAAGACATTATTATCATATTTTTTATTCTAACTCATAAAAAATGGTCAATCTTCTACATTTGTAATGGGCTACAGCACACTAATCTTAGTTTGGCATAAAGCTCATACAAACCACTCAATATTTTCAATATAAATATAATGACTTCTGATTTTAGGGAAAAATAACAATGCTCAAAAAACATCACTGGTTAACTCTAACTTCTCCTATTGGTCATTTATGTAAGTATGTACACTTGCAAAAAATAAAATAAACTTTCTGCATATTCATTATGAAGAGAACAGGTGATAATCAGTAGGAGAGACAGCAAATTTCTTCTTGAGGATTAGGCTCCAATTGGTTGAATTTCAACATCAACCTGGCAATTTTACTATTAAGTCAGCAGAAGTCAGTTCTTATACACTATGCCACTTACTACTGGAGAACATCAGGCAAAGGGAAAAGAACACGCTAGAATAAATTGTGCATTATTTCTGGCATTAGTTAAAGGAACAGAGCATTCTAAGAAAAAAAATACAGTACCATTGATTTTTACAGGTGTTTAATACAGATAAGCTGAAAAAAGGGTTTCCATTTTAAGCCCAGTGATGGCTAAAGATGCATTCAAATATGTTCAAAAGCAATCTAAAGTCTTCTAAAATGGTGTTTAAGCTATTCAAGCAAAACGTAAATAGTTTTTGTCGTAGTACTGAGGAATGTAGAACAAAAACAGAGTCCAAGAAGCTGACTCTGGCACACTGCCGGCCACTGTAGAATCAGGGGGTCATTAAAACAGAGATAATACTGTTTATCCATTACATGATCACAGGTTATTAGAGAAAACAGTAGCAGGCTGTCCTGAGAAAGGTAGGAGGCGTAATTACCCTGGAAGCCTCCGAGTCACATTCTCAGAGAAGAAACCGAAAGAAACAATGAAGTTGAAGGCGCAAATATATGTCGAAGAGAGATACTACACAAAGAAACCAAATCCATGATGTTTTCCCTTGTCTGTTTTTAATACCTTTCTTTAAAGCTCATTAGATAGAATAGGAAACATTTTGCTTTTATCTGAAAACACCAAGTGGGTACATTTAAGTGCTTTGCAGAAACCAAATTTATATATATATATGAGTTCACATTTGCATGAGCACCCAATGGATAGTGTTTCTACTTAACTTATTTTGGGGGCGGGGGCACTGACCCTTGATATCTTCAAAGCTCTTTGTACAGCAGATTACCTGAGGAGCAAGGAAACAAAGACAGCAACCATTTTGAAGGGAGCCTGATGCAGAGCTCGATCTCAGGACCCTGAGATCAGGACCTGAGCTGAAGGCAGAGGCTTAACCCACAGAGCCACCAAGGTGCCCCTACATTTTTTTTTTTTTCCCACATCTACTCCTTCCTCTCCATGACTTTGGCCAGATGCCATCTCTTTCCCATCACTCTCACAGGCATATCCTAACTGACAGGAGGGCAGGTGCTCTTGTGTGAACAGTAAGAGGGGTTGTGGTTAGCCAAAGCCCTCTGGTCAGCTGTCCGATAAGCACAAAGTCAGTGCCCATTTGCTATGCCATACAGCAACGGGACCAGGCTAACATAAATGAGGATAAAAAGGGCTCGGTACACAAAAATATCCTTCTCATCACAAGTATAGAATAAATGCAGAACATCGTGTTAACTAGGACAAAGGAACACTGCACAGCTGAACACTTTCATGTTAAGCGTTGTGCGGTATAAGCTAGAGGAATGGCCAAGGCTGGACAGGACTGTTGTAAAGATGTCCAGCCACCGACAGATCCCATGAGCCTTGATGGCTGATTCCTGTTCTGGAGATGCGAAAGCAGAAAAGCCCACCCTTAATGCTGCTCTGTGTTCAGCACGTGACTTGATCAGCTAAGAGTCGGAGCACCTAGAGAAATAACCTTGACAAGTCAGCTTCACGGTACTTCTGCTGCTAACCGGCTCCCTCTGCCATCTGTGTGTCTCAGTTTCCGTATGTAAAATGTCCTGGGACTCCTTTATGTCACCAGTACTAAGGGGACATGTAAGGGCAGTCTTTGTAATGTCGGGAACTTGCGAGATTTTGGAATTTAGTCATATTTATAGTATTATGGAATTGGATTAAAATGGATGAGGAACCATAACTCAACTCCGAGGCATCAGAATGAATATTGTATGGAGTTACACTAATATATAGATTTTGACTCTAACTCGGTAGGCTGATGGGGTAAGCAAGATCATAAGTTTTGAAGCCAGAAGATCAAGATCCAAATCTTTTTTTTTTTCCAATTTAAATTCAATTAATTAACATATAATGTATTATCTTTTTCAGGGGTACAGGTCTGGGATTCATCAGTCTTATATAACACCCAGTGCTCATTACATCATGTGCCCTCCCCAATGTCCATCACCCAGTTACCCCATCCCCCTCCTCCCCTGTCCCCCAGCAACCCTCAGTTTGTTTCCCAAGATTAAGAGTCTTTAAGGTTTGTCTCCCTCTCTGGTTTTGTCTTGTTTCATGTCTCCCTCCCCTCCCCTATGATCCTCTGCCTTGTTTCTCAAATTCTACATATCAGTGAGATCGTATGATAATTACCTTTCTCTGACGGCCAAATCTTTTTCTGACCAACACTGACCACCATTTGGTACCTCATGTAACTCCTCGAGCATCTTCTGTGTAAAATGGGGAAGTAGGAAAACCTGTCCGTCCCAGGGATGTCCTAGTGAAGCTCGCGCAAGTTGATATGTATGAAACTGTCCATCGACACTTCCACACTACACACATGTAACAGTTATGATCATTTACCTGGGTTTATACCACAAAGTCCAGCTTACGGAGGGAGAAAATCATTCAGGAAGCATGCTTACTCCCTTAGGGAAGAATTCTTCCCACTCTTGTGAATCTGAGGAATAGTATCTCCGTTGCATTAGCTGCTGTTTATTAATGCATTATGAACCTGTGCCGTGGCATCTGATTCACAAGAAAGAGATTAAGCAGACTAATTTGTCATTTATTTTCCAGTGCCTGCTTTCCTGCCCACAGCACCACTAACATCCCAGGAGTTCCTCAACGCAATTATTTCTCATTTTGTGTTACTTGCTGAAAGTAGTGCTAATGTGCCCAAAAGGCTTTGCTCCTTGGTGATGGAAAACAAAAACAAAAACAACAAAAAAAGCTCCTGCTCGGTTGTCATTGGAGAGAAGAAACACCCAGAGAGTTGGGGCATATATGGCCTGACTGTGCTGTGGACATGAGCTGCAGACCCGCGCCTACTCGAATTTCTTGTGCAGGTGAATGGGAATTCCACGCGTAGCACGCGATTCACCACAGAGAGCTGAGCTACACTACGCCTGTATACACACACAGTTTCGTTTGCTTGTTTGGGGAACGGCGTGTCAAAATCACTCAAGTAAACAGGCAAATGCAACTTCTTTCTTCTCGAAAAATTAATAACCAGTTGTTTAGCCAACTCCAAATATTAATTTGCAAACTAATTTTGTGAATGTAGGCACAACTCATTATTAATAGAAGAAGCATAAAGATTCCTCATTGTCTATGCTTTTTAATCCAGCCCCATAAACGGTTTTCAACCCTACCATGTCATATTTCTGCTAGTTTCTTCAGTTGGTTTCACTTTGAAAATATGCTTTTTGCTTATCCCAGGAGTTTCTGTATTGCTTAAGGCAAAATAACTCCAGTGTGCATTCCCAACTATGAACTGTAAACATTTCTCTACCTTATTCTGCCCAAGGCTCCGAGCCCGTTTAAACGCCTGTGGATGGTTTCAGAAGCATACAATACTCCACGGAGTTACCAAAAATAATGATTTTCTGAACCTTCCCAATTTTACCAGCAACATAAAACTTAGTATTTTAAAAATCTGATAATTTTAGCTGTGGGGAGATACTGACTGAAAACGAACTGTTTTTTTTTTTTTTTTAATTTCAAATATGATCAGCTTCAAGGATGAGATACAAAGATTAAGTTCATCTCTATGAGGTTATTTCTTACCATTATTTTCTTAAATCCTACCCACCCCACACCCGGCCCCTGCCATCCTTTGCTTTAACCAAGAATAGGAATGTTTCGGGCTTGAGGCAGGGGAGAGGCATAGCTTAGCGGTCAGCTTAATAGCATGAAGGCCAGGAAACGCGAATTCTATTCTTGGCCAGCAGCTGTAGGTGCGCTCATGATTTACAGCTTCAGTTCGTCCATAGGTAAAAGGAAAGTGTTGCACACCCCACAGAGCAGAGCTTCACAACTGGTTGTACTGTTGAGTGCGGAGGGGAGCTGAGCACTTTAAAAGGATTATTTTTCCTTAATTCTTGGAAGTAGATAATATTGTTATCCTAATTTTACGAATGAGGTGCCTGAGGGACAGAGATGCAGAGTAAACGGTCCGGGGTTGTATAGACCAGAAAGGCAAAGGCTGAGTTCTAAGCCAGAGGCCCGTCTGTTCTCTACTTTGCTCCTTTCAGCATTATTTGAAAGCACTTCGAGGAATGGTGTAGACCACATACCAATGCAGAAGTTTTCCAGACTAGGGGTCCAGATTTTCTTTCTTCTCTGGGGGTCGGTGGCAATGCTCCCAAATGCACAGTGACTAGGCCACTCCTGCCACCTGCCCTGGGAACAGGCCCCCTGCGGCTCAGGCCTCCCGGGCTGCGCTGCACCTGGGCGCCCCTTGGCCCCGGCCCCCCTCCACCCCCCCACCCCCAGCGGCAGTTACAATACAGCAGAACTTGATCTGCCAACTGAACCCAGGACACGCGGGTCCAGTTGGGCACAGCTGGTAGCAGGAGGCTCAGATTTCTGCAGCACTGAACACAAAGGAGCAGCCCTATCACACGACCATGATGAAATCACATGCTTGTCGCTGATTTTCCTAGCAGAAGTGTGTGGACTATTTAAAACTTCCCTCCTCCCCACCCCCTCAGCTTTTAAACGCCTTCCTAGGTTCAGCTTGGGGAATATTGGCCCTATGTCATTCACTGTCATTATTTTCTCTGCAAAATGAGTAACAAGCGCACAGAAATTGGCCGGGAGAGGACAATTTCTACAATCGCTGGCAGTATGTGTACCAAATGGCAGACTTGCAAAGTGTTAAAGAACACCACCAGGCCGCCCCGCTCCAGCCTGGTGTTCGCAGGAAAAGCCAGCCTGAACGTAACCTACACGGAGGCTAAGGGAATGCCTCTTCCGCTGCGAGAACTCATCAGAGCTAGGTCATAGCTGCGAGAACTCAGTCAGAGCTAATGGGCCAAAGCATGAGCAAAGGTTTAAAAGGTCTTACCATGGAATATCTTTGGGGCGCTGTCTCAAATATGGTTTTATTTACTTATTTATTTATTTTAATAATGTGGCTCTGTATGAGGCTTTAACCCACTAAGCCACCCAGGCGCCCCTGAAACATGGTTTTAAACTACACCACACGGGTGAAGATTCATTAGAAACAGCGGTCACTTAACACATCTCCTAACTGTGAAATTAATAAGAGCTGTCAATCTTCACATTTCATGAATTGGGGTAAGCGGTGAGACAGTAAAAACTGTCTTTTGTGTGTAAGCCTGAAATAAATAAGGAATACCACGTTGAAGGAAATAAAACTGTCCTGAAACTTTAGAGTATCTGGAATAAGGTTGCAACCGCTGACCCTCCCTGCAATTCAAGAGTGCTCGCATGCAATTGTTAGATTAGTATCTGCCGATTAAAAGAGCTAAACTGGGGGCGCCTGGGTGGCTCAGTGGGTTAAGCCGCTGCCTTTGGCTCAGGTCATGATCTCAGGGTCCTGGGATCGAGCCCCGCATCGCATCGGGCTCTCTGCTCAGCAGGGAGCCTGCTTCCTCCTCTCTCTCTGCCTGCCTCTCTGCCTGCTTGTGATCTCTCTCTGTCAAATAAATAAATAAAATCTTTAAAAAAATAAAAAAATAATAAAAGAGCTAAACTGGGTTAAGAAAAGCCTGATATCCACTGAAACCTAATTGGAAGGAAGAGAAAAAAAAGAATTATACGTGTGACTTTTAAGATGTTTTGAAAAACTTCTCCCTACAAAGAGGCCTTTTAAGGAGGGCAAACACTGAAGATTTGCTAATAAAGGAAGGCTAGCTTTCCACAGAAGAAGTCAGTAACACAATGTGGGGCACAGATCAAGGTTTAGGGAAAATATTTTTGGCCTTTTTATGTTCAGATATTCTCCTTTACAAAACACTACTTTCTTTGTTTCAAAAATCAAAAATAAATGTAAACCCCTTTGCAGCAAAGCATCACACAGCGCAAACGGTTTTTATTAAAGAAAAAAAAAAACAATTTAAAAACCCAGAAACTTATTGTGTCAATATCATATGAGCAAACTTCCTTAAAAGAAGAAATACTTCGAGAAAACTTGCTCTGGACACACAGCAAATGACTGGAAGTTGTAACAGACCCAATGGAACAAACTCCTCTCCTTCTTAGAAATATTGAAAAAAACAGCAACACGATGCAAATGAACTGCTGAACTCAATCCTTGGTCTTTAAAATGTATTTCAATAGAACAGCCGATGTATCACCCAAGTATGAAGATGTACAGTAATAGCATTCTGAAAAATGAATTAAGAACACATTGTCATCAACTCCAGCGAAAATAATAAAGGTAGAAAAGATTAAGAGGCAATCCTATCTTTCAGAATTGTAAAATGGGTTTATAGGTCTTCTAATAACAACTTTTACTCAAACCTTACATAAATAGGCTTAGGTGATACAAATATTATGTGGGCTGTGTGGACACTCCCAGGTTCCTAATCATGTTTAGGGATTACTTGATAGAACAGAGACATTTCATTCCAATTGGGCCGGGGGATTATAGCAAAGAAACATCTAATATTCCATTTTTTAATTTCATGCATTTTTTATTTACCTTTAATGATGCTGTATATATTCATCATCCTGAAATATTAAAACAGTATGAAAAAAGTAATAAATTGGTGGAAAATTTAGGGAATAGGAATGCAACAGCACGCAAATCATACACGATCAAGTGCTTGATACACATTTAAAATTACTGCCTACTACGGCAAAGCCAAATTCCTAGCAGATTTCTGAAGCACAAAGTCACAATAAGAAGATCAGCAGAACAGACTGAAATAATAGAATATTCATCCCTCTAATCCATATGCAATTCTTTAGGGCTTTTTTTTTTTAACAATGCATATGAGGTCTGACTGTATTCAGGATTTAAATAAGTTGTCTCTCTCCTTCCTGCTCCTCTCTATTTTTATGTAAAAAAAATGTATATACAGTTATCATTTCTGCACTGCTGCACCAACGAAGACAAGGTTAGTACATTTCCTCACACCTCAAATGAAACAAAAGCATTTTTAAACAACAAAAGTCTTAGAAGAAAGACCGTTTACTCAGCCCACTAAAGCCTCCTGAAACAGCTTTTGTGGGGAGAAAGAAAGTTGGTGTCATCCCTGGGGGGCATGAAGGGATGTTTTTTGTCCTTTAATTACCAATTAAGTGGATTGATATAATATTACATTTAAATATGGACAGGAAGTGCTAACAGCATTTCAACGTGGCTCATTCACCTTCCCTTGCAGAGATGAGACTGTCTACTGGGCATTAATAAATACTGTAACAAGGAACAGAAAATCACAGAGGCAGAAGCCTCCATCACCTGACTGGGCGTGAACATTTCTGGGGGAGCCCCCAAGAAGTCTGAGGGAGGCCAGGACACACTGGGCATTCAACGTCCAGCCCTCAGTTCCACAGGCAGATACCCCGCAGCCCGTGTTCTAATTGCCCCATGTTCACAGACGTCATCCTGCATCAGGAATGCTGTTTTTAAATGACTTTCTTTCGAATTCTTCATATATTCTGATTTATTTTTTCTTTAATGAACACTTACTACCTTACAACAAGGAGGAAAACCAAGAAAACAGCAACTACTTAAAATGCTACCTATTCCTTAAAGCCTCACACCTATCTCCTCCCTTAAGCGGCTTTCTTCCATTGACCCAAAAGAATGGCCCCTCCCCTTTTTTTCCCCTAAATATTTTATTTTCAAGTAATCTCTGCATCCAACGTGGGGCACCAACTCACCACCCCGAAATCAAGAGCTGTATGCTCTACTGACTGAGCCAGCCAGGCACCACACAAACCCCCCGCTCCAACACCGCCAGGTCCCTCCTTTATGCTAATGTTGCTAGCAAATTTCTTATGCCTAAATCATATTCTGCCTCGTGGTATGGTCCTTTGCCTTATAAGCATGACTTTTATCAGATTAAGTCCCTTCAGAGCAAAGGTTGGGCCTTCTTTTCTATGATTTTCTCTCTTCTAGTACTCATCATGGCTCTTGCCACCTAGTGGGTACTTAATAATTCGTCATTGTTGTTGAGTTGATTAAAACTAGTTTTGTTAAGTGTTTTTATTTCTGTTATACTCACTGTCTGTCAGCTCACTACTCCAATTAGACAATTCTGCCAATTGTAGATGTGCTGATTTACCATGAATGACGTGAAATACACAAATGCAACAGCTTCTAGAAAATCAGCTGGAGAGGGACTTGTGTGCCCCTACCACCCCAAACACTGACCCGAACAGAGAAGATGGTGTGCGGCTCTGCAGAACAGTGGAAACATTTACAGGACGTGGAGCAGAGACAAACAATAAAAGGTTAGAAATAAAAGCTCCCATTTTACCAAGCAATAGCAAAATGTATAGGAAATGATGGGGGTATGTGGCAGAGAGAAGAAAATAGTTCTTGGTTCCACTTAGGAGAGAGAAATAGGAGTTTCTTTTCGGGGAGAGGTGCAACCCAAATTTAATAAGTATAAAGGCACAGCCTGGTAAAACTTTAATTGAGAAGGAAAGCCTTAAGGAAATTCTCCCATTCCAGACTACAGCTCTTCAAATCCTTTACCAGCCACTCTTTGCCATTTGCCTGGCAGTCACGTGTCACCATTTCTCTCTAGCTCTCACAATACATTCCAGAGTCGAGATGAGCTGAGAATCCATCCGATTTTAATCCAATTCCTTCCTGAAGTGTTTCTTTTTTTTTAAAGATTTTATTTATTTATTTGACAGAGATCACAAGTAGGCGGAGAGGCAGGCAGAGAGAGAGAGAAGGGGAAGCAGGCTCCCCGCTGCGCAGAGAGCCCGATGCGGGGCTTGATCCCAGGACCCTGGGATCATGACCTGAGCTGAAAGCAGAGGCTTTAACCCACTGAGCCACCCAGGCGCCCCCTTCCTGAAGTTTTATAGCTTATTCTTTCATTTCTCTTGAAAGACACTAAAACACTTGAGGGGCAAGATATTCAAAATATGGAGTGATGGATGCAAGAGGAAAAGAGAAGAAAGAACTTGTTAAAGCAGATGTAAACTGCGGGAAACCCACCAAGTAAGTCTTCTTACTCCCTGTCTTATGACAGAACAAACTGCCTTCACTTCTAATTATGACATGAAGATCCTATGTAGGACATACCATTTTTCTTTTTCCTTTCTTTCTTTCTTTCTTTTTTTTTTTTTTTTTCAGTTCAAGTTCCCATGCCAGTAAGTCTCTGGACTCTAGGCAATCATTCAAGAATTCAGGAGCGCTCTCACGTTCTCATGTGAACCAAGACGTGTCATTCTACAGCAGGTGTTTCAACTGCTCTGAGATTCTCTGCCTAGTATATCCAGCATTTGGCTCAAGTTTCTTCCAGACAATACAAGGTTTTGCAAGTAGATACCCAGACTTGTTAGGGTTAATAAATTACCCAATATTTATAACTGGTGACAAGAGGACAAAGTGTCACAGAGGAGGGGGCAGAGAAAGTGTTAAGATTTTTGCTAACTTAAAATTCAATGCCAAGTGCCAGCTCCATTCACAAAAAATTGTCTTCCATGTTTCCCTTAGAAGGATCCCTTCCTTTGTATACAATCTCTCTCCTTGTGATTCCGTGAACTCTGCTTTCCCTGCCTTTGAGGGTAAGCAGGATAGGAGTTCGAACTCTGTGTGTCCAGAGACACACCCATCTTTGGAAACTGTGGCACAATACGTCTCAAGATGTCGAACTGGGATCATTTTACTTTCTATATAAAGACGGAGATGTATTTTTTTAGAGTTGTTTGAGGTTGACATTATTATTTGATAGTAAATTTCAGCCTATGCCACGCTTCTAAAATGGAGTTCCCTTATGAAATAATGATACTCTCTAAAAGTCTACATAGATGATAAATTATATAGAATAACAAACACTTGGAGGAAACCAATTTTTAACAAACCCAATTAAAATCACCTCAAATGTAAAAAATAATAATAACAAGAGAAAATTTGTCACTTGAAAACAAAGAATGGTATCAGGGTTGTAACTGCACTTCTTAGTAAAATGCTCACAAATTAATAAATTCAAAGAAAGAGAGAGAGGGACATCTGGGTGGCTCAGTCGGTTAAGCCTCTGCCTTCGGCTCAGGTCATAATCCCAGGGTTCTGGGATCAAGTCCCCTATGTATCAGCCTCCTTGCTCAGCAGGGAGCCTCCCTCTGCCTGCCACTCCCCTTGCTTGTGTGCACTCTCTCTCTTTTCCTCTCTGACAAATAAATAAATAAAATCTTTAAAAAAACCAAAAAACCAAAAACCAGAAAGAGAGAGAGAGATTGTACTAAAAGTAGTAAATATTTTTTCCCCCAGCCCTTCCCTCTTCAGCCAGTCAAACCCACTGGCACACACTTGTTGTTTAACAAAGTGAATTATGCAGGTGTATGGAAGGCTTATCTTTAAGTCATCACGGATTTAAGCTACTCCTTAGGCAGGGGCTGCTTCCGGGTATCATGGATTAACAGTGTGTTCCTTCATTTGTTTATATAAATGGGCCAATGGCTGTTGAAACACTTCAGAGCACTTAACTAAAGCAAACAAAGCTCTTGAACTTTAAATATCCAACAAGAGGAGCTATTGACAAGTAAGACTTTACTTCGCAAATCTCAGTATCATTCGGAACCTTAATACAATCTTCCAGATCTACAAAGAAGGCCCACAACCCAGACATTTATCTAACTTAGGCTCCACGTAAAAGATACTATCCTGATTTGAGACCAACTTTATAATGCTGCCATCCAGTACTTTTGCTTGCTTTCTTTAACTGTTGCTGAAACTAAGGAGGAGTGTCCCCACAGAGAGAATGGAAAGAGGGTCTTGGCTCATATGTTAGCCTTCTAGCTTGTCCATCCCCTCTCTCAGTCCTCAATCCTTAAACTCAAAGCTATTTCAGAGGGAAATCCTGTGATGGGAAATTTAGATTAACATCCCAGGACCTGGATTTCTGTCCCAGCATTCCCATTATCTGAAAGACTATGCACAATTCGCCATCCTTGCCTGAGAACCAGATCTCTGATCCATAAAAGGTGGGAATAGGATTGAATGCAAAGCTTTCAACTCTACTAGCCAATTATTCTACTAGTTTATGTGTTTACGATGATGAAATCAATTGTTTGATTTATACTGGTAGTTAGAGAAAGAAGGCCACAGTACTGTTGCACATAAGGTTATATAAAATACTCCCAAACAGTAACAATGGTTTCTCTGTGTTGTTTCTTTTATGTTTGGAAAGAAACTAATTGTATGTGTCTCCGGTGATTTTGGGGGATGTTAATATCACGACTGCACTGGGGATGCTGGAGAGTCATTCCTTTATTTCCCTGTGGAATGCCATATCTTACTATAGCTACTTGGATATGGCTTTGCTCTAGTGCCAGACAGAAAAAAACCACAAAAGAAAACACATTTTTTTAAGAAATCTGAATCACTTCATCTTATTTCCATTTTCCTTTCTAGACTGACAAATACGTTGAATTTCAGCTCTTTCCCCCGAACTTGAGGTTTTCTAATTCAATGGACTTGCTTATCTTCTCATCTGGAATGTCAGAGCCCACAGGTTTCTGGTGGGAACGCAAACTTTCTTTATAGGGTTCAAGGCATTAGACTACAAGAGATTTCTCAGGAAAATGCAAAACTATTGTCTACTGGACTGTGATTGCATCAGCTCTAAAAAGCACTGAAGCTATGGGGCGCCTGGGTGGCTTAGTGGGTTAAAGCCTCTGCCTTAGGCTCAGATCATGATTTCAGGGTCCTGGGATCGAGCTCCACATCGGGTTCTCTGCTCAGTGGGGAGCCTGCTTCCCCCTCTCTCTCTGCCTACTTGTAATCTCTGTCAAATAAATAGATAAAATCTTAAAAAAAAAAAAAAAAGCACCGAAGCTGTGCCTGCTTCTTCTGCTAAAACTGGAATGATACAGAGAACACGATCATGTCTGCGGCCCACGATGCACACTTTTGTGACGCTTTCCAGATTTTTGTCTGTGGCTACACCGCCCTGAACACGTGGGGTCTTGTCTGATCTGGGAAGCGAAACGGGGGGAAAGACTGCCTAGTTACACCGAGGGGCCAAGGCCCCTCATAAAATAAAGAGCATTAAAGTAATATTCCCAACTTTTGCTACTTATCCACTGCCCTCCCCTCCGATGACCACGTTGGTTTCGTACACTCCCTTTACAAAAGGAGCCTGGCTGGAGACTTACAGGCTCCCACCTGCAAGACCTTTCTCTTCTTTGTCCCTTTGCTGATAGAACCACATGCACACCTCACAATGGAGCAGAGTCCAAAGCAGCTGGGAACCGGGGTTCCTTGCCCCACATTCCTCAAAACTGCCATTTTAGGGAGCAATGCCAAGGTCTCGTCATGTGCTTCTCTGTGTTTTAAGCTGCTGCCTCCTCTTCTTCTTCTTCTTTTGTAGAAGTCTGTATTAGAGTTTGAACAACTGAATGATGAAATGCAGTCTTAGGCACAGATGCTGCAGGGAACAGCTTTTGAAATTCTCCAACATACTAAGTTATAATTGGGTTTTAATGCATAAAATGGCTGAGTAATTTAAATGTTTAGAAAAGAAAATAGTCTTTCCTAGAGTTTATGAAGTGGGAAGCCTATTTCTTATAATGATTAACTGTGAGTCATCATTTCAAACACAAGCATCCACTAGCATATGCTCCGGATAAGGGGTGCTAAAGGCACACAACGATTGACCAAACTAGTGTTTCGGGATGATGGCTGCAGCACATTTTCGTCTGTGAAACGGAGATGGGAAGTAACAAACCACGAACCATGTTGAATTTGCTGTCTACCAGCCCCACCCTACTCAATGAAGAATGATGTTTTAAAAGCGTATCTTCTGTGTCTGTCTGCATAGGGTCCTGCTTGAAGACAGAGATTGTACTAGGATTAGGAGGTCCGCAGCCTGCGGGATTTGTCACAGTGGCCCGGAGGCCTATTCCTGGTAACTTGATCTGTCTGGCTACTTCTTACCAGAGCCTCTCTCTACTGTCAGGTTTGGGCCCCACACCATGAAAATCATAACAGTGACAGTGGACCCTCTTCCCCACGTCATGACCAAGTATGCAGACAATGTGTGCAAAGCTACCCTACAGGTCAGTTCTGAAAGCTCTGAGCCAAGAGACAAGTCTTTGTTGTACATTCCTCCTGCCCTTTAAGGCGAGGTTTGGATTTAGAAAACCTTGCCCTAAGCCTCAGAAGAACAGTATGTGGGAACAAGAGTCACCACTAAGCAGTGAATGTTCCTTAGATGTTCTCCTGGTAAGATGAACACAGAAAAACATGGGTGACGATACCCACACTGACTTGTTGTAAGTGTCCAATAGCATAATGCAGGCAAAGACATAATGTAAGGAGCTTTGCAAATTCTGTGTGTTATCATAAGGGAAATGAGGCCTCTGAATTTGCTGGCAATGCTTCAGAGACTGAAAGAAGGAAAAGACAGTCTCAAAATCTGAAATGGTGGATTCCAAGTTATATTGAATGTGACACAAATAAGCTAATAAAAAGAATGAGACAAATCAGTTTGGTTCGTATTGATGTGGGAAGGATGGACAGTCGATAGAGCTTAGCAGCCATGGGTTCAATCCAGTCTCTGCCCCGAAATAGCGGCGTGACCGCAGTGAGGTTGCCTATATTCTAGAAAGCTTTATAGGTAGAGGAAGACTGAAAGTGAGCAGCCCCTTGGCATCAGTATCCTAACAAGGACCCTCTGGAAACACAGTGGTACAGTATGCTCAGGCCAGTACTGAAAGGTACACTGTCAGGCAGATGAGTCTCCCATTACCAACTGAGTCCCGGATTCTAACAGAATCCATTAGTTCTTCTGCGACAAGTCCTTCCCAACCAACGGAGCCAACCTCTTGTCTCAGCCGAAGGGGGTCAGTCAGTGTCGAGCCCGTAGCATAGAGCCGGGATCATAAATTCCCACTCGAGTTTCTTATAGTTCCCTTGCTAGCAAAACCAGAACGTGCCAAGAATTACCTAAATACCTTCGTGTGTTGAGATATAAAGGGAGAGCAGATAGAGTTACTTTGAATTTAAGCTGCATTTTAATGATAAAGTGTTCAAGTCACCATGATCTAAGCAAATTTTGAAGGAAAAAACACACACATGCACAGAGACATAGAGAGGATACGTATGCAATCAGTAAGTCCATGCACATGGGCTAAAGCAAGTCTCATACCACGAGTTTATCTGGATTTGTAAACAAACAACACAGGGAACCGTAGTATCAGCATCCAGTAGTATCAGCATCCAGTGCACCGTGCGGGTAAGGCCTGCCAGCCCGCCTTGCGACCTTGAGCTGGAAGTCCCAGCCACGGGATCTGAACCTGCCGGCTACAGGGAGCGCCATTTAGCACTTGGCTCAGCACTCACAATAGGTGACAAGCAGAGGTTAGCGATAATACTATCACATTATTCAAATGTCAGTAGATATCATGTGCAAATTGTTTTAGAAACATCTCTCGATTTAATTTCATCCTTATATCATGAAGTTTTGGGGGGGAATACTATTGATCCCATTTTACAGGCAAGGAAACTGAGTCTTCAGGGGACCTCATGTTTCTGAATCCAAAGGTCTCCTTTTTCATTTTAGGCCATATTACATAAATTCCAATTTCAGATTGAATCCCACAGTCTCTCTCTTTTTTTTAATTTTCAATTTTTATTTTTTAAATCTTTTTTTAAAAGATTTTATTTATTTGAGAGAGAGAGAGAGAGCAAGCACACTCGCAAGAATGAGCAGGGGGGAAGGGCAGAGAGAGGGAAAAGCAGGCTCCCCGCTGAGCAGGGAGACCAACACGGGGCCTGATCCCAGGAGATCATGACCTGAGCTGAAGGCAGACACTTCACCGACTGAGCCACCCAGGGGACCCCTGGATGCCGGAGTCTTCAGTAGAATAATCCTATTATTACATCTGGTCCTTAGTTCAGAAAGGAACTTGCAATTATTTGTTTGCATTTTTACATGGTTTCATTCTAGAAGGGCTTGGAAAACTCTGCAATGATCCACAGCCCAAGTGGCCACTGGTCAGTGATCTCCAGTATCTACAACTGGGGCAGAGTGTTCTCGAGAGCACTTTGTGTTCTTCTCTCGTTCCCAGCTATCAGAAGGAGAGTGACGCTCACTGACTGTCACAGACTTTGACATTGAAGTATTGATTGCTTCAAAACTGCAAGAAAAATATAGCTCAGGTTTACAGGTTACGATCATAAAAAACCTTGGAAGA
The DNA here is from genome assembly GCF_902655055.1 of Lutra lutra. NCBI lineage: Eukaryota > Metazoa > Chordata > Mammalia > Carnivora > Mustelidae > Lutra > Lutra lutra. Next base: position 55,041,721 of record NC_062292.1, read on the forward strand.
ATTACTTATACTAAATGATAACAGTGTAAAATTCTGCGTGTAAAAGAATTATGGTGATTTTCATTTTCTTCTTTAGGTTGGTCTGTATTCTTAAAATATTTTACAGTAGATACACACTACCTTGTTACTGGAAAAGTTAGGTTAAAAATAACATGGTTGTACACTGGTCTGATGATTTTATTAAAAAATGAGTCTTTAAAACGTTCTCTCTTGTTGGAATAAGACACTCACTTCATTCTGTGCTGGTTTTTTAAACTTATTAAAATGTGATCTGTAGGGACACCTGGGTGGCTCAGTGGGTTAAGCCGCTGCCTTCGGCTCAGGTCATGATCCCAGGTTCCCGGGATCGAGTCCCGCATCGGGCTCCTTGCTCAGAGGGGAGCCTGCCTCTCTCTCCGCCTCTGCCTGCCTCTCTGCCTGCTTGTGTTGCTTTCTCTCACTCTCTTTCTGACAATTAAATAAATAAAATCTTAAAAAAAAATGTGATCTGTAGTTACATCATATTTATTTTGATTTCTATCATCTGACCTAGATGCATGACCTAGAGTAATTTAACCTCCCCATGAATAACACTACTACCTCCTTGCAGTGATGTGAAGTTTCTTAAAATTCTCTAGCCCTCCATAGTTTTTCTTCCCTCTTGTTTAATATAGAATTTATTTCATAGAAGCCATTGGACAATTAGCCTCTCTTAAATTGGCTTTTTGTGTATTACTCAGTTTCACCAACCGGTCAAATGAATAAATGAATAAAAGGTATACAGCTGTTGTCTACAGAGTCAGGTTGAATGTATGGAGAATGTGAAAAGTAAATGAGACCTGGTCACTCACAATCAAGTAGGGCCTAAAAGATTCATACACACAATCATGAATACAAGGTAAATGCTAAGGGAAATTGGGGAAAGGGAAGGTTAATTCCAAGTAGAACTAGAAGCCAGAAAGACTTTACATTTAAGGCGGCGCTGAAGAAGGCTCTGGAAGATGGACAGTGTTTCACAGGCTGAAAATTGGGGGCATGATCAAGAAAACACTTTTGCATTCTCTTTACATCTCTAGCTCTTAGTATCATGCTAACAGAAATCATTTCCATTGTTTCCTTGCTCTTATTCTCTGCTTAAATCTTAAGTCTTTGGTGGCTGAAATTAACAATGATGGAACATCTCTCATGCCCAAGAAACAACCATTTTCTGAATTTGGGCGCTATTTCCCAGTGGGAGGAGAGTTGGGCTGGAGCCTGAGATCTCTATAGCCTTCTTAGCTATGAAGGAAACAGATTCTTTTGATACATGACAAAGCCAAATCTTTATCTATATTCTGCAAATTTGAGGATAGAAGGCAAGTTGTGTTTTTGTTTGGTTGATCTGCACTTAAAACTCTAAAGATACCTTTACATAAGGATGTTTTTACCTGTTTTCTGTTTGTTTGGTTGGGCTTTTCTGTAAAGTGCCTCCTTCCCCAAAGAAAGGTATGCAGCAGCAAATGGAAACCATGTTACCTATGTTTTCTTTCTTTTCTTCCTTCCTTCCTTCCTTCCTTCCTTCCTTCCTTCCTTCCTTCCTTCCCTCCTTTCTTTCTTTCAAGATTTCATTTATTTGAGAGAAGAAGAGAGAGAAAGAGAGAGAGAGTGAATGAGCAGAGGGGAGTGGCAGAGAGAGAAGCAGACTCCCTGCTGAGCAGAGAGCCAGACATGGGGCTGGATCCCAAGAGCCCAGGATCATGACTTGAGGGGAAGGCAGATGCTTAACTGACTGAGCCACCCAGTCACCCCCTCGACCCTATATTTTCACATCTGCCTGGTGGGGATGCTTATAGTACCTACATCAGAGGATTACTATTCAAAGTATTTAGCAATAGTAAAAGCTTAATAAATGTATAAGACAAAGGAATGCATGTCCCTCTCAGCAAAATCATCTAATTATTCTTGGGGGTGGGGAAGCCATGCGCACTCACACACACCACGCTCTTCAACATCTCAGAGACTGCTTGTTGTCTCTATACGTATTGGCATTTGTATTCTCTACAAGGAGAAAAACTAGGCACAGTTCATCCACCCCCAAAGGAAAAACTGGTCCTAAGAAAGTTATTTCACATTTTTTTTAATGTCTAATTAACGGGTGAAGCCAAAGGCTGCATTTCAGTGACCATAACTTCACCGCAGCATTTTCAGTGACGCTGGAATCAGTACGTAAAGAATGCTGTTCTCTCGCCAGTGGTACATCGTTTACCCTTACTCTTTCCTTACCCATTGTCCTCATCTACATTGTTTTTATAACGGCTGATTGCGGTACACAGTTGACATTTGTCATCTCCCTGGTATCCCATGGTTAGGGATGTAAACGCAGCATTAAGGATCGTCCTATTTAATATGGACTACGCACACAGAAAAGGGCTCAAGTCCTTGTTAAAGGGAGGAAAAACAACAGGAAATAGGTATATGCTGAAAGGGACACTTACTGTCTCAGGAAACATGAATCACACTGACAGAACGAGCATGGAATTCACTGTCCAGTCAACAGCCCGTTTGCCATGAACCTGTGAGTCGTATCCTTTCTCTAACACCATAACCGTCACTTGAAGAACCCCGAGTTCCCGCCACACGGGAGCATGTCAGTGACATATATCGAGATGCAAGGAGAAGCCTCCAAGGACAGGAGTGACCGGGCTGGGGTTCACCATCGTCACCGTCACCGTCACCATCACCATCATAAGAGGGCCATTCACTGACCACTAACCAAACCCAGGGCTAAATTCCTTCAGAAATGTTTTCACTTAATCCCTTACAACCACGTTATTCCCATTTCACTGATGAGGAAAACGAGGCAGAACAAGGTTGAGCGGCATGTTTAAGCTCCTGGCTAGTAAGGGAGGAAGCCATGATCTGAACACAGACCTGCCTCGCTCCAAAAAGCCTTCCTGTGAACCACCCTAATTCACCACCTTCTCACCTTCTAGAGGATTTACGGGATGGAGCAGTGACTAAAATAGCAAGAAACTCAATAATACAAAAACCGTGGTCTCACTCAAGGCCTGCAGAAAGGCCATGTTTTGAAAAGAAAGCATCAATGAGCCAAGAGAAAACACACACACATCTCCTCAGGAATTTTATTAGCATTTTCTTCCCTGCTGAAACTTTTAATGCGGCTCTGCAATGTATTCATTGCAAGGTGCCATTAAGGCTGGGCTCACTTCTAATGTTACCAATTCATGAGCACATTAATAACATAGTTAATATGAAGTGTTTAAGCCTCCACATCGGTGACAAATACGACTCAGCCAAATTTCCTGGCCACTGAGGCCACGGAGGAACAATTTGGTAGATTTCATCAACAGTTCTAATTATGTTCCTGTCAAGTCGAGAACGAAGTAATCCATAACTGGGGGGTGCTGGAAGACAGTGGCACAGAAGAGTAATTTATGCCCCAGACACAGGGTCCTTTTTGTAGTTAGTGTGCACAACGCTTGACTAACAAGTGGGTTCAAAAAGGAATGTATTAGGGAAAACAGAGCCCTCTCTGTTGGAGAGGCTTGTCAGGTGTAAGCTTAGGAGGAGTTACGAGGTAATGACTTCCAGAAGTCTTGTTTATACAAGCATCTGGAGTTCAGGGCTCTCGGCAGGGTCGGAAGGACGGCTGTAAGATGTAGGATATCGGCTCCAAGCCTCTCTTGTACTTTTTTTTTTTTTTTCCCCCAACTGCTCCATTTGAGCCACGTCCCCAGAGAGGCTCTGTGGGCAGACTTTGAAGTGTGACAGGAGGGATGCTGAACGGAGTGAGCCAATGACGAGTCAACTTAGGGAATAGATTTTTTAAAAATAACAGTTCAATCCTCAGATAGCGTTATCATCAGAGATACAAAGATACTGTTAGAAGGGGGGGGGGACCCTTTTATGAAGCTATAAATAATGTGCTAATGGAATGTGCAAAGGAATTGTTAGGAACAGTAAACTGAAATGTCACAACAGCCCTGCACGCTGCCACCTCCACGACTGAACGATGGGACAGACAATTAGAAACGAGTGAGGCCGGAGCAGGAAGTGGGGGGGAGGGGAGGGCGCCATGCAGTTCTGAGTGATTTTCCACTGCCATCTGTATTGGGATGCAGCTCCTGTTCTCTCCAACAGGGTAATTTTATACATGGCATTCTTATTAGATATTTCAAACGGGGGAGGGGAAGGAGGAGGAAGAGTTATGTGTCTGCTGCCTTTTTTTTTTTTTCCCCTTTTTTAAGAGTTAAGGCTTGTAACGTTAGCAGCCGCTTGGTTATTATTACCGATCAGTTGTTAATTAAAATAAAATGAAGCTTCTTAAACTTCAACACCGTATTGCAAATTATGCAAAAGACACAACTAATTGCATTATTAGCAAAAATTACATTTAAAAATAGCTCCACACAAAGAACTAAAATTATCTAATCTAAACTTGCTTTTACCCAATGAAGCCTGAGGAGACAGAGCTCTGGGGAAAACAAGGGTTTTTCTGTCTCTCATTCAACAAAGAGAGAGACGGACAGACAGAGACAAAGAGAGAATAAAGCCTTAAACTTTATTACTAAATATTAATAGAAATAAGAAATATATTTTAAATTACCAAAGACAAACTATTAGATGATGATGTTAGGTCATTCTCACCCAACACAACAGGCTATGCATTTGGACATCGTTCATTCTAAATCATCCCATATAATTTTCCAGGCAATGGGTTGAAGGAAGCCAGACTCATTATTATTAATAGGGCCTTTTTGGGGTTTTAAATGTAAGGATTGGTCAGAGATGGGATATAAATAAGCCCCAAATGCTAAGAAAGATATTTGTCATTTGCTGGCCACTTAGGTGCCACCCACACCCACCCACCCACCCACACACACACCCACACCCACACACACACACACACACACACAAGTTTGAAGAACATGATCCACTGTTCTTTTTCCCCAAGTTGCTTCTTTCACTCGGGCGGATAGCTGGGAGCTAGCTGGGAGCTGCCAGGGTCTGCAAATGAATTTTCATGCCTTATTTTCCCACCCAGAGGCTTCAAGGTCCCGAAAGGTCCATTTAGGCTCACTCACGCCCTGTAACTGGCATATACTAGTGCAAAAGAAGAGGGTGCACTCATCTCTGCAAGCAAGTGCTACCAAATGGCTCAGTCGACATCATTGTGCACTTAGTATTTTTTGGGATTAAATATTTTTCTTATCACCCCCCCCCCCCCCCCCCCCGCCACATTCAAAGCCACCACCGTCTCTCAGGAGTGGCATCTGTTTTAGTGAAAGTAAAACATTATATGGACGAAAGGACAAGTATGATACACTTTTGGGGGAATTCCTTCTTGCTCAACATGGACGGAAGCTCCCAAGCTGAACAGACAGTTCCTTTTGACTATGAGTTTTGGCCAGTTTCCTCCCGTAGGTGGAGAATACAAGTATTATTCTCCTAAGCCATGAGAGAGAAAGAAGTTACTTACGGAAAGGTCATCCCACTTCAAGATCATACACATAAGCCTTTTAATAAACAGTCAGGGACTGGGGAGAATCTTGTATCTAACAGCTCTGGGAATAAAAGCGGTGAGCTACTCTGGTAGAATGACAGCATTCACTAATGAGTGACCGGCTAATCCGACAGCAAGCCCCAACACCGGCAGGCCGGTGGAGGGCTAGGCTATTTCATTTCATTATATTCTTTTTTTCTTTCTAAAGATTTCATTTATTTGAGAGAGAGTGAGAAAGCACAAGCAGGGGGAGAGGCAGGCATGGGAAGAAGCAGGCTCCCCTCTGAGCAAGAAGCCCGAGATGGGACTCGATCCGAGGACCCCAGGATCATAACCTGAGCTGAAGGCAGGTGCTTAACTGACTGAGCTACCCAGGCGTCCCCATTATATTCTTTTTCTAAAAGTCTACCACCAGTGGTGCCTGGGTGGCTCAGTGGGTTAAGCCTCTGCCTCCAGCTCAAGTTGTGATCTCAGGGTCCTGGGATCGAGCCCCGCATCAGGCTCTCTGCTCAGCAGGCAGCCTGCTTCCCCCTTCTCTCTCACTGCCTGCCTCTCTGCCTACTTCTGGTCTCTGTCTATCAAATAAATAAAATAAAAGTCTACCACCAGCTTCACTTTTTTTTTTTTTTTAATTTTATTTATTTATTTGACAGAGAGAGACCACGAGAGAGAGGGAACACAAGCAGGGGGAGTAGGAGAGGGAGAAGCAGGCTTCCTGCTGAGCAGAGAGACTGATGTGGGCCTCGATCCCAGGACCCTGAGATCATGACCTGAGCCGAAGGCACACACTTCACGACTGAGCCACCCGGGCGCCCCAAGCTTCACTTTTTAATATGATTTCATTTTTCTCTTGCAGGCTGTCCACCGAGATTTAAGACAATAACAGAACAACTGAACAGAACAACTGAATGGTGAAAGAAAATGACTGCACTAAACTTGCACGAATGGTAAAAGCACCCTGTGTTCACAGTTCTCCACCACTTTGCTCTGACACTCGTGAGCTCATCAGCTGGACGCTCACTCATCTCATGGAATGCTTGCAGATAGTAAGTGCTCAGAAAAATTGCCTGTGCATTGACCTTGGCAGGGAAAACTGGATATTTTATCAAAAGAACAAAAAAGGTACACTTCGGATATTATTATGATAAAAATATTATCCCATCACACAGTGTTTTGAAATGTATAATTTAAAGATAACACATCAGGTGAGGAAACCCATTTGGTCACACAAATCCAACGATAAGATCCAGAGCCCTTAGAATCCAGTTCCAAGTCTATGGGTATCATCACCAGCCATGGCAATAATTTCCTAGGCTGTTCTGTGTTAAGAGTAATTGTAAGATATCGGTTTAGATCTGCAGGCTTTATGGTATGATGATACTTTACTGCTTCTAGGTAGCTTGGCCACTCTTCAAAGTCCAGACTCATCACTTCTGTGAAAATTTCGACATAAAAATTGGCCAATTAGTACCCTCGTTGGTGTTCTTTTTTTGCCCCTCTTTAAAGGAATAGTCAGTAGATACTGCTTAAGGCTAAATTTAGGGGAGAGAAAGATCATCTGGTGGTTAATCCAGTTACCAATTTCTCTCAGTATAGTTGCCCTCAGGCTACTGTATATCATTGTTCATCTAAAAAGTGTTCTTCAGAGACTTTGCTGGGGAAAACCTGCCAGCACTGTGCTCCCGGTTCATAGCTCTATAGAACGAGCAGGTGTCATCATAGCATGAGTAACGCATATGTTGAGGCTGGCTTAGGGAGAGCCCCGAATGTCATGTTATGGCATTGTTCTCCATGCAGTAGGAGGAGTGGGGCCCTGAGTGTCAGGGGTCTCCAGTTCCTCATTTTAGAGCGAACAAAGGGAACAGCACTGTCCTAACTAACAGCACCACAATGAGGATGGCATAAAATATTGCGCAGTTAATGGGTTTTGCAAGCTTGTAAGACGAGAGGAAAAAGAATCAAGATGATGTGGGAGGTTTTTTTCCACCATGGAGGTGGGCATAACGGGTGAGCCATTAACAAAATCAGATGGTCAGGAAGTGATAACTTGGAAAAGAAGAAAGGAAACACTGAAAATTGGGCAGCACACCCAAGTGTCTGGGACCAGCATTTTGAAGGGTTACTGGTGATGAGAAGACAGCTTGAGACTGGAATGTGCAAAGGGTGTTACATGCACAGATGTGGAACAAAGATAATGTCAGATGCCAGCAGTTGGGTAGCAATGGAAACAAAATGTCATCTAAGAAATAGGGAGAAATTCAGGCCGGTACAGGATCATATAAGCTGAGGAACAAGAAAGTGTTCAATACAAGGAAGTGCCGTTAAACACAGCGGGAACTCAAAAATACAGGAACTCAAGAAAGATCAATGGATCCCAGGGCTGGAAAGTCACTGGGGACCACAGAGGCAGGAACTGAAGGACGGTGGTGACACACAGCACAGGATCACAAGTAGGGTGGGACAATTTGGTGGAGACCAGGTCCATGAAACATTTTTATGAGAAAATTGATGGCGAAGGAAGTGAGAAAAGCAAAAGGCAGCTCTTTGAGCAGCTATCAGGGTGTGGGAAGTTTTTTGTTTGCTTGTTTGTTTTTTCTACAGGAGAAAAGGCGTCATTGGAACCAGAGGAAGTCAGCATGTGTGGGACCAACCCATAGAGCTAAATGTCAGGGAACCTAGGCAGGACTGGGATTACCTCCGTCAAGGAGGTGTGTTTCACCAGAGGTGGGAGAGAAGAGAAGATGCCAAAACGCTATTGAACTTGACAATGGGAAAGAGTAGCAAGACGAAGAGCATGACAATGTCCCGTCCTTTAAAAGAATTACAAGGTAATCGTTAACAGGAGTCATGTGAACTAGAAAAACACAGCTCAAAAATAAAAATAATAAGTGGCTGTAATATTTATATTACAATATTTAACAAGGGTACTTAACACAATTTTTTGATGTTTTGCAAAGGCAGTAATTGCTTGATTTATTGAAGCTTCTACTTTTTAAAATCCCATTGCTCTAGAATCACGTGGACTTAGCTCAACAGAGTCACAACTCAAACAACAGAATTAAAAAGACACACACACACTGAATTCAGTATTTGCCTCCCAAACAAATGCAGTATTTTGGGTACTCTGGGTCCTACTTATGCTAGTTAAGTAAAGAAGCCAATGACAATCTTTAACAAAACCCTGGAATGAAAAATAAAAGATAAATTTTTATCATTAGTCTGATTTTCAAACCTAATAAAAATAATAAAGGCAATCGGTAAGTTTTACAAAACACAATGCCCCACCTCAGACCTATTCATAGCAAATCATCTTATAAACCCCAAACTTTCTTGTCCTCTAGTTTCTTTTATTGAGGTTGTGCCTTTAGGCTTCCCATGGCAAGAATCAGTTCTGTTAGTCTCCAATACTTCGAGGACAGAGAGAATAAAATGAAACAAGAAAATTCGGTTCCTCTCTCACCTGTGAGTTAAGACCCATCAGGAGCAAGTCATTGAATTTAAGTGCACATCTCTTATTATTTTGTCTTATTTTTTCACTGTTTTTATTTCTACAATCATAGGCCTAGCAAGACCGTAATCTCCCAGTGGGAGCCTGGTACAAGCACATGGGATGACTAGTTAGGCAGCAGAAAAACAGGCAATCTCTCTCCTCTTCCCTCTCTGTTGTATAAAAGGGGCTTGGCATGAATGGGTCTTACAACAGCACCGACCATCTCTTATTTTTTTCTGCACAATCATCAACATCAGCATCAAGTGGTATGGCAGCTCCACGACACATTGTGGCAGCAGAGTGAGCCCAGCATGCAAACGTTTTGGCTAATTTAAAATCCTTGTGCAGCGGAATCAAACATGACAAGAGGATGGCAAAAAGAGAGGCTATTATCCCAAATGAGAGCGGGTGGATGGCTGAAATTGGTTTGAGTGGCAGAGACAAAAAAGGGAGAAAGAAGAGACATAACTGAGAATGATAATCCCAGATAAAACAGGCTGTTAGATATACAGGTATACCCATGCAAAGACTCTCTCTCGCTCTCTCCCTTTTTCTCTCTCAGGGAAGAAAAGGCAATTGCTTCTAAGCTTTACTACCGGGCAGATCAAAGAGAGGAAGACCTTAACAGGAAGGAATTATACCAAATAAACTACTGTAGGATAAAGCATTGGTCCATTCACAAGCAAAAATATATTTAACTTTAAAAAAACATAAAACTATCCATTGACATCTCCAATGTTTAGAATACTAAAACTACCATTTCGTGCTTGAAGGAATGTGTTGCTATCTGTCCTTTCTAGGAAGAGAAGTGGGGAGTCATGGATTTCGGACTGGCAAGTCCTGACATAAACCAATGAGTTTGTGCCTAGAGCCTAAAGGTTTCCTCAAGTCATCAAGAGAAACTGAGGAGACTGCTACAAGATGGTGGTGAGGGACTCCCTGAATTTGCCTCTTCCCACAGACACACCAAATCTATAGCCACATATGGAATAAGTCCCATTTAAAAAGATCTGGGATCTAGATGTACTATTTCTCCACAACAAAGATAAAAAGACCATATCTAGATGGGCAGGAAAGGCAGAGACATGGTCTTGACAAAAACCCCACACTGGGTCCAGTGACACACAAAAGAAAGGGGTCTCACCAGTCTGGGGATTCTTTCAGAGAAGTGAAGGGTTGGTGTCCTAGAAAAGACACCCCAATCTCTGGGATCTGCATCAGAGAGGAGTCTTCCAAACATCTGGCTTAGAAAGCCAATAGGACTGCTGTCCAAGGGACTGAAAGTGCTATGGGCTGGGATTCCCCTTTTAAAGGAATCATGTGCAATCTTACTCAACCCAAGAACCAGCAAAACAAACAAACAAACAAACAAACAAACACACACAGCAGTCTGAAAAGTGCCTAGACCATATATGATGGAAATTCATTTGTCAATCTAAAAGTACCTGCTGGAGGGCAAGGGAATGGTTGAAAGTCTCCCCGGAGATGGAGGTGCTGGTGGATGCCATTTTGCACACTCCATCTACCCAGCTAGCACAGGTGGACGAGCTCAGAGGCAGCACCCTCCTAGGGCCTCGGTAAGACAGTGAGGATGAGTAGTCATGGCACTGTCCAACTGCCTTGCCGAAGCCAGAGACTGTGGGTGGTTGCAGCACTCCTCTGATTCTTGGCTAGAGCAGGCAAGCGCCAGCAGTCATTCTCCCACTCTCTGCCTGGGACTGGCAAATGTAAGCAGTTGTTGCCTTCTCCCACTCTCAGCCTAAAGCCAGCCCGCATGCACAGACAAGGCATTCTCCTGCTGCATTCCTGAAACCCGCAAGTGAACACAGTCAAGACATTTTCCTGCTGCCTTTCCAAAGCCAATAAGTGTGCCCCACACCCCACCATCTCCGGCTGCCCTGCTAAAGTCCCTGGGCTCACGCAGTCCACACAGAGGACACCCCTTGATCATCTGGGCCTGGTGGCCAAGATGGCTTGCATTCCTGCACTCCACGGGAATGTAACAATCAGAAAGACAGTTCTTGGCATGCCACCACCCCCAGGGCAGTGCAGATAGCAGACTGAAACACGAACCCAGTCTTCCTGTGAAAAAGACCTCTTTACTTAGCCTAGAGCTTTGGCCTGAAGGACAGGCTTTAGGTTTCCCACACATCTAGAGGCTAAGGAGATGCAAATGTAAGCAGGGAGACGCCATCTTTGTGCACATCCTTGGCCTCACTACATCTTGACAAGAGCTTCATAAAAAAGCTTATTTACTCATCAGGAACCCTAACTGTCACAAATGTGGCCAAAGGGACACCCTCAGATCAGTCAGGAGGTCAGCAGGGATTAGGATTGAAGCTCCACAGAACTGTGCATATTTGCATCTTTAAAAGGCACTACCTGAGGGTCTGGCTTCCAATCAGCCTAAAACTAGGTGCTAAGTAGGACTCCCTCACTTGGAACACGATATGTCTTAGCAAATCCTTAGCAACAAGGACATATCAAGAATAAATCCAGTGGTTTAGGCAATCACAAGGGTTTGAGAGGCAGCCAAGCACTAGGACAAGGTTGAACAAGAAGCTTCATCACCTGCACAAGTCCTTTCCTTTAAGACTGAGACAGGAGGCCGCTTCCTCTAACACATAGGAACAAATACAGAGAGTTAAGCAAAATGATGAAACAGAGAAATATGAAATGAAAGAACAAGACAAAACCTCAGGAAAACTATCTTAATGATAGAGAGAAAAGTAACCTATCCGATAAAGAATTCAAAGTAATGGTCATAAAGATGCTCACTGAACTTTGGAGGAGAATGGATGAACACACTGAGTACTTCAACAAAGGGACAGAAAATATAAGAAAGTATCAAATAGAAATCAGAGAGCCAAAAAATACAGTAACTAAACTAAAAAATACACTAAAGAGGTTCAACAGCAGACTGGATGGAGTAGAAGAACAAGTTAGTGAGCTGGAAGACAAAGCAACAGAACTCACACAGACAAAGCAGAAAAAAGAATTTTAAAAAATTTAAAAAATGAAGATAACGTAAGAGATCTATAGAACATCACATGGAATAACATTCACATTATAGGGGTGCTAGAAGAAGAAAGAGAAGAAAGAGAGAAAAAGGGCAGAAAACTTATTTGAAAGAATAGCAGATGAAAACTCCCCTACCTTAGGGAAAGAAACAGACTCCAGGACTTGAGGAATCCCAGAGAGCTCCAAGGAAGATGAACAAGTAAGAGATCTACACCAATACACATTATAATTAAAATATCAAAATTTAAAGATAGAGAATCTTAAAAGTAGTAAGAGAAAAGCAAATTGTTACATACAAAGGAAACCCCATAAAACTACCAGCAAATTTCTCAGCAAAAACTTTGTAAGCCACTGGCATGACACTTTTCAGGTGTTGAAAGAAAAAACTTCCAATGAAGAATGTTCTACTCAAAAAGTTATCATTCAGACTCAAAGGTGAGATAAAGAGTTTTCCAGACAAGCAAAAGCTAAAGGAGCTCAGGGGTTGCCTGTTGGCTCAGTCAGTTAAGCATCTAACTCTTGATCTCAGTTCAGTTCTTGATCTTAGGGTCATGAGTCCAAACCCTGTGTTGGGTTTCATGCTGGATGTGGAGCCTAGTTAAAAAAAAAAAATTTTTTTTTTTTTAAAGTTAAAGGACTTCATCACTACTAAACCAGCCTTAGAGGACATGGTAAAGGGACTTCTTTAAGCTAAAAAATAATGACACTAATTAATAATAAGAACATATACAAGAGCAAAAATCTCACTGGAAAGGGCTAGTATTTGGTAAAATAGTGGATTAACCACTAATAAAGCTACTATGAAGATTTAAAGACACAAATAATCAAATTAAAACTACAATAATCAGGGCGCCTGGGTGGCTCAGTGGGTTAAGCCGCTGCCTTCGGCTCAGGTCATGATCTCAGGGTCCTGGGATCGAGTCCCACATCGGGCTCTCTGCTCAGCAAGAAGCCTGCTTCCCTCTCTCTCTCTCTGCCTGCCTCTCCGTCTACTTGTGATCTCTCTCTGTCAAATAAATAAATAAATAAATAAATAAATAAATAATTTAAAAAAAAAACTACAATAATCAGTAAAGGATACATAAAATTAAAATATGTAAAATGAGACAGCAAAAACATAAAACATGTTAGGGGGTAAAAATGTAGTTTTGGAATGTGTTCAAATTTAAGTTGTCGACAACTTAAAATATTTACGTGAATCTCACGGTAACCACAAAGTAAAAACTTAGAGTAAATACACAAAAGAAAATGAGAAAGGAATCTAAATATAATGGTAAAGAAAGTCATCAAACCACAAAGGGAGAGATAAAAAGAATAAGAAAGGAACAGAGATGAACTACAAAAACTGCCAGAAAACAATTAACAAAATGAGAATAAGTACATAACTATGAACAAGTGCTTTAAATGTAAATGGCCCAAATCCTCCAGTCAGAAGACATAGTGCCTGAATGGGTTAAAAAAACAAGCTATATCTATATATTGCCCATAAGAGACTCACATCAGAAGTAGGAACATACACAGACTGAAAGTTAAGGAATGATATGAAAATGCAATCAGATAAAATAGATTCTAAAACAAAGACTGTAATGAAAGACAGACAGGGAGAGTACGTAACAATAAAGGGATCAATCAGCAAGAAAACTTAAGATTTATAAATATATATGCAACCAACATAGGAACACCAAAATATAGAAATCAAATATTATTAATATGCCTAAAGGAAGAAACTGACAATAATATAATAATAATATGGGACCTTAACATACCACTCAGATGAATGGATTAATCATCAAGAAAAAAAATATGGAAACCAGACCTTAAACAATACAGTAGATCAGATGGATTTAATAAATATATACAGAACATTCTTTCTAAAAGCAGCAGAATACACATTCTTCTCAAACACACATTGAACATTCTCCAAGACAGATCACATGTTAGGCCACAGAAAACTCTCAATAAATTTAAAAAGACTGAAATCATAGCAAACATCTTTTCTGACAATAATGGTATGAAACTAGAAATCAATTACAAGAAGAAAACTGGAAACACTACAAATACATGGAGATTAAACAACATATTTGAACAACTACTGGGTCACAGACAAAATCAAAGGAGAGATTTAAAAAATACCTTGAAAATGAAAACAAAAATATGATATAACAGTGTGCCTGGGTGGCTCAATCAGTTAAGCATCTGCCTTCAGCTCAGGTCATGATCTTGGGGTTGTGGGATTGAGCCCTGCATCAGGCTCCCTGTTCAGCTGGGAGTCTGATTCTCCCTCTCGCTCTGCCTCTCCCCACTCCCCTCCCCTATCCTCCCCATGTGCTCTCTCTCTCTCAAAAAAATCTTAAAAAAAAAAAAAAATGATATACCAAAATCTATGGGATGCAGCAAAAGTGATTCTAAGAGGGAAGTTCATTGCAATATAGGCCTATTTTAAAAACAAAACAAAAACAAAACAAACAAACAAACAAAACAAGAGAAATCTCAAAGAAACAATTTAACTTTATACCTAAAAGAATTTAAAAAAGGACAAAGGAAGCCCAAGCTAGTAGAAGAAAGGAAATAATAAAGATCAGAGTGGAAATAAATGAATTATAGACTAAAATAGTATAGAAATGATCAATGAAACTATGAGCTGGTTCTTTGAAAACATAAAAAAAAATGGACAAACTGTTAGCTAGTCTCACTAAGAAAAAATAGGGGGATCAAATAAATAAAATCAGAAATGAAAGAGGAGAAGTTATAAGTGATACCAAAGAAGTAAAAAGTATATAAGAGACTACTACGAATAGCTCTAAGCCACCAAATTGGATAACTTGGAAGACATGGTTAAATTCCTAGAAATTTACAATCTTCCAAGACTGAATCATGAAGAAATAGAAAATCTGAATAGTCTGATTACTAGTAAGGAGATCAAATCAGTAATCAAAAACCTCACAGCAAACAGAAAACTAGTACCAGATAGCTTTACTGGTGAATTCTATCAAATACCAAGAAATGATTAAATTCCTATCCTTTCAAATTCCTCCAAAAAATTGAAGAGGAAATAATGCTTCCAAACTCATTTTATGAGGCCAGCATTACCTTGTATCAAAACCAGACAAAGACACCATGAAAGAACAAAACTATAAGCCAATATCCCTGACAAACAAGATCCAAGTATCCTAAACAACATATTAGCAAACCAAATTCAATGACATAGGAATAGGATCACACATCATGATCAAATGGGGTTTATTCTAGGGATGCAAGGATGGTTCAGTATTTGCAAATTAATCAATACCACATAAAAAATTAAAATATAAAAACCATATGATCATCTCAATGGATGCAGTAAAAGCATTTAACAAAGTGCAACATCCGTTTATGATAAAAACTCTCAACAAGGTGGGATTAAGGGAACATACCCCAACATAATAAAGGCCATATACAGCATAACATACTCATACTCAATGGTGAAAAGCTGAAAGCTTTTCCTCTATGATCGGGAACAAGACAAGGACATCCTCTCTCCCCGCTTTTATTCAATAAAGTATTAGACATTCTAACCACAGCAATTAGTCAAGAAAAATTTTTAAAAAGGCATACAAATTGGAAAGGAAGAAGTAAAAATATCACTATTCACAGACAACAGGATACTATACACAAAATACTTTAAAGACTCTACCCAAAAAATAACCAAAAAACCCTGTTAGAATTAATAAATGAATTCAGTAACATTGCAGGATTCAGAATTAATATGCAAATTCTTGCATTTCTATAAGCTAATAACAAACTTTCAGAAAGAGAAATTAAGACAATAATCCCATTTATAATTGCATCAAAAAGAATTAAGTACCCAGGAATACATTTAACCAAGGAGGTGGAAGACCTGTACACAGAAGGCTATACGGCAGCGATGAAAGAAACTGAAGATAACAGAAATAAATGGAAAAATATTCCATGCTCACAGACTGGAAAAATTAATATTGTTAAAATGTCCGTACTACCTGAGGCAATCTATAATCCAATACCATTCTTATCAAATTACTAATGGCACTTTCCCAGAACTAGAATTATTATTAAATTTATATGGAACCA
Source organism: Lutra lutra (assembly GCF_902655055.1). Taxonomy (NCBI): domain Eukaryota; kingdom Metazoa; phylum Chordata; class Mammalia; order Carnivora; family Mustelidae; genus Lutra; species Lutra lutra. The sequence goes on from NC_062292.1 coordinate 55,057,800, forward strand.
GAAAATATCCTTAATAGGCAAAACAATTTTGAGAAAGAGAAATGAACCTAAAGGTATCATACTCCTGATCTCAAACTATATTACAAGGCTATAACTATCAAAACAGTACGGTACTGGCATTAAAAATAGATACACAGATCAGTGGAATAGAATAGAGAGCCCAGAAATAAATCCACACATATATGGTTAATTAATTTATGACAAAGGAACCAAGAATATACAATGGGGAAAGAACTCTCACTCTTCAAAAAAGGGTGAAAATTGGAAAAATGGTGAAAAAATGGTGAAAATCGCCACATGCCAAAAAAAAGAAAGAAATTGAACCACCATTCCACACCATATGTAAAAATTAACTCAAAATGAATTTAAAATTTGAAAGTAAGACTGAAACCATACAACTCCTAGAAGAAAACATAGGCAGTAAACTCCTTGACCTTGGTCTTGGCAATGTTTTTCCAAAAGGCAAGGGAAACAAGCAAAAACAAGAGAGGGGGAACTACATCAAAGTAAAAAGCTACTGCACAGCAAAGGAAACCATCCACAAAAAGAAAAGGCAGCCTACTGAATAGGGGAAAATATTTACAAACCATATATCCAATAAGGGAATAATATCCAACATATATATAAAGAATTCATACAACTCCATATATTTTTTTAAAAATCTAATTTAAAAAATGGGGAGAGGATTTGAATAAATCTTTTTCCAAAGAAGACACATAGATGGCCATTAGGCACATGATAAGATGCTCAATGTCACTAATTATAAGGGAGGGGCAAATCAAAACCATAATGAGATATTACTTTACACTTGTCAGAATGGCTATGACAAAAAAGACAAGAAATAACAAGTGTTATTAACAACCAAGGATGTGAAGAAAAGGGAACCCTCATGCACGTTGATGGAAATGTAAGCTGGCGCAGCCACTCTATAAAACAGCAAGGAGGTTCCACAAAGAATTAAAACTAGAACTACCATGGGACCCAGCAATTCCACTACTGGGTATCCATCTGAAGATAATGCAAACACTAATTTGAAAAGCTATATGCACCCTTATATTCATTATAGCATTATTTCCAACAGCCGAGATACAGAAGCAACCTGTGTCCATCGGTGGATGAATGCGTAAAGACCATGTGATACATCTACACTGGAACACCACTTAGCCATAAAAAAGAATGAAATCTTCCCATCAGCAACAACATGGATGGGCCTGAAGGGCACTATGCTAAGTGAAATAAGTCAGACGGAGATAGACAAATACCACATGACTTCATTTATGCACAGAATTTAAGAAACAAAACAAACAAGCAAACAAAATAAAAGAAAATTCAGGCTTGTAAAAACAGAGAACAGACTGGTGATTGCCAGAGAGGAGGGGGCTTGTGGAGCAAGCAAAATGGGTAAAGGACGTCAAGAGGTACAAACTTCCAGTTATAAAATAGTCAATCATGCGGATGTAATGTACAGCATCGGGAATGTATCCAGTAATGTTGTATTAACTCTGTATGGTGACAGATGGTAATTAGACTTACTGTGCTGATCATTTCACAATGTATCCAAATAGTCGCTATGTTGCATGCCTAAAACTAGGAGAACATTGCATGTCAGTTACACCCAGAGTGAGGGTGGGGTGAGAATCTGATATCCTCAGCTAGAGGAGATAAAGAATGCATTCTGAAAGGCAGCAGGGAGCTCAAAAGCAGGCTGATGGGGTCCAGAGCCACGAACCTTGACCACAGCTTCTAGCACGCCAGTTCTAGCATACGGAAAAATGACCTGTGAGATCCGTCAAGGAGCTGTCCTTTGTAAGATTAACAATTTAAAAAGTGCTGAAATTAATTCTGTCTAATAGTGATGGGTGCAGACTTCTTATAAAGTAGGTTACAAGGTCAGCCAGCTTTCAGAAGCTTTACATTGAGGGCTTTTTTTTTTTTTTTTTTTTTAAATAGAGTTAGGCATACAGCTAAAAACCCTAGTACAACCCAGATATGGAAGATGATCATTTCTTGAGTCTACGTCCTCAAAATCATCTCTTCATTTATGTAACTGGTATAAATGGAGACCAAAGCCACCCTTGCTTCTAGCTCTTGTGTTCTATCTGTACCCACTGGATAAAATACTTTCTTCTGTTTTATATCTCCCTCCTAGCTGAGCACCTGAATCCAAGTATTGAGAAGAAAGAATGAGATCCTTTCCTGTTTACTCATGTCATAGTATCCCAGGATCATCAAGTGAATGGGTTCTGATTCTGGTAATGGATGAAAGAAGCTTTGGTAAGGCATCAAAAATTGGTTTAATTTCTTTTTCAATCTACAAGTGTTGTCTTTAGTGTACAGACATCATACCACTAACTGACAATTAGCACACATTCGCTTCGTCATTTTTCTCTCTGGTTTTGATAATGACTTTGAAACCTTGACACTCCCTTTTCTGATAATGCAGTGACTAGAGTCACGCATTGTTAAGACATTTGGTGCATTTTAGAATACTGTGACATTATTTAAAAAGAATGAAAATTACTGACAGGGATCATATTCATGACCTCAGCCTCAATTCATTATGCTCTAACCAACTACATTAACCATAAACGGCATTGCCTTAAGGTTGAAATAATTGTTAAATAGTTAACAGTTATCACCAATCAACCTAAAATTGCATGGGTTGCCTCTTGGTTGAGAGGTACTGTGGATCTTCAAATTAAAAAAGGATTTGTTTTTCTAACTTCTGGAGAGGGAGCAAGACAGGGAGAAGTAAAGAGAAGTCGAGAGACACAGATAGAAGGGGAAGAGAGAAACACTCATAAACACAGGGCAGACTCCCAGCAACGCCTTTCCTACAGCCCTCTTCCCTGTGGGGAAGTCTCAGAGCACAGGGTAAGCACCATATTCTTAACTTCAGGGGCGAGCAGTCTGGTCAGCAGCTGTGTGCACACTACCCTTATCCTGGGGGATTCTAGAGGAATTCAATCAGGAAATAAACGCAGAGGTACACGAGCACTGGACAAAACCAGCTGCCAGCTTCATTCAAGACAGAACTTTAACATGAAGGAACAAGGGCTAGGAGCAGTTTGTTGCCCCCTTTGGAAAGCAGTAAAAAAAAATGACTCCCCAGGACAGTGGCCAGCCAGGTAAAAACCTAAAACAGTAAGACAGGTAGCTGATGGCAGCTTTCCTTTATCATACTAACACCTCTCAACCTCTCCTCTGCCTGCGGGGGCAGGTGCAGCTGGCAGACTAGAATAAAAGACAAGCCGAGCATCCGGCTCTAACATAAAACCTTTCCAAAATGTACCTGCTAGTTCACCCAGCCTCAGCAAATACAGCAAACACCCCTTTAATTGTGATAATTATGAATCTCTACATTGAAAAAACAAAAAGAAGGAGAAAATATATGGGCTTAGGATGGCACGGATGATTTTGAAAAAGAGACACATAATTTTCATCGGGAGGTCCAGTTTTCATATCTGGTTTTTATTTTTCAAACCCAAATTAAGTAACACTCTGATATAAAATAAGTGTTTGGCCATTAAGGTGCTGGCCAAAATCCATTGGTCCAGGAGCTCATTGCCAGATTGGACAAAGTAATGCCAGGAGATATTTTCTCTACTTTTCATACTGGCAAGAATGATTCCAATGAAATACCCAACATCCAAAGATCATTTTGGGGGCAGGACAGTGTTACTTATGAAATCTATAGTCTCGGCCTCTTCACAGTGCCTAGTTCTATGTCAAGTTCTTCATTTCCTTTTACTTTTTGGTCTCAGAGTTAAATTTATATCCTCAACCTGTGTCTTCAGAGAATCCCAGTTCACAGTTGCGTGAGTCACTGCTTACGAGGGAAGTCTGAGGCAGGTCTGCAGGGCATCTCAGTAACCTTCCCTAGCATGGACTTACTTACAAGGGACCCCAGTTAGAAAGAAGGGCCCAAAAGTCTGGTTGCCGCCGCTGTGGTTGAGACTCTATGTGCCTGGAGGGCCTCAGGAAGCAGCACAGTACTCTGTCACAAACTCCACTTCTCTCCCCTATCTGGATTGTCCTTAAAGCAAGGGACTGCTGCACCTTCTGCCTGAAGAAGGAGCAACAAACTGTCAACCAAGATTCTGGTTAAGTGGCATGTGACGCTTATCAGGTAACACAGACAGACTGACATGGCCATTTTACTAAGTTGTAAGTGGCTTTCGCAGGAAGACCTGCGTCTTTTTTTACCCACTGGCCAGAAAGCACCACTCCTTGTCCCAGAAACAAAGATGTTATGCATCTGACAGTGAAGTTATACCACAAATCTTTGAAAAGACTGCCAAAATGGCTTTATCGCTCGCATGCCTCAGGAGTGGACACACACAAATGTGGAACAGTGTTCTCTGAGCAGGTCAAACCTCATGAAAACCCACTAACCTAGAATCCAGAGTTTACACTTGTACGATGGGTCCCATCAAAAAATTCGCAAGTGAACACCAGGATGAATTCATTCCTCTTTCTGCCTTGAAGAGAATAAAATTACCCCTTCTACCTTGTCCTAAATTCATGATGACCAAGAAATCAAACAGACGACCTAGTTGCTCCCACCCAAACACAGGAATAGGAGACAAATGACTCTTTTTTTAAAATTCCATTTCCATGCATCTTTTTCAATATTGTTCTAACAAAGTGAGCTACGAAGAAATTCGATTTTGTTCTGTTCTGTTTTGTATGAGTTTTGTGAGGTTTCTTTCTGGTGTTTTTTGGTTTTGCTCTGGGTTTTTTGTTTTGTTTGGTGGGGGTTTTTTTGTTTGTTTTGTTTTGTTTTTGTTTTGCACATCCATAACATGAAATGCAGGGAATTTCAAAACTGTGATTTTATTAACGAACAGAAGACAACCTTTTTTCAACAGGGCTTTACAAAATATTCCATCTGCAGAAGTGTGAGGTAGGTCGGAGACATTAACTTTTCCAAGGTATTAAATTAAAAGATGTTGAATTAAGTTAAATGCCCCACCATTGAATTGACATTTCCCCTTTTTTAATGCAAGCTAAGATTGATGAAAAATACCACTTATCTACATTAAGGGTCAAATCTCTAGCAAAAGGAGCTTCTGGTTCAACACGTGAGAGCAGAGTCAGTCTTCCATAATCCAGAGACCGGGACGCGGATCACATTCTGATGATCCAATTAATGGTGGGATACTTTGCAATCATCCAGCAAGCAAGGCCCCTAACAGATTGTGGGGCTGTAACATCAATTTCTTAAGTGCATTTAAAGGATTACAAATGTTAGTCCTGGTTTGAGATTGAAACACCTACGGAGGTGCTCTGATCCACATTACTGTAATTGAGTACCTGAATTAATGCCATTTCTGCTGATGGGTGAGTGAAGAACCTTGGAATTAAGAGTTCTTTTTGCTTTATTTCACTTTCCCATTCTTTCTTCCATTTTTTTGTTTGTTTGTTTCCCTGGAACACAAATCTGAATTGAAATAACTCTTTTTTAATCCAGATAGCCTTAATTATAGCCCTCAGGAATCCTAGGAGTGTCCTGACTTCACTGCACTGTTTGGATACATTCTCCTTTGGCTTCTTATCTTATATGCAACACTTCAGGGATGAAAATACAATTCTTTTCTTAACGAAAATAAGGGGAGGGGGAAAGGGAGAGAAAGAATCCTTCCAGCCAGATAAACCTCTTTATGAAGGCAGAGGCTGGCCCTTGAAATGCATCCCAGGCTGGGGAACTCAGAACCAGGTCCTCCCTACATCTTTCATTCTTTCTGAGGTCCATTCCAGCAAAAGCTCTGAGGAGGGGGTAGAGAACTGAATGCCTGGGCATTGTCTGGATATTTCCAGCTCTATAGTAAGTATTTATACCTTTTTTCCTACCTTTTTTTCTAGTAAGCCCCTCAACAGAGGGGAAATCACAGGACATCACTCCCCTGCTTCAAACCACCCGATGTTTGTTTACAACATCTAAACTTCTAAACTTCTAAACTCCACAGCTTTCTCTATGAGGCCTGTCACACTCCACCTGGCCCAGCTCTGGCAAATTCTACTGCTCTCCTGCAGTATGGAACTGGACTCCTCTGCCTTCTCCCCACCATCCAAACACACCAAGCTCCTCCTCCACGGATGCTGGGCTTGGACCCTCCGTCCTGAAACCTTGCTCGAGTTTGGTTCAGGTTTCTATTCGAATATAAACTTACAGGTTGTTCACGGACTCTGCTACAAAATCACACTCGGGCCGCCCATCCTGCTCAAGACTCTCTCTTATTCTGATCTATCATTCTTCATGCACTTGTGCGCGCGTCCACGCAGAAATAGTAATATACACATCACACACATACACATACCTGCTTACAAATGGGCTTTGTTTTGTTGTTCACTGTTAGAACCCAAGAGACCAAAACAGTACCTGGAACAATTACAATATGTGCTTTCGTTGAACGTAAATGAGTTTTTGCACGGCTGATTCTGCCTCGTAATTCCAGTCTTAGAGCAAATGTTTTCTCCACAGAGAAACGCCTAGATGCCCCTCATACAAGGTAGCACTTTTCCAAACCACTCCCCAAAGTCACTAATTTATTGTATCATCTTCCAACCTTCTCTTACCATCTTCTTAGCACATATCAGTACCTGAAATAGTGAATGTATTATGCGTATGATTATTGTCTCTTTTCCCACCCTATCACTCCATTTCCGTAAGGGGAGGAAAACATTTTTCTGTCCTATTTACCTTGGTGTCTTTAGTGCTAAGAACAGCCCTGGGCACAGAGGAGGAATGTTATAAATATTTGCAAAATGTGACCACATCTAATTCAACCAAAGACAGTCAAACACCCGAGAGCCTTCATCGGAATGGGTTATAGATGACACACATTTCCTTCACCTAATTTTTCTAGTGACACAATAAAGAATCTAAATAACATGAGGATAACAGTGTAATTGATTCCACCTCCTGTAGGAAAACAAAGCTGGTCGTGGTAGTTATCATCTGCTTTCGTGGGGAGACATAGAGAAGCTGGAGAAAGAAGACTGACGGAGCAAAGCTGGGTGCGGACAAAGCTGGCGAGCAGATAATACCGGTCAGAGCCACCTTCCTGCCTCTCTCTTCTCCTGTGACCTCTCCCCGCTGGTAAGCTCTATTGTTTCCCTAATTCTACCCCAAGGCACCAGTGGCCCCTCCTCAGAACCTGACTCAGTTGTTCCCTCCCCACCAAAACACTCCAACTCTGGACCTTTCTGACTCATCTTTGTCCCTCTTCCAAAATTTCCAAGTTCAGACACATACAGTCTCCCAAGTCTCTAGTCTTAGACTTTAGCTAATCTGATAAACCTCTGGATGTAAAAAGCAACAGCTAGAGTTAGTAGTGAACATGACCTCAGGCTCCTGGACAAGGGATGTTCCCTCCACCCAGGGTACCTCTGCCCCACCTTCCCTCCAAGAGGAAGGGAAGGGAATGGCTCCTCCATTGTTCAAAGGAGGAAAAAAGCTGTGGAAGGATTCCCAGTGCCACTCCTCTTTCTTTTATTTTCTTTTTTTGTTTTTATAATTTATCATTTTTTAAATTTTTTATAAACTGTAACTATGCAAACTTTCTCTTTCTTCCTGACAATAAGGGTAATTAAAACATACACACAATAGAAAATGTAGATCATATATAAAATTAAAACTACATATTAAAAATTAATCCTACTCTCCCTAACCGATTTTATAGTTTGTTCCCAATTAGTCTATTCTTTCTAGACATCTTTATATAGTTAATATCTTATTATATACAGAATTTTCAAACCTACTTTTTCCCCACTTACTCTATTGTGAAAAACATTTCCATGTCTTTAAAAATTATTGATAAATATTTTGGGCAGGACAGGATATTTCATTAGAAGGATTTATTGACATTTAGATAACAATACTCTCTAATAAACTGTATTTCTCCTTCTAGAGAAGGAAACAAACATAGGTCTTTTTCTAGAGAGGTTAGCAAACAGCAAACAGCCAATACTTTAGGTTTTTCAAGCTGTATGGCTTCTGTCTCTATTCAACTTTGCCACAAAGAGAAAGATAGTGGATAAGTGGATGGTGACTTCAATAAGACTTTATTTACAAAAACAGGGATGGGACAGAGCTTGGTCCCAGGAGAACAGTTTACCATCCTGAACCCCCAGTTTAGATCTTCAATTACTTTCCCAGGATGCCTGAAAATAGAATGAACTGAATCAAAGACTGTCAACATTTGTAACAGATTCTTTGTACACACTGGTGATCTCAAATACAGTTGTTTGCTTAATTATTCACAATCACAAAATCATTTATTTAGTAATTTAGGGAAATCCTGTCCTAATTAAATCCCCAAAAGAGAGAGAAATCGAGGCCCAGGTAAGCCGAAGCCTGGATCTTCAGTTTCACTTGACATTGCCCTTGAGCAATTTTCTTCAAAGACTCATCTTTTTAACCAATTCAGTTGCAGAAAGGAAGTTCTGGGGTCCTGCTCCCATGCAGTCACCAAACCAAGAAAAGACACAATTGCTTGAATCCTCAGGGCTTTGATAACTCTGTATTTCTTCCAGGTAAATAATCCAATGGCCATCAACAGCAGGGTGACCACCATTTTTTTATTTTAAAATGAGCAAGACAAAAATTTTATATTTTAAAATGAGCAAAAAATATGTTAATCACATATTAAGATTATTGCTGAGGCCACAAAGCTGAGTTGACAATACCGCTTACAGGACGTCAAGACTTCTACGCATAATTCCTATCCCCAGAAAGCTGTATTAATGAAGTCTGAAACTGTGTGAGGGTACAGATGTCTTCTATCCCAAGTTCTCAAGTAGCGTTCAGTGTTTTCACTATAAATCTACTTTAACATGGCATTATGTTTCAATTTTAGCTTACTTAATAAACTGTATGGGGATGAAGAGCCTATTTGCTATTTATCTTTATTCTCTGCAGAGAAGGAATCACCATAAATGCCTCAAGGGAGTCCATAAGGCACCATGATTTAACTGGAGTGGAATGGAAAGGGATCCATTTTAATTCCTAAAATGACTTTCTGCAGGGGACAAGGAGCAAGTCTTTTCACCTTCTGTCATGTTTCCTTCTGCCCTGGACGAACACACATCTCGCGCCACAACCAGTTGGGTGCCAGAATGGGTCTTGTGAGAATTCTGTCGAGGCTCCCGTGTCAGCCTTATTCTTGCGCGTGGTGTCTCTCTCCAAGTTGTGTCTATGATTCTACCCTCTTACGAAATGCCCCTCAGCCCTGGGGAAGCTGGCTCTCCATTCATGGTCTCTCATCAAAACATCCCAACTGGTGAGCTACAGGGTCCACATGCAGACTCTGGGGATCTGGCTGGCAAGGGACATTGTGGCAGGGGCTTTGCCCGCTGAAGCTCTAAACACAACAGTGCACTTGGGGAGTAGAAGGGTGACAACTCCCTTCTTGCCTCCTTTTGTAGCTATTTTCTTTTTAAAATATAAATAAATGCTGTTCCAAGGTTTGGCACAGGAAAGTGGTTCCCAACCTCAGCACTATAAACATCGGGGGCCAGAGAACTGGTAACTGTGGGGGCTGCCCTGGGTGTTGTAGGATGTTTGGCAGTGTCCTTGGTTTCTAGTCACTAAATACCAGGAACGGTGACAACCCAGCGGTGACAACCCAAACCATCTACAGACCTGGCCAGATGGCCCCTGGTGGGCAAACTGACCCCAGTCAACCACCGCTGGATTTGAGGGTCAAAGAACGGCAACCAAAAGGCAGAGAACTGTGTGCTTTCTGCCGTCTCGTCTGCTGGCTCTGCTTTGGGGACAGGCATGGCAATGAAGACCACAGCTGGGACAGGAGGAGCCACGAGTACTGAGCCCTACATGGACAGGTGAGCTGCTTCTCTACCTGCAGGCTGGAGTAGTTGGCTTGTTGGGTTCAGCAGGCATTACAAAGCCACCTATGAATTTCTAGAGATGTTGCTGCTGTTGTGTTTTTTTTTTTTTTGACTCATTAGATCGCCCTGATCAAAATGATTTACACACAGATAATTAAACTTAAGCCCTAAGGACTAGTTAACTGTTTAGCAGTGTATACATTTCATATAACCATTTCCATACATCTAGTTTTAAATTCATTAACAAAAATTAATAGCTACCCGGCGCTCTCTGTGGCGCAGCATGTAGCTATGGTATGCTTGCTAAATTACCCCTTTCTATCACTCCTCCAGCGATCTCTTAGACAGTTAAACTTTGCTGGGCTGGAAATGTTGCCCACCAATTTGCAGCAAAGCTCATATTTACTATATTTAGTGAGAATCATTGACTGAACTTCAGAAAATATTTGTCTCTGCTCGGTGTGCCTCTGGAACATTCCATCAGCTTTAGAGAACATTACATGCACTTTTTTTCACTCAGAGAAAAATTAGTGAGAAGCATTTAATAGGCAAGACTAGCTCTGAATATACATTACAAATATATTTTTTACTAATATATCCTTCACCCTAAAGTCTCCTAAATGCACCCAAGTATCTTGCATTTTTTTTTTCTTTTGGCATATTTTATGGGGTTAAAATGCCTATGACCCAATAATTACCTCTTTAGTCCTGAATAGCAATATAAAAAGAAAAACCCGACAGTCAATCCCTTTTCTTTAAACTTACTGCCACATTTAGGTACACTTTAGGATTTGGGATAATTTAAAAAAATATGTTCTATTAAAAATAAGCTTCGTACTCTGCTTCAATCATATTTCACCAATATCTACAGTGTACACCTCGGCTCTGAAAGAGAGTCAGGGTGAACTAATTCATTGTTTACACTCAGAATCCTCGGTGGCCCAATGCCATAAAGGTAGTACAAAGCACTGTATCTTTTGTTCTTAGCACTTATCTTAATCTTAATAACTAGCCAGACAAGTGACTCCAGAGTCTGAGGCTTATCAACGGGAATTCGTCACACGAACCCAACAGAAGACAAGAAATGCATTCTATAACAATGCTATATACAAATCGTTATCTTTTGATATTTAAAGGTGTGCATTCAAAAGCCTATATGAGACTTTCATTTATATATTTATTTAACTTTTGCCGAATTGAAATTCCACTTGTTCTTATTAAACTGGATAGCAAATGAACAGAAATTCTCTTGTTGGGCATTATCTGCAAACAGAGTTTACTCCCAAGAGATCAGAGGGATTCTTCCCACTTCATTTCAGCATGGGCTATCAGGAACAATCTGCTTTAAAAACTTGCTTTGAGGGGCGCCTGGGTGGCTGAGTGGGTTAAAGCCTCTGCCTTCGGCTCGGGTCATGATCCCAGGGTCCTGGGATCGAGCCCCGCGTCGGGTTCTCTGCTCTGCGGGGAGCCTGCTTCCTCCTCTCTCTCTCTCTGCCTGCCTCTCTGCCTACTTGTGATCTCTCTCTGTCAAATAAATAAATAAAATCTTAAAAAAAAAAAAAAAAATAAAAAAAAAAAATAAAAACTTGCTTTGATAGTGATTATTTGGGAAACAGATTAATGAGAAAATGAAAAGGCCCATGTTCCTCAAATACTAAGAAATGTCAACTGCTTTAGTTGAACTTTCAGTATTTTCTCTATTACAAGGCTGTCTGGATTCCTTTCATAGAGCTTACATAAACAGCAGGATTGAGCTATCCACTCTACAGTCTTCCCAGATCATGGCCTGGGGTTAAAAATAGGGCCTGACTCTTAACGGGGTACACTGAGGTATCTACTTCAGCAGGAAGAAGTTTATGCTATTTCTTTCTGGGTGGATGACTTAACTACGATTATTTCTAATTATACCTTCAAATTTTCATTCGGTATCAACGGAGACTCTGAGAAGTACAATGGACTCTACTTTGGTCCTTCCATAAGATAAGACTTATTTAACAGTTTTACAGAGTATTTTTACTATGTCTGTAGCATGTCAAATATATTTGCTGACATTTCAAATAGAAATCAATACACTATTTAAAAACTGAAATGACCAGGTAATCAGCATCTTCCAAATGAATTTTCTCTAAAACCATTCTTATTGAATTTTATTTTTTCCAAACGAAATGAATTGTAAAAATGGTTGTTAAATGGCAGCTGGGTTTTCATTCTTTGCTTGTTGTTGTCCATCTAAATATACTTTCTAATAAATGGTACCTTATTATCTTTCCTCTTTTCCAGAAGAAAACACTAATTCATTAGTTCATTAGTTTAGAAATTCATAATTTTAAGAACATACTACTTTCGGTGGAAGTGCAAATAAGTTCATTAACATTTGCATCCTTAAAAAAAGTCGTTACTCAACCCACCAGATGTAGTTTCAAAACAAAGATCTTACCTAGAAATTGCACCATGTCTGGAAACAGGATAAAAACGAGATACAGTGATCAAATGTATGTACATGTATCTTTGGTCTGATAATCATGTAATTTTCTGATTCCTAACTCCTTTATAGCAATAATCATAAGTGCCTTCCTTCCTTCCTTCCTCCTTCCCTCCCTCCTTTCTTTCTTGTAGAGAAAGAGAGACAGTAGGGGGCAGGGGAGAGGGGAGAGGCAGAGAGGGAGAGAATCTGCAGCAGGCTCCCCGCCCAGCATGTAGCCTGATGTGGGGCTCGATCTCACAACTCTGAGACTGTGACCTGAACAGAAATCAAGAGTTGGACAATTAACGACCCATCCAGGCACCCCAGAAAGTGTATTTCTTAATGACATTCCAATATGTGCAAAATTCAAAGTAGCAATATTTAATATAAAAGGAGTATGTTATATATCACTTTCCCCAGGAATTAAACTCTTTCTATAGTCTATAATAAACAGATTGCTGTTTTCTAAAATGGGAATGAGAAACATTGAAGGAAATGGTTATAGATTTTCTGCTTCTCACTGAATCTACTGATACAGGGTTTATCAAGAAAGAAAGGGTCAAAAAGAACTATAGAAATACGACTATAGTTAATATCTACAGTGTTAAATATCTTAGTGCTTAAATAATAGCACTGTATTTTATCAAGTCTATAACCTGATGAATGTTTTATGCTGTCCTGAAAAAGTGGCCTTCTAGAAATTCATCTAAACATTCAAAAAGGTATGGTAGAAGTGCCTGTGTTTAGATGTGTAGTTAACTAACACGATGTATGTAAAACTCTCCACCAACATATTTTGTTTATACTGAAAGCATTTTATACTTGATCAGATATTGTGATTAAAAATATTTTTCTAAAGTCTTCTTGGAATTCCTACCAGGGCCAGTATGAAAGATTAAAGACTTATGCCTAATTAGAAAGATAATTTTTCCCTTTTTTTTTTTTTGTAAAGAAGAAGAAACATACTTTCCAAGTGCCCACTCTTTACCAAAAGCTTCTTGCTCCGACCGTAAGGGGTCACTATGACCTTTTAAGCCAATAAGATGTATTTTCTGTTCTTCTGTTTTGGTATCAAAATCAGCTTTGAAATACAGCAATTTAGCAGAGAACTACTGTTCCTTGTAAATTTGCAGAAGTATGCATCTCCTATTGGCTATAGTAAGGGTCCTTTTATCTTTTCTTGAGTTGTTTTTTTTTTTAAGATCTTATTTATTTATTTGACAGAGAGAGACAGAGAGAGACAGAGAGGGAACACTAGTAAGGGGAGTGGGAGCGGGAGAAGCAGGCTCCCCACCAAGCAGGGAGCCTGATGTGGGGCTCGATCCCAGGACCCTGAGATCATGACCCTGAAGGTCATGACCATGAAGGTCATGACCCATGAAGCTGAAGGCAGATGCTTAACCGACTGAGCCATCCAGGTGCCCCTCTTTTCTTGAGTATTATAGAAATAAGGGAAATTTGGTATTTAGGAGGGGTAGAAAATTGGGCCATTGGGTTCAACTTTACGTAATAAAGACGTATGAAGAATCACCAAGTGGGTCAGTCAAAAGGAGAGAACCTCAAACTTTGGAAGAAGGGATCTCAGAATGAACAGTAAGGAAGAGTGCAGTGATCTAGAAAGAGCTGGACAAACATCGTGGTACTGAGAAGTTTACTGGATAAATCAATAAGGATTCAAAGCAAAGAGAAAAAGCAAGTTTCTTAAAAGGGTTGCTTTTGCCTGGTTTACCTGAGACTAAGAAATACTCCTTTAAAATTATGTTTAACCTGAATCTTAACCCTTGAAATCAATTAATCATCAGCTTTAACAAGTTTAGTGGTAAATGCTGGCCTCTTCGTAGATACTACCAAAGATATATCCTCTTAAAAGGATGTTAATAAAGAACCAATACTAGTTAATTAAGATAATGAGCATGACAATGGTAAGCAGGACACTGAATAGGAAATGCCTTGGAGTAGGAACCATGGTACACAGATTAGCAATCAAAGACGTTAAGTAAGATCAGAGTTCTGATATAATTGCAAAAAATAGCTCATTTATCTTCTAAGCATTTTACTGTTCATTAAACGTATTTGGACAGTTTAACAAATCTTGTGGTTTACTTCTAGAATGAGATTGTAAACTCTTGAAAGGCAAGAAAATATTTCTTTGCTATAGTGTTTAATATCAAACAAAACTGAGTGTAGGTAAGCAGCACTGGTATGTTATAGTTATGCTATATTTTAACTAAGGTTGTGCTTGTGGGACTCTTTAAAAATCACAGAATTTTTGAGAAGAATAATTTAGTTGAGAAATCTCTCTTTCTCTCTCTCTCTTTTTTAATTTTTTTAATTAAGAAATTGAGGCCCTAAATGGCCAAGAATTTAATCCAAGTTCTGGAAGACTGGCCTTCAAGATAGAACTCACTCAGTTTTGTCTTCTATCATCCCACCATAGTTCTTTCCAGATCAAGATTTATTTGGTTTACTGTCTAGAAACACAGCTAAGGCCTTCTGACCATGACTCTACTCACTTTGTTTAGGTACCAGGAGGTGGTATGCACAAGGCAGTACCCACCCATTCCACATATTTTCTGTAAATGAGATTTTTATAGAAATGCCTTTAGCCTTCAATATCTAAACCGATTAGAATGACAGTTCTTTGCAACAGTTTTCAAACTTCGCAGCAGTCTACATCTTATCCAGGGACACACATATCATAAATTTTTGTACCCTGACAGGTACATATTATGCTAAAGAACTGAACCAAATTAAAGGTAAAAAAACTAGCCAGGGGGTGCCTGGGTGGCTCAGTGGGTTAAGGCCTCTGCCTTTGGCTCGGGTTGTGATCCCAGGGTCCTGGGATTGAGCCCCACATCGGGCTCTCTGTTCAAGAGGGAGCCTGCTTCCCACCGCTCCCCACCCCCCCGCCTACTTGTGATCTCTCCCTCTGTCAAATAAATAAAATCTTAAAAAAAAAAAAAAAAAAAAAAAACTAGCCAGACTTCTTCTGTGGAGCATCGTCTGTAGGCCGCTTAGCTGTCCGGGTTCAAAGGGAAATGAGAAGGCTTCGTTTTCAGAATGGATTCTACGCCTTCTCAATAAGCCCTTCATGTGCTGCCAGTTATAGTCTCCAAACATCCAGCTGTAGATGTTGTCACCTTCAACCTCAAAAATGTTCAACAGTACGGGTTCCTACATGATAAATAACTCCAAATTCTTTTTTATAATATTTGTGATCTTTTCTATTTTGTCCTCAGTTCAGTGTTCTTCTAGTTAGTAAACCCACTCAATTTGCAAACACACCTCCACTTCCACTCCTCCATTTTTCTCTTTCCCACACCTCCTGATCATTATTCGTACAATGCCAGAATCACAAATATCCCCCTCACACACCCGAGCAATCACTTATCTCCTCCTGCCCTACCCCCTCCCACCAATGTATTCACCCATCACGGTACCTTTCTTTCTAAGTGCAGCTGGCCGGCCCATCCTTCAAAAGGCCATTCCCTATCCCCAAAGGCCCCATGAAACACGGTCCCTGTAAGCTTCCAGAGTCATTCCTTTGATGCTAATCTCTAGCTTTCATCTTTTTATTTTATCTTTCCTACTTTTCAACTACTGCATGATAATTCCTCAATGAAATCAACCGAGAGAGCTACTGACCTATCTCTTCATCAGATATATTTTTTACCATTTACATTTTTTAAAGTCCATTTCTAACTTCTAGAACATGTGTGCCTTCTGTTAAATCAGAAACACTGTGATAATCCAGACACGGGGCCATCAATTACTTTGTGAAGAAGCTGGGGATGGGGGTAGGGGAGGTTAGGCTTTGCAGCCGCAACAAAGTCCCCCTATCTGTCTTTTTTATTAGGCCGTAATCTCCTTTAAGATCAAGGAGTTGTCTTATCCATCTTTGTACATCTTTGAGCATCTGTATGTACATACATACACTGTATGTACCCAAATATATACAAAGTCTAAGCATGAGTGGGTACTCCATAAATTTTGTTGAAAGGCAGTTTAATCGCCTGCCCAGTGTAAGAGCACTTACCATTTCAGTTTTATGTCTCAGGGCAGGAGAAGTGGAAGGGATTCAGATTGGAGAAATGGCAATGTCTGCATATGGAGCTAGAGGTTGCTACTCATGGCCGACTGATAGTCTTGGCCAATGGATATCAGAAATGGCAGGTCACATGGCTCAATGCTCCCGAAATGTCTTATCCTCTGAAAATATCTATGGGCCAGCTAAAACCGTCTTAGCTGGAGAGTCTGTCAGGTTAGCTCTCTGGGGGCAACGTCGGGCTCCATTTTGGAAGAATCTGTCCAACGTGTATTATCATCCTGAGGAGCAAGGGTAGTAACTCTTTCTAAAAAAAAAAAAAAAAATCTCCTGGGACCTACAGGCAACTGATATAATATTTGGATTTAATATTCTGCAACAACAACAACAACAACAACAACAAAACACCCCTGTAAAAGTTGGCTCGCACAATACCAGGGCTTAGAGACAAAGTCAGGTTCCTGACAACAGCATCCAAGCAACAACAAACAGTAGCCTTGTTTCGCCTAGAGTGGCTGCGGCTATTATTATAGCTGACTTGAATGCTCACTGGGTGCCAGACCCCAGGGTAATTGCTTCCTGCGAATTATCTCCTTGAATTCTTTTTTTAAAGATTTTATTTTTTTATTTGACAGAGAGATCACAAGTAGGCAGAGAGAGAGGAGGAAGCAGGCTCCCCGCCGAGCAGAGAGCCCGATGCGGGGCTCGATCCCAGGACTCTGAGATCATGACCTGAGCCGAAGGCAGCGGCTTAACCCACTGAGCCACCCAGGCGCCCCATCTCCTTGAATTCTTAGACACATCTCGGCGGCTCTGGTTAGTTCCCCATTTTACCCACAAGAAAAGTCAAAACTCTGAACGAGGAACACAACTGTGCGAAAGGAAAAGGTAAGCGAAGCCCGGGCCGGCTGACATGGAAAACAAAACACTTCTCTCACTCACTCATGAGGATGATAAAGCCCAAGTGGCAACAAGTCTGAATCTGCGACGCGCGGAGGCCAGGACCCGTCCTGCGACACGTCTGCGCTCCACCCACCCAACCGGCTGCCCCGGGCCGCCCCGTCGCCCCCTCGCCCCTGGCCCGCTCACAGCTAAGCCACAACACCTGCGAGCCGGCAGGAGCGACCCAGCTGCAGAGGTGCTCCTGCGCAGGCCCCCGCAGAGCATGCCTCATGGCCATTGTCAACCCACAAATCCAGCTGAGCCCAGAAGTGCCCCCGCAGGACGCAGGACGGTGCAGAGCGCGTGCTTTCCCAGCCCCCCTTCCCACTCTTGTTTCTCCTTCTCGTGTTTCTGGACTCTCTCTCCATTCCCATTAAGGTTGTGGTGCTGAATAATGATGAGGGGCTTCCTTCACACTGGCACAGGCATAGCCTGATAGTTTCAGCCAGCTTGGAATTCTTCAAGTATCTTCTTTTTATTATTATCAAAAGAGGTGACCTACTACCTGGGGCACTGTGTTGACACCTATGGATACCAAAGAAAGCAAAGCATTTCGATTTTCCTCTTCCTCTTCCCCCTCACCTGCTCCGTCTCCCCTGGGATTTTAACTCAGTTGCTTTGCTTTTTATAAAAAAAATAAAAAAATAAATAAAAACTTTCTGTGAAAAGAAAATATAGAGTTGAGATGATACCCTGTGTGCTGAGCAAAAGGAAAAATGGATGAATAGACCTCCAACGGATATAAAGGAAATTTTCTAGGAAGCCTGCTCTTTCATTTTTCCATACAGGTATTACCAGGAACTAAATCTTTCTGTGTCTGTCTGTCTGTCTCTGTCTCTGTCTGTCTGTCTCTCTCTCTCACACACACACACACACCACAAGCCATATGAAAGTGAAGAAACAGGTCTTGATCTTGACCTGTAACTGCTCTGGGGCCAAGTCCACCTCTGACATCAAAACAGCTCACATCACACAGGGTCCACGTTCAAGCAAACCACAAAATAGCAGCTTATTTAAAAACCAAATTCACTCCTTGTTGAAAGTGGTGATATTTGAAGCACACACAAGTAAAACTAATTTAACCTTTGGAAAGTTATCTCTGGAGAGAAGAGTCAAAATCCCTTTATAAGATTTTTAAGCACTGCAATTATTGACAAGGAGTATATTGCTTCAGTTTTCTCTGATCAGGAAGAGAAAAAAAAGAGAAAAACCCACAAGAGACATCAGCAGCTGTCAGGCCGTTTTCCAACTGCAAAGAGGTAGTTTACAGTGGGTTTGTGCCAGTCTCTTAAGACCCAGTTAAGAAGCCTTTTTAAAATGCCTTAAAAAGCCAACTCATACATTAATCAACTTGAGCCCTCATCCATACTTACTGCAATACATCAATTACTATGTCTTTTTTTTTTTTTTAATAAATTCTGGTTGACAGCAGACACCTTATTAAGGCCCACTAAAATGATACAATCAGTAGAAGTCTATTAATATTGCTCTTTTTTCTCCCTGCTATTGTCTTGCTGCACTGGTCTGCAAACAAATTCAGGCTGCATTACAATTAATGCCAGTGGAACTCCTTCTAACGACTTCCAGCTTGCTAATTTTTTACGCTAATAATAAAAAAAAGGCATTGCTATGCAAGAACGACCCCCTTTTATCATGCTAGCATAGCACACCAGAGAGTGTCTGCTATTGTTCACATGAAAGACAATTAAACCCTGGAACATCAAACCTAAAAATGACAATCTGCTAACCAGCACTGGGCATTGCTCAGTGCTTTCCTCTATTTTCTGAACTGATAGAAAACAATTCTCTGAAGACATTTCTTTCCTGTTCTCCCTTAACCACCCTTTGGGGAAAAAAAGTTAAAAAATACCCTTTGCTGATTTATGCGTCTCTGCTTAGAATTTATTAACTGTCTAGGGCCAATTTCACTACAGCACTCCGATTGCCTGCAGGTTTAAATTCTGGACACAGAAAAGAAACGCACCAATATCACCCACATAGTACCACATTTAAAAATAAACATTAAAGGTGTTCTTCAAAAATGCACACAATATAAAAGTCGAGAAGGAGAAAGGAAAACTTAATTCTGTAACTCTGGGCATCTCATCATCTCTGGGGATCATGCCGGAGTCACACGGCATTCAGGAAACTAAGTGTGGCCCAGATGCTGATTTTCAACAAAGCCAGAGCCGAGAAACTTCTCCCTTCATCCTTAGCAACGTGAGGGCTCATTCACCCATCCATGCCCAATTACCGGAAAAATACCCCTCATTTGGGTTTTGATGATAACATACAGAACATGAATATACCCACTGAAAACTTCACTAACTTTCTGAAAACATCTTTTTTCTTTTTCAATTTTTGTCTGACGTTATGTCCGTGACATAAAAAGAACTGGGTATAAGTCAGACGTCCCTAACGGTAACACCCTGGCTCTGCCACCAGCTAGTCTTGCGTCTTGATCGCATCTTCTAGACCTCTCCGAGTCTCAGTTTCTCCCTCTGTGACAGAAGGAGAAAAGACAGCTCTTTCTTTACACGTGACTGTAAACATGAAATAAGAAGATGGCTATGAAAACTCTGACAACTAAACCACTCTATCCGGTAATCGAAGACAAGTAACTGAACAATAAATCTGTCCTCACCAGCTGCACGAAAAGCCTCATTATCCAATTAGAAGTGACTGGATCTCAAATGCTAAGCATGACCACACCTCGTAGTCAGCCAGAAAGCAGAGAGAGCCACCAGGCACTGTACTAGTTTCTTTACATTTGGTATTTTCTTTCGTCTTCTCAAGAACTCCATGTGGCTGGGATAAGCATTCCCCATTTAGAAATGAGGAAACGGAGACCCAGAAAGGTTTAGTGATCTGCAGAAGTGGCAGAGCTGAGATCTGAATCTGGAGAACAAGCTGTAACCCAAACCTAAGGCAGCTTCCGCCGGGACCTGTTTCTGTGGAACAGCAGCTCCGTAGCCCAAGGCTAAGAGGCAAGTTCAGGAAACTTGTGCTGATATATCTCCTCCGACATTTACTGGCTCTGGAACCTCGGGCCAGTCACTCGTCCTCAGTCTTAACCTCTGTAAAACTCAGATAATATCCTAGATCCCGGGATTGTTCAGAGGATCAAATAAGCCAGTATAATGTTTAGAAAAACACCTGGCTGGGGCACCTGGGTGGCTCAGTGGGTTAAAGCCTCTGCCTTCGGCTCAGGTCATGATCCCAGGGTCCTAGGATCGAGCCCCGCATCAGGCTCTCTGCTCAGCAGGGAGCCTGCTTCCTCCTCTCTCTCTCTGCCTATCTCTCCGCCTACTTGTGATCTCTCTCTGTCAAATAAATAAATAAAAATCTTAAAAAAAAATAAAAAATAAAAAAATAAAATAAAAAGAAAGAAAGAAAGAAAGAAAAACACCTGGCTGATGGCAAGCGCTCAATACAGGTGAAGAAATGTTACTATGCTTCTCCCCGCCAGCGCTGTGTTCGAGGCTCTAATATATCAAATGAGAATAAAATAGGATGAGGAACTTGGACATTTCGCCAAGACAGAGTAACAGGAACCAGATTTACCCTACACTCAAAGGGAGCAATTTGCGAGACAGTTGAGTGAGATAAGGAGAGACAGCGATCTCTGAAAGCTGGGGAACAAATGAGGGAAGACCTCGGATACCTCAGCTTACTGCCTGGAGAGAGGTCCCAGGCCCTGTGCAGGTGGGCAGGCAGAGTCCAGCAGGTTCTTCGTCTGAGGAGATCAAAGCCGCTAGGATTTTTTAGGATGGAGCACTGGAGAAGGGAGTGCTATGTGGAGAAGCTGAATACGAATCAGCACATGCATGTAAAGAAACCGCACAGGCTGGGGAAAGAATCATTCAAGAAGACCAGAGACAGGACGCCTGGGTGGCTCAGTCAATTAAGCATCTGCCTCGGGCTCAAGTCCGGATCCCAGACTGCCAGGATAGAGCCCCTGCTCAGGAGGGTGTCTGCTTCTCCCTCTGCCCCCCACACCCGCTCCTGCATGCTCGCTCTCTCTCCCATATAATTCAATTTTTTAAATATCTAAGAAAAAATTAGAGGCAACAGTGCCTGGTGCTCACACAAGGCCAAGAATGGTACCTGGTCCCACCTGCCAGACTGGGAAAACCTCAGGACTCATGAGGCATTGGGGAGGCTGTACAGAGGGTCTTGATTCAATAGTGGAGAGCAGTTAGCTGCACACAAAGCCTTGCTCTAGTCCACCTAAACTAATTTTAAAAGTAGGATCCTAACATCAAACTGTTTCCAAGTAACTTGACTGCGTCTCAGAGCAAGGCTCAAGAATATTAATAGAAGTATGAAATAGCCAGCACACAGACAAGGAAAAATTCCCACCATCTGGCATCTAATCAAAAGTCACCAGACATTCAGAAAAAGCAGGAACATAAAACCCAAAATGAAGAGAAAAATCAGTCAATTGAAACAGACCCCAAATTGACCCAGATGTTAGAGTTATCAGACGAGGACATTAAAACAGTCATTATAATTGTATTTTATATGTTCAAAAGTTGAGGCAAGGGAGATTTATAAGCCGACAGATCGATGAATCTTCACAAATCCCAACATAAGAAGCTAAATAAAACAATACCAAGGCAGGTCATCATCAAAATCACTGATAAGGAAAAAATCTTAAAAGCACCCAGAAATAAAACACACATCTGGCGCTGCAAAGGTAAGTATGACAATAGATTTCTTCTTAGAAACAATGTGAGTAAGAAGCAGTGGACCAATATTTAAAAGAACTGAAATAAAGATATCTTCCAAAAACAAAGCCGCCAAAATATTCTTTTACAGACATACAAAGGTTGAAATAATTCATCACTAGCAGACCTTAACCACAAAACTGTTAAACAAAGCAACTCAGACCAAAAGAACCTGGTACCAGACGAAAATACGGACATATACAAAGGGATAAAGAACACTGGAAATGGGAGCTATCTGGGTAAATATATTTATATATTTTCTAATTATTTATATCTCTTTAAGAGATAACTTACTGTTCAAAAAATAATAGCAATGTAGTATAGAGCTTACAGTATTTGAGAAATATGCGACAACAGTGTCAAAAGGAGAACAATGGAAGCCTACTTCGTAAGTCCCCATCTATAAATGAAGGGGCGTATCACTTGAATGTAGTCTGTGATAAGTAAAGATGCATACTATAAATCTTAAAGCAACCACTACAACAACAAAAAGTTTTAGTTAATGAGCTAACATAGGTGATAAAATGGAATTATAAAAAATTATTCACTTAAGCCAAAAGAAGGCAACAAAAATACAGTAGTAAGGGAGAAAGAAAATAAAGAACGATGGGAAAAATAGAAAAGAGACAAAAAAGATCCTCAATTTAAAACTAGCTCTATCGATAAGCACATTAAATGTAAGAGGTCTAAATATCCCATGGGGCGCCTGGGTGGCTCAGTGGGTTAAGCCGCTGCCTTCGGCTCAGGTCATGATCTCAGAGTCCTGGGATCGAGCTCCGCATCGGGCTCTCTGCTCGGCAGGGAGCCTGCTTCCTCCTCTCTCTCTGCCTGCCTCTCTGCCTACTTGTGATCTCTCTGTCAAATAAATAAATAAAATCTTTAAATAAATAAATAAATAAATATCCCAGTTAAAAGATGAGGTTGTCAGTTGGGTTAAAAAAGAAAGATTCAAATATGTTGCCCACAAGAAAACATATATAGGAGAAAACCTCTGTGTCTTGGTCAAAGTGTTTCTTTTTATATATAGAACCAAAAGTATGATCCATGAAAGATGAAACTGGCAAATTACACTTCATCAAAATGAAAAATGTATGTTCTTCAAAAGCCACCATTTAGATAGTGAAAAGACAAGCTACCTTGGGCAGAATATATTATAAATCACAAACTCTAATAAAGGGTTTGTATCTATAATATATAAAGAACTATCAAAAATCTAACAACAAGAAAACAAAAAAAATTATACAAAAGTGGGCAGAAGATTTGAGTAGATACTTCAAAAAAGAAGAAAAATGAGCGCATAAAAAGAGGCTCTACATCACTAGTCAATAAAGAAATACAAATTAAAACTACAATGTTGGGAATGTAAAATGGGTTTGACTACTTTGCAAAACAGCTTGTCAGTGTCTTAAACTAAACTTACACCTAACATTTGATCCAGTCCTGTTTTCACCAAAGAGAAATGAACATCCTTGTCCATGCAAAGATTTGTACACAAATGTTCATAACTGCCTCATTTATCAATAGCTCAAACTCGAAACACCGCAAAAGACCATCAAGGGGTCACTGAATAAACAGATTGTGGTATATTCACAAATAAAATAGCTCCCAGTAATAATATCAAACCAACTATTGATACACCAGCCTGCATAAATCTTAAAATAATATACTGAAAGAAACCAGACTAAAATGAGTATATACTACATGAGTCATTTTATGTAAAACTCTAGAAAATGCAAACTTTTCTATAGAGACAGAAAGCAGCTAACATTTGCTTTACAGGTTACACCTTGAGATGTGGGGAGGTGGTCAGCAAGAAATCCGAGGGAAGGACTACAAAGAGGTATGAGACAACTTTTAAGGCAATATACCTGTTCATGACCTTGACTAGAGTGTTTCATGAGTGCATGTTTCATGGGTGGTTAATTGTCTGCCTTCACTGTGCAGTCTATGTCAGCCTTGTTTTCATAGAGCTGTGCTAAACAGTATTATTGTCACAAGGAATTTAACATAGGGTTATTAAAATGAAACATATATTACAAAATTAATTTAATGAGTGAGAGGATTTACAAAGTGTTTCCCACAGAAAACATGAATAGTATAGATGAGAGGTTATCAAAATCTCGTGTGTATCATAATCGTCTGGAGGGAGTGGTCATACGGATTACTAGGTCCAATGCCCAGTTTCTTATTCAGTGGGTTTGGGGTGGGGCTTAAGAAATTGCATTTTCGGGGCGCCTGGATGGCTCAGTGGGTTAAGCCGCTGCCTTTGGCTCAGGTCATGATCCCAGGTCCTGGGTTCGAGCCCCACATCGGGCTTTCTGCTCAGCAGGGAGCCTGCTTCCTCCTCTCTCTCTGCCTGCCTCTCTGCTTACTTGTGATTTCTCTCTGTCAAATAAATAAATAAAATCTTTAAAAAAAAAAAAAAAAGAAATTGCATTTTCTGGGGTGCCTGGGTGGCTCAGTGGGTTAAAGCCTCTGCCTTCAGCTCAGGTCATGATCCCAGAGTCCTGGGATAGAGCCCTGCTTCAGGCTCTCTGCTCAGCAGGGAGCCTGCTTCCCTTCCTCTCTCTGCCTGCCTCTCTGCCTACCTGTGATCTCTGTCTGTCAAATAAATAAATAAAATCTTTAAAAAAAAATTAAAAAAAAATATTTAATATCTCTTTCTCAATCATGGGCTTTGATCGTTGCTATTTCTTTTGAATGCAACACCTTTTATCTTCCCTGTTCCCTTTCATCTGGCTAATTCTAATTAAGTCTGAGCCTACAAATCAGCTCTTTGAAGAACTTTCTCTGGCACACTCCCACACCCAGCTTAGGCAACTCTCTGCTTCCTGAGTCTCTAACTCTGTGCCTTCATCTAGAGCCTCCAAAGGTCTACTCTTGAATGTGTTCTTCTAAATCACTTGACTATACTCATCCCATGCCTTTCTATTTTGTAAATAATTTGTTTCTCTTTAATTCAGTGAAGGAACATTTGGGACATTCCGGCTTCCCTGATCCTTCCTGATATACAGAGACTATTAGGGATAGAGAAGGAGGAGTGACAGGGGTAACAAGATATATAATCGTAAAATTGGAGAGGAAGGATATGGGATGAAGTTATAAACACGCAACATACATATGTATACTTGTGCATACAAACTATTTGGAAGACATTAACTTCTCTAAGGATAGTAATTTCAAGTGGCACCAACCTTTAACGCAGATTGGATCACAGGACAAATCAAGTTTCCCAATTCCTACTCATGCATTTGACGTATTTATGGTCTGTTTTTATAGCTTTTGATCACAATTTCCTAGGAGACAGCTGGTTCCTAAATCAACAAGTCAGTAAAAAGCAACCACAGCCCAGTCCTGTTAACAGAATTCCCCATGAGGAGGTCAGTGCTGTTTGGGAACCCATTTAAAACATTTATGAGAGCCATTTAAAAACGTCTGCCCATGAATCCGGCTTACCCTTAAGGAGCCTGATTCTACCTTCTCGTGATTCCTGACTTCTGCTATAAGAACCCAAAACAAGGCTTACGACACGATCAGGTGCCTTGGTATGGCCGTAGACCCAAAATAAGGTTTAATGAAATGAAATAATAAAAATGATCCAGGAGAGGAAAAAAAAATCTTCCCTGAAAATTTTCATTTCAGCCAGAAGGAAGGATGTGCCAAGAACACAAGCAAAGGAGAGGACACCTAGGCATTTCCCTCATGGTCCACCATGCTGTTTTCGCACTTCTAGGGGGCGGCATGGAATCACTGGGCCGACTTAAGCAGGAAGCCTAAGGGAGGATCTGTTCACTTCAGGAGGTGTTGCTAAGGCCCAGCAACTTGGAGGAAAACCCCGGGGTCTCTGGAAGGTAAGCCAGTGTTTGGAATGCAGGGTGATGCAGCCAGCCTGGGGTATGGACTCCAACCTTCCAGATTCTACCAAACCCACAGGGGCCAACCGCTGGGGGCCATGGCCTCAAAAGCTTAACGGATCCTAGCCCAAAGCACAACAGGAACTGACCTGCAAAGGCCTTTATTCTTCTGACAGAAAAATCTGATTCACAAATGAAATTAATACTTTTATCTCACGGTCTTTCTGGAGGACCCATACCTTGATGACGATGAAGAAAAAAAAAAAGTTGGACTCTGACTAGAAAAGTTTCTTTAAGAAGTTTCCAGTAGGCTTGATTTTTTTTTTTAAGCTATGAAAAAAAAAAATGACCAAAAAGGAATAAAGGGCACTATCCAAAGAAATTTCACTCACAGATGGTGCGGCACCTCAGAACTTCCTTGGGAGGGAAGGACAAAGCAGCCGTTTGCTCAGCTTCGATCATCTTGACTGAGACTCATATGTTATTTTAAATGAACATTGCTCAGGTAGTTAAGCCTTAAAAATCAACCATCCTTGACAATTGTCCTTTTTTTTTTTTTTTTTTTAAAGTCTTACCTTAAGGGTTTCAGAAATACATTTCCCCAGTATGCCGTAGCGGGAAGGAGCCAAGCTTCCTACCCGCCTTCATGGCTCATAGGGGACTGACAGCCTTTGTTCATTTTTGCCTTTGAAAACTTGATGTTACAATTAAAAAGGCAAAGAACAATCAGAGAAAATTTTAAAAGCAAACAGGGTATTGCTGCTTGAGCCGTTGGAACAACACAAAACTCCACACCTATTAGATATATAAGCCAATAGAACATTTAATTTTAAAGATTTAGTAGCTTTTACATCTATACGTAATACACTTTTTTTTTTTTACCTTGTAGAAGTTCCACAATCTTAACACCCTATAGAAATGCCAACAAAAATGTTTAAGGAAAGATCATCCCAAAGAAGACATGACATTTCTCAGAGCCTTCGGTTTATCTTTAGAAAGTGCATTTAGAAACCATGCTTGAATTGCGCTGCCCGGATATCTGTGTTAACACGGAAATTCTGTTTCCATTAGTTCCTTTTTTTTTTTTTAAGATTTTATTCATTTTTTGGACAGAGATCATAAGTAGGCAGAGAAGCAGGCAGAGAGAGAGAGGAGGAAGCAGGCTCCCCGCTGGGCCGAGAGCCCGATGCGGGGCTCAATCCCAGGACCCTGGGATCACGACCTGAGCCGAAGGCAGAGGCTTTAACCCACTGAGCCACCCAGGTGCCCCTCCATTAGTTCTTGCTCAGCAAATGCAAATACTATGAACATGCTGTTTAACAGTAGCGAATGTCATCTCTACCACTTTTATGAACAGTAATATTGTCAAACATGTTCCCGAGCAATAAACATATTTACTCCATGGGCCTCCACACAAGCGACAGACACATACGCGGGCACACATCATACCGGACAAAGACTATTAAGTGGCCACGGTTTCAGTGCTTATGTACCTTATGATGTGTATGCATATTCCTTTTATATTGTGCAACTTTAATAACACAATGACGCATGATATTTAAATGTTTCTTTATCAATATTGAAATGTATATTTTTTAGGGGAAAGCAACAAGGATGCATATTACTTTCTCCTGAAGGTCGGCTGGAAGCTTCCCTAGAACAGCCATATTGAAATCACACAGACTATCTCTCCAATGTAGTGTGTGTGTATGTATAACATATATATATGAGATATATATGAGATATAAATGAGATATAGGTGAGATATATTTTATATATACATATATATATATACATATTACATGATATATTCATCTTCTAACGGGGCTCAAGGTCCCTATTTATTCTCCCACATGGTTTTTCTTACAGCCTTCAAATTCTGTATATATACAGAATATATATATATATTCTGTATATATACATATATATATATATATACATATTACATGATATATTCATCTTCTAACGGGGCTCAAAGTCCCTATTTATTCTCCCACATGGTTTTTCTTACAGCCTTCAAATTCTGGCATCTGTAATTAAATTGCCTTTCATTCTTGGATATGGGTTTTCAAACTTAAAAAGAAAGTATAAAGTGATCTTACCTCCTTTTTTTTTCCTGCCTTATAGACATTTTCCAACTTTAAATAGTTTAAATTTCCCTAATTATAAGTTTCTGTCATTTTCTTCATCAGCGGTCAAACAGGGAAATTAGAAAAATATGTATTTGGTTTTAAGAAATAAAATGATAAAATTTTGTAAATATTGATGCTCTTTCTCAAGGGCCTTCAAACCTTGTGCTTACATTTGTATGTCATATGTATGCGCATAGGGTTTCAGGAAGGGCATCAGCTCCCAGAATACCTATTCTCACGGTTGCATATGGGGAAACTGAGGCACAGACTATCATCACTGTCCAACAACTCATTAAGACTGTATCTGCACACACAAATGATCAAGAGGGACACAGAATGAGATCATTAAAAAAAAAAAAACTCTCCTTTTGCTTTAGTGATATTTTTCTAACCTTTCATTTTTACACCTAGTCAAATTCTTTGCCAAAGTTGGAACCTCAATTCAAATATCATTACTTTAAATTTACAATAATTTTTATGGCTTGGGCAGAATTTTGCCTTCACATATCTATGAAGAAAAATTTCTCTATGTAAATTAACAGCAAAACAAATTTGCATAGGCGATGTTTAACTGTGTAAGATAAAATAGCTTTATGAGCCACTGCTAATTTAGAAGCAACCCTTTCACTACAAAAAATTGATAAGCAAATCATTTCCAAATTTATTTTTTTTAAATGGCTCTAAGTACCTCTATTAGTGTGCTTTGTGAATCCAATCTAAATTCTGTTTGAATTAATTATATTTCTTGTCCGACTCCCTATTCTTTCCCACTTTACTGTAATTGCCATCGTGGCAGGAATTCTTTTCTTGGCAGTATAAAAGATTCTTAATTTGGGGGTGCCTCAGGGGCTCAGTCAGTTGAGCACCTGACTCTTGGTTTCAGCTCAGGTCATGATCTCAGGGTCATGAGATCTGAGATCTCTTTCCCTCTGCTCTTCCCCCCTGCTCTCTCACTCTCTAAAATAAATATATAAATCTTTTAATTTTTTTCTAAATTTTATCTTCTCAATTACATAAAACAATAAAATCAACATCTGTTTTGATGCACTATCCTACGAATTGTGGAACATGAATAGATTCATGCAATTATCACAAGAATCAGGATACAACACAATTCCATTAATGCCCCCAATTCCCTCTGGAGTCTTTTTTCTCCCTTTGTAGTCAAACTGCCCCTCATGCCTGACTCCTGGCAACCACTGATCTGCCTCCAACAGTACAATTTTGCCTTTTTGTGAAGGTCACATAGACGGCTTCATAGAATACGTAACCTTTTGAGACTGGCTTCTTTCATTCAGCATGAAGATTTACCCAAATTGCTGTGTGTATCAATGCTTCCTTCCTTTTAAAGCTGAGTAGTGTTCCACTGCGTGGATGTACCACAGTCTGTTAACCCAGGCACCCAGGGAGGACATCTGGATTGCTTCCAGTTTGGGACAGTTATGAACAGAGCTGCCAGAAAGCGTCATGTACAGGTTTCCGTGTGAACATAAGCTTGCCTTTCTCTACATTTAATACCCAGGAGTGGGACTTCCGCT
This sequence comes from Lutra lutra, assembly GCF_902655055.1. Lineage (NCBI taxonomy): Eukaryota > Metazoa > Chordata > Mammalia > Carnivora > Mustelidae > Lutra > Lutra lutra. The sequence goes on from NC_062292.1 coordinate 55,087,357, forward strand.
TCATATGGTAGGTGTATGTTAGCTTTATAAAAAGCTACCAGACTGTTTTCCAAAGTGGCTCTATCCTTTTGCATTTCTACCGATAACATATGCACCTTCCAATGGCTCCACATACTCAGAAATACTTAGTATTACGGCTTAAAAATTCGCCATTCTAGTAAGTGTGTTAGTGGAGCTTATCAAAGTTTCAAAATCTATTTCTCTAACGACTAATGACGCAGGACATCTTTTCATGTGCTTTCACATTCTCTTCAGTGAAGTGTCTGCTTAAGTCTTTTGCCTATTTTAAAATTAGGCTGCTACCACACTTCTAAATTTCGAGAGCTCTTTATTTACTCTTGACCCAAGAGCTTTGTCAGGTTTGTGCTTTGCAAAAAAAATTTTTTTTCAAGTATGGAGCTTGTCTTTTCTTGTTCTTAACAGTGGGAGAGCACAAGTTATAAATTTTGATGAAGACCAATTTAACATTTTTTAACGTGGATTATGTACTTTTGGTGCCATGCTTATGCCTGACCCCTAATTGTGAAGGTTTTCTCCCATGTTCTCTTTTAAAAGTTGTATAGTTTTATATTTTGGTCAATTTTGAGGTTGGTTTGTTTGTTTGGATAGGACACAAGGGTTAGGTCAAGGCTTTTTTTTTTTTTTTTTTTTTTTATTGATGTCCCATTGTTTTAACACCATTTGCTGAAAAGACCAAATTGCTTTTGTACCATTGTCAGAATCTGCTGGCCACATTTGCATGGTTTTATTTGTAGATTCTCTGTTGTAATTCACTGATTATTGTCTATCCCTTTGCCAATGCCAGACGGTCTTGATTAGTGTAGATACGCAGTGAGTCTTAGAATCAGGAAGTGTGAGTCCTGTAAGTTTATTCTTTTTAAAATTGTTTTGTCTTTGCTAGTTGCTTTGCCTTTCTGTAAAATCTTGAAAATGTCTATATCTTTAACAAATCCTGCTGGGAATTTTACTGAAACTTCATTAAATCTATTGATCAGACTGGGGAGAATCAACATCTTTACTATTTCTTCTCTTCTGATTCAGGAACTCGATGTATCTCTGAATTTATTTAGGTCATTGATTTCTTATATCAGTATTTGCAGTTCTCAGCATACAGAGCTTATAAAAATTTTGTTAGGTTCATATCTATGCATTCATTTTTGGAATTTTTATTTCTTTTAATTTTTAAAGTTCAGGTTTCAATTGTACCTTGCTGATGTTTAGAAATGTAACGATTTCTGCACATTGATCTTATATTTTGCAAACTTGTTAAATTCACTTTTATCTACAGGTAATTTCCTTGGGATTTTCTATGTAGATAATAATTTTGATTTAAAGAGACAGTTTTCTTTCTTTCCAATCTATCCAATCGTTTCATGACAATGCTTCTCTAGCTAGGACTTTTACTATAATGTTGAACAGGAGTTTTATAAATGGATATCTTTGATTTGTTCTTGATCTTGGGGGAGAAGCATTTAGTCTTTCACCATTAACTGTATGATCTGTAGTTATTTTGTAGATGGCCTTTATCAGGTTGTCTAAGTTTCCTCCTATTCCTACCTTAGAGGGAATTTTTATCATGAATCCGTATTAAATGTTAGTCAATTTTTCTGAACCAATTGACATGAATCTGTGTTTTTTCTTCTGTAAACCATTAATATGGTAGATTTAATTGATTGATTTTCTAATATTGAACCATATTTAATTAACCATATTTAATAAATCTAATATTTCTTATAATTTCAGAATAAACCCTGCTTTGTAGCTGTGTATTCTTTTTATATTTTAACATAGTTTTGATATACTAATATTTAATTGAGAATTTTTGTATATGTGGTCATGAGGAATATTGATTTATCATTCTTCTTCTTCTTCTTCTTTTTCTTCTTCTTCTTCCTCTTCTTCTCCTCTTCCTCTCCCTCCCCCTTTCCCTCCTCCTCCTTACTATCTTTGGTTTTGGTATCGGTGTTATTCTTCTGACCCCACAAAATGAGTTAGTAAGTGCTCTGTTGTCTATTTTCCCCAGGAGATTTTGTAAAATTGGCATTATTTCTTCTTTACTTGTCTGAGCCTAGAGGTTTCTTTTTCAGGGGGTTTTTAAGAGATATTAGGTTTCTTTAACAGGTACTGGAGTGTTTAGGTAACTTGAATTATCTTAAGTGAATTTTAATCATTCATGGTTTTCAAGGAATTTGTCCATTTCATCTACATTGTCAATTTCTATGCATTGAATGGTTCATACTTTTCCCTACTTATCCTTTCAATGGTTGTAGGATCTATAGTGATATTCCCTATTTCACTCCTGATATTCATAATTTGTGTGTCTGTTTTTCTTTCCTTTGTCATTCTTACCAGAAATTTATCAATTTTATTGATCTTTTCAAAGAATCAACTTATTTTTATTGATTTTTCTCTATGGTTTTTAAGTTTATTAATTACTGCTCATTTTTATTATTCTTTTCATTCTGCTTCTTTGGGTTTATTTTGCTCTTCTTCTTCTTCTTATAAGAAAAAATTTTCTTTTTCTTATATTTTCCTTATAACCTTATAAAGTAGAAACCTGGAGTACTGATCTTTCTTCTTTTCTAATGCAAGGATGCAATGCTATACATTTCCTGCAAGCACTGCCTTAGTTGTATTACACACAATGTTAATTTGCATATTTTCATTTTTGTTGAGTTCAAAGTATTTTCTAATTTTCCTGAGACTTCCTCTTTCACCATGGATTATTTATAAATGAATTATTTAATATTCAAATTTGGATATTTCCCATTATTCCTACTATTAATTAATACATTAGTTCTTTATATCCAGAGCACAGCACATATTTTGTACTATTTTAAATCTTTAAAAATTTTTAAGTTGATTTTATAGACCTAGAATATGGTCGATCTTGATGAATGTCCCATGTTCCCTTGAAAAGAATAGGTATTCTACTGTTACTGGGTGGAATATTCTAAAATATGTTAATTAGATCCAGTTGGTTGATGTTGCTATTTAATTTTTCCATAATCTTGATGATTTTCTATTAGTTTTATCCATCACAAAGAGAGCAGTACTGACATTTCTAACTATAATTAGATTTATCCATTTCTCCTTTCAGTTGTTAGTTTTTATTTCATGTATTTCGAAGATTAGTTTTTAAGGTCACACACATTTAGAACTATTACATCTTCATGATGAATTGACCCCTTTATCATTATGTAATATACCTCTTTATTTCTGATTCTACTCTTTTTGGTTTGTGGATTTTGGGGGGGGGTTTTTGCTCCAAAGTCCATTTTACCACATTAACATAGCTGTTCCAGCTTTCTTTTGATTAGTATTTATATGAAACATCTTTTTCTACCCTTTTACTTTTAATCTACATATATCATATCAGAAGAGAGTTTCTTATAGACAGCATAGCATTGGGTTCTCTTTTATTTCTGATAATCTGTTTTTATTTATTAGAATTTAGACCATTTATATCTAATATATTTATTGATACATTTAGATTTAAAACAGCCAAATTATTTTTGTTTTCTATTAGTTCTCTACGTTATTCAGTTATCAACGTTTTTCCCTTTTTCTTTTTTTAAGATTTTATTTTTAAGTAATCTCTACACCCAACATGGGGTTTGAACTCACAGCCCCAAGAACAAGAGTCAAAAGCTCCACCAAATAAGTCAGCCAGACACCCCTCAATTCTCAGTTTCTAAAGAGAAACTTGAGTTATTACTTAAATATTTTTTGGATTCTATTTTATCAATTTTTTTTAAATTATCTCTTGTATAGTTTTGCAGTGGTTACTCTGGGGAGTATGATATATATCCTTCACTTCTCAAAGTCAAGTTAGAATCAGTCTTACCACTTCAAGTGGAATGTGGAAATCCTACATCTTGCAATTCCTTTTATGTTTCTCCTTTATGTTATAGTTACAGAACTCAAGGGAATAGTCTATGATGTGTACCCAAATATTTACTGCTTCTTTTGCTCTTCTTTTATCCTTGATGTTTCAAGTTTCCTTCTGGCATTATTTTCCTCCTATCTGAAGAACTTCCTTTAGAAATTATTTTAGAGCTGGCAAAAATTCTTAGTTCTTCATCTGAGAATGCCTTTATTTCACCTTCATTTCTTAGCAGCATTTTTGCTGGATATAGAATTCTCGGTTGGCAGCTCTTTTCAGTAATTTAAAATTGTTGTGTCACTTCCTTCTGCCCTCTGTGGTTTCTTATGAGAAATCCATAGTCATTCAAATTGTTGTTTCCCTTTGGGAAATGCATACTGTATCTCTGGCCACTTTCAAGAACTTTTGTGCATTTATTTTTTTTATAGCATTTTAGTATGATGTATCTGCAGATGGATTTCTTTGAGTTTATCCTGTTTTGTCTTCACTGAACTGCTTGAATCTATATCTTATTTTCTTTCTCCCCCCGAGGGAATGTCTTGTCCATTATTTATTTAAAAAAAAAAAAAAGCACTACACTCTTTTCTCCCTGTAGAAGTTTAATGGCACAAATGTTAGGGGTTTTTGTTGTTGTTGTTGTTGTCTCCCCCCCTCCCCAACAACTCACCCTCCCAGATTTTTGAAGCACTGTTTATTTTTCCTCCAGTCTTTTTTCTTCTCTATCAGGTTTGATCATTTCTACTGACCTATTTTAATATTTACTGACCTCTTGTTTTTCATTTACATTCCACTATTGGATTGATCCAATAAGATTTTTATTGTGGTTATTGTATTTCCATGATTCTTCCCTGTATTTCTTTTTTATTTGTTGAGACTTTTAATTTTGTTTCAAGAGTGTTTGTGATTGCTTGTTGAAGTGTTTTATAAAAGCATCTATAAAAGTCATTGTCAGACAATTTCAACATCTGTATCTTCTCATTGGCTGTTGATTGTGTTTCCAATGGAGGTTGAGATTTTCCTTTATTCTTTCTTAATGCTAATTTTGGTTGGTATCTTGGACATTTTTACTGTTATCTTATGAGACTATGTATCTAGTTTAAACCCTATGGACAATATGATATGTTTGTTTTAGCAGGTAATCAAACTAGTGAAGTTTAGCCCATCAGTCCCAATTCATTTTCTGTGGCCTCTGGTTCTAATATTAGGTCAATTTTCAAAGCTTTTGTAGTGCTATTCAGATTTTTCTTTGTGTGCCACCCAGTGGCCAGTATAGACATAGGCAGTGGTTTATCTGTTTAATTCTAAAAGTCTTGATAAAATAAATTAGAATCAGATCTGTGTATGTCAGTTCAGGGGTGAGCCCAGGAGCACAAACACCTTTGGGGGGTCATTACCTCATGGCCTTAACCTGCTGCATTATCTCTGTTACCTTCTATTTTCTTAGGCTCCCATTTCACCTCTCTACCCATAAACTGGGGGCTTTAATACTTTATTCAGCAGCCAACTATGACAAGAACAGAGAGGGAGAGAGAGAGAGAGAGAAGAGCAATGAGTAGGTATCCACCCTGCTGGGACCACAGCTCCACTGATAGGACAAGAAGGTTCCACACTCCCAGATGTTTGACTCCTGCTGCCATCACTGTTGATACTACTGTGAAAAATGCTTGGGGTCTCCATGCAAGAAAACAGAGAAAAGAAAGGAGAAAACAAAACAAAACAAAACCCTTCTCTCTACCTTTACCACTCCTCAAGCTGAACTAGGGGATTTCTCTTGGAGCTCTTTCTGTCTGAGTTCTGGTGCCCACTTCTGGGTTTCCACTCCCTAGGATCAGACACAAGAGGGAGACACAAGAAGGGAAACAATGGTAAAGTCCCTACCAATTTAGAAGTACTTCCAGTCCTGATCTCCTCCAACCACCTGCTATTATTTACCTGTTGGTAAACTCACACAGTGTCTCACTGAATTCTATCCAAGTTTTATAGCTGAATTCAGTGGGGGACACGAGCCAGTTGTGCTTACTCCATTTTATCCAGAACCAAAACTCAGTTAAAATTTTTTTAAGTTGTGAAATGAATGTATGAGACACAAAAATATAAGACATATATGTAAAGTTTGAAGAATAATATAATAAATACCAGTGTACCCTACCTAAGTTAAAGCCTAAAAGCCAATTCCTTAGTTCCTTAGAATTCCACTGTGTACCCTCCCATGCTTATCCTCCTATCCTTCTCTCCCTAAACAATATACAGTTTAGTTTTCATTTTCCACATTTCATAAACTTTTCAATTAAAGTATAACATATATATAACAAAAAACACAGATCATACACATACAACTTGATTAATTATCCCAACACGAACACACTTTTTAACTATCACCTGATCTACATATAAAGCATCACTTGCACCCCAGAAGCCCCTCAGACGTTTCTCTACCTTCTTCCCCATAGACAACCATTATCCTGCCTTCTAATATCTTAGATTACGTTTATCTGTTTTGAACTTTATATAAATAGAACCATACAAACACATGTTTTATGTCCAGCTTCTTCTCCTTGATATTGTATTTATGAGATCTAGCCATGTTGCACATGGAACTAGTGGTATAACTTCATTGCCATATAATATTCTTTTATATTAATACTGTATTTATTTATGCTTATTCATTCCTTCATTCTCTTAATGGACATTTCTGTACTTCCCTCAGGATTGTGTGTGTGTGTGTGTTTGTTATAGATAATGTTCTGAAGACATCTGTGGATGTCTTTTAGTGCATTTTTGTATTCATTTTTGTTGGGTATTTTCCTGGAAGTGGAATTGCTTGGGTCAGAGGCTATGCATATATTCAGCATTAGCAGATATTATAGTTTTTCAGAGGAATTTTTAACAATCTACACTCCCAAAAGCAGATATGAGCACTCTAATTGAGAAGGAAGGCATTTTTTGATAGAGAAACAGCCAATTTTAGAGAGAAATACCATAATCTAGCATGGCACTAGGCAAAAAATGAAAAACCAGAATCACAATGCTCCCTAGATTTAAACTTGGGTCTTCAGTATCATGATTGATATAGTCAATGGAATATTTCTCTAAATTGATAAACTACAAGAATAGAACTAGGGAAACTTTAAAATATGAAAATAAAATAAAAGTATATATTCACTAAAACAGCATAATTCTGGATTATCCTACACAGAAATTAAAATATTATTTTAATAAAAATGTTTAACCCCTCTAAGGTTTCCATACAGTAATTAAACAATTTGAAGAGTTCTTGATGGCTCTTAAACTATAGTTACTACTACTATTTTTTTAAAAGTTTTACATAACAAAGAATCAAATATATAAAGTTCTGAGCTACCTTTCATTACGGATCCACATTCTGGAGGAAATACATGGGACTGCCTGGGGAATGTTTTGAAAATGTCAAAGGGCTCTACCTGCCAAAATAAGAATCCCCTGCATGCCTGTCATCATGTCAGAAATTTCCACTAAAATCTCCATTTCTATTAAAGATATGTTAATCAATACATATAGAAATATGTACTCTACTAACACAGGAAACCTACTTTTTATTAATTTTTCTAAGCCATAGTATCATCTTCCTCATTCCTTCTCTGTCACAGGGGTGAGGGATTAGGCCTGAGGCCCTTGCCTACTGCATCCTGTGTATTTGGTAATGAGTCACTGGAAACTGTGGGGTGGTTGATCGTGGCTAGTATTATTCAAACAGCCAAAGAACCAACTGTTAGGTTATGAAATAGCTGATCTGAAGCAGATTTAACCACCACCATGCCATAATGCTGCTCTCTGCTGAGCGGCCTGCAGTTAAGTCACATGTTCAACACAAAACAATATGGACCCAGGCTAAAGACTCTACACATTTTAATAGTGTTATACTGAACAAAACCAAATCCATAGGGTCAGTGATGAAGAAAAACATTTTTCAAACCTTTCTTGGCCATCTGAGGGCCTCTGCACTAATCTATATAAAATGTATGACATACGAATGAGTACAAGAACAAACAAAAGTAACAATGTAAAAACAGTATTTGACCTGGGGCGCTTGGGTGGCTCAGTCAGTTAAGCATCAGCCTTCAGCTCAGGTCATCACCTCAGGGTCCTGGATCAAGCCCTGCATCAGGCTCCCTCCTCAGTGGGGAGTCTGTTTCTCCCTCTCTCTCTGCACCCCTGCCCAGCTCATGTTCTCTCTCTCTGTATATATAAATAAATAAAATCTTAAACAACAACAACAACAACAACAACAACAACAGTATTTGATCTAATGGAAACCTTAACCTAACAGAAAAGCAATACATGAATACACAGATCCCTGTAAGTTTATTTCCCACATTTCTTTATAATTACTATGTGCTGTCTCCACCACATTCACCAGACTGTGATGGGTGTGGAGCTGACAGGGGCTCGATCTCACAACCCTGAGATCATGACTTGAGCCGACATCAAGAATTGGACACTTAACCAACTGAGCCACCCAGGTGCCCCGTTTCATACATTTCTATCTCTCATGCCCCTCCTGCAAAACTCCCAAGTATTCTCATTCATATATATTATGTTTTCTTGAAAAGTAGGCATTGTTATGTTTTATGTTTATGATTTTAATATATGCAGATGGTATCATGCTACATAATCTCTTCTGTTCCCTTACTTTTCCCGCTCAGCACCATTTGACAGACTCATCCACATTGCTGTGAGCAGAGCTAGACCACTGTTTCTCATGCTGTATGGCACTTCAAGGCATAGACCCACCACATTTTACCGATCGTCTTCCTGAGACCAACACTCCAGCTCCCTGCCACCACAAATACTGTAATAAACACTTCTGCATACATGTCATTAGGAACAATGTGAGAAATTCTTTGAGAGGTAGCCCAGGAACAGAACTGCTACATACAGTTTCACAGCCTGTGGTAGGGCTACGGCACTCTCCAGTTACACCAACTGTGAGAAGTCCCAAATCGTGCTTCTTTTGCCAAACTTGGCCTTATACAATTCCAGTTTCTAGCTTATCTAATTCACGTTGTTGGGGTTTGGATTTCTCTTGATTATTTATTTTTTCAAGTAGGCTTCACCCAGCACGGACCTTAACATGGGGCTTGAACTCATGACCCTGAGAGGGGAGACCTGAGCTGAAATCAAGAGTTGAGCACTTAACTGAATGAGCCACCCAGGCACCCCTCTGTTCTTCTTAATACCTTTGAGTACTTCGAACAATGCTTGCTAGCTCTTTGAGTTTCCTTTTCTATAAATTGCCTGATCACATCCGTTGACTATCTTTTCATGGGATTGCATACAGCAGTGGTCAGTTGGGGTCAATCTGACCCCAGGTCAAGTTGTTCTTGCTTCTTGCCTCTTGTTTTGTTTTGTTTTTTTAAAAGATATCTGAGAGAGAGAGACAAAGAGCAAGAGACAGCAGGAATGTAGAGGAGAGGGAGAAGCAGGTTCCCCGCTGAGCAGGGGATCCCAGAATCCCTGGATCATGACCTGAGCCAAAGGCAGCCACTTAACTAACTGAGCCATACAGTGCCCCTTAATATTCTTCTTAATTTGCAATTATTTTTAGAGCCTAAATATTAATCCCTCATCATGACAAACACCATAAATAGTTATTTTGTTCTATTAACTGAATGTAAGTTTTATTTATGCTTCCATTTTTGTGGAACACAAAGTTTTACATTTTATATAAATAAGTTCATCAATGTTTTTGTTTTAATTTATCCTTTTTTTAGGTTTTTAAACAATTTTTTATCTCTAGATCATGAAGCTATTTGCATTTTCTTCTTTTATTTTTATAGTTTTCCCTTCACATTTATCTCTGTAATACGTCTAGAGATTATCTTTACCTTTAGGAAGAGATTCAGCTTCATATTTCTCTCTGTAGTAAGCATTTTCAAAAAGCCACATAAAATACAACTGTCCAAGGGGTACCTGGGTGGCTCAGTCATTAAGTGTATACCTTCAGCTCAGGTCATGATCTCAGGATCCTGGGATCGAGCCCCACATCGGTCTCCCTTCTCGGTGGCATGTCTGCTTCACCCTCTCCCACTCCCCCACTTGTGTTCACTCTCTCGCTGTGTCTCTCTCTGTCAAGTAAATAAATAAAATCTTAAAAAAAAATACAATCTGTCCTTTCCCCATTAATATTTTGATACCATTTTTAATAATTGTTAAGTTTTCACAATTTGTTTCTCTGTGCTTTTGTCCTATACTGTGGTCTCTTATCTGTTTGATATATTCAAAATAAGTTGTTGAATGAACAAATTTTCATTTTACAAAATTGTAATTTCATAATACTATGGAAAACATCACAAAAGTATGGATTTTACAAAAGTATGGGTTATAGTATAATGTAACAAATGTATGGATATTGTAACCATAATTTTACAAAAAGTATGAATGAAGTGGTAGGAGATTTTTACTCTTCCATGGAAAAATTTGGATTTGCTTAATCTATTTCTCCTTGTATTTCCTTTAATACAGCACTGGGGACACAACTGGCCACGCAATACATTTTTGAATAAAGAAATTATTAAAATGTAACTGTAGAGGTGTAGAGAAAAAGTGTTAGTTGAGCATAAATGACAAAGACCAAATGTGGAATGATAGAAACTGAATTTGACCAACACTTTTGGCTTACGTACAAAGAGTTTAGTTCCAAAGGCAAATAGGTGAACTCAGAACCACTGGAATATAGACCGTTTATATAATTCCTTAGCAAATCTGCTTTGCCATCTGTCTTTGTCTCTAAATAACTTGAGTTCAAAAGTTTACAGGGAGTTGCACACAAGCTCAACTTTTTGGTAAACGGTTATGGAGCTCTGAGCTCACTCTCCAAAAGAACAAACACACAAACAGTGTTGACTTCCCATCCAATGCAGTTCATCTCTCCCCACAGTTACCATGACAGTCTCTTATTACTGATAGTATTATCCCCAGAAGATGGTTCATGGAAATCCTCGTCCCCTGCTAGGCTGGCCCAGTTTCATAAAGTAAAAATCTGGTTGGCTTACGCTACAGGAGGGAAAAAAAAAAAAAAAAAAAAAAAAAGGCCACCAGGAGAGGACAAAAAAAAAAAAAAAGGGCCCTGTGTAAAAACCAGCAACTGCTATAATGCGGCATTAATGCAGACACAGCAGAGTGAAGAGAGAACGTCCCTTTTGCTGTTTTGTTTCTCTCCTTTTTTTTTCTCTCTCCCTGCGCCTTTAGTGACAGTATCACTAGACAGTTAATGGAAGCTGTCATGGAATTTTCTGAACAACAAAATGGTTACCCTCTCTAATTACCTCAATCCCAACGCAGTTCTCCTTCCAAAGTAGGAGAATCTAGTAGCAAGCTTTTTCTCCTGAAACTCGTCCCCATCTCCCCAGTGCCCTTTTCCAAAAAAGCTTTACTCGCTTAACATTCAAACGGGCCAAGTGTCCCAGCGGCACCAGTGAAATCAAGTAACATATCATTATTTAGGATTTTGCAAATTCTGAATTTGTGACCCATATAGATAGCGATCCATCTGAAACCACTCTGTGTTAACGAAGCATTTATTTACAAATCATCGTAGAAAATACCCTACTTGGAAAAGGATAAACAATTTTCATGCACCTTAAATATTTTGGGTGTATCCATTAATATTTAGAAGGTTGATGCAGGAGTGCCAGAAGTAACCACAAAGATAATTTGATCTAACATCTATCTTACAGATGAGGAACTAAAACTCAGAAAGGAGAAGACGCTTGACGTGATTATTAAGACAGCTACCTAAAGATTTTCACTACACAAGTTTCCATTGGCTTGATACAAATGTAGTTCCAAAACTGCATTCACAATTTTCTAACACACTTATTAATGTTTTATTTGACTTTAATAATCAGGCAAATGCTTCCAACTTTACTAGTATATCTTGAACACCGATTATCATTTGCTCTTTCCTCTTTATTTTAGGACATATGTGACATTCTGATTTAAAATCTTATGACAGTAAAAACTAAATATGGTGGGAAAGTATGTTATTAAGGAATATGAGGTAGGAATCCACAATCAAGAGAAAATTAAAATTCTCAAATACACTCTCATTTATATTAAAAGTATTCCATATAAAGACAAACTATTTTGCAAAGATTAAAAGCATTGCTGATCCGTTATTACTGAACACACACTAGGATAATTATTACCTTTTAATATGCTTTCTTTCTACCTTAAAACAATTGAACCTACAGATAAAAAAAATAAACATTAATTGAAGTTGAGGTCGTTCTGTAGCAAGCCACAGGGAAAATCCCTAAAATACAACATGAAAGAAAAGAGAAAGCATAAATTAAACTAACAAAGTTCAAATGTTGCTGCTTTTATGTCTATAAATGCTTCTTATGATGAGTATGAACAAATATTATCAAAGGAAATCTTGGTAAAAATTATTTGGAGTGAACCAATTCCTAAAAACCCCTAAATTTCTCAACACATTCCACAATTTTCTTACCAAAGAAGGGTATTCTCCAAATATATAAAGACTATAGAAAACAGATGTCGTTTCTCCCCAACACAATCGCAAAGCCTGATAGCTTGTCAAATATACATTTTCATCTGAAGAAATTAGTTGCAATTAATAAGTATCATTAGCACTGGAAAGTCATTTCTCAAAGATATTATTAACAGATGTAGGCTACCCTTCCTCTGCCCATGAACAGCCATACAACTTGTTCAGGCCCTAGTATTGCACAGCAGTTAAGGGGAAGTGGGAGTAGGAACTAGGCATTAGAAGGGAGAGAGAGGATCAGTAATCACATTAAAACAGGTAAAAATCAAGAACCCCCAAATTTCCTTATTTGCTAGGGTCCCCATCATTACTGTAAGTCCTTGTGTGAGACCACCTTCCCCTCTACCGAAACCAACTACAACAACAAGTAGAAATTAATTTTGCCACCTAGGTCAAGTAAAGGGATACCTGGCCCTAATTATAATCTCATGCTAAGAGAGCCAGATGTGTACTACCCAAGCATAGGGAAGGGGGATAAAAAGTTATGGACACATTCAAACAAACATTTCAAGGGGAATGAAGATTTATTGCAGAAATCTAATAGGAAAGATGTGTTGTGAACCATCTGGTAAGTGACTTATATAGCCCCATACATTAGCATCTGTTGTCATGTTTTTCAAAGTAGAGAATTCCAACACTGTCCTGATGAGTCTTCTGAATGCAATGAGCTTGCAGCACTGAATTGGGGGAGGGGGAGTTGGAATCCTAAAGAACAGGCTTGGACTTGACCTCCAAGTAATACCCTATATGGTGTTTTAGAGGTGAACAGGAGTACGTCCATATCATAGCCTTGTTCAGCCCTCACGACCTTCTTATGGGATTGTGGGCATTATAACAGCAATGTCCATTTGCCAGAGGAGCAAACATATTCAGAGGGTATCAGTGACGATCCCAAGGTTACATGAGAAACGGTGGCATAATCAGGACCCGAGACTCTATATTTTTTTGAACTCTTCACTTCCTTAGGCTGTCTGTGGGCTGTGTATCAGATTGCATGCTTTGGTGGCGATCAGATCATCCGCCATCGTTTGACTCACCAGAAGGCTCCCAAACTAGATGTAAGTTTTGAGAGGAGGGGCTAAGGGCTCTGAGAGCCAGGCGCAGTGCCTTTGCTGGCGGAAGAGTGCTGAAAGCTCGCTGGATGAATTATTCGAGAAAGGAATGCCAAGCACTTCTCAATACTGTGAATTATCTCAGTAATGTGGTAGGTGCTAGCATAAACAAAATATAGGGGTTTGTCCCAATAAGACTAACAAAATGGAAAGAGCCAGGTACAAGTAACTAGATCTAAATGCTTTGACAGAAAGTACTAGAGTTGTCACGTGTGGCTCACAAAAGTCAGAATTTCAGTCACGCCTGGAAAAATTAACTTATTAATGGTAGAGAAAATGGGGGCAAAGTGGGAGACGGCCTTCAAACAGACAAAGCAGAAGCAAAACAACAGCGTTTTTTAAAGTAGCAATAAAAACGATGTTCGTAACATTAGGAAGGAATTTGTGTTACCCTTAATTTCTAAGATTACCTAATAGGGGACGTAAGCATTTTCACGCTGTCAGCCGTTGAAGAGTCTCAGAGGCAAAATATGTCCTAATATTTTTACTGCTTTTTTAGAGTCACTATTTTGAAATCATTGCCTCGATACAAGTAATATTATCTAAAAGCACCTAAGTCTGCATCGACTGAGATCTACCTCTTCCCTCACTTCAACTCTACACAGAAAAGTGATGACACACCAAGGCACCTGCAAACCCACACACAGACACGGTCTGTCTTCCGCAGCAGAGCCTGTTTCCGAGACGCAGGGCTCACCGTGAGTGTCATGACACACTTGCCTAAGGTTAAAAGTTCAAATACGTGGGGGGCGCCTGGGTGGCTCAGTGGGTTAAAGCCTCTGCCTTCGGCTCAGGTCATGATCCCAGGGTCCTCGGATCGAGCCCCGCATCGGGCTCTCTGCTCGGTGGGGAGCCTGCTTCCCCCTCTCTTTCTGCCTGCCTCTCTGCCTACTTGTGATCTCTGTCTGTCAAATAAGTAAATAAAATCTTAAAAAAAAAAAAAAGTTCAAATACGCGGGCTGCAGGAAGGAGTTAGTGGCCTTGAAGCTTGAACTTAACCCGGCAAAGTGGACGATGGGGGAAGCTCCATGGCTGTCCTATTGGGGTTCTCTTGAAAGAGGCATGCCTTTCTGCTCCAACATGAGGTCCCTGCGGTGTAAGCTTTCGTCAAAGGCAAGTAGAACAATTAATTAGCTGCTTCTCTCTAACCAATACACCCCCGCCCCATGGTAGCACCACAAAGATTCAGGGGCATGCCTGTCACAGCAGTCGGTTCCAGGTAGTAACCGTGAAGAGTATCACTGCAAATGAAGATCAATGTCCAACACCACTTCGGAATAGTAATTTCTTAATTCTTATTCAAATCTGCCAGGCAAGATAATATACCTTGATCTGAATTGGCCATGTGATCCTGATGGCGTCTTGCTAATGGGCTGTTCGCTTAATTTATGTAATTTTAAAAAATTCAATAGTCATATTTTAAATCCCCACTGCAGTCCTTCACGTTGAAAGTAGACGGTAAAAAGTTACAGTGTCTTTATAAATCAGCATCACGGAACTTCTTACCTTGTTGACTGTGCTCTCCCAGAGTTTTACCTGCTCTTGGCTCCCCTTTTAGCTTGTAAGGAATATTCCAGAATCCCATCAGCAAGTCACTTAGTGCTCAGCTGTGGGAAACTAGGTTTGTCAATTTGGTTTCAGACTGAAACATAAATCTGTCGCTTTATGAATATGTAGTGAGAATCCAGCATACCGAATGACAGATATATCTGCAAAGGGGACTTACCTAGCTGGGTAAATGTCACGTTCAGAAGTCAACAAAATCAAATTTTACTCTGGGATATACAGGATTCCAGAAAAAAATACATCTCGAGTCATGGAACATTTATTGACAGCCTCCTATGTTTAAGGCATCATGCCAGCTACCGGTAACTTTATCTTTGTTTAAAAATCAATTTATTTACCCTGCTCTGTGTATGATGGCAGCCTGAGCCTTCCTCAGCCTTCCCTCGGACTCAAGGTATAGTACGACCATTGCAACAAAAGGAAGCCTTCTCAGAAGCAGGCAAAGCTTCTCAGTGGAGAGAAAATCTTTGCTTTGCGGGTTCTTTCATATCTAGAGTCGTCCTCTTGGTTTCCTCTAGCTAGAAGAGTAGCTTTCTCTCTGGAATCTTCTATCAAGGTTTTGGAGAGAGAAACGAAGGACATTATGTCTCCCTCGGAACATGTTTGAAGGCCTGTTCTCTACTTTCTACATTGAACTCTGATATCATTGTGGGGAGATTCACAGCTGCTTTGTTCTGGTTTACAAAGAACTTCCTAACAAATTAACTAAAGCTTTGGTGACAGCAAGAAGCCGGCTACATTCTACGTGCTCTTATACTCTGTTCATTTGGTTCTTGTTTTTGCTTTGAGGTATAGGGAATAGGACGACGTCAAAGGACTTCGTGTTCAGATAATCCCCTCCCCTCAGCTCCTGCTGGGTCCCTTAAATAAAGGGAAAAGCAATCACTACACTCAGAAGTCCAAATATTCCGAGGGGAAGGAGAAGAGGTGATTAGATGACTTGTGGTGAGAGCAGATTTCAGAAGGGCGGCAAGAGAAGTGACAGACTGAGGGACACAATTCATTTAGACATAAAAATAAATATATAATTTGAGTGGGTTCATTTAATCTATTTATTTACTCATATATATAAAATAACACATGTACCATCTATATACTATCTGAGTGTATGTAGTCTAAGGCATGTGAGGGATATGCACTAACTATTAGGTCACATGCGAAAAGAAGCACAAGTCAGATTACTCAGCTTTGCTGGGGACAGGGCACGGGGGAGGATGCTGGGAGGTACAGGGTGTCCAAAACCACTGACCTTGGGAGGGCTCCCTTTTGTCTATTCCATGCATTAGGGCTCCAGATTAGATTTTGTTTGGGAAAGCCTCCTACACCCTCCCTCTTCCCAGTCTGATGTTTCACAGCTCCCCATAGGTACAAGCTGCCTTTTCTTCAGAGACGTTGATCTTCCCGTGGCCCTCCTCTCTTCCTCCAATGAAAACAAGCTACGTTTCTTCCCCGCTCTGTTGCTTTCCACCCATCAGAGTACTACTTAGTCTTTAAGGTCAATCTCAGACGCCCTTCCTATCTCAATCCCTCCCTAGAAACTCTAGCCTATAACTTGGTCATCCTTTTCCTTAACTCCTTTTCTTTTACTTGACCTTGTAATTAATGTCATCAGTTGGTGTTTCTGAAGACATTTTCCAGGTTTTCTGATTCATGTTTAGTTCTGAGTGGCCATACTAAACCTAGTATAGATAATCTCAGAGTATGACCATCTCTTACAAGTAGGGTCCTTTTCCCTAACCCCATTCCAGCCAACCTGAGCTTTAGCCATGCCGACTTCCATTTTCACTTGAGAAACAATACACTGTCCATACCTACAGGACAGACAGGGACAGGGAATTGTCCCTCCTTCTACCTCACTGGCTGGAGCTAAGACAACTGCACATCTCCTGATCTGTTTAGCTAACATAAGAATACTTTTGTGGGGGGTGCCTGGGTGGCTCAGTCGGCTAAGTGGCTGCCTTCAGCTCAGGTCATGATCCCAGGGTCCTGGGGTTGAGCCACGCATCAGGCTCCCTGCTCAGTGGGAAGCCTGCTTCTCCCTCTCCCTCTGCCTGTGCTCTGCCTACTTGTGGTCTCTCTCTCTCTGTGTCAAGTAAATAAACAAAATCTTAAAAAAAAAAAAAAAGAAAAGAATACTTTTGTGGCCCAAGTGTGAAGACACTCACGTATGCTGTTAGCCACAATCCAATATTTTATTTTATTACTTTTTTACAGTCTAATATTTTAAATGCAGTATAAAATATATTCATAGAGGAAGCCTCTCTAATAAACAAAACACATAAGAAATAAAAGTTAGGCCATATCTGCATATGGAAAAAAAAATGTCATAATTTGCAATAGCAGCATAATCCATGAATGTGCTTTGAATAGGCCATTATAACTTTCCTCATCCTCCTAGAAGCCCATATTCCCTCGAAAACTCATTGAATAGCTAAAAACTATTATTCAATTTAAAAAATAGTGTCTTTGTTTTGTTTTTCTACTTTCTTAATTATTAAATTGCCAGGAGAGTGATGCCTGGGTAGCTCTGTCAGTAAGGCACCTGACTTTGGGCATTCACTCACAACCATTTAAGAAGGTATCATTTTCCCCATTTTTCAGATTAGAAAACTGAGACTCCAGCTGGCAATGTGGCTTGTCCACCATCATTGAGCTGACAGAAAGACCTGAGCTGGGTTCTGGCTGACTTCAGAGCCCAGGGCTCCCCACAGGGCCACTCACTGTTTCCTACATACAGTATTTTGGCTGTTATATCCATCAAGTAAGTTTTCCTGAAATAGTCCAATTGCCAGATATTAACATTCTTACTGTAAACAAAACCTTCTAAGTTTCAAGGAACCGATTTTAAACTTGAACTACCAGAACAATCAGAACACAATCACTTTTAATTCTGAGACTTCCTATCCTCATCCGTGTGTGACTGGGGTCAAGAAAAATGGGAAGATTTACTCTTGGTCCTTAAATGAGCTGTCACGTTTATAAAAAGATGATACTGTATGTATATCCTGGCAAGTACTAGGAATTACTTCACAAAAGTGTTAACGCTTTTTAAAAAAAAATTTTTTTTAAATATATAAAATGGCTCTGTTTATGGAATGCTACATGTTTCTATTTATTAACATAAGCGAACTATTCATAAGTGTTTTTCAATTTTCTGTCACACGCGAAGATACCACTCCCCTCCTTTGAAGGGCTAATTTTTCCTCTCTGAATTCACTACTCATCCTCATTGAATGTATTAAAAGATATACCTAAACACGTTCTTATCTCTCCATGGGCCTTTTATATGAAAATAATAGGAAACACTCCTTCAACACTGTAAGGAGGAAAATTTTCACCATTTAGAAATGTTAGTTTTCAGTCTCCTGCTGAAAAATGCCGTTAAATCTTAGATTCGGTGAGTTCTATTCACTCTAAGTATTCATTATTATGGAGGTTTCTCTGCCTGGTTGGTTAAAGAAGACAACACAATTTGTAATTGATTTTTTTTTCTTTTTTTTTTTTACCACTGAACAACTAATTTTGTCTTCCAAAAAAAGCTCTAGGGTTTATTAACTGTGCAATCACAATTTACTGAGATCCTTTCATCAAATTAGCCCTGCAACAATGCAATTTTTCCCTTATTTTACTTCTATTTCAAGAAGGGCTTTCCACTATGGCTCTTATTAAGACAGACAGTCACTCTCCTCTAATTTAGGTGTTTTTCTCATGGCAACAATTCATTATTACAACTGAAGAATTTTTTTAACCCAATTCCAGCCTTCCCTTTCCTTATTTCCTATTTCCTACAACATCATAAAATGTGTTATCTCTAAATTGTAGCAACCGCTGACTCTTCAAAAAAATATATATATATGCTCTGTTGATCTTTAGAAATAGACATTTCAATCTAGGAACAATCCACTAAATTTCTTTGACTATTGGTCTGTTTCTTTATTTTATCTATTCATTTATTTCACACTCAGTTCTACAAAAACAAACTCCAATGAAATGACTACCTTATTCAAGTCTTTTTTTTTTTTTTTAATTCCTCTTTTCTTTCATCATTCCCAACAAGAAATATTGACTCTATTTACCTTTCTCCATTTTACTTGCAGGAGAATCCGACTCAACCAGCCTCTCACCGATACCTATATAGAAACTTGGTTCTACAGAAGCAAAGAAATATTCTCTATCTAGTTCCTAGCACTCAACTTAACTCTTGTCCCTCAAGGGAACGATATCCCAAACACCAGATGACTGCGTGAGTGGAAATCCAGAAACAGAGCCCCCAACGATTGATGGATGTGACTGACAAAGCATGTGCCCTCTCAGGGGTAGAGCTCACTGTGTTTCTAAGCGGATCAGAGATACAATCCCCTTGCCACTGTGAATGGAAGGGAAACTGGATGCCATCAGAGGGAGATACAAGTACCAATGCAGTGAGGTAACGTGGCAAAAAATAGAAGAGTCCAGGAATGAAACGCTACCCTTAGGAATCTTAAAATAAACCCACACTTGCAGCCCAGTCCTCAGAAGAATGAGAAAAGGCAAAGACAGAACTGCAGAGTTTCAAACCCTGGGAACCGAGAGGGGTGAACTCGTACTTCCCGTGCTCATCAACAGAAGTTGCACCCTGAGTAGTGACAGAGTTATCTCAGCATGTTTTCCGAGGAACATAATAAGTGAAAGATTGCTGACATCTTTCTAGTCGGATGGGAGGGGGAGGGTCAAAATGCTGACTCTCCACACTGAGAGACACCCAGCAGAGGTGGCCCTGACCCACGCTCTGACTGGACTTTTCTAAGAAGATTGCTGAAGTATGAATTTCAAGCCAAAATGTCTGGGAAAGGGCCAACGTAGAGGGGGATGGCACATGCTAGGCACACTGCCTCTGCCTTTATTTGTGGAGGGCAAGTCAGCAGTCTGTCAGTCAAAGGCCCCTGAGGCTGACAGATCACAGACACCCACTCTGACCTTGCTAGGCCACCATGGCAAGGAAGAAAGCAACTGACAGCAGAAATCTCCCCACCCCCAACCCCATAAAATAAAATGAAATGAAATTATTGCTAAAAAAAAATTTCTCCACTCTGGGCTCCCTTCAAATCTAATGTGTACCATTCTATGCCTTCACCCGAATTTCCAGAAGGTACATGGGGGCTGCCATGAGAGGGAAAGGGTACTCTTGTGGCTTTCCTTTACAAGCAAGTATTCAGAGTTTTGTCTTGGGGTTTTGGTTTGTTTCCTAAGAGTATTTCTCACTGGGCAGGACGTGTCATATAGGCAATGGTTTTGCTTTCTTGGTAAATCGATTCTTGATAAATGGAGAGTTAATGCTAGGTGAATTTAGGCGAGGTCATTTAAATCTAAGAATGATTTTATTGTGTTTAGAAGTGGAGCAAAAGGATGGAAAGGTCTCTTTTTATTTATTTTAGGCTAGAGCTGAAAATGTGGGATGGATTCAAAACATGGAGATAACCCAGCACACAGACTGACTAAAACAAATTTTATCTTGACTAAAATAAATTTTATCTCTGCATTAAATTCTTTTTTTTAAATTTTTTTAAAAATTTATTTGACACGGAGAGAGAGAGATCGCAAGCAGACAGAGAGGCAGGCAGAGAGAGAGGGGAGGAAGCAGGCTCCCTGCTGAGCAGAGAGCCCAATGTGGGGCTCGATCCCAGGGCCCCGGGATCGAGACCCAAGCTGAAGGCAGAGGCTTAACCCACTGAGCCACCCAGGTGCCCTCTGCATTAAATTCTTTTGATAAAGTGAGTTTACTTCCTTGAGGACTTGTTGATTGGGGAAAGGGGTGGGGGGGGCTAAAGCCTATATCTTTTTTTTTTTTTTCTGTGAATGAAATTTTATAGATTAATGGTTCTAAAAAAGCTTTCATCAAAATTCAATTATAAACTATGATATGGGTACGACTATGAATATATTACAGTTCTGACTTTATTCAGGAGTTCAGGGTCTAGAGAGGAAGTCTTAACACAACTGGGACATCTAAGATGTACTGAGTTACGTGCCCTTATCACAGCTCTCGTTGGGCTAGAAATAACAAAATCGGGGCTCTGCAGGGAATACGTATTGAGCGAGTCCAAGAGTGTACTCAGCCGAATGCATTCCTGTCTGCCCCTACCGGAAGTGCTCTTCTTCACCCAGCGGGACACGTGCGCGCATCCACCTGAGACAGATGACCTGTGACACAGAAACCCAACCTATGGGAGCCTCGCCTTGACCAAACAAACACGAACCGAGTATTTGAAAATGAATATTCACATAAGCACACAGACACCCACACTGTGTGGGTGGCCCCCCTACAGCAATGGTTCTCCTTCGTATCTGTATTCTCGGTACGTGAAACACTCCATTTGCTCTCCTCCCCTCCCTCCATCTTCCAAACCTGAGAGTAATAACTTCTAGGAAAGAAGAAATAATAAAGAATGATTGCACAATCTTATTTGGGCAAAAAGCTAACATATGGATATCAAGGCCAAAAATATGGATTTCAAGATAAAACATATGGACGCCCATATGGAAAAAAAGGTTTCCTGGCCGGAAACCCTGCTGTTGCGTTTTTTATGCCTACATGTATGGTACAGTTTTTCCCTTCTGCAGGATAATGCTGTCTGCCGACAGATTCTAACGTTATAAATTCACATACAAATTTCACAAGATGCTCCGCTGTTATCATCTTTATTAGATTTTTGTATCTCTTAATCCTTTTCATCGCTTAATAGCTCAACAAGTAATGGAGTTTTAGTAAAATGGGGAGGCTTATGACAATCAATCCTGTTGCTGAATCTCTCCTTGACACTCAACTTATGGAACTTATTTTTCTTCAGAACGTCAATAAGAAAATTCTTTCCTTCACACACAGGTGTGCAAGAGCACGCTCACACACATGCATGTACCCAAGTGTGCACATGCACACACACACTTATAGAATAGGCTGGGTCACTTATGATCCTGTGTCTGTCTTGAGGAGCTGCCCCAGGCTTGACAAGAGACATCTGCAGGACACCCCATGCATTTATACCCTGCAGAGTCGCCTACAATGGAGATAGCAAAACGTGGGTCAGTTAGGAGATAAATTCCAAAGGAAGTTCCCATCTTAGTCTCTTACATTTTACTCATAGAGAACTTTTCCCTTTATGGGAGGGTCAGGGGAGGGAATGGAAATATCAAAACTCAGCAAGAGACTTTTTGAGGAAATGTCTACTTAATGCTATGCCTACTTTTAAGTCAGTGGATTCCTGTGAACAAATATTTATAAGTGAAGTTATCACATAATTCACAGATGAAAACATTTTTGATGAAGAACTTTAAGTGCACTTCTTTGGACATTTCGATCTAGCACATAAATTTAAACCTTGCTCTTATAAGACTGAGGAGGGCAAAGATCCGATCGGGCACAACCTCCAAGGAGCCCCTGCATCTGAACTTGTGTTTATTCTGTAGCTTCAAAGGGAAAAGGGATACGTTTTCTGATTTTTCAGCTGTTAGGGCTCTGGATTTCCAGTAGGAACACTGCCTTCCTATCCCGAAGGTTCCCTGTGGGGTTTATGCATTATCTCCGACAGGGCAAAGACTTGCTCCTATTTAACAGAAATAATATTATGGTGAGTTTAGCTGTGGTCTTAAAAGCTATGAAGGACTCTTTCAGTTCCTTCTATCCTCTTTAAGGAAGCAAATTGTGGATATTGGGGTTTAATTCAGATTATGCAAGCCAAGTCTGTTGGATTCTCTTTGAACCAATCTGTGCCAGTGGTATAAAAGGCAAAGAAAATAAGGAGACACTAAATTCAGTGAAAGGACGAAGCAGTGGTGGGCTGATCTATAGCACCAAACACAGCACTGTCCTCACATACTTTACCAGCGTTCAGTTCAGCTAGTACAGCAATTACAGCCTGCAGCACTGAATTATTAAATCGTCCTCTGTGCCATCCGTCCTGCTTGGTATCGCTAGAAACAGAATAAAAGAAAACTCTTTGTGTTCTTATTCTAGGATGGCCAAATTCCCTTGTTTTATGGTGATTTGCTTTTTTTTTTTTTAAAGCCACATTTATCAGTCATTAACCATAGTCTCTGTCACCTTACAAGAACCAAGTCCAAATTCCTCAGTGATTTAAGACTATTCACAACCTGGTCCCAAGCTACCGTTCTGAACTTATTTTCTATTCTTTTTCTTGATACGTACCAAACTCTACAACCTGTTTGCTGATTCTTATAAAAGTGAATACAGCTTCCAAAAAAGCATTTGTTCGGATAGTTCTTGCGGCTTAGAATGCCCCCCTCCCATTGAACAAATAACTGGTCAGGAAATATCACGGATAATGGAGATAAGTTGGCAAATAAGCGACAGAGCTCCTGAGCTCAGGAACTTTCCAATCTACTCACATTCTAAATCGTCTTCTGCGGCTCAGCGATAACTCAGCGATGTCTTTCTGATGCTTCTTCAGCAAGTAGTCATTACCCAAATTTTCTATCAGGTGAGACTGAAATTCCATGGTGCCTGATCTGCCCGGGCCTCATCAGGCACTCGATAAGGACAAAATTCAGAGAGAATGAATGAAATGAGCCTGAAAGATAGACCATGAAGGAGGAACATTCCTATTAAGGACACACTCAGTTCCTTCAATCATTCAGCTGATGGCACCAGCACCCTGGGCACATGATCTCACGAGTAGAAAGCCACCAGTGTGTCTTTATTTAATTGTAAATGGGAACAGGGCTTAGTTCCTCCCCTCCAAGAGCTTCCAATCTTACAGAGATGATAAGACATAAATAGTCAATAAATATACACTGAAATGCCTACTGGAAAGCCCATGATGGCAAGAACGTGACTTGGGCTATAAGGGAGAAAAAATGCGAAGGTTGTCTTCTACTGATCGCTCCTAAAAGGTGGATTTGAAGGAAAGCTGCTTTGTGATTACTCAGGGAATACAGTGCCTCAAACTGCGAAAATCAACACTAATTTGAAATTATTTTCTGAATGCAATGTAATGTTTGATTCAATTAAAAGAGACGTGATGATTTGGAATCGAGTCAAAACAACAATTTTTCAATGATTCTGGAAAGGCTTTTCCAAAATGCATGTTGGCTTGAGTTTATGGAAATATTGACCTCCTGACCTGGAACAGAAGCAAGTGATTTTCATTATGTTTATACTGTGGATTTTTCCCATCCCTAATCCCGGGTTGCCAAATTGAGTATTCTGCTCTGATTATAACCTATGTTCTGCTTGACTGTGGATCATCTTGCAAAAGCTGTAACTGTGGGTCAGATCAGGAAACTATGACCTGGCAGCGGATTTCATTTCACAGACCCCGGAACTAAGAACTAAAGAGTACACTGTCTTAAAAACACAGATGCCTTAAAGCCCAATAGTCAATTTCTCTTTTAAAGGTCTTTGGTCACAACTCCTTTAGTCAGGTAATTTGTCCTGTAAATATTCTGCAAAAGCCTGAGTCAATGAGGCAAATGCAAAATGAACCACGCCAGCTAGTTCATATGGTAGCCTGTGTGAACCATCCATGTTTACACAACCCTTCAATCAAAAGCTCGGGTAGAGTCGCTCTGTTTAGTTCTCTTGCTTGCATATAGTCTCTTTATTAAGTTTGCTGTCTTTACAGGGAATCTAGCAGGCTATAACTTAATGGCTATCCTCCTCCCCTCCGAGCTGAGAATCTTATTTTTAGGAGGAAGAAAATACAAGGGACCTGGGGATTGGGAAGGAGGCAATGGGGGGAGGGAGGGAGGGGGAGAGAGCTATTACTTGCCAAACCAGCACATGTTCACCAGAGAACACGGTCAAGTGGTCAGAAGCAGTGCTGATGTTAATTAGCAATGAAATGAGGAATGAACCAGCATTAGCCCTGAGACCAATCAATGGGAAAATCACTCCAAGCAGCAGCTTAATGAAGTAGTATACAGCTGTTTATTTTTAGACCATTTTAACCTCACAAAAAGAAAAAAAAACTCCATTAATTAATATAAAAAAAACTTGCTAACGTATATTTCTTTTCAAAGCCAGGGTACTGCTCTGATTTACGTATTTATAGCCTAACGCCCTATACTTATTTCTTTCAATAAGACAAACAATAACAATTAGGTGGGTATCAACACATATACCATATCAGAAATACGCCTTTTTTTTTCACCTTCACAGATGCAATCCTACTTGTTCTAACGTATAAAAGAACATCACTTTTTCTTGAGATGTAAAACTGCTCTGATTTTTTTGTGAGTGGACCACAGAAAAAGATGTAATAGGCAGAAAATAAGAGCTTTCTCTCATTTCTTTCAAATGTGAGGGAAATTACGTGGAAAATATTTTTGCAAACAAAAACTGTTTCTCACTTTTAAGAACAATGACTGTCATCTATCTAAGAGCAAAGCCATAGAGTCTGTTAATTAAGACCTACTGATCTCTGGGGTTTTGTGATCGAAAGCCCATCATGACATATATGGGGATCCAAAGCCAGAGGGCCAATTAGGGAGAAAAAAAACCTTTTGTCAGTTTATGAGGATGTTGAGGAAACGGGGTAGTCAGTTTCAACAGAGTAAGTCTCTCATTGAGAATTTCTTCCTCAGCTCTAATTGGAAGATAAAATTTTCCTCTGAAGGATACAATTGTTCTTCTACCTTAGCAAGTTCCAAATAAACTAAAGGAACTTCTCAAATGAGAAAATCTTGGGAGCAAATCTGGAAACAAGCTAAGACTCAATGTTTCCTCCTAACGATGGGAGGTTACTAAAAGCACATCTGGTAACTAGAGGCAGCCAGAACAGAGTTACAAGGTAACCGGGTGGGAGTTGGTAGAAGGAAAAGAAGGAACCCCAAGGGGCACCTGGGTGGCTCAGTGAGTTAAAGCCTCTGCCTTCGGCTCAGGTCATGATCCCAGGGTCCTGGGATGGAGCCCCGCATCAGGCTCTCTGCTCAGCAGGGAGCCTGCTTCCTCCTCTCTCTCTCTCTCTCTCTGCCTGCCTTTCTGCCTACTTGTAATCTCTGCCTGTCAAATAAATAAATAAAATCTTAAAAAAAAAGGAACCCCAAAGGGCTCCCCCTCTCATTGCCTCTTTTTTTATCCCATCCCCCCCTTTCTATTTAAAAATGCATTGAGTAACACTATCTCTCCATGATACAGAAAACTCAGTGTTTGCAAAGCATGTTCAAGTGGAAATCAGAACACAAGTAAAAACAAACAAACAAACAAACCCCCCCCCACAAATGGGCTTCGTCACTTGCTCTTTAGTTAGAGATGCAAAATCCTAAGTAAAAGAGGAAACTTCTCCTTATACTCATTCTTCACACACACACCCCCAACTTGGCAAACGTTAAGCAGTGACTTTTCTGATACTTCATTGTCTCCAAGGGGAACGCGTGTACAAATGATTTCCTTTTGCACATCGCACCAAGACGAACGAACACCCACTCTCCCAAAGAAAGTCTACGCCAACCTTGACTCACAACTGCAAGAGTCAAGCTAAAATTTCAACAGATCAATGGTTAGCTCTGTTGCTATTAATGCAGAAGAAAGAAGAGCACCCCATTCTCATGCTCATCGAGGTGTCTTCTGAGACTTGGCCCGGGCACTGTCTTCCAGGGCCCCTTGCCATTATTGGAGCGCACTTCCCATACAGCGAAGCATCTTGAGAAAACAAAAACAAAAAGCAACAACAAAAAAACAAACCTGTGGCTAAGTGCAAACCTGGGAAACCGCGGCACTCAGGTAATCCCCTTTATGGGTGGATTTGATAGCTCAAGGAAATGGAAACAAATCAGCAAGCCCGTGCACACCAACAGCTGGTGGGAGAATTGCTACAGATTGTGAGGGGAAGCCGCCAACGAAAGGTAGGCAATGAAAAGGTTAGAAATGATAGTTTAAAAAAGACAAATGACTCCAAAGACCGTATTCTTTAAATCGCTGAAGCAAAACATGTTTATTCGATTTGTTTGTATGCCTATTACAAAAATGCTACTTTGGGATTCTAGGAACCCAGTCTGTCAATTTTTCAGTTTCTGCACTTTCATGGTTGCTTAGAGCTGTTTAATGCAAATACACTTCCAATAAGAGATTTCATGCCCCTAAATTACACCCAGTTAAAAGCGAATGAAAATGTAAGGTAAATAACTATAATCAGCCATATTATCTTTCTCTTGGCACCTCTCACTTTACAGGCATATTTAAAGACATCTCTGGGGTCCTATCCTTTTTAACAAGCAGCAGCGGATTTCCTGGAATATTACTTAAGATGCTGTGCAGTGAACATTACACAGGTTAAAATGTTACCTAGAGACCTAGAAGGAACCGCATCTGTTGCAGAACCTTTTTTTTTTTTTTTTGCTATATTTTGGAATGTCTGAGAAGATGAAAAGGCATTTGCTGTCGAGGGCATGAAAAGAGATGAGAAGAGTTTAAGTTTGTCTTTTATGTGCAAGTTCATTGATCAGTCATCATGAAGAGCATGGAAGTTTGCAAAAAGTCACTCTGGGAAGGAAGGAATGGGGGCCTAAAAGGAAATGTACAAATGAGAAGAACCTGCTGGATTTGCCATACAAAGAAAGTACTTACGAGTAAACCACGAAGTTACTCCTAGTGGAGAGCAGCTAATGCCCTGACCGTTTTTACCTATGTCACCTCTTTTTTTTTTTTTTCCTTAAGTCAGTAAATCTCAGAAATCAGTGTGCCTAAGGATCCCCTTGTTAAGTGTCTAGGATGAGAGTTCTGGGCCACTCTGAGAAATCTGGATTACACAGATGAACACAGGTGTCTACATTTTTAACCGGCACTGGCAGTGTGTTTGTCTTCTACTGTCGGAGAGAACGGCTCTGTGATGTTAAGAGCGCACATGTTTAAAAAATGACAAACACAGTGTCAAAAAGACTTTCAATCCATTCACATAGGCTTTCCCTGCAAAGCACACAATTATGACTTATAATCAAGCCTCCAGGAGTACGATTAGCAAGGGAGCAAAGGGAATAGGGATTGGAAGCAGAATCAATAAATGGCTCCAATATGTGAAATTACCTTGTTCACCCAAAATATAGGATGGCTTTGTTCTAACTACCATCCAGAGGTTCAATTGCCTCAGTTCAATTTTAGAATAACTGGTGATCATTTCCTTTTGTGGGGGGGCCAATTTCTGAATAACCCAGTCTTCGAAAAAGTGAGATATCTCCTCTCAAGTTGCAGATGTTGGGCTCACTGTCCCCATCTGGGAAGCACAGTGGATGCGGAGACAGGTGGGTCTAAATCCGGTCCCATCCTGTCCTGTACCAGCATTGCAATCTTGGTCAGGATCTGGCTCATCTGCGGGCACACAAGAGGCATTCCTCATCTGCACAGTGCATATACATTCTAGGCAAAAGCCGACATCTGCACAATGGATGTAAAATCACCTCTTCGCAAATTATAAGGGGGAAATGAGACAATAAAGCTGTGCCCTTCGCAGAGAGACTGGAACATGAGAAGATGAGAAGAGTGGACCCCAAAAAAAGGAGAAATCTGTTAGTCAAACCAAGTGTCAGGACTTAAATTTCAGTAACTCAGTTGGGGTGTTATTTTCCTGACCTAAATTATGAGAATTACTGTGCATTTGAGGTTACTTCAAGACTCAGTAAAGATCTGGCAGGGGGAGGTGGGACTGGCTTCCTACGCTCTTGCTCTGTAAAGCCGAGAGAGTACTGTAGGAAGTTGGTACATGGTCACTCGACTTGACCCAGAAGTAGTCACAACTTATATTCTCTGCAAAGTGTTGTTTGAACTTTAATGATAGTTTAGAATGGTTTTATTTTTTTTTAAAGATTTTATTTATTTATTTGACAGAGAGAGATCACAAGTAGACGGAGAGGCAGGCAGAGAGAGAGAGAGGGAAGCAGGCTCCCTGCTGAGCAGAGAGCCCGATGTGGGACTCGATCCCAGGACCCTGAGATCATGACTTGAGCTGAAGGCAGCGGCTTAACCCACTGAGCCACCCAGGCGCCCCTAGAATGGTTTTTCCATAGAAACCAAGTCATACACGAGGTCTGGGTCCTAGGTTACTCCACCAAAGATAATTTGTTGCTTTTATAGAAAATATGAAGACACAACTCTTACCACTGTCCGATACGAAGAGGAAATCTTAGCGAGGTGATGAGAAAGACAAGCCCAGCCCTAGCTTCCTCGCCTCAAAACACCCCCATTAACTAAAGTGCCTCAGGAGTGGAAGACACGTGCACCTCTCTGACAGGACCTTGAGTCACAGGCAGGGCTAGAATGCACTTCTAAGGTCTCAGAGGAACTAGGTCATTCAGAATTTATTCTTGAATAAATATCTTCAGCAGTGCTAAATTTTATAGACAGTGTTCACAGACAGTATTGATGTTCTTCAATACTGTTGAGCAGTGATTTGAAAGGAATTAGTTCACACTACTATTTCCAGTCCTTCGGCGACGAATTCTATCCTTGCAAACCCAGGCTCGGAAGCACGCTCAAAGGCAACGGGCTGTCCGCTCAGGGCCACTGAAGATAAGGGAAAGAGATGTTCGTTTCTGCTTGGAAATTGTAGGAGATCCAGGATATCAGTTTGGAATTTCCCACAACAGAGGATGTCTTCTGACCTTGCTCTCTGACTTCAATGTGTGAACCCCTTAAGGGAGTTCCCAGCCAAGGTGAAAGTTTTGGTGGCTTGGCCTAAAGCCTCCTTCAGCATGCTTTGCTCCCCATCTGCATGGACCACAATGAACCTGCAGATCTCACACGGCATGCACAGAAGCTGTCAGAGACACTCAGATGATGCAAACATTCACATGCTTACGGAGGAGCCCCGGGAAGGTCTGGCTGAAGTCCAAACTAAAGGAGGTGGTTAAAGAAGAGAAACCAATCAGCCCGTCCAGAAGGTGGGTCTGGCAGGTGCTGCTAGCCCAGAAGGTGGCTGGATTTCCTGCCAAGTCCCTGACTGCAAAGCCATAACCCCCTGCTTCATCAACTGAGTTATGTCTCCTACCTAAGGCTTACGTACCACAATCACTCATTCCAATACACAGATGGGGACTTTCCCTTCATCTCTTTGCTTACGTGAACTCCACGATTTTATCGTCTTTATATGGTATATCCTAAAGGTGTTTAAGAAATCCAAATTAGTTTTATTACCCTTCAGAATCAGGAACTCTTGTTTATAAAGGATTTAAATAAGAATGCATAGAATACCCCATAAATAAGCATTTGGTGCACTTTAATACAGACCTCAATGGCCAGGAGCTAGAGTGGAGAGTCAAAGAAGATACACTAATTTATCTCTAAAAATGTAGCACTGCTTCCAGGCTGATAACACACAGATCTGGAATTCTTAGAGCTTTGTCAAAGTCAAACAAAAAATTCTAACTGTTCAGGTTTAATACAACATGCTTACTATGTCTCCAGAAGGGTGGGGGAACGTATCGCCCGTTCAAGTTGGCGTTCAGATTGTGGACAGTGGAAAGCTCCCAGAGTAAAGCAGTAATGAGAACAATGCTCCTGGAAGCAGTAAGAGAATTGAGCAAAATTATTTCTAGGGCACAGATGATTGAGGTGTGGCGTGTGTGTGTGTGTGTGTGTGTGTGCGCGCGCGCACGCACGCATGTGCTTATGTGGGAGTGGTATGCTGTATGATCTGAAACAGTTCGGTCTGGTTTGAGGGGAAGGAATTTTAACCTAGTATATAAATTTTATCTAATATATGCACCATATTATCTCAAACCTTTATATGAAGAGCTAGCCTCATGTTTTATCTCTTGGTCCCAAATCATAAGGACCTTGACACTTTAAGGAGTGGACCAAGGGTAGATTATATAATAAAATTTTAAACCACAGCAGCTTGATCCCCTTTAGTTACACTAAGGGCTCACAGGTAATCATAATACATTTACTATATCTGTATCTTTAAATTGCAAAGTGTACACTGGAGAGAATTCCAGGACATGTAACCATATCCAGTTCTCGTGAATCTCAGATAATGACTATGAAGAGAAATAGCAGAAGTTAGAAGTGCACTGAGGGTGTCACATTGCCAGATGAAATAAGCTTCTAGAATATTCATTCAGGGAGCCCAAATTTCTCACTCACTTGCTCCTCGCCGTCACGCCAGAGGAAACTAAGGCTAGACCAGGAGAAGCAATCCTAGACTCATGGCTGCCATGGCTGGCTTCTCTGTCCTGTGATTATGTACCAGTGTTAGGAAAACATCCATGGATTTGAAAGAGGACGTGGCAGGTGGGCTGGCACAGACAAGAAGTGTAGCTACCTTGTGGGAAGGGTGAGGGAGCAGAATCCACGTCAGAAGCTAGAGGGGCCCTGGGAACGTATGGGGTGCTCCAAGCAAAGTCTTGGTTCATTCATCTATGGAAAATTATCAACCGCCCCCCTTCTCTACTTCCTGACAGGATATGATATCTGGTTCCAGAACATTCTTCCCAGTACATAATTCAAGTCATCCCTCCCCTTCCTAAAATCTAAATGCATCTCCTCAGCGAGCAGCTGTATTCTTACAAAGCCATCAGGGACGAGGTGCCCACCATAAGCCCTGTACCTGAAGTCCAACAGCATGACCTCTACCAGGCTTATCTCCCGACTGCCACTTCCGAACTCTGGATTTCCGAGTCAGCTCTTCATCCTCCCTATGAATCGTGGACTGCGGTTGATGGTGGTGCTGACCTTGAAGATAATGGCAATCGTTCCTGCCTCCATGAGAAAGAGGGGACAGGCTGAGGTCCAGCCTGCCCATCTTCCAGCGCATGTCCCCACGCACACCTCAACGCCAGCCCCATCTCTCACAGCTTTGAGAGCTCAGAGGCAAGGGACGGTTCCGTCTCTTCTGAGACTTCACCAACTACACACTGGGAGCACCACTGCAGTGGTTTTGTGGCTCTTACTGAAAACAATACTCAAGGCCAAGACAGTACTGGATCCAGAGGGCACGCTACACCACGGAACATGCTGGTAAGTTACACGACTGCCTGTGTAAACACAGCTGCCGGACCAGTTAGCCGCGACGGTTCTCTACTGCGGACACATGTGGCCCGAGGTCCACAGGGATGGCAGGCCAGATGAGCTGCGTTCTGTTTTCGTGTTCCCGCTTGTCCACACAGTACAAAGCTGTCATTGTTTCATCGAACGTCTATGAATCGTCTACCTGGGTAGAATGATATGTTTGCATTGCATATGTGTAAATGCATCTGTACTGCATGCAGGTGTGTGTGTCTCTGTGCCTCTGTGTGTGTGTGTGTGTGTGTGTCTGCACGCTCATGCGTATGTGGTTGTGTGTGAGTGCACAAGGGGCAACTATGGAGGAAAGACCAGACATAACAAGATTACAGGTTGGAAGCGCTACACGGCGGGTTTGATCGCCTCGGTGGGAGGTATCGGGGTGTGAATGTGATCCATGGAGGGCACAGAGGGCAGAAGAGCCCTGCACCGCTGGTCGCTGCTGGCCTATATGCTCACGGGACAGACCGAGCCACGTTTGCAGAAACACCCAGACATGCAGTGGAGAAAAGCTCGGGGGTGGGGGGGAGCGTCAGAAGTGCCTTGGGGAATTAAGGATGAGAACGGTGACTCTCCTGGTTAAACGACATGCCACCAACATGCCACCGACACCAAACCCTCCCGGCAGCTCTGACCGCACAGTACTGGGCACTGAGCACGATGTCAGTAACACAACAACAGGAAACTCTGCACAGGATCCGACCGTGTCCTTGCTCAGACGCAAGCATGTCACTTCGAGGCGGGCAGCCCGGGCCAGGAGGGAGAGAGGGCCCAGGACAACTCCTCACTCCAGCACCCGCGTGACCCGCGGAACCTCTTGGTGGCTCCGTGTCCTCATCCGTAAAACAAGGCTAGTATTCCCGGCAACCTTGTGGGGTCGCTTTGAGGATTAAAGACGATCGGGATAGAGGCCTCGTGCAGGGTAGGTAGGACTCAGGAAGCAGCAACCGCGAAAACTCGGGAGAGAGCTACAGGATAAGAGTAGTGACTGCAAATGCCACCCCCCCAAGTCCTCATTAGATGCCATTTCAGAATTCTCTAAGTAAAATAAACTGCAGAAGTTGCCCTTGCAGATGACGTACCCACAACTTAACGTTCCTAAAAATAACTCAGAAGACTCCAGCTACAGATAAACGGACCCTGCCAGAGACAAGCAGATCAATCAAACCCTCGGTTAAACTTCTCAGTTTATGGGCTATTCAGGTACATGGAGCATGAGATCGCTAAAATTAAATAAAATCGTTTTTTAAAAAGTGGACTTAGGGACCATTATAAACAGAAACAGCTTCTTTTTTCCTAAAGATACTTATTTTTTTTCCCCCTCTTTCTTATCTCTTTACTCCTGGGACTGTGGAGCTCCCCAAAGTCAACCTGGCTTTACTTATCAGCGTGAGCTCGGGAAGCCCCCAGCGAGGAAGTAACCCAAACCCCAGAGAGACCGGGCTCAACGAGGAGGCGGGAAGACAGTTTAATGCCAGCCCCGGCTGCGGCTTCCTGACTATTGGGTGGGCTTACATTTGAGAAACATAAACGGGTCACCCGCATTTTATGTGGCTGCAGACCCGGCCGCTACCTGCGAGCTGATGACGAGGCGGACTTTCCGAGGCTCTAGGCGGTTTCTGGGATCTTTGCACCAAGCAGAGATAGAAAGAGAATGCACATGGGACTGACGGCTCCCCTCTTCCGAGCTGCTCAAGGAGAGCGCCTCCTCCCAAATGAGATTAAGGGGCCAGCGCCCATAACCGCCTGTGACATCTACTTCAATGCCATCCGGCACGAGATGGCATTTTATTTCATTCAAACGAATTCTTTCAGAGTTCTCGTGCAAATCCAATATATGCTGAAGTTTTCTTCAGACTATGCCTAAAGAAGGATTAGCCAAGCAAATTAAAGATGCAAGGGATAGTGCAGGGGGTGGACTGATGTCGACTTTGGGATTTTCAACACACCATAGGCCAGCAGATACTAACAGCTGCCTGTCGCGTGCACCCTTCTTACTGGGTCCCCGCAGCTCAGTGTCTCCAGGTGTCAGCTTCCCTGCAGCCCTCAAGTCCAGACACTCCTTCATTCACGACACTCGGATGCTGTCCGTCTGTCTTCTGTTCTTTGAACCAGCGCAGCTCACTCCACCTCAAGACCCTCGCGATTGCTTCTCATCTGCTAGGAACATTCCACCCTCAAATCTTTTCAGGGTTGGCTCCTCATCAGCCAGTCCCCAGATCAAAGGTTACCCTTAAAGCTCAAGCCTTCTCCAACTATCAGGTCATTGTCCCTCACACCTCCATCTTACTTTCTGCCTAACGCTTATCGCCCTCCGGAAGTTTATATAACTTCATAATGGGACACCCTATTCAACTTTAAGGCCTGTCAATGCTTGGACTCTGTCTTGTCACCACTGTAGCCCCAGCATCTGGAGCTCCCAATAAATATTTATTTATTAAAGGAACACTAATTATATATTTCTTAATGAAGATTCTGAAAGACCTCAATGTAGCTACAACTTGAGAAACATGACATATACCAGAGAAAAATAAAACATCATGCATTCTTAAACTGTGTATTGCAGACATTTTACTAGCTTCAAGTGGCTTACAATTTCTGTGTTATTCCACACACTGTCAAATGACTGGTGTGGAACTTCTCTTTCCCTTTCAAAGAAGGAGCTACTTAGAGCTTTCCCTCTCCTATCCCCCCCCCCCTTTTAATATATTTAGAGATAAGGAACACATTTCTAAAAAAAGAAATGAGATAAAGTGGGAAGCATGGATTCATTCAGAGCATCCAGAAATACCTGCATTTGTTGCATCCTTATGTGTGTGCACGGGTATATGTGGGGGCATGTGTGTTGGTGGACGGGAGGGGGCTGGGGGGAGACGCGTGTACACGGGCATGCGTCTGGAATGCTGAAAAAGTTGAGGTGGGACCTGTCACGTTGGGCAGATCTCCAAGAGCTGGAACGTTCTGAGGAAGTAATACTCCATGTTGTAAACTGCTCATGCAGCAGGACTGAGGAAAAGGCATCGCCTGGCCACCGGCTGTTACCGACTCTGGGAAAATGAAAATACAGCATCTCTGCACCTGTTCACCTGATGGTGAAGGAAGGAAAAGCCATTACCGAGTGACAGGAGACAAAAAACCAAAATCCACTTCAGCAACTCATCCCACTGCTGGTGATTAATCTCACACTCCCACAGCCTGATGCACATTAACCAGATAATTAATAATTTCTTTAGGGATTCCGGCTCGGCAACTGTTTTATCAATGTGCGCAGCATTAGCGGAGAAATGCTGCATTTGTGACCAGACGTCTGGGACCAGGAAGGGGCTGTGAAGAAACGGCAAGGGCTTTGTGGCAATTTGTGAGCCTGTTTCGGAAGGAACGAGCATGGGAAGTACGGTCCAGACTGATGTCTTTATCCCTACTGGTGGCCACCTGGAATCCCCAACCACGAGAAGACCCCTTTGTACCGTGACATCTCGCAGACGTGAACTCATGACATTTCTGCTAGTCTGTATACACACTAGAACAAGGCAGACACATATAAACTCCGAAAATGCACCTTTTTAAAAAAATGTATTTTATTTATTTATTTGACAGAGAGAGAGAGAGAGAGAGATCACAAGGAGGCAGAGAGGCAGGTAGAGAGAGCGGGGGAAGCAGGCTCCCTGTTGAGCAGAGAACCCGATGTGGGGCTTGATCCCAGGACCCCAAGATCATGACCTGAGCCAAAGGCAGACGCTTAATGCACTGAGCCACCCAAGTGCCCCGGAAATGCACCCTTTTAACGAGTGTATCATCTGAGACCTCCTTAAATTAAAAGTTTTGAAGATGTGTTTGATCGGAACCATGCCAGGTGACAAAATTTCTCATTCTTGCTGGCTCCCATTCACACCCATTGAAGGAAGGAAGGCACAAAGAATCAAAGTCCCTTTTTCTGAGTCTCCTGTGC
Source organism: Lutra lutra (assembly GCF_902655055.1). NCBI lineage: Eukaryota > Metazoa > Chordata > Mammalia > Carnivora > Mustelidae > Lutra > Lutra lutra. The sequence goes on from NC_062292.1 coordinate 55,123,405, forward strand.
AAACGTATCCTGCTTCTCTCATGTTAAAAACTTGTTCCACAGGGAGAAGCCAACTCTTTTTTTTTAAACATATATTTTTATTAAGACTTTAAGACTGTGAATAAAATCCCAAGGAGAATAATAAATCATAAGGATGGTTATTAAAAAGGCTCACCATTAAAATTCCAATGTATTCATTTTCTCTCTAATGAGAAAAACACGACATTGAAAATATTATTATACATTTTCTCTTAACTCTATCCAGAATGTGATTTGGATGGAAAACAAACAAGAATGTAATCCATCCTTGTCAGAAATCCCAGTGGACGTGGAGGTAGGAAAGCTGGGTTGAGGCCTGCCACGGCCACACTGGGTTTTAGCATTATAGCCCTCCAGCTTCTCTCTGGGATCTGTCACAGGCATCCAAACGACACTCGGGGTGAGTTTTGCCACGGGAGTGTTAATCAGGGTGACTGGCAAACATGGAGCGTGTCCACCTTCTGGGGACCCGGAGGAGAAATTTCCTTTAGATTTCAAGGCTAGGATAACTGGGGCCCCTCCTAAGTGTGAATTATACAGACAAAGCAAAAGTTGGGAGCTCAGAGTATCTGGGCTGGGAGGAAGCTTACAGCCAAATCCATTGTCCATTTCTAACAAATCTGTAGGAGCATAATATTGGTGTCTGCCTGCAACACACATCCCAATTTCATCTTGCCAGAATAGCCTGGTTTTTCTTTTACCCTGATTTTCAGATGTTTTTGTGTTTTCCTATATGTCCTTAGGAGAATCCCCTCAAATTATTTTTAGGATAAAATAGTAGACAACAAGTTAGATGGACAAAAGAAAGAGCCAAAGAAAAACGAACTGGAACACACTGGGTGAAATGTCAGCTCATTAATTCTGACCCCCAATGGTCCAAGCTGGAAGGAATTGGGACTGGCTGTATCTGGTGACCATTCCCTGGTGCGAGGCCATGTGCCGTGGGATACTCGGCCCCAGGAAGAAAATATACAGCATCCCCTGTAGATTTGCGCTTGGGGAACAATGTCTTATATTAAAATATATATTATGGGGAAAAAATGCAAATTTCACATGCATGTTAAAGAAAAGGCAAAGACTTTAAAAAAATGTTTTGGTTACCACTGGCCATTTCAGACCAGACCTCTATTGTTACGGACTGAATGCTTGTGTCCCCTCAAAATTCACATGTGAAAGCCTAACCCCCTATGTAATGGTATTTGGAGGTAAGGCCTTCGGGAGGTGATTAGGTCATGAATGAAGCTGTCATGAATGGGATTAGTGAACTTCTAAAAGGGGCCCCAGAGAGCCCCCTCCCCTCTTTCTGCCATGGGAGGACACAGAGAGGATGGCCATCTACGATATGGGAAGTAAGCCCTCCCCAGGTACTGAATCTACCAGAGCTTTGATCTTGGACTCCCCAGTCTCCATAAACAAAGAAATGTTCAATTAATTTATTTATATAAATAAATGTGAGACATCCATGTTTGTTGTTTAAGCTATGCAGCTCACGGTCTTCTGTTATCTCAACCCAGACTGACTAAAATACTCACAAGTCACATGCCCAATGTTCCCTGATCTCTGCTTTTAGAGTATATGGGTAGAAAATTTCAGAAACTTTCAACTAGATCATATGAAGAATATCACAATGTATTAAGCACTGATACTATTAAGACTCAATCAAAAAACACATGATCGAGATTCACAAAAATCCAGTGTTGGCCAATAACTGCAACTTGCCCCTGCCTCAGAAGGCCAGAGCAAAGAGTTGGCCCATGCTCTGAGGTATCAGACCATGGCTGCCACCCAGTTCCCAGAGGGCAAAATGATACTGGAAAGACTGGACACTGTAAGTTACACTATTCACTCCTTGAGGCTAAGAGCCTTACTCGATTTGGTTTTGACTTTCTAGAACCAAGCACGAGGCCCATACTAAGCAACCGATATATCTGATAATCAGAAAGGGTCAGCCCAACAACTCTTCGTTGAAGTGAGTTACATGCCATTAACCGTAAAACCTACACACGTTCAGTTCTACACCACTGATGATACTCGTGGGCGTGTTTCAAAAAGGAAACCAAACTCACCATCAACAACTAACAAAACAAAGGAACAAAAACAAAAGGTCAGTGTGGTACGGTACCAGGAACTCTGCATTTCAAGTCCTAAGATGTGGTTTAATTCCCTGATTCTTTTTTAGTCATGTACATTTAACGGGGTAACCTTAATCATATACAGCCTATTTCCTCATTAAAATAAACAGAATAATAACACTAACCTCAATGTGCTGCTATAAGGAATGAGTTAATATGAATAATAGAAGAATTTGTGAACTTATAAAGCACAGAAAAACATTAGTGACTATTACTACACTTTTGCATGGAAATGAAAAAGCCCTTCTGAAACACACACACACACACACACACACACACACACAGATACACACATGCATGTATTATAGGTTTTTCTCTCTTTCTCAAATGGCTCGATTCCAAAGCAAACTAAACCAAGATCTTTACAAACTAGAAACAGTATTTTAAAATAACTACACACCATCTCAGCCACTAATTATTTTTAGGATTTTACTCTATGCAGCTAATTGAAAATGTTCGGTCCTTTCCATTCATTAGTTTTATTACAAGCACTCCAATGAATTAAAGAAAAATCCATCATCACCACCTTCCTTGAAACTTGCACTGTATTGTCACAGAGGCCTTGACCTTACAAAAGCAATTCACATTAATTCAGCACAAGTAACAGGACTGGACAGAGGATGAAAATCTGGCATTTCTAATAAATAGGACAGCATTGAATAAGTTTGACAGAACACTATTCTACTCTTGATGTCAGGAAATAGGGCAGACAAGGCTTCCCTTGTTACGGTGGAGTGCGTTTGATACATACGTCACCGACCATATGGAGACTCCATCTGACCTGGACCAAAGCACAAGTGTCAAGTGGGGCATTCCATTATAGGATTGTTACTTTACTAAAGACTCATGTTGCACACTGATAAGACCTGAGCCCCAAATACAAAGATAAATTACAAAGACATCTACTAAGAAAACTGACACTGCAGGCCATGTCCGCACCAAGAGGCATATACACCATCTCAGCAAACTCTATTCTTCAACATGAATGGATGCTCTGTACATCTGTTGCTTTTGCTTCTTGGTAAATGACTATTTATTGAATGCGTTTCATGTACAATGTGCTTCGTATCTATTTCTTCAGCATTTATTAGACTGGTATAAACCATCTTTACTAGAAGCTCTTTTAATCTCCATTTTATAATTGAAAAGAATGGAAAAAGCATATGGGTATACTTATATTCGTTTGCACGTGGCAGAAACAGGATGGAAACCTAGGTCGGCACAAGTGCAACGTTTACACTTTTTGTACTTATAAAGTAACTGGAGGGTTCACAACTCAACCTCTTTTACATCTGTATGTCCCCAAACATACCTGCAATTATATTCATACTGGTAAACTATAATATATATATATGATACAGATATAACGTTCTATTAAGTCAATACCCACTACACATTCAATTCTGTACTACTGCTGATACAACTATTACAAATTATAAAATTCTGATGTAGTATTTCTATATAAATGCATCTTTCATATTTATATTTTTCTAACCCTAGCAAAGAAAAGAATAGAGAAGATTATATTCACTATTTGGGTTTTTGTCTTTTGTTTCTTAATGGGCCATCACTGCCCCTACATGATCAGTAGATGGTGGCTTTGGAATCATGAGACAGGCACTGACTCCATACCTTCTTCAAGCTTAAACTGTTTGGCTCTCAAAGATCCCTAAGCATGCTGAGTCTGTTAACTATTTCCAACATGGGAATAAAAATATCTGCCTTATCTTCTTCAAAGGGCAGTTGTGAACATCAAATAGTAGAGTTAGGATAGTGCATGCAGTATTTTACAATGTATAAAACTCTATATGGGGGTGCCTGGGTGGCTCAGTCAGTTAAGCCTCTGACTCTTGACTTTAGCTCAAGTTGTAATCTCAGGGTCGTGAGATCGAGCCTCCCATCAGGTTCCGCACTCAGCACGGAGTCTGCTTGTCCCTCTCCCTTTGCTCCTCCCCCTGCTCACATGTGCGCGCATGCTCGCTCTCTCTAATAAATAAATAAAATCGTTAAAAAACAAAAAAACCTCTGTATGCTATAAGCATTGATAGTGGGGATAATTATAAGCTTTAAGGAGGATTCTAATTAAAACAGTAGCCCTTTTATAACTTTGAAAAGACGATAGTTGTAGCCTGAGGAATTAGGAAAAGGAAAAAGAAAAGACACAGTGCATTATATCTCAATACTACTAACAGAAAATCATAATTTTATATCAGCAAGTAGAAAATGGCAAGGAAAGCACCAAAGAGTTTACTTCAGCAGGTCTTAGTCAAGAAAAATCTATTTCAAGTTCTTAAAAATCACATCAACTCTCCTTACCATTTTTTAAACTTTAAACTATCTTCCTATACTGCTATTTCCATGAGCTCTGCTCTCATCAGAGGATAAGCGAATCAGCTGGCAGGCAAAAGCTTGAGTTCTAATCTCAGCTCTGACATGGGGGATTAATAAACAAATATTTGTAATGTTTCCTGAAGAGGAAAATTCTCGCTTTTTTTTCCCTTAGTATTAGCAGCACATCCATATGTGTACTTGGCCCCAGCATAGCATTGCATATTTAATATTGATTATTATATGGGCTTCATAACACAAATGAAATAAAATGTTACTTATAAAAATGCTCACTCTTCCCCCACTGTAATTTAAACACACTGCTAAGAGGTCATTTTTCAAGCCTTTAGTGGCCTTGCAATTTTCTGAAACTTCCCGCATTTCTCAGAAGGAGCACTCAGGTAAAAATGTCTCAGTATGAAAAAGGGCTTTGACCATGTAAACACATCTAATTCTTAGTTGAAATCATGAAAAATCTCAATTGTACAATTTCCGAAAAGGCTCACTTAGCTAGCAGCATGAATGGCTTGTTCTCGTGCATGTCAAACTTGATGCTTCTTCTACTAACCAGCAGGGTGCCCGATGCCAGCCTTCCCAGTGATCGAGATCGGAGGCCACCTACCCCTTAGTGACCGAAGGTGGCCTCTCTGGCACTAGCCACCATAACTACTGCCTGGCAGGGAGATTCAAGCATTCAACAGACCCGCAGGCAACGGAGAACAGACCCCTCACCTATGTCTTTGCCCCACCAGAAATCCTAGGTTCTGAGAAAATGTCCAAAGGAGAGGAGGAATTTATTTCCCAGACCTTTGTTCAATGATTCAAACTGAAGAATCAATTTGAATTCTGGACTGAGAAGAGTACTCATCGCTAGTACCTGAAAAATTGAAGAAACAGGAGTGAGAAGAGTACTCATCGCTAGCACCTGAAGAAGTGTGGATATTCACATTTCTCCCTTAACTTTCCACCCGCTTCCATGAGGGGGTTACCTCAGACTCTCCTCCATTTGTGAGGTTTCCATTAGTCTGGCTCCTCACAGAGCTCCGATGGGCATCCAGTGGTTCCTAGCTACCAGGAAGCTTCTGGTTCATCACTTGGTGGGTCTTCTTGAAGAAGAGAGGCAAGATGAAGCAGCAGCGTCACCTCTACTCTGCTTCTGAAAGAAAGCCCAGAAGCCAGGCTGCTCCTTACCCCCTCATCTCTGGGTTGGCGGGAAGAGGCAACTGGATTGCCACAAGTTAGAACAGCTTGGAGAAAAAGGACGACACATGATACATGTTCTACTCTGCGCAAGCAGTTGTAGGTGAGGTGAAGACGAAAAAGGAAGAAAGTGTTCTTTCAACATGCAGACTGCATTGGTATAAAGTAAACCCAGGTAACTGTCCAACCCCAAAGAGGAAACATAGTTAAAAAAACAAAAAACCAAGCCAAACCAAAACAAAACAACCCTGGAAATGTGTACTTTATTTTTAAAGAGAGATCTGAACTAGCCTTCTTGAACTGCCTTCATAGGAGGCGGGGAGTCCACTCAAGACCATCTCCTAAGGGGAGATGCCCCTTTCCACACCCTTGACCACCTCGAGCTTCCAAAGGCAACAGCCAGTGATAGCAACCTCATTGGTATGCACCAAGATAGTTCAACATCCAAACTCTGGGCGATCTTGTGAACTATGTATCAGGGGAGGAAGATGGCTATTTTCCTTTATATCGTACTTTTAAGAACTTTGAGTCATTTGTGATTCTTTCTATATTGCAGCGCGTGTGTGTGTGTGTGCGTGTGCATGCACACACGCGCCCACCCACTTCCCTCTCTTTCATCCTCAATTCAAACATTAACCTTTGATGTAACATTTTTGCTCCTCATCAGAATGGAAAGAATGAGCTTCATAGAAGCAACTGAGTTGGGAGAATAAAAAAGATGACATCACTTCAAACGTGGACTTGCCAGAAAACTCCCCTTTCAAGTGCTCCCCTGTGTCACCAGCCAGGGACCCTCTACTGTCCCTGACCGCTGCATGCTGCCCCTGTTTCATAGCTTTTGATCACCATTTGTTTCATGCCACCATTCATAACACCCCCCATGTGTATATGTGTGTGTGTCGCACTTGTGTACTTTTTAAAGCTCCTATCTGCGTTCACTTTATAAACCCCCAGGTGAATGACAGGAATTCATTAGCATCCATTATTAGTTTGATAATTCTAAATAAAGTCAATACAAACATTTACATGGCATTTGCCCAGGAAGAGTATCGGGCATGAGAATTTGGGGCCATCTGCTCCTGTTCCTTCTGACACAGGAAGTGTAAGGCATGGGCAACAAGAAAGAAGGCCATGGGGGGGGGGCGGTGTGGACGGGTCCTACTATTGGTATGTGTCTCTAAGACACAGAGTTAAAAGTCTTCAAACTCTTCCCTTTTCACAATTCATTCAGGTCAGATGCACACTCTTTTAGGAGGTGTTCACATATCATGGAATTCTGTCCTGTGCCCCACGCCTTCCCCCACTGACGCAAACACAGAGCAAACACAGTGAGAAAAAACCTGCACTGGAGTCAGACTGACCTGGGTTCAAGTCCTACTCAGCCACCACTCTGGTCTTCTTTTTGTCACCTGACTGTTCAAAACTCTGCAGCAGAAAACAATCACCATTGTATTTGCTCCTAAGTATAAAACATGGACTCTTGTTCTGTTGATGCTACTGGTGGTCCCTGACATGGATGCAGTCAGTTGGTTGGTTGGCAGTGTGTGTGTGTGTGTGTGTGTGTGTGTACGTGAGAGTGTGTGCTGGCTCAGCTGGGAGGTCAGATGTCCTTTCCTCTCCCCTTCCCAGTGATCTCAGGGACTTTCCCACACCACATGTCTCTCCACATGGTCTCAGCACAGGAGCTCTCCAGCAGGTAACTAGACTTCTCTCCTGGATGACTCAGGACTCCCAAGACTATAAAAATAGAAGCTGTTAGGCCTAATGAATGCTTAGATCTGGAATTAAAATAGTTCCCTTCTGGCCATGATCTATTGGTTCAAGTCAATCTCAAGGTCAGTGAAGATTCAAGGGACATGAAGGATACCACAGGTAAGAGTACAGAAGGTAGGGTCATTTGGAGCCACCAACAAAGAAGACACTACCACTACCACTTAACAAATCACTTAATCTATACCTTTTGATGAAACATGGTTTTCTCCATCCATTGGAAAGGAATAATAATATCCTCATTTTTATGGAGCTCTAACAATTAAACATAATAAATGTTAAAGGCTACCAGAGATACTGATATCTGTATTAGTCTCTCTTGGGTTTTCCAAAGTCCTTGGATGACCCAGAAATTTGTGAGCCCCTATCTACCACTATCTACCCTTCCCATGAAGGTGGTGTCACCATCCGGGAAGTTGTACCAGTGCCTAGTACCAATCCAGGCATTTTGGGAGCACCTGGTACTAAGTTCTTTGTACTAAGTACTAAGTACTAAGTTGATTGAGTATATGACCAATGAAATTGGTCTACACTGTCTCCAACAACTCACTTCCACAGCACACGAACAGATTGAGCTATTTCACAAGAATTTCTTAGATGCGAATGAAAAGTTATCAAATTCAATGTCATGAGCAATCATAGCAGTCTGGAGTTCATCTTCACCTCTTTTTAAATATAGTATATATAGCAAATTTCCCAAAAATATTTTGCCAGATTTCCACTGCCTCAATTTTAAAACTCAGGCACACTATAAGTAATATGTAATCCATATGTCTATGATTCATTTTTACCCAGTTCATCAAAATGCTGTTTTTGTATTAAATGTCAAAATGCCTTTTATGTCTTTATTTATGAGCCCTTTAAAGTTGTTATTTTTAAATGATGGTAGAACATGTTTTGCCAAATTCAAAATTTACAAAGGCATTTGTAATTTCATTCCAAACATCAGCTTCTGGGAGAGTTCATTTGTTTATACTTGGGAAAATTCCTATTTCTCAGATACAGACTTTACAAGTTTTCTTTAGATACTCAAAATTCTCTTCACCTTCATTTTAAACATATTAATGAATATAATCAGTTATGTGTACATGGAGAATTTAGAAAACCAATATGCGACCCACTGTCCTTCTGAAGGAAAACCTCTGTCATCTCATTCTACCTCAACTCTGTACCTTGATGAGAAAAAAAAAGAGAGAGAGAGAGAGAGAGAGGGAGACTGCCATATGTTACTTATTTGTAAAGGGGAAAATACAGACTTCCTTCTCTCCGGTTCTAGACTGTGCACACTTCACTACATGGACACTGTAAGCTCATCTTCCTTCTGACGTCAAACTTCATCAAACCCTCTTCTCCTGTCTTTCTAATCTTTATTATTCTTTACTCTTTCCACTATGAGATTTAAAAATGCTAACAATCTAAGGGACCGCTTCATGACTCAAGTTTCTATGATAAGCTAATTGCAATTTGAATTAAAATAGAACAAATATATACCCTAAGGCAGAGCATTAGGTTAATAATAATAATAATAATAATAATCTATAAAAGTCAATGCTATAGAATTTTAAAATGCTTATGTTTCAAATAAGAAAAGCTGAGAAAACAGAAGAAAGAAAATCTGAAAACCAAATAAGGTCTATGACCTCAGACAAATCAAACTCTGAACTTTATTAATCTCTAACTTGAGGGTAATGAAGCCAATACTACCCCCATCACAGACTTATTATGAACATCAAGTGAGTAATATAACATATCATAAACTACAGGCAATACTGGTGATAATAATTAAATATCTGATAGTAGCTGTTACATATTTTTTATCTCAGTTTCAAATATAAACCGATGTAAATCCACTTTCTCCCCTAATTATCCATTTCAGAGAAAAACTATTGACAGCTAACCACCGAAGAAACTATGGACAATTAGCTTGCCATAACTTCGAAGATCACAGATGTGAGGCTTGTAAGCTGATCTGCTGAGGTTCGAGCTCTCTCTCCCAGAGCCAAGGGTTTGCTGATTCCAAGTCACCTGCTGAGGAAAGGACAGTTGTCCATCCCTTTGTAAGGAAAATGCCATCTACATGGCAACAATACTCCTATGTTTAATTTGTCAAAAAAGTTAAACACTCCATGAACCACATTTATGGGTTTGAACTGAGACACTTCCTATTCTTAGGCTCTGGTGGGGAGGCCAATCATACAGTGAGAGCCCCGAGCTCAAATGGAAAACCAGCTCTAAAATGGAAACACCAACTAGGATCAATCCAGTGCGAGGGAACCATATTTTCCAGTAAACGAAGTCTGCTTCCTTAATAACTTATCAAAACAGAATAGACTCTTTCCATTCTTGTCTCAAAGAATGTAAGGAAAAAACAAACAGGCTACCTCCATAGCTAGGCCGCTTCGCTGGAAATCAGACAAAAGCAAATCCTACTGCTTATCCAAATTACTCCTGCACGTAGGAGGAACATCACGTTCCCATACCACCGCAGAACTGACCGGGTGTTAATTTGAATTTTAAGCAGAATCAAGCTTTTGCTCAGGTCCATCCCACCTGTCAGCGGATAGGAGTATAACAAGATAATTACTTCCTCTTATTTCAAAATGCCAGACACCCAAGACTTCCATGGAAAATGAACAGAGCACCTGTATTACATTTTATTCTAGTAAGTCTGGGGCTGAGGATCACGGACATCCCCTTATGTTATTCAGGGAAATGGTGGTCGAGGACATGCAAACCCTACAGAAAGGGAGAACGGCAGTGCGTGATGATTCCAGAAATATACTCAGGGAAAACTTCCGCAGGAAGCAAGATGACATTGTAGATCATTCGTTCATGTTAGCAGCGTTTCCTTGGTAAAACAGACGAGGTCGAAATCCAAGGTTATTTAAGAGAAGGAAACTAGCCATGCTCCGCGCCTGCTACAAAACTGCTGTTTAGTCCCTCAAAACGCTACAGATTTTAGATGTACTCCCTGCTTGTGTTCCCTCTCTCGCTGTCTCGGTCAAATGCATAAATAAAATCTTAAAAAAAGAAAAAAAAGATTTTAGATATAATAGGATCTCCTTTAAAAGCCACACCCAGAATTTTGGTTTGACATAGCACAGGGTTCCTCGCAGAAGAGCGCGAGATGATTTAAATCTTACAAAAGATTTGATCAAGATCACGAACACCTGTCAAATCTGCCCAGATCGAGTTGACCGAAAAGTCTGGCTGTGGGTGAGGGTGTACGTGTGTGTACGTCTGTCCCTCTGCACAGCGGGGTGCCTGGATCTGTCTGACGAGGCATGGCCTTTCACCTCAGGATCCGTCTAGAATGTTTAAAGATGCCGATTTGCTTTTCAGATTCGTCCTGAAAGATTAGACCTTTATTGATATCCAACAAGATCTGTTATCATGTAGCAGTGGTTTCTCGGATTTGGAAAAGAGATCTCTGAGTTACAGCAAAGGAAATCTTGGGACAGTCCCCAGTTGGCCCCTTTAGGCAACACGATGGCAATTATCACACCACCGCCTTCCCCAGATCCCGGATTTCAATCCCTGCTCATCTGGTCCTCAGATGTCTACCCGAAGATCTTCCCTGCAGTAGGGAGGGAGTGGGGAAAGGAAGGAGCCACATGGAAAGGTCACTATGACAGGCACGCGCTCCGTGCAGGCCGGGACCACCTCATTCCCTGTACAGGCTGGACGCACCTTAGCGCCCAGTGTGACAAAAGTGCAGTAGAGGCAGCATGACTGCCTAAGCAGGGCATGAGATTCAGAGTCAGACAGCAGAACCAGATTCAAATCCCAGATCTGCCACTCTCTGCTTATGTGACCGAAAGCAGCGTGACACAGTTTACAGAGGTTACCCTATCCAGCTCTCTCTTTTGGAAAATGAATTTAATGAGGCTCAGGTTATCCTGAGTGGTTCATTTCCACAAGCCTTTGACTCCAGATACTTAAAAGAGATCATCAAAAAATAATATTTACAGGATCTTTCCCATTTGATGGAGAGAAAAACATCACGTAGACACAGGGCCAGTCTTGGAGCAGGAGGCGGAGCGCGGTGGGCCCCTGGCAGGACAGACGGCTGGCTCTCCGACCCTGAGTCACGTGGTGACTTGTCACAAGGACTCCACTGAACTTCCTCTGCACCCTGCATTCCATCGGTGAAATGGGGGAACATGCCCTGCGTCTTCGGGTCTGAAAATGTCAAACACAGCAGCACACTTTTCTGCCTAAAACTCCCAGGGGCTTCCCATCTTCCTCGAGGTGAAAGGCAGAGGCCTCACAAGCGGCTGCGCGTTCCTATAGAGCTGACCTCTTCCGCACTCTGACCTCCCCCATCCCTCCCTCCTTTCCCTAGAACATGCCAGGCTGGCTCCTTCCTTGGGGTCTGGACACTTCCCCTTGCACCCAGCCCTCAGGGACCCACGTGACTGTCGCCACGCCTCCATCAAGTCAAGTCTTTGCTCCAATGCCACCTGCTCGCCTTTTCTCCTCTCGTCATCTAGAACTGCAGAGCCCCCTACCCCAGCATTCCTGCCGTGGCACTTACCACCTTCTAAAATGATAACTATTTTTATTTATTTATTAATTTTTAAAAGATTTTATTTATTTATTTGACAGGCAGAGATCACAAGTAGGCAGAGAGACAGGCAGAGAGAGAGGAGGAAGCAGGCTCCCTGCCGAGCAGAGAGCCTGATGTGGGGCTCGATCCCAGGACCCTGAGATCATGACCTGAGCCGATGGCAGAGGCTTTAACCCACTGAGCCACCCAGGCACCGTAAAATAATAACTATTTTTAAATGTATCCTATTGTCTTAACTCCCTACACCGGAGCAAAGACTCAAGAGGGCAGGTTTTTACATCGATTTTTTCCCTACTGTATCTCTGTAGCAGAGCGGGGACTAGGGATGGCTCAGTAAATATTTACAGAATGAATAGATTTGTTGTAAGGCATCAGCATGTGATCTGCAAAGCACAGTGCCTGGCACATGGTAGGAACTGAATAAATGAGAGCGATTCGTTCTAGAGGGTGGTAACCAAGGCTAAGATTATAATCTTTGTAACCCTGAAAAAAAAAAAAAAGCACATGCACTGTTTTTGACCAGTCAGTGATGCAACTAACACCTGGGTTTCCCCAGGGTACTAGAAGGCCGCTGTTGCATTGTTGGGCCTTGCCGTGACTCATCTGCAGGCCTCAGGCACCCCAGTTTCTGCATCTGCAAACAAATACAACAACATCTACCCTCCAAGGGAGAAAGAAGCTAAGGAAAGCTCTGTTTGTCACCTGCTCTGCAATCTGGGGTGGAAAGTATCGACAGCATGATTTAAAATACTGGGTAAGATCAAAAATCAGAAAATGTAGGGATCTGAAGGGGCACCTGCACCCCAATGTTCATGGTAGCAATGTCCATAACAGCCAAACTGTGGAAAGAGCCGAGATGTCCATCCACAGACGCAGGGATAAAGAAGATGCGGTCCATACAGACAATGGGATATCACTCAGCCATCAGAGAGGATGAGTACCTACCATTTGCAAGGCCGTGGATGGAATTGGAGGGGATTATGCTGAGTGAAATAAGTCAATCAGAGAAAGACAGTTATATGGTTTCACTCCTATGTGGAATATAAGAAACAGCACAGAGCATCACAGGAGAAGGGAGGGAAAACTGAAAGGGAAGTCATCAGACGGGAGAGAAATCATGAGAGACTCGTAACTCTGGGAAACAAACTGAGGGTTGCTGGAGGGGAGGTGGGTAGGGGGTAGGGGTGACGGTGATGGGCATTAAGGAGGGCACTTGAGGTGATGAGCATTGGGTGTTATATGCAACTGATAAATTACTGAACACTGCATCTGAAACTAAAGATGTACTTTATGTTGGCTAATTTAATTTAAATTAAAAAAATTTTTAGAGGATTAAAAACTAAAAAAAAAAAAAAAAAAAAGACTATGCTGTTTCTGCCTACCAAAGGTGTTTTCCGGCTGGCACTCACACACCACCTAAGAGGGTTTCAGCTACATCCTCTTCTTTGGGTCAAGCAGCAATAAGGGAAAACACAATCAGACTTTCTGGGGGAAATGTGGGCACCACCATTGCCCAGTGGAGTAAGTCGCTCTTTTCATCAGGGTAGAAAAACACAGGGAAGGATACACTGCTAGTCTCCTGTTCACTAACCGGGTAGCATTCCTGCAGGAAAGAGGTTAATAATTACACAAGTAATTAACATGTCCTTGATTTTCATACTCTAATCCTATAGTTGGAGGATTTCAACTTTGGTCCCAGAGTCTGCAGGAAGAAGAGATCAGAATGACAATGACTGGGATTGGTGTTCCAGAGGGGGCTGGGCGACCAGGAGATGGCCCTGGGTTTCTAACCGCTTCCTAATGAGGTCCAACAACAGATGAACATTATCGGAGAACACTCTAGGTTTGTTTTTTTTTTTTTTTTTAACAATGGAGTGCTTTGCAGGTATTTGACCCCCGATCTTCCCAAAACCCCCACTCCCACCTCTTCACGCCTGCACGCAGTAAATTTGGTGTCACTGTTTATTAAAGATAACTAATGCCCTAAGTCTTTATTTACTTCTGTTTATTGCTATTTTAGCAGAGTCACTGGAGAGCTGCTATGTTTCTGGTCCACTCGGGTTCCTTAATCACTGTTAGTAGGTAAAATCATCTGTGACAACTAATCCAAAAAGCAGATTATATTTATTTTGGCTACAGTGGCTTGCAATTCGTTAAAATCAACAAAGCCTTTTCATTAGCCCCCTGCTGATGTCCTAAAAACAGACATTTCAAGAGTCTCAAAGCACTGAGCTACACATATGCAGCCAAGCTAATTCTGACAGATTCTCAGTGCCATTCTTAACACAAAATCTTATTAAACTAACAAACAAGAAACAGAACCCCTCTGCTTTCAAACAAAGGCCTAATTAACATGCCTAAACTCCAAAGTCAAAATCATAGCCGCAAAGCTTCCTGAATGTGGAAGCAAAACAGAGACTGTGTCATTAGTTAAGCAAGATTTACCAAAAATCGGGAACTTTTTTTTTTTTTTTTAAATAATGTGGTAAAGGATTAGAAAGCAGAACCATGGTGCCTGTTTCTAGACGGTTCTGCGTGGGCATTCTGGCCTTCCAAAGCTGGGATTGTGATGAACTGGCCTATTGATGCACATTACAAATCTACTGAGCAGAGGATCAAGGTCTTATTCTGGGGTTGCCAGAGATTAGAAACAGCTGCAGCATGGTTAAGGACAACATCATTCCATCAACGTCCCCTGTGTCCTCCCTCTCCTACCCTCACTCCCGAGACCACACTCCTGGCTTTCACAGGCACATCTCCTTTACTCGCTACCATCCAGCTGTCCGTTGCCAAGAATGACCTCTTTAATACCGAATGGGATTTTAGGGCTCAATGTCAGAAATGGGGGTGTTCCAGGAAAGATGCTCACCGCGGTGACTCAGCCATCACTGTGCCACCAGGCAGCGGTCATAATTAATGAATGTATCAAAAGGTCTTCTCAAGGAGCAAAGAAGGTAGACAATGATTTATGTTTACCTGAGGGGAAGATTATTTAGGTTTGCAAGAGCTTTCAGAATGAGGAAGCCCAGAAATATTTAGATACGGTGTGGGTACCTCTCCAAGGCTGAGGAGAAATTCAAAGAATGGGCAAGCAGATCCAGAAACAAAGGTGGGGGGCAGGTCACGTGCATAGGGAGATGTGCTCTCTCCTGCCTTTTCCCTCCACAGCTCTGATTGGAGAGCCGCTGCGATGGCTGTATCCCCATGACTGCTACTGCAATGGAATTATTTGTCAGCAGCCCCCCAGCAGAATCCTGAACGTTGTCGAGGATGATTACCAGATGGAACTTCATACAAGTCTCTGTCCTAATGCATGGTTTACCACCGGTCAACGGGGGAAGCCGAATACAGCCCTCCAGAGCCACGGCTTGCTTGGCTCTGAAATTCACAAGGGATGAGGGGGCATCAGGCTGCCCCCGAGACAAAAAGGTCCAGCTCGTCTCCACCAGGGTCTCTATCCAGCAGCCCCTTCAGCCAACTACTTGAGCATCCTCTGGTTCATTCCATGAGCAAAAGAGCTGTCTGTTAGAGCAGATAATAAAATCCAGCCTAGAAGGAAAATCCACATACAAAGCTGCTCTTGAATCAGAGTTTTGTCTACAGGGAAAAGTGAGCCACATCTGATACACAAGTTATCATTTTGGCTCTCCATAATTAAAACTATCGTTACCATGGCAATCCAAGGAGGGCGGCAAATACGCGAAAGGCTCGTGTCATGGCTTTTTTGTTTTTGTTGATACAGCCTGTAGCCCCAGCCTGGGTTTATTGATAGCCGGGCAGAGATGTGAATTGGGCAAACAGCAGAGCCACACGCGTAAGGTGAGAAAATGTGAAACTCAATTATGTACCCGAGATACTGTTTTCAATTGTCCCTCAGTCCCCGGCCTGCCTTATTCAATAGATAATAAAAGTGCACTGTCTTCCTTATGTATATTTACATCTCGCAGCTCTCCCCAGCACATGTCAAAGCTTCCTGATTTTCTTCTCTATCATCAACCCCTATCTAGAGGATTATACTCGAGAAGATTTCCAGGTCATCGCAACAGGTCACTTTTCTGAGCCACCTTATCAGGGAATAGGAACCACATGCAGTTCTCTTGCAGGGAAACAAAGAATCCACTTGGTTTTGTGATTTAAACAGGACAGCAAAACAGCCTTTATTACTGTTGTTACACAAAACATGTTGAGACCAGCAAGACAGCAGCCGCAGCCCTGAGGACTATTTCAACTTTATACCTCCTAAGGTCATTCTCAAATAAAAGAGAATACGCCCCTCAGTTTTTGTTTTGGATTTGGGGGGTTTGTTTTGTCCCTTTTTTTTTTTAAAGCAGTCTCCCTCTTTTCCTGGTTTGTTTAAAATGGGCCTGCTGTTCAACATTCACGATCTCCTTGGGACAAAAGATTGCAAGCCAAGCAAGAGAACAAGGCCACATAAACAACTCCACATCCTTTCAGGCAACCCTGAGATCCAGTACACCTCTACGAGCAAAACCCAGGAATGAATGGAACAGTGTTTCCCAGGCTTGTCAGACCCAGATGGCATCTCCGGCACTTGTTACAGTACAGAGTGCCAGGCTCCTGCCCTGCGGACTCTGCTTCAGCAGCTCTGGGCACCTCTGGGAAACACTGAAACAAGAAGGATGACTGCAGGAAACACCGAAACAAGATGGACGCCTGCAGGAAACACCGAAACAAGATGGACGCCTGCAGGAAACACCAAAACAAGATGGACGCCTGCAGGAAACACCGAAACAAGATGGGTACCACTGGGAAACATTGAAAAACAAGATGGACACCTCCGGGAAACACTGAAACAAGATGGAGGCCTCCAGGAAACGCTGAACAACCAAGGTGTTCTGAGGGGCACAATGCTCCTTCATCAAGGAGTAAAGAATTAAATCTAGAGTCAAAGAACCTAAGGAACTGTTTCTGGCTTGTTCTGCTACACAGCCAGCTTCCCACCCAGGCAAACTGAGAACACCCATGGGAAGGAGTTATTGCATGCATATTCACGTGGTTCCTGCACTCCTCAAATCCAAATACCGGGAGGTTTGGTAATGTTTATTCGCCATGGAAGGGGAAGAGAGGAAGTTCTGATGGGCTTTTACTTTTATTTTTTAACTAAAAGTAATAGGAGAGAAACTAGCCATTTAAAACTCAGGTGAATGAACTGGCTCCTTTGGGGGTTAGGGGTGGTGGTGGGAGCTGAAAGGGACACCACACTCACAGCAGTAGTCTGAGATTCCAAAAAAAAAAAAAAAAAAAAAAAAAAGGATAATGATTCACTTAATGGCAGGGACAGTAGCTCAAAATGTTGAAAGAAGCATATAATATTTCCCCTGGGGGATCTGAAGGTAGCAAGGTAGGTGACAAAAAGGCTGGAGGACGGAGGTCGAGAAGGGAGCTTTCATCTGCTCAAATGAGTAGCCAGAGAGCAGGCAGAAGGCTGAACACAGCTACTGTCACCAAGCTGGCTTCCCCCCCCCCCCCCCCCGCAAGAGAATAGCTCACCACAATTACGCTAGCTCATGGACGCTCTGCCTCACTGGAATACAACTTGTTGGGGGATTAGTGTCTAGAGAGAAATTCTCAAATAAGCTTTTACTAAAAGACCAGATGCCTAGCTATGGCAACTGCTTCTTTTTAATTCCAAAAGCAATCTGTGCCATAACCCAATAGTTCTGCCCTCTGATAACGGAGTAAAATCTAATACTGTTCCTGAAATTTTATAGACATTCCTCTTTCTAAGGACATGAATAGTATATATACACTGTTCAAAGGCTCCATTTTTCTCTTTTGTAGCAAAATCGCAAGAGCCTATGGGAGAGCAGAGCCTGGGGCAATGTTCCTTTTTGCTTTAGAAGCCACCTGCTAATCACCTGCAAATAATAACAGACTACAAGGGAGACAGCCCAGAGATGGCCCCTCACCATCGTGAAGGGCAAGGGTTAAGTAGAAACAAAGTGAAGGAGGCTTTCCTGGCCTGAGGGGGCTCTGCAGAGTGACCATGAACGCTTCCCCAAGGACGGATGCAAGGGGCCCAAGGAGCACCAGTTAAAGATCAGAGGCAACTTGAAATGGGCCAATGAGCTGGACTTCTGAAGTAGAAAGAAAAAAAAAAAGGATGCCTCCAGAAAGGTAACACAATCTCAGTGCCAGCAGGCTCTTGGAAAGTGACTTGCTCTGCTCTAGGCTGAGAGGTTGAGCTTGCTGGGTAGGGCCCCTAATGAGCCCCTCTCATTAAGCTGCTTGCAGAGAAAGAATGGCCCTCTTTCTCTGGGCGGCCAGGCCAGCATCACACTGGACAATGGCATGACGAAAATGGAGCTGCCGGATCATGAAGGAGAACACTCGCTTCAAACAGGATGCAGCAAAATCTGACTATTCTTTAACCCGGGAGAACCTAGGGCAGACAATTCAAAGGGCATTAAAGGCTTAGGAAAACTGTAACTGAGAAGTCGTTAAGGGAAAAGAGTTTAATCCAGTTCCTATCTTTAACTGAGAGAACACTCAGGCATCCAAGGGATTTTGATGGAATGAGTATGAATAATTATTTTCCAGCTGCTGAAAAGTCAAGGAGAAGAAAAGGGCCCACACTAGTCTCGCTGAAAAAAAAAGAGAAAGTCTTGAACATCTTCATGTGGCGCCTCATGGTGGCTGTGGAATCTCTTCCTGTGCACTGTAATGAACTACAGAATAGATACCCATTGATCTCATAGCACTGAGGGCTTTTCCTGCACGAAAATTGCTGAACGGCTTTGAACTGAGACTTCACTGGCTCCCCAGTGCCCTATGGAGCCAAACTCCCCTTCATCTTCCATCCAGCTCTCCCCTCTTTCTCCTAGATGATGTCTCCTTTTGTTCTGCCCTTTCTCATTCATCCCTGTCTGCCATTTTGATAACAAGGAAAGGGGAAAAAATGAGTCTCTCTCCAACTACTTCTCAAGATTTACTACCATGTGAAGTTCTTGGCATGTATCTCCATTACCCTGTTCACCTCAGGGCTGCCATGGCCCAGTGGAAGCATTTCTTTTCCCTCCTGTCTAGTCTCTATGTGCTTGGACGTTTTTGTTGACTTTGCCATGCACATGGAAGATTCCTCAATCTATTCTTTCTTTGCCTTGAATCTACCAGGCTTGGTGCCACTGACCAGCCCCAGGTACTAGAGTACATGATAGATTTTGTATCTAAGACTTAAAATAATGGTCTCCAGTGAAAACAGCTCCCCTGGATATCCACTGATTAATGAATGGAAAAACAAGACATGAAATATACATACAATGGACTACGATTCAGCTCGAGAAGGGGGCAAGATTCAGATATATGCTACAACATGGCCTTTGAACACGTTATGCTGAATGAATAACCCAGACTGAAAAGGACAGATACTCTATGTTTCCACTTATGAGGTACCTTGAGTAATCAAATTTCATAGAGTCAGAAAGTAGCATGGCGGATGCTAGAGGCCGGAGGGGGCGGGGTGAGCAATCATTGTTTAATAGGTACAGAGTTTCTGTTTGAGATGATGAAAAAGTTCTAGGCGTGGGTGGTGGTAAGAATGGACTGCTGCAAAACCATGCTTAGGTACTTAATGCTACGGAAATGTACATTTAGCAATGGTTAAAATGCTGGGGGGGACAAACAATCGTCCAAATCTGTGTATGAATGCTCAAGTCACACCTAAATCAAGCCTGACTATACTTAGTTTCAGAAAAAGCACAGCAGGCTCTGTCACCAACTGGAGGTGAAACTTTAAAATTTTCCTTCTTTCTTTCCTTCCTTCCTTCCTTCCTTCCTTCCCTTCCTCCCTTCCTTCTTTCCTTGTTTCCTTCCCTCAAGAGATATTTCCCAGCAACCACTCTGTGCCAGTACAGTAATCAAAGATGGGACCAAACAATTTCCAGGGGGTGCCTGGGTGGCTCAGTCAGCTAAGCATTCAACCCTTGGTTTCAGCTCAGGTTGTGATCTCAGGATTGTGAGATCCAGCACCACCTGAGGCTCCAGGCTTAAGATTCTCTCTACCTTCCTCTTCCTCTGCCCCTCCCCTACCCTCTTTCTCTCATATAAACTCTCTCTCTCTCTTAAAAAAATAAATAAATAAAAGTAAAAAATATATTAAAAAATAAAAAAGAATTTCCAATCTAGAAAGCAACAGTCAAGAAGCAACTATAATGTCCCACGTAAGTTAAGAAACAGACACACGTTCGGGAACAAGTAAACCTTCCCAAGGAAGGGATGCCTTAAATATATGGTTTTTTGAGCACAGACCTAGAATTTGAATAGGAGTTAGGCAAATAACAGACTGTATAGAAGAACATTCCAGACGGTGAACTGCAGGTATGAACGAGAAAGGACAGCCAGGTGTGGGGGATATCCATAAAGCAGTTTGGCTTGGCTGGAGTAGAGGGAGAGCAGAGAGGCTTGTGATGAGGCCTGCTCAGAGGTGACATGAAACACTTCAGACTTTTTCCCTGAATGCCAGATGAGAATCCTGAACCAGACCTCCCCGGTCTCTTCCTGGACGCCATTCAACTGCAAAGATGCTAAATGTACTCCCTTTCCAAGCACAACTGTCTTGACTGTTAGGCCGCGATCCTCCCTGTGTCCTCACAGAAACTGTGCCTGATTCCCCTCGCCCCAGACCCCCCCTCCCCCCAACGACACCATGTCATTCTTACCTCCCTCCCCCAGTTATTAGGCCCCTCATGGCTTCCCTGGCTCTCTCTCCTGTCTACATCCAGGATTGACATCCTCACCACTGTCCTCACAAACATGCTGCCAAGTTGATGACGTAATCTTCCTCTCTGACTCACATTCCCTCTGAAGAACCTTTCTCTGACTCACTTCTCCCTCTTCATAAATATCCTTCTTCTTCTCCTGCCACTTTAATCTCTCTTCTTACTCTCTCTTTCTGATTCAGATCCTCTCCGGCCTCTTCTGCATCCATATTGCTCTTTGGCCACCAAAGGCCAAGGAACATGTGAGTGTGGCCCATTTCCAATTCATTCTGTCGAACTTCACCTGGGCCTGCAGCCATGAGTACGAGGTGATCCACTCATCTGTGCCCAGTGCTCTCCCGGGCTCACTTCCTTCGGAGGTTTATTTGGAATTATGCTCTTCTCAAGCTCCTATTCCCTTATTTTAAGGAAATGGCTCTGTACGCCATTTATTTTGTGCATTCCTTCATCCTGCACCTTCTCTTGCCTTCGCTGTCCACGGGTCTGTTTCTGCAAATGGGCTTTGTCTTCCAGCCCTTTTTTTAAGGGAGGAAGGGACTTCTCTGTATTCAAATAGAATATGACCAAGAAGCAGAACATGGTTCTTGCCCTTATAGAAATTTCAACCTAGTCAGGAACATGGTCCCTATATACTTTGTTGTTTTAGGATGAACACATAGCTAGATCGCTATCTATGTCATTAGAACATATATCACTGTATGTCATTATAAAACACACTTTCCACTTTGTTGCCTTAGGATAAGCCTGAAATGGTGCTAGGAAAAGTTTCAACATCAAGGTTTCTTCTCGCTGAAGAAGTCAGGGGAGGCTGTGGAAGAGAGACAGTGTGTAAGCTGGACTTGAAGGGTATTTGGGATTCCACGAGGCCTGACAAAGATTTGTGGAGGGGTCCCAGAGAGAAGGAACCACAAGTGTGAGGCAAGTAGGGCAAACACACAAGGTCCGACAATGGTTCTGTGTTTTCTTAGTGAAGAACAGAAGAACACGATGATGTGTGAAAACCAGAAGCAGGTGATGAGACAAAGCTGTGGAGATTTCACTGCCACGTTGGTCAGATTCATTATATATAATGGGATATTATTCTGGAGTGGCCTGCAGTGAGCCTTGAAAGTTGAAAGGCTGAAGGCCAAGTTCAGTGAGCAGGCACCTATCACCATCTGGCCCCAGAGTAACTAGAGGAAGGCACATGACTATGAAGGACGATATGCACATTCCTCCCAACCCTCAAACAGATTCCTGTCCCTCTTTGTCCCATCCCCAACCTTGTAGGTCAAAGTGTTTCCCACCCTTATTGAATTATGATTTAGCTTCTTTAATCCCACACTCAGAGGTTTCATTTTCTTCAGCTTAAAATTACCTTTCCTGTCCGTAAAGTAATATCTACTCTTTGTGGAAATTTTGAGAAATTCAGAAAAATAGCTCTCCTCTGATACTAAAAATGGTTTCCCTTGACCCACGCCATGAAAACACATGGCCCTTCTTTCCCTGTCCCGTCAAACATACTGCCATCTCAAAGTGGCCAAGTCTCCTTAACTTGCCATTTCCCTCAGCTGGGAAACCTAGCTACCACTGCTACCTCAGCTTAAAGGTTCACCTCAGATGTCAACCCATCAAGAAGCCCAGCTGCACCCCCTTCCCCCTCCACCCTACTGATCAAGGTATCTCTTTGGGATTCTCATGGCTCTGGGGGTACCTCTTTCTTAGTAAGAGCTCTAACCCAATGAAATGGAAATATCCACTCTGCAGACATCTTCACAACTAGTCTATGAGCTGTGTGGATCAAGTATTAGGTGCAAAAAACATGTAGGAGGCTTAGAATAAAATTACTACTGTTTTTTCTTTCTTTTGAGGGAGAAGGATCAAACTAAGCAAGATAGAAAAATGTGAAGCCACAAAAAATAAAACAAAAAATATTCAACCACTCCTCCTTGATGATAATCGAAAGCAAAATGAAAAGGTAAAAATGGGGAAAGTTTTTCGTAACATTGAAGAGGGGTTAATGTTTTAGAGTGCAAGAAGTTTCAACAAATAAGGAAAATGATGACTATTTCAACAGGAAAAAACTGGCAACAGAATAAGAAAGTGCAAATTCACTAAAAAAGATACAAACAACCAATAAAAATTAAGATGTTCAGCTTCATTAATAGTTTTTAAAATGCAAATTAAATAACTATAATATACCACTTCCCAATAATAAATTGGTAAAAAATGTGAGTCTCATAGCACTCTGGCTAACTAGGAAATGGGTGTTTATAGAAGGTTGGTAGAAGTGATATATTATATAATTTTTAAATAATCCACCGACAATTTATTGTAAAACTATTCCAGCTCAGCAATCCTACTTCTAGCTCTCTCTCCTATGTAAATAAGAACATGAGAACTAAGGACATATATAGCATTACTGAAGTGACACCAAAACCGGGCTAAATGTTCATCAATAAGAAAATAGGGTATGTTCATTTAAGAGGATGTTAACTATTGACTCACCTGAAAAGATGCATATTTGTGTAACAAGTAACTTACAGGCTGATATGTGGCATGTTGCATTGTTTTAGTTGGAAACAAAACTAGTTAGATAGATATCTCTATAATCACTGGAATATGTAGAAAAGCTATTAATACACTGTGAATAGTGACGACTTCTGGGTGTGTGTAGTAAAGGAAAACTATGCTTCATCCACCAATTTTCTCTGTTTTCCCCCCAACAAAATATATTTTTTAACTTTGCCATATGTATCTTTATCTTTAGCACTTTGCATTCCTCACCGTAGATGCTCAGCAAATGTTGGTCAAAGAGAAATAGTTTCCAGATGATCATGAATTCTTAGAAATCTATCAATTTCATCCATTTGCAAACCTAGCATTGGCCATAGATCACCGTAGACTTGTTTTGTTTGTTTCCTGGCTGAATTATTAATAGTACCCCCTTCACTCCCAAAGTGATCAATTGGGATGAGAAATTACATGGTTACCATTATAAAATCTCACAGAAGCCCGTGGTGGTGTTGATTAGCAACTCCTTCCCCAAACCCTCCCCACCTTATCTTCATGACACCGGATGTACGCTATGCCCACCCATATTTCTCTTCCCTTTCCAATTGCTCATTCTCTCCGTCACGGATTCTTTTTCTTGGTTTTCTCCCTAATGCTTACTTTTTCCCTAAAGCTCTTCTTTCTCTGCCTAATCCACGTGATGATGAATATTTTCTCACGACCACGCACATGGGTTTTCTCTATTTTGGTCTTGGACTCCTTCTCTAAGCTGATCTGCTAAGGGAACCTTGTCCCTTAGATTCCCCACACCCCAAATTTTAATTGTCTACAACCGAAGGAGTTCCCTTCTCTCTCCTAAATGATCCTGCCTTTATTAGTTCGGTTTCTCAGAAATGCTCCAGGTGGCGAGTCCTCATCGGATGTCATGTCTGCATGGAACAGCAGCAGACCAGAGTGAGCCCCTGGGGGGAACCGCCTGAATCCTTTACTTGGCGGGAGTCCAGCACTTCTTCGTACCCAGTCTCCCCATTTAAAAATGCGATAATAGGGGGCGCCTGGGTGGCTCAGTGGGTTAAAGCCTCTGCCTTCGGCTCAGGTCATGATCCCGGGGTGCTGGGATTGAGCCCCGTGTCAGGCTCTATGCTCGGTGGGGAGCCTGCTTCCCTCCGTCCCCCTCTCTGCCTGCTTGTGATCTCTGTCTGTCAAATGAGTGAATAGAATCTTTAAAAAAAAAAAAGAAAGAAAGAAAGAAAAAGTATGATGATAGTTAGGGCATCCGGGTGGCTCAGTTGGTTAAGCGTCTGCCTTCGGCTCAGGTCATGATCCTGGGGTCCTGGGATGGAGCCCCGGATCAGACTCCCGGCTCAGCAGAGAGCCTGCTTCTCCCTCTCCCCCCTGCCCATGCTCCCTCTCTCACTCGCTCACTCTCTCTCAAATAAATAAAATCTAAAAAAAGAAAAATAAAATAAAATGGGATAATAAAAACTACTTGATGGGGCTACTTTTAGGATGAAATGATTCACCATATTTGAAGCACTTAGAAAGTGTGAGGGCACATACCAAGAATTACAGAAGTGTAAGCTATTATTCTGTTTTAAAGTGTTCTATCGTGAACGTGTATTAGAATAATAATAACATGTGTTAAAAATAGCCAGCGGCTCCCAGTGATTTCTCCATCACTGGGAACCACGTATGTAACATAATGCCCTGCTCTTCAATAAGAGAAAAGCATGGTCCTGAAGTAACCTTGCCCTCTGGTATGTGTCCTCTCATGCCTTCCAGGTCTTAAGCCCCACTCCCGCCCCTCCTCTCCGTGTTTGTCTGGTCTGTCTTTAATAATCGGCTCTCAGATGAAAAAAAGCCCCCATTTTTAGCACTTGCCAATTTCTGTGGAATAAATACTCTTCCCATGCTGAGGTCAAGCAACCAACATGACATCATGGTACACGCCCCGGGGAGGAGACGGGCAGCACAGGAGAGCGGCACAGATTTTCCCCATCTGGATAGGACAGACACGCCTCAAGGGCATAGGTGATTGATTGCAGTGCAGGAGGGCAAATAATTAGGAAGTGAGAAGTTTTCAGTATTCATTACTTTTGTTTTTAATAGAATAGATTTATTGTAAGTTTATGTAATTTAATATTTAATCATATGTCATAAAAGCTGGCTCCTGGAATTTCTAGAAGTTTAACAATTAGCCTTTGGGGGTGTAAGCAAGCTCCAGCAGGCCACGGAGCCCCTACCTCAAAACTTCTCCCTTCCACTCCAGCTTTGCCTCCCTCCTGAACGGAGTGTCCTCGCTTCCCTCCACTGACCCCTGGCCTACGCACCTTGCAGTGCAAGATTACAGCCTCCACTTGCCTTCCCTTGCCCGGTGATGTCAGCATTTTTTGAAGAAGATGATAAGTTCAGCACCTAAGTATGTATTTCTTATTCTTTTCCCTGATTATTTGTGTACAATCCTTTCTCCCAACTCCGAATTAGAACATATTTGTTTCAGCCCAGCAGTTACCGCCTGAGGAAAAGGAGAGGGACTGCGTATTTGAGAATCATTTGAGAACCTGGGGGCTTCTCAAGCTTCACGTTCTCTGGCCTAATTGAAGCTGTTACTTCATCAACCACGTCTGCCTCACTCAGGTTTAGGAAGTCATTATTGTGTATGTTACAAGTCTGAGCACAGTGAATGCCTAGCACATAGTAAGCACTCAGTAGTTACTTGCCTAGTGAAGCAATCCGACATTTTAGAAGAAAAGTTAAAATTCTCTTAACTAACTTGGAATTACCTAAAAAGGCAGATTCCTTGTCAAGGTAGGTTTTTGGCTTCTTATGTGGAAGTCAAAGAATCAACAATACAGTCTTAAAGTATAATAGTGAGAGAGCAGGTTAACACGTTAGAGTATTCTTTTTGATAAAGGCAACGGAAGAAATGTCTGACCAGAGGCCAAATATTTGCACAAGCACATAACCACTCAGAGGACAGCCACTGATGCCGTTATTAATCGAAAATGACTGTTTAGAAATTCCGGCTGTCACCTTGGACACCTTGGAGACAGGTAGACGCATACACCTGTAAGTATAAATAAATATGGCGTGATCATATACTCACTGCGAAACATTTTTAAACTCCAAATGTGATGGGGAGAAGCTAATTTCATTAGAGATGATATTTAAGGAGCAAATTGTTTTTCTCCTGCTTACTTTGAAATAGCATCATAATAGTCTCTCACAGACCTCGACAAAAAAAAAAAAAAAAAAAAAGGAAAGAAAAAAAAAGAAAGAGAAGGCTAATGGACTTTATGTTCCCATGGAAATTTTGGATGACATTAAAACAGTCAAAGATAAGCACGTAAGCACTAAGGCATAAAACCTATATTTCAGGACCAGAACTGCAACATCACATCCTTTCTGAAATTAGAGTAGGGATTTCAGATTATCATTTATTCAAATCATTTGCATTCCCTGGGCTCATATCCAGAGGCATAAGTTTCCCGAGAGGCAGTTTCAAGCCTCGCTGAGGCAACCACCCCGGAGACAAGCCACACTTGCAAACTCAAGGGCTGTACGAGTGGGTCTTCCTCTTTTAATTGGTATTTATATTTGCCCCAAGAAAGAAGACTAGTTTCCAGGCAGTCTGTTTAGTGAAGAAAAAACTCCAAATTTTTGGCCTCACTTAGCCAGCAGTAAGCTTTCTGCTAATCCTAAGTCATAAATAAAAAGCATTGACAAAGACATTAAAGATGGAAACAATAAAATCGTCAGGAAGGGCAGGAAAAAGATTGCCATGATATTCCGTTTCAGATTGCAAAAAAAAAGGTATTAAAATCCCAACCATACAAAAATAGACTTGCACAATGACTTTTTCTTTTTTTTTAAGGGGGGAGTGGATTATTCCTGACTTCCGAAGATGAGTGTCTTAAAGGTTTCATTGATTAGTTGATAAGTTTGCTGGTGAATGATTAGTCGATTAGTCAGAAAGGTTTGAATTAGTTACTAGAGCTCTGCCCACATGAATAAAATGCGGGAGTGTTCCCTCTCCCACCCTCTGTGACAGATGATATCTGTTTTCTCCTGTGAGTTTGAATTTAAGAGCCACTGAAGCTCGACAACAGTATATTTTGGCTCAAATGAGCTGAAAATTGCATTCAATTTGAATTTCAAAAATGGAGGGGAGGGAGGGATGGGGGGAGACAAAAACTCTCAACACTGATCAAGTCTCCACACTTTTCAACTACTTCCTGCTGCTTAGCTGCATTCTGCCAGGCTGAGGACCTGAAACCAGGATGTGCTACAGGGAGAAAGCATCGCTGGATGCCTGCCCAGTCTGAGTTTAAAAATAAACTTTTAATAGTCAGGATCAAAGCAAACCTCACTTCTACGCACATGCTTAATGCAGAATGCAACCCACCGAAGAAATAGATTTATCTTCTCCAAACTCAAATTGGCTTTTTTTTTTTCCCTTATGTATCTTGGAGGTGATCAAGGTGAAGGTGTTTTCCCTGGGAAACTCTAGCAAGGTAAATTCGTTTCTAAATTAAAATTAATTCCTATTCAGCTCACTTAAGACCCTCATTCCTTGTCGCGGGGCTTTTTCTCCCTTCATGTGCCTCCCATGACAAAGCAATGACAAAGCAGATGTGTTCTCGAAAAGTTGAGTGAGTGGACATTGATTTTCCAAATCAAATCATATTTTGAATGCTCGAAGAAGAGAGCTGGTTATTTAAAGGAATCTTGTGATAAATTATTTTATAAATCCGAGGTATTTTTAGAGTGCCAATAGCTGCCTCTTCACGCAAAGGCACCGTGAGCATGAATTTGAAGCCCATTCCGCTTCCTTAAAGCAGGGCATACCCGCAGTCTACCAGAAGCAGATTTAAGTTATCACCAATAATTAAAACTAAACCGACGCCACACAAAACAACAGATGATATCTCAGAATCCTATAACGCAGTGATTTTGGGCCAGAACTCCGTTCTATGATCGTTTGAGCTGAAGGAGCAGAGAGAACACCAAACTCATTTCAATCCACTTCACACATGGAAACATATTCTCCCATTGCCTAAATTATTCTCAATTTGCAAATTAAGCAACTTGGGGGCCATGAAAAAGGTAATTCGACTTCTAAAGTGCCATTTTCCACATTGGAGCAAAAATCTGCCGAAGGCTGTTCCGAAAATCGGACTTGCTGCAGCGGGCTCAGTCCTGAGCAGGACCGAGAGGCATCGTGGGCGGCGGGCGAGGGCGCACGGATTTCCCGCACCCCTACTCCGCAGCAGCCTCTGCGGCCGGGAAGGGGGTAACGAATGAATAACTGGTATACCTAGGATCAGCTGACCATTTAGGGTGCGGGTCTGTCACCTTCCCCGGGCTGTGGACCCCTTTGTGAGTCAGATAGCAGCAGGGGCTGTATCCACCTAAAGACCCCTCCACCCTGTGATCCTGTTGGACGTCACCATAATGGGGCTCATAAACACAAGGGGCTGACCTGGGTCTGGTGGACCAATCGAGTAACAGGAGATGGCCAAGAACAGGAAGATGATTTTCCTTCAAAAACGATGTGAAAAAGACTTAACGTTAACGTCTAGGAATACTTGTAAAGTACCGGGTATTCAAGTGGTAACAGGAGTCATACCAAGTACCTTCACTAAGTTCACAGAAGACAGAATTAGGAAGAGAAGGCGTCTTATCTTAAGCACAGGACCCGACATAAAGAAAAATACTGTATTTTGCTTTTGGTGCATCCCCAGAGACCGGAATCAAGAAATAATCTGACCCTGATAGCCAGGCTTAAAGGTCAAAGTAGTAAATCAATAAAAACAGGTTCCTTCCAAAAGGAACCCCACAATCACCGTGATACACACTCAGTAAAGTCCCATTTGTCGGAATAGCCCCTAAAACACTCTAAAAGCATGAAAAACGACGTTTTTGCATTTTAAAAGACAGAATGAGAGAAACCTGGGAGCCTCTCCATGTGCGTGGCTGACGAGCTCCGTGCCAGGACCACCGTGAATCACAGCTATCGAGAGGGCACTTAACCCTATAATGTGCACCACCTGGCATTACAATGATATCATTTTCGAAATGAACATTAATATCTCCTACTCTTGTAGGGGACAGCTTACCTTTCAAACTGCAACAATGTTAGCGTAGGATATTTTCCTTACATCTTCATAATTTAATATTGTTTCATTGATGAGCCAGTAAATTGTCAGCTCTATTCATTTATGTGACGTGAGCAAGGATCCAACCCAAAAAAGGAAAAAAAAAGTGAGGTCAATTTCCTTGGCCGCTGCATTTAATAAAATCTCCCAGGCAATCGAGTTAAGCACACTTTAATAGCTATGGCTTCGCATGCCCTGCCTTTAGTAAGTCTTTGATTTTCCTATATATAGACTCAGAGCCGTCTTAACACTCCAACTAAGGTCCGGTCCTCATTTCTTATTTTAAGTTTTCTTCTTTCTCAGCTTTATCAGATTTATTAATCTTTAGCTCCTCTCTTATTTATAGGCTCTGGTTAGGGTTTCAATAGCAGTTTCCATGATAACTCCCATTTATAACTTTCAGGAAAAAAATTCCTACACAGGGACCAACGGATTCTCTACCTATTTCACATCAGACTCAAAATAGATGGATTTCTCCAAATATGAGGGTCCGGTTGGGTATTTCTCTAACCCTCAGAAAAGATAAAAGAGAGCAGGTTGAGAAGCATGAGTGTCCTGATGGGAAAAACATGAAGCTTCCGTTTTAAATAACTCCTCAGCGGGTTTTAGCCAAGCATGCCTTTCAAAATGCACTTCTGTTTAAGACAGAATGTTTATCAGGAGCAATTGTTAGGTGGAGCCCCATGAAGTTATCAACGTTCTACCGATCTTGATGGACACACAAGGAGATGCCATGTGATTCAACGGAACATCTCTCCCATCTTTACCCTCCTCTAAAAGACAACTCTTCAGAGCAACAATGTGGCCCCTTTGGACATCCAGGGAAATTCGCGGTGGGCTTGCAGCCCAAGGAAGGGGGAAGGAGGAGAGAGAAGGATGTGAGCAACGGAGAAATGGAGGGCCTCGAACAATTTTATCTGGTAGATGCTCCAGTGCAGTTTATTAAGTGAAAGATGTAGAAACTCATTCATCAGGTGGCAGTGGGCCCTTTTCTGTCACGCCCCTTGAGGCATGAATGTGGTAGCTGTAGCCTTTGGGGAGTGAACACTTCAAAGAGATACCTAAAGATTCTCGAGAAGGAGCTCTGAATCACGCTCATGGAAGACACACCTCACACTCGCAGCTTTTGCCCTTTTCTTTAAAGAATGAAGTTAAAAGTAAACCGCTTGACAATTAAGCAAGTTGAGGTTTCATTTCCAACTTGACCTTAGTACCCCCAGACTACAATAAAGCAACTGGAAGCCAACTCTGATCATTGGCTTTCATGCTAAAGAGGAACAACGTGATTACTGGAAGACAAGGGATAATCTGAAAATAAATTCTTGCAGACGGTGAGAGCCGAAGATCTACTAAGCCCAGAGACCAAGAAGGTTTGCAGTGGAGACTGGAAGTTGGCGGAGTCTAGAATCAGGAAAGAAAGGTGCTTTTCAGATAAAAACAGGAGGACATTTCCAGGACAACCAATAAACAAGAAACAAGGTAAGATGACTCGAACGTGGGAATTCAACCCTATTTATTTCCTGGGACTGTGAACACAGGAGACCTGTTAAAAAGCCGTAATTTGTTTAAGTCTAAGGAAACATGAGGAGAGAACCCACCCAACAGACACCATGGGGTAAGAAGTCTGAGGGGAACTAATTTAGGGTGTTACTTTTTTTTTTTTTTTTAAGGAAGCTTTCAACTCAGGAAGTACAAGCATACCTTGGAGATACCGCCCGTGGGTTCCAGACCACGACTGTGAGCCAGAATTGCAAGGAAGCGAGTCAAAGGGATTTTTCATTTTCCCGGAGCATATAAAGGTTACGTTTATACTACATGTCATCTGTTAAGAAGTAGCATTATGTCTAAAAAACTATGGATATACCCTTTTATAAAAATACCTTATTGCCAAAAAATGCTAACCATCATCTGAGTTTTTAGCAGGTCATAATTTCTTTGTGGTAGAGGGTCTCAGTGTTGATGGCTGCTGACTGGTCAGAGTGGTGGCGGCTGAAGGCTGAGGCGGCTGAGACAATGGCTTAAAATAAGCTCATGAAGTTTGCCGCATCAGTTGTCTCTTCCTTTCACAAACGATCTCTCTGTGGCATGTGATGTTGTTTGACAGCGTTTTACCCGCAGTAGAACTTCTTTCAAAATCGGAGTCAATCTTCCCATACCCCTGCCTCTACTTCATCAACTAAGCTTATGAAACATTCTAAACCATTTCTTGTCCTTTCAAATCTTCGTAGTATCTTCAGCACCTTTACCAGGACTAGATTCCATCTCAAGAAACCACCTTCTTTGCTCTGACACAAAAAAGCAACCTGTCATCCGCTCAAGTTTTATCACGAGGTTACACAATTCAGTTCCATCTTCAGGCTCCACTTCTAATTCTGGTTCTCTTGCTACTTCTACCATATTTGCAGCTACTTCTTCCAGTGAAGTCTTCAGCTCCTCAAAGTCATCCATGGGAGCTGGAATCAACTTCCTCCAAACACTTGTTAAGTGTTTGGGTGTTAAGTGTTAAGTGTTTGTAATACATGTATTACAAATGTTTTCCCATGTATTACATGGGAAATGTATTTTCCCATGTATTACAAATGTTCTTAATGGCATCTAGAACGGTGAATCTGTTCCAAATGTTTCCATTTATTTTGCCAGATCAATCAGAGGAATCATTATTTATGGCAGCTGTAGCCTTATAAAATCTATTTATTTTCCTTTTTTTTTTTTTTTGAGAGAGAGAGAGAGAGAGCCTGAGTGCAAAGGTCATGTGTGTTGGGAGGGGGGCACCAGTAGAGGCAGAGGGAGAGGGAGAGAGAGAATCTTAAGCAGGCTACACACTCAGTATGGAGTCTGACATGAGGTTCAATCTCATGACCCTGAGATCATGACCTGAACCAAAATCAGGAGTCAGGACCTGAGCCAAAATCAAGAGTCAGAGGCTTAAATGACTGAGGCACCAAGACAACCCATAAAATGTATTTGTTAAATAATAAGAGTCAAAAGTCAAAATAACTCCTTGACCCATGGGCTGCAGAACAGATGTTGTGTTCACAGGCATGAAAACATTAATCTCGTCCATCTCCATCAGAGCTCTTGGGTGACCTGGTGCATAGTCAATACAGAATCATATTGTGAAGGGAATCTTTTTCCCTGAGCAGTAGGGTCACAACAGCACTCTTAAAATATTCAGTAAACCATGTTGTAAGAAGATGTGCCACCATCCAGGCTTTACTGTTCCACTAGGAGAGCACAGGCAGAGTAGACTAAGCATAATTCTTAAGAGGCCTAGGATTTGCAGAATAGTGAATGAGCACTGGTTTCAACTTCAAGTCACCAACTGCATGAGCCCCTACCAAGAAAGTCAGCCTGTCCTTTAAACCTATGAAGCCAAGCATTGACTTCTCCTCTCTAGCTATGAAAGTCCTCAATGGCATCTTTTGCTAAGAAAAAGCTGTTTTATCGACATTAAAAATCTGCTGTTTGGCATAGCCACCATCACATAGTTAGACCTCCTGGATTACTTGCTGCAGTTTCTGAACTGAAATCCAGAGTCAGCATCTGGGGCTTCGCTTTGTCCTTTGATGTTATAAGGGCAGCTTCTTTACTTAAACCTCGTGAACCAACCTCTGCCAGCATCATACTTCTCTTCTGCAGCCTCCTTACTTCTCCCAGCCTTGGTAGAATTGGAGAGTTAGAGCCTTGCTCTGGATCACACTCTGGCTTAAGAGAGTTATATGTGGCTGGTTTGCTCTTCTATTCAGACCTCTAAAACTTTCTCTGTATCAACAACAGGTGTCTCACTTTCTTATTACTCCTGTGTTCACCACGAGTAGCACTTTTAATTTCCTTCAGGAAGTTTCTCTTTGCATTACAAGTTGGTTCACCGTTTGGAGCAGGAGGCTTAGCTTCTGGCCTGTCTCAGCTTTTGACAGGATTTCCTCACTAAGCTTAATAATTTGTAGCTTTTGATGTCAAGCGAGAGACATGCGACCCTTCCTTTTACTTGAACACTCAGGGACCATTGTAGGCTTATTAATTGGTCTCATTTCAATATTGCTGTGTCTCAGGGAGGCCAGAGGGGAGAGAGAGAAGGACAACGGCCAGTTGGTGGAGCCGTCAGAGCACACACAACATTATCCATTAAGTTCATTGTCTTCTATGAGGGCAGTCTGTGGCCCCCCAAAATAATTACAATAGTAACATCAAAGATCACCGATCACCAATCACCAAAACGAATACAATATTAACAAAAATGTTTGAAATATTGGGAGAATTAGCTAAATGTGACATGGAGTAAATGGGGGAAAAAAATGACACCAGTAGACTTGCTTGACGCAGGGTGGCCAGAAACCTTCAATCTGTAAAAAACACAGTATGTGAAAGTGCCATAAAGCAAAATGCAATAAAATGAGGTAGATCTTGGGGTGCCTGGGTGGCTCAGTCGTTAAGCCTCTGCCTTTAGCTCAGCTCATGATCCCAGGGTCCCGGGATCGAGCCCTGCTTCGGGCTCTCTGGTCACCGGGAAGCCTGCTTCTCCCTCTCCCACTCCCCCTGCTTATATTCCCTCTCTTGCTGTCTCTCTTTCTCTCTGTGTCAAATAAATAAACAAAATCTTTTTTTTTTTTTTAATGAGGTATATTTTATAAAAGAAGGATTCGGAGGATCAAAAATCCTTCAGGTGATGATTTCATCACACAAAAAGTTGCTATCTGTGTGATGTTGCCAATGGCCATGATCAACATGGCTGTGAGTTCAGATTAACATCTGAAATATACAAGCTGTCAAAGCCCACCACTGAAATTAATGAAAATTGAAAATAATGTTCACATGATGACAACAGTTTTTGGAATGAGTTCTCCTTTCGATCCCACACATCGAGCTTGTGTCTGCAGAGGCATTCCACTCAGGATCATGTTATTTGGGAGCTCCCCTACACACGGGAGGCAGCCCACATCAGCCACCCAGCAACATCCTGCTCTCAGAGTCTTGGTGAGGAAGCAGTACCACCTTAGTTACTCAACTCCCTTTCAGTCATGTGCACGGTGTTCAGGAATTGCTGCAAGGAGAGAAAGAATAGTACTTCTAGAATTCCTGAAAAAATGTGTCGTCTTCTGGGACCAAAGGGACATGAACTAGTTGTCTCATGGGGCAACTGGGAACTTGTTATTTGGGAATTCTTCAGAGAAGGGGGGAAGGTTGACTTAGAATCTAACTGTTTGACTACTTTTTTTCCCCCCAACTTTACTATATACATCACAGTCTCCATTTCATGTTTGTCCCAGTCAGGGGTCCTGGGGAAAAGGGAAGAAGATGGGCAACTGGAAGAGTATGGGAATTTGATCCCATTACCTCAATGATCTCCTCTTACAACAAAATGCAACCTACATTTCCCCAGATTAACTCCATTTTAAATGATGACAACCCATCCAGGTGGAAGATTTCTTTATTGATACTGCAGGTGATTTACTGTAGAAAACAAAACTCTTAGAAACTTCTAGAAGTTCAGTTACAGGATGAGTAAGCAAACTTCTTGTGGCTAATCTAGAAGCTCACTACTACTTTTGTAACTTTTCTGTCTGGAAATATTCTGAATTACAAACAACAGTTAAAATGTACACGGGATGCTACTATTTTATAAGCCAGGAACCACCTGTACTCAACTAATTCTTGAGATTAGACAACTTGAACTGAAAAAAAAAAAAATTAATTCCAGGGTTAAAAACTACCAGATACATTCACATGGATTTTGCACTACACAACTTCAGAGGGCTTCCTACAAACAGATTATAGCCTGAAGAGTGCTATCCCACTATGGTTGCACAGCAGGGGGTTAGGGGAGGAAGCACCTGGATTCCCTTCCCTAACCCAGAGGAACTTTTAAAAGATTTACTTCTATATTTATTGAAGAGAGAAAGAGAGAGAGAGTGAGTGCACACCTGCAAGCAGGGAGAGGGGCACAGGGTGAGGGAGAGAGAGAAGGAGAGAAGCAGACTTCCGGTGAGCATTCCAGAGCCCAGTGCAAGGCTCATTCTCATGACCCATGAGATCATGACCTGAGCCAAAATCATGAGTAGGATGCCCAACGGAATGAGCCCCTCCCCCCGAGCGCCACCCAGAGGACATTTTTAGAGCAAATCTAGGGTCCCTTCACTCAAAGTCCCCGACCCTAAGGCTACAGGACTTATACTACCCCAACCTCACCATCTTCACCATCAATGGTCTAGGCTGCTGCAGTCCACTCCTTAGAAGACAGGGAGTTACCTTCCTACCTTCAGAGGGAGAAAGATCTGATCTTTGGGTCCCCAAATGGTGCTAAGAATGGATATTCCCATAAAAAGAGAGGCCACTTAGCACAGAATGTTCCTGAAATGTAGCAGCACTACAATAGAACCCAACTATTAATGGCATTGCTATCCTTGGCGAAAAGCACATTTTGAATTCTGAAACCTTGGGAATATATCTCACTGGGAGGCATCACCTGTAATCTACTTACATACAGATACAAAAGCCTGTGCATAATATAGTCTCAAAAACGAATAGATAGCAATAGGTTTTTAAAAGGGAAAACACAAATAGTCCCTTTAATCCTTCTGAATATAACTTTAGAATACAGTCAAATAGTAGAAGATACACAGAAGAAGTTCTTCAACTTTCTAGATTCCCTGCCATATGTTGTTTGTGTGGCTCTAAATAGGTTTGATTATTTGAAGATTTTTTTTTTCCCCCAAGATTTCAATAGAGGCAATCAATCAGAAAACATTTTCCTAGGCTGGCATGGGATATTCAAACAAGCTACTGGTTATTGGGAAGATTTGGGGCAAAGATGGCTTTAGCTCCCCACCCCTCACCAAGCCCGCCATAATGGGAGAAAAAAACAGAACAATGTAAGCAACATGGTATTTTGAGAGTGGACAATAATCTACCAATTTTGATACAGCTTTTTGAGTGATGGATACAATGTAAAGATTTCCACAGTTAAACTAAGCTCCAACTTAGAATTCCAGACTGACATCTCCCAGTACTTGCCACTTTATAGCTAGTCTTCCCGAATTCAATCAAATTGGTTACACTTGGATGCAATTTCTGAGGGAGGAAGCTCTTCTTTGAAGGCAGGATATTTTAAAAGTAAGAGGCTGAGATCCTTGACTCTAAGACATTGCCAATCATTTTCCTTCCACCCTGACCCTGGTAGTGTGGAAAGTCAGGAAGGGAAAGGAAAGGGGGTAAGTAGTAGACAAGAAGTAGTAAGTGACAGGCTAAAAGAAAAGAAAAAGAATGGAAAGAAAGAGGAAGATAACTACAAACGAGCACATAGTATATTCACTCCAAGTTGGAGTACATTAATGCTCTCAAAAGGACAGCAACTTCCTTGTGGTTCATCCCTGTCTCTGGAGGAAGCAAGAATACCAGCGCTGGCTAGATGCTGGAGATAATCCACTCTGAAGCCTACATTTCCCCAGTGAGGAAAGGGAGGCCTTGGAAGGCAAAGTGACTCACAAAGTCATGTCCAGAAGGCAGGTTCATGGTGAACCAGCCCAAAGTTCCTACCGACCACACATGCCTTTAAGCAGGAACGGTTTTTCCAAGCTGTAGACATTAGCTAATGCCTCAACAGGGAAGTAAGATGGAGGTGCCTTTCTCTCTCTGGGGGTAGGGGGGTGTGGAAACATGGGTCAGCTTACAGTATTTAAACTTGCAGAACAGCTGGAGTTGGCAAGGCCACAGCCGACCCAGCTTACGGGGCAAGCTGACCCTTGGTGACAGCATACTTTGAATTTTGAGGGACAAGCTCAAAGTCTCATTTTCTAATAGTCCCAACAAACCATCTCTGGTGGTGATTATGACAACATTTCTCGTGATTAATTAAGAACTCTTCATTACACCAGTCAGCTTATAATTAATAGTTCCCCCATCTTTAATAAAATATATAGAATGATACAAAACAAATGAGGGATACCATGTGGTAGATAAAACCTAAGTCCAAATGATATCATCATCCTCTATCGGTCAAGAAGGAGGCAAAGCAGCAAAGTGTAGAGATGAGCAAGGAGTGTTCAAGAAGGGAATGGGGAGGAGGAAGGAGGCATTTGCTCAATCACTACCTATTTTCAGAATTTCCTTCAAGCTAGCTTGGACTGAGAGCCATCAATTATTTAAAAGATGTAACATGATGCTTCCTTTGTTGAGGCAAATCTGCAAGCCAACCCCAAGAGAAAATAAAAAATGAATTAGGCAGAAGGTATTAGTCTGCTCGAAGAAAACAAAGACTTAGTGGTTGGGACTGACTCTGTTTTTAGAAATAGTTCAGTTTTGTCTCTTAAAATCCACAAACCTTTCCCCACCCACCCCCCCTTAGCTATTTATTTATTATTTTCTACAGTACCTCACACAAAAAGAGGAATGAATCATTTCCTAAACTTCTTTCTTTTCAGATTCAGCTTGATGTATTGTCTTCATTTAAATTACAAATACACTAATCTGAAACACTGTTTACCAAGTAGCATTTTAAATGAAAGATACAAGAAATTGCATCACTCACATTTTACAAATGACTTTAGACTCTGGACCTCATAAAAAACAGCCAACAGTGTTCTCTGTCTTGGCTGCTATATTTCAGTCCAGTGAATGAAATTCAATTAGTGAGCTTTGTACTTAGGACATTATGATTCTGATGGTTGGTCTGATCAAAACTGGTGTGCCAAGCCCTAGTTCTTTTTTTTTTTTTTTGGCAGACTACAGTTCAGGAAAACAAAAAACAAACAAACAAACAAAAAACCAATAGGGCAGGTTAGCACGAAGAAAGTTAGTTTTCGGAGCAGTACTTTTCACCATCATTAAAAAATATGGGAGGAGGGGCACCTGGATGGCTCAGTTGGTTAAGCAACTGCCTTCAGCTCACGTCATGATCCTGGAATCCTAGGATCGAGTCCCACATCGGGCTCCCAGCTCCACAGGGAGTTTGCTTCTCCCTCTGACCTTCTCCTCACTCATGCTCTCTCTCACTGTCTCTCTCAAATAAATAAAAATAAAATATTAAAAAAAAATATGGGAGGAGGAGAGCTATTCCCCCAGAACAGCTCATTATTTACTAAGTGAATGGATTAACTTTTTGAGAAACCTTGCTTGAGTCTGTCAGTTTTAGCACTTTCCCAAAATAGCAATCAGCCTCAAACAAACCAGTAACGGACTACAGCCCATGCACTGCAGATCTTGTTCATTCTTAGGTGTTGATCGGCCTCAGCTGGTGTTCCAACCAGAAAGTTCACCCTGGAATCTTGCTGATGTTTTTCTAACCCTCAGAACTATACAGAGCGACGAGCACCTAAAAGGAAACCCTGAGCCTTTACAGTGCAGACAGACTCAGCCCATGCCATCAGGCCAAGAGGTGCTACATCTTGAACACTTGAAGCACGCTAACACTTGAAAACAAAACCACCCACAGCAAAAACCACAGGGTTGAAGCCAAGTGCATCACACGCCTCGTCCCCCATCTGGACGACTGCACTCGGATTCAAGAGCATCGCATCTCCATGGATCAAGAAGGTAAGAGTGAATCCAAGTGATCGTTACATGGCTTGACTCTTTGAAGAAAAGGTAGACAAGGAAGAGTGGCGATTTTAGGAGACTACACAGCCATTGGTCTAAGAAGAACAATTGTAATTATTCACCAATTGAGATCTGAGGATCCATTTGAATTTTAGAGGTTTTGGTGGTGGTGTTGTTGTTGTTGAAACAAATATTAGCTCATATCACTCCTCTGCTTCACTCACAGGGAATGACACCACCATCCGCCTCACTGTACAGACAGAAACAAAGGAATCTTCCTTGGCACCTCTTTTCTCTCACCAGCATTACCCATTCCATCTCCAAATCCTTCCCTCTTTGGGGAAAACCATTACGGGAAGAATCCTATGAAATTCCAGACGTAACATCTGACTTCTTAGTACACTCTTTGGAAACTTGTTCTAGAGGCTTTACATTGTGCCTGAAAGTGACCTAGGATCAGTACAAATGGGCAGCGTGACTCCTGGTGACCCTGGAGCTATTTTTCTCTGACTCAAAAACTGTAGATTCCCATCTGTTGTTGATAGGAATATATCACATTGATGTTTTTAAAAATCTTTTAAAGGTTTGTCTATTTATTTATTTGGGTGGGGTGGGGAGAATCTCAAGCAGATTCTCCACTGAACATGGAACTGGACAAAGGGCTTGATCCCATGCCCCTGAGATCAAAACCTGAGCCCAAATCAAGAGGCTTACCCTCAACCAACTAAGCCACCCAAGCTCCCTGATGGGTTTTAATTTTTTAAATTTTGTTCAAAGTTTTTATTTTAATTCTAGTTAGTTAACAGTATTATATTAGTTCCGGGCGTACCATACAATTCCATACATCACCTGGACATTGATGGTATTTTAAATGATAAAGAATCCATTCCGAAGTGAATCTTTCTGAGGTCAGACACAAAAGGGCAAGTGGACATTCATGACCTGCTCACAAATGGGCTGCCTCAGACGTGTCTTCTCAGAATTCTTTAGCAAAATGTGGTGCTAGAGGGTTAGTTCAGCCTACTAGAACTTCCCAGGTCCATGTTGCTTGACTTCATGTTGGTGGCCTGAAATCAGCCATCATGGGAGTATTTACACCACAGAAATCAACAAACATTACAAATCAGGTGGGTTTTCTTTTCTCTTTTCTTTGTTTTTTTTACCCTCCAGAGAGACAGATGACCACCACATCACTGAAAAAGGCTTCCACTTGTTTCCTTCTTAACAAATAAAAAATACTATAGAGTGCCCTGCATCAGCACCTATCGTTCCCTCTTTTCCTCTTAAGGTGGAGACTAGCCATCAGTTCACCAAACTCATCTTCTCATATTCCTCGGCACAGGGCGAGACCATATTTCCCAGCCACCCTTGCGGTTAGGTGTGGTCATGTGACTGAGCTTTCCTCCATGGAAACAGAGCAGAAGGGACAGAAGCTTCCCCATAGGCAGACCATAAAACACTCCCACACATGATATTCTGTAGCATTTCCCTTTCGACAGGCAACCTTCGATGCCATTTACTGAAGTCAGGGAACAACAGGACAGAGGGAGCTCAGCCTTTAAATCACCACTTGAAAGAGACTCACTTCAGTCAGGAATACCCACTGTGGATTAAATGGACTTATGTTTAAACCATTTACTCTTTGGTGGTTTGCTGGCTACACCAGTCACTACTGCCATCACTAAACACTCTCTCTCTTCTTTCTTTCTTTTTTTTTTTTTGTTTTTAAGTTTTTTGTTTTTTTTTTAATTTATTTGACAGAGATCACAAGTAGGCAGAGAGGCAGGCAAAGATAGAAGAGGAAGCAGGCTCCCTGCTGAGCAGAGAGCCCGATGCGGGGCTCGATCCCAGGACCCCGAGATCATGACCTGAGCCGAAGGCAGCGGCTTAACCCACTGAGCCACCCAGGTGCCCCTTTTTCTCTTCTTTCAACTATTGTCTTTCCTCCTTCCAGCTGACAGAATAAATCTAGCTAAATCTACAGAGGAGGGCTGGTCAAGATTGAGAAGATAGAAACGGGGGCCTAATATGTTATTAATTTCTCACTTAGAGCTTTTATTTCACACGAGTGTTTTTGGTTCTCTGTGTTACTCCTTTCAACAGTCATCCACTAGAAAGCTGTGTTATTTCCACATGCTTGTGGTAGAGTGTGCAGCTAATTCTTTTTCACTTCCGTAATGTCACCTAAATGAAATGTTGCAATTTAGAATCATTTCCATGTTAGAAATATATGAAGAATCCAATCCATAGGCCCTACAACTTGTCAAGGAAATTAACTCTAAAGACAGTATCGATATTATAGAATTAAAATGAGAGCTCTTAACATATTTAATTTCCCCCTGACCTGACTTTCTTCAGTCATTATGGACAAAAAGTATGAATTCATTATTTGCAAATAGCCTGGATTGCTTAATATATTCTAGAAGAACAAAGACACCCCCCTTGTGTGCACACACACACGCATACATTCTAGCACACGTTTCTTTAGCAAGGGCAAAAATAATCATGAAGGTAAAGATAAGCAACTATCCTAAGTTGTTGATCAAGTAGACTCAGTATGGTGGAATTATAAATGTATTTTTAGTCTATATATTTGTATCTTAAGCCTTTCTCATTCTATAACACTCAACAATAAAGAAAGAAAGGGAGGGAGGGAG
Organism: Lutra lutra; assembly: GCF_902655055.1. NCBI lineage: Eukaryota > Metazoa > Chordata > Mammalia > Carnivora > Mustelidae > Lutra > Lutra lutra. The sequence goes on from NC_062292.1 coordinate 55,165,000, forward strand.
GGAGGGAAGTAGGGAAATCAAAAGATTATTTAATCTCTCCGTATTATTTACCATAGAAAGCATCCCATGTTTTCCTCCCTATAAACTTGTATAAGGAGTCTATTTGGGGGTGTTTGGGATTGTTGTGTTTTTAAAAATTTAACAATCATAGCTCTGAAGCTTAATCACTTGTATGTGTTACAAGACCAGATGGTTCAAGTGGGTGTTTGTTTACAAGCTCTCTGCATAAGGTTTTTAGCTGCTTTTTAGACCAAAGCGGAATATTTCAACGAATAAAGGAGGCAATGAGGAATCAATGAGAAAGCACTAGATTTCACAGGTCCCCGGGCTGCTAGCCTCCACTCTGCCATCACTCGGTGCACTTTTACAAGGCTGTATTTAGGGCCCAAGAAACAATAACATATGCTTAACGTGCTTTGAGTTCTTTATGGAACTCTGCCAGACTTGGGAGGAGAAAGGTGTCTACCACGGACTCAAGGCTATTCCAAAAGCTGTCAGTGAACCAACTAGAAAAGAACAGAGCATCCTGCCTTCCCAACACCTTCCCCATCCTGACCCTGGAGAATTTAATGCTTCCTGTTCCCTACTGGCTTCTGGAACAGTGCTGTTTTGACCAGCCACACCCACCTCCTGCTCCCTCCTGGATGTGGATGAATAAAGAGAAAGACAAGTTTCGTGGTGACTCCCCCAGTCTTTGTTTCCTGTCCATTAACCTCAAAGTTGCTATCTGCCCCCACCCAAATGATGTGGCTTTATTTACTGCAAAGTAAGTCAAATAATCCTGAAGTTTCCTTAAGGGAGAATAAAAGGTTGCCTTAAGACACAATCTTGCACAGCTTCGAAAAGATGAGTTTTCTGGATGGGAAGATCCCCTCTCCTAGCTTGCCATCTACTCTGGTACTTACCTTCTTTCAATGGAAAGAAGGTAGCCAATGCTTGCTTAACTTCATTTTTAGTAAGATCTATAATGATGAGCATGGTTGGCACACCTGGCATTAATATCTTACATCACAAGCTGTCTGTCCTTTATGGGTTACCCAAACCAGTAGCTTTCTTGTCGCCACCCAGTCCGCTCTGAGAGATAAGGTATCTGAGGTGAGAAAGGCAGTACACGAGTATCTTAGCATCTCGAGGAGCTTGCCTCTATCATATTCTATGACCAACTAGCAAGAAATTACGAGCTAACAAAAATATGCTTGATCATTACCATTCCATGCAATGAATTCACCTCTTTTAGGAGTTTGGGAGTAAAAAAAATAACTTTTTTGTAATTCCTATGGATTAACTCAGCAAAATGGGCTGTCATTTGATTGTGTCTTTAGGATAAGGGATGTGCCCCATTTATTCGTAATTCTCCAGAGGGCCCCGCAGTTTCTAGCACACAGCAGGTACTCCATGAAAGTATGGTGAATGAATGAAGAAATGAATTACTAGATAGGGCTCTTCTCTTCCAACCGTAATGAACTCTAAGCTTAATTCGACATATGTCATTAGTCTTTACAAAGTAAAGTTAAAGCGCCTTGATAAATTAGCATATTCATGATTTATGTGACTGTTATGACTCCTAAAGGCAACTTTTAAGAAAGAGTGGTTCCATTGTTTACAGCCGTTAATAAAGGAGCGTGTATCTGGTAGAACTCAAATAGACTTGAAATAGTATCTTGATTATCAACAAAAGAAATCAAACTTAGCACATATGCTTGTCCGTGGAACCAGTAGCCACCAAAGGTAGTTGTTACGGACTGAATATTTGTGCCCACGAGCCAAATTCTCATGCTGAATTATAGTGCACAAGGTCATGGTGGTTTGGAGGTGGGGACTTTGCGAGGTGATTCGGTCATGGGGGTGAACCCCACTCACAGTGGGATTAGTGCTCTTAGCATACGGGCTCAAGAGAGATCCCTTGTCCCTTATGGTATGTGAGGATACAAGGAAAAGACAGCTTTCATAGGAAGGAGACAGCACCAGATATCTGCTCTCCTGGAGCCATGATCTTGGAATCCCCAGCCTCCGAAACTTTAAGAAGTCATTTTCTGTTACTTAGAAGCCACCCAGTTTATGGTATTCTGTTAGAGCAGCCCGAACGGACAAAGAGAGTAGTCAACCCTCCATTGAAACTTGTCCAATGAATGACTGAACCCCTGTCAGCTTCATATCAAGAAAAAGACCCCACGTGAGTATAGGTTATACCAAACTCGACTCTTGACTTCTTAACTACCCTTCCACTCCTGTGAACCATGATTATTTATTTGTATTTATGACATAACATCAGGGGTCCTGGGAAACAAGAATGTTTAAAACCAAGACTCGATTTCCTCCAATCATCTATCTCCCTCTAGCAAACACGGGGAAAATCCAGCAAGGTCTCGGCACGCAGAGATCTTTTGATCTGCAGACGGAAGGAAAGTAGGAACAACAGCAGTAGCCATGAAATATCACTCGTAGTCACTATTGATGTTTTATATACTGTCAGCAGCATGGTCACTTAGCATCAAACCCCGTTATCAAGCACTGAGATGATGCAGCAAGTGTCAATACTGATATTACTATTTATTGCCCAATAAACTCTACTTTGAACAATATTAGAAATGTTAAGCTTAGGTAGCACTCCTAGTATTAATGCCTTAATACAGATATATTGCTCTAAGCATGGTTTACAGCACAGAACATAAACACAAATCTAGTGATAATAATAAATCACTTTTTTGACTGCTTAAAAACAGACTGCCAAAGTGGGCTTTATGCATTACACAATGGAGCAGAAGGCAGTGATATATATTTAAATTTTCCATTTTTAAGCTGTCACTCAAAAACTTTTCATACTTTTTTTAGCTATTGATCTTACTGGCTTGTGATAAGACTTCAACTGCTTGGTTGGGCTGTTTTTAGCTTCTGCTTCTTATTAAAAGAGCTAAATCAGGAATCAAAAAAATGCTCCTAATTTAGTAGTTTTCAATAGAAATGAAAGCTAAAAACAGCACCAAAATAGTGTAACTCTCATCTTGTATTGCCCTAGAATCCCACATTTAATTACCATGTGGTGTAGCATAATAATGGGTATAATGAAGCCATGTGTCACTATATATATATATATATATATATATATATATATACACATATATATGAAAAGGAAAGCTTGTATTAAATGTGCTAAAATAATTATTATAGGTTCTTCAATGCTTTCCATTAAATAATTTTGTAGAGTAACATACAGACACTGTATAGACACACGTGTGTTCTGCACCATATACCGGTTCTGCATGTGTGTATATGTAGAGAGAGAGGTTCCACAGTTTTCTTTTTCCTTTTCACCCTCTTCTTCTTTCATTTACAAAGAAACATCCCACTTAATGTTTTGGCTACTCCTTACCTAACAATATAAATGCTGCATCAAAACCAATCAAAGTATTAACAGCAGAACAGCTGGGTGATTGACCAGTTAGCTCATCAAGTGACTCACGGGACCCCACTGGATATACACAGCCTGTGCTTTGAGTGGCAAATCCCATACCACAAGCAGAAATCTTCCAAATGCTGATTTTGCACTCAGCACCTTGTTCTCTCAAACCCGTGTCTGCTCTCACATGAGACTTTGCAGGAGCTATTCGGCAGACTGTGATTTGCTTCTCCCCTCGGTGTTGGCCCCAAAGTTCAAGGCTCAGTGTGGACAAGGCAGTGGCCCTCGTAGCTAAATTGCCCATATTTTGCAAAGGGCTACACAGAAAGGGGAAGTCGTGGCCTTCAAGGCCAGGATCCATAATAAACACTCCCATGATGAATGGGTCGTGTGGTCATGGCCGGGGATCTCAGTGCAGTCCGGAATCTTTCTTACCCACTCCAGACAGAGCACTGGGTTTACCTTGATTCCCCAGGGTGCCTTCTCCTGATGTCCTCACCAGACAGGGTAAGGGTAGCAACTATCAAACAGCCCGACGATCTAATCTCAGCAGCAACAGCCACTGGAATTCAAGTTCACTGTCATTATACCCACCTTCTGAGAGGAGCCCAGAGCTTGCGAAATAGCAAAATTGGTTTAAAAAGAACATAGTAATGAAGGGGAAGGGAAGTTTTTTTTTTTTCCTTTTAGTGTCTCTAGAAATATTTCTCCTTTACAAATATTTCTCATTGGCTTGGCAATGCCTATTGCCAATCATTTGAAACTTCCTGCAGCATTTCAATCTGAGCCCTAGATCTCTCCCAGCATGGCTCTGGTGTCAGCTCCTAGCAGGTGGACGCCACCGAGAGCCATCAATCTTCTACAGAGCTCACAGTTCCATTTCTGTCCCCCTCATGCCCACTAATGCTACTGCTTCTGTGAACACTGACTCGCCATCCTTCACACGGGGGGCCACTCTGGTTTGTCCACGATCTGCGTATGTCTGTGTGCGTGGGAGTGAACACACCCAACCAGAGAGGCACATTTCCATTTCTCCCCCACACAAATAGAGTGAGGAATTGCCCGCTCCGAGCTTTTCTGACAGCCGGGCGGAATGGGAGCTCCAGTGGCCGGGGATGTCCTGGTTCCTCCTTGCAGAAAGGTATTCAGCGCACGTAATAATTATCCATCCATCTCGTTCACACTAAAGGCATGGCAATGCAATTTTAGCCTTATAATCAAGACCATATGACAAAACCCAAGGCCATTAGGGACCAATTTCGAGTATTCTCTGCAAGACAATGATTTTCCAACTGCACTTACATATGCTGAATGGTTACCTCTGCACGACCGCACCTGCTCTCATTTATGTAACCCCTCTGTTTTCCAAAGCCTCTCTGAGTAACACCAGAGAACGAAGTTTTAAAGGCTTACTAGCTTTTTTCTTTTTCCTTCATTTTTTTAATTTTTTCATTTCCCAAAGCATAGTATGAAAATGCTGAGGGTAAAATGTCTGCTCACGTCCCTGAGCATATATTAGGATTTGCCTTTTGCTCCTTTCTTCTCTCCTTTCCCCTCTGCCCTGAGTCCCTCAGCCTCTCGCTCAGCCCTGCTTGCTTGCCTTTGAGCTGAAGCATGGTCTTCCAGGCCCATAATTACTTCACGTGTACTTGTGACCTCAGCACTTCCGGTTCAGTGACATAATAACGTTGTCTCTGAAAGGACGTGAGATCATCATAAATCAAAGAGCTGTACGAGCAGAGGCTCTGGTGGAGGAATGCCAAACTTATTTTAAAATCATACAAAATGTAGTTCAACTATTCTTTCAAGTCTCATTTTAAAATGCTTAGAGAAATGAATAACCCCAAGCCCTTTTTACAGAATCAGTTGTAAATACTAAAACCGATAACATGGGCCATCGCTAATGAGGGATCGATTTGGGGGGCAATGAAAAGAAAATCCTAAGACCAGGAGGAAGGAAAACATTGAAAAGCTTACGAAAAATGCCCCAGACACTACATTTTACTGTCAAGACTTAGGATTCTCTGCAGACTCATGCTCAACCCTGTATTTTAATTGCTAAAGGGAAGAGAAATTATCTCTCAACACCAATTAACTGTCATCCCGGTTCTTTAGCTTATGAGTAAGGTTGCATCATAACATCTATCTCTGGACATTTTTCTAAAATTATGACATAATGGACTTGTTAATATGAGTTCCATCATTTTTTTTTAATTGCAAGGCTGCATGGATAAAAAATGTCATAAGTAATAATTCAGTATAGTAACATTTTTTTAAAGACATGACTACAGCCCCTCTCCGTTGAAGAAGCATCACACATTGCAAGTGGCCATTTTAAGGGATGTTCTGTGAAGACACTCAACAAGAAATCCCTATTCCTGCCTTGAAGCCATCAAAACCCAGTTCAGGTTGCTCCATTCCATTCTCTGGAAATACCATTGTTATTCCTCTTTCTTGATGCTTAATTTAACATGATGAATCTTGGCCTGTTCTAAGAAAACAAGAGCAGAATGTATTGGGCAATTTTCAATATAATTCACTTAAAATTTCCTAATTACTTGAACAAGGCCTATGAAAATAGGGGATTCTAAAATGAGTTCATGTTCACGGCCTGAATGTTCCACCGTTGGAACAATGCTCTGATTATCTAATCGGGCTCTGAATGTATATACAATGAATGCTTCAAAATATCAAGGATGTCATATATAAATGGATACAGTTCATGTTAATATATGTGCTGTTTCCTCAATGAAGGTGCTTGCCAGCTGACAGGCAGAGGGGAAAGTTATGACATCTCCGTAGTGATCTTGCCTCAGCATGTGTGAACTTAGCTGTTCATCTGATTGTCACCTCATTGGAATTATTTGCATTGGCAACAGCATATGGAGATGGTTTTGACTTAAATGTGAGTCTCCTAAAATGCCTTCAAAAGGTACGGCCTGCCCTGTGGTGCTTCACTGGAAATAAAGCCATTGCGTGCATAGAAGCTGGCCTGTCACATGCTTGGCAGTGTACGTACAGACCACAGAAATGGCCATGTCTTTCCAAAGAAATCGTCAACTTCTGAAACCGAACAGAGGGTGGTATGAAAAATTCCTGTGTCATTCCTGTGACAACCAACCAGCTGCCAAATGTTTTCTTTCAATCAAGGAATAAACAAAACCGAATTTTAAACAAATTAGAAAAAAAAAACAACAAATAAATAAAAACAACGAAACCCTGATATTCTACTGTCATCTTAAAACTACACTTTTGGGGCACCTGGGTGACTCAGTTGTTGGGCATCTGCCTTCAGCTCAGGTCGTGATCCCAGGGTCTTGGGATCGAGTGCCATGTCGGGCTCCCTGCTCAGCGGGAGCCTGCTTCTCCCTCTCCCACTCCCTCTGCTTGGGTTCCCTATCTGGCTGTGTCTCTCTCTCTCAAATGAATAAATAGGGTCTTTTAAAAAAATTAGACTTTTAATCCTAATGGTGGTAAAGATTTCCAGATTATAAAGACAGATTATGAAAAGCACTGTATCACCAGGATGCCAAAAGTATCGAGCAATGGATAAAACTTATGCCAAAGAAGCTAGAAGTGGAAAAGGTTCAACTAGATTCTTACCCTTCTTTGCTGAACTTTGTGCATATCGCTTTCCTTTTGTTCTCCTCCTCACTGGTTACTTCTCCCCAGTCTCCTCTGTTGATTATTCCTCATTGCTCCATCCTCTAACTGTTCAGGAAACTAAGTGCTTGTACCTCTTCTTTCATCTTCTGCACTCACCCCCTAGGGGGTCACAGAGAGACTCCACATATATGCTGATAAACTCCCAATTTTTAATCTAGCCAAGATGTCTCCTCTGAACTCTAGACTTACTTCTCCATCTTCCAACTCAGGACACCTCATTTGGATGTGTACTCTGCATCTCAAAATTAAGATGTCCAAAATAACTCTTGATGAACTCTACCCTTCCACTAAATCTCCTACAAAATTTTCTATCTTCTGGTTGCTCAGATCAAAAACTTGAGAAACATCCTTGACTCTTTTTTTTTTTTTAAGATTTTATTAATTTATTTGACAGACAGAGATCACAAGTGGGCAGAGAGGCAGGCAGAGAGAGGAAGGGAAGCAGGCTCCCTGCTGAGCAGAGAGCCCAATGTGGGGCCCAATCCCAGGACCCCGGGATCATGACCTGAGCCAAAGGCAGAGGCTTTAACCCACTGAGCCACCCAGGTACCCCTCCTTGACTCTTTCTTTCTCTTGCACCACTCATCCCAGTCCATATGTTCTTTCTTTACATTGTATCTAGAGCCTGAGAAGTCCTCATTGCCTTACCCTTACCACCCTGATCACACCACCATCACATCTCTCCTAGATGACTGCAGTGACATCCCAACTCCCTATCTCTATAATGGCTCTCTTTAATTTATGCTCTATGAAGAAGCCAGAATGATACTATCTTCTTTTTTCTACACAAAAAATATTAAAGTACTAATTATTAGACCTACAATAAAATAAAGATAATAAAAGTACAAACTGATGAGCTTTGACAATGTATACATCCTTGAAACCATCTCAATCAAATCATAGAACATCTCTATTGCCCCAGAAATTTTTTCCTTATGTCCCTTTCCAGTCAGTACCTCCCACAAGAAGGCCACTAGTGTTGTGATTTCCATGATCAAGTTTAGTTTTACCTGTTGCAGAAGTTCCATGAATGGAACATACATTAAGTCACAGTTTGGGGCCTAGTTTCCTTTTTCATAGCATAAAATTTATAAGGTTCGCCTATGTCATTGAATGTATTAGTAGTTCATACCATTTTATCGATGAGCAGTATTCCATTGTATAAATTATTCATTTTTTATTGATGGGCATTTGGAATTGTTTCTAGTTTTTAGAAAACTAAGAAAACAAAGATTCTACAAAGATGCTGTGCAATTCTTTTTCTGGACCTGTGTTTTCACTGTTCTTGGGTAAATACCGAAGTGTAGACTTGCTGGGTCATACAGTGGATATTTTTAATTTCATAGGAATCCACCTGTTTTCCAAAATGGTTGTCCCATCTTACACACTCATCAGCAATGAATAAAAGGTAAGAATGCTTTATATCCAAACATTTCATTGTCGGTGGGGTGTTGTTGTTGCTTGCTTGTTTGTTCAAGTTGCTGCCATTCTAGTGGATATGAAAGGTATCTCATTGTAGGTATAATTTACCTTTCTCTGATAACTATTGATTCTGAACATATTTTATGTGCTTGTTGACCATCTGTCTATCTTTTGATGTATCTGTTCAAGTCTTCTGCCCATTTTAACGAGTGACTTGTTGAAACTTGAAACTCCTCCGCTCAGAGGCATCCAAGTGAGCATGTCAGCTCACTTAGTAAAAGCCATCATCTTTACAATATCCACTAAGAGACAAGACAGCTTGCAACCAAGGAATTCCATGATCTCATCTCAACCATAGCTCCTGCCCGCTCCGGCTGCTATAGCCTCCTCTGTCCTCAACAAACCAGCAGGTGCCATTCTAGAGCTTCCTCACTGTACCCTCTGCAGGAACGTTCCCATCCAATATTCCCACCTGCCTGTTTACTTACTTCGTTTACTGCCTTGTGGAATGTTCTGCATGAAATAGCAAACACATCTTCAGCATTCTCTATTCCCCTTACACATTTCATCTTTTTCCTAATACTTAGCATTAAGATTTGATTATTTTTAAACTATTTCTTTAACTACTTTGCTTCTTCCATCCTTTGTTCCATCCCCTCTCTCTTTCTTCCTCTCTATCTCCCCCTCCTTCTATCTCTCCCTCTTCTCTTTCTATTGCCTATTGCTTATCTCCCTCTACTATAATGTAAACTCTATGAGAATAGGAATCTTTGTTTGCTTCTGTATACCCATTCATTGCACAACATTTTGTTTGCTACCATATCCCCAGACTCTAAACAAATTTCTTACTGTCTAAAAGTATTGAGGAGACTTCTTGCCTAGACTGTTTAGATTGTAGTCTTCAACTATATAGTATTTCTCTTCAAAATGTGCAAATGTATCTATTTAAAAGGGAAAAAAAATTCCTTGTCACTATGCTTCCAAACACAAAGCTAAAATTCATGACAAGTTTCTTTTTTGGTCAGAATGAGGCTAAGTAAACACATGAACTAGACTTTTTAGAACAAAATGAAAAAATTAAAATAATTTATATCTATATGTAATATATAGAAAATATATATATATAATATTTTTAAAGTAGGCTCCATAGCCAGCACAGAGCCCAACACCGGGCTTGAACTCATGACTCTGAGATCAATACTGGAGCTGAGATCAAGAGTCGGATGCTTAATCGACTGAGGCACCCAGGTACCCTGAAAAATCATTTATATTTATACACATACATGTACACACATATACAGAGTCTATTAAAGTAATAATATAATAAACTAATTTTACTGAATGTCCAGCCATATGCTAAGAACCATAATAAAGTAATAATAATAGATAAATTAATTAATTTTACTGAGTGCCTCCCACATGCTAGAAACTACTAATCCTCACAAGAACCCCATGAGAGATCACTCCCTTTTTACAGATTAGGACATGGAGGCTGAGGGTGTTTAAGGAACTGGTTAAATTTACACAGCTAGTCAGTTCCAGGGCCAGGATTTAAACTGGATTATATTATATCAGTTTGCCTAGATAATATATATGTATGTAACTATACATATGTGTGTAAAGATTTAATTTCAATTAGAAATAAGCCATTAAAGAAAGAAGTCTAGAATATAAAAAGAAAATTCTAGTCCCTCAGAGATTTTAAAAATTTAATATCCATATGCTTTTATAAAATTATCATATTTTTAGTCTTTAAATTTTATTTTTGTAATAGTTAATATAAAGAGAATTTATGTATTGCATATGTACATTATGAAACATAATAATCTAATGAACTCTCACGAATCTCCCACCCTTGAGTAAAGAGCATTGCCAAGACTGTGAAAGCTATCATGGACCCCTCCTCTACCACATTCGGCTCCATTCCTCACCAGAAGAAAATGCTATCTTGAATTGTGTACATATCATTCCTTTGTTTCTTTTAGAAATCTTACTACAAGATGTATCCCTAAATAATGTGTTGCTTAGATTTAGTTCTATGTGACCTTTCAAGATAGTATCATACTGCATGTAGTCCTGTTTTTTTTTTTAATGTTTCATTTATTTATTTATTCTAGACAGAGAGTGAACAAGAGAGAGCATGAGCTGGGGAGGGGCAGAGACAGAGGGAGAAGCAGACTCCCTGCTGATCAGGGAGCCTGACTTCAGACTCAGATTCTAGGACCCCGGGATCATGACCTCAGTCCAAGGCAGACTTCTTTTTTTTTTTTTTTTTAAAGATTTTATTTATTTATTTGACAGAGAGAGAGAGAGAGAGGGAAGCAGGCTCCCTGCCAAGCAGAGAGCCCGATGCGGAACTCGATCCCAGGACCCTGAGATCATGACCTGAGCCGAAGGCAGTGGCTTAACGCACTGAGCCACCCAGGCGCCCCAAGGCAGACTTCTAATAGACTGAGCCACCCAGGCACTTTTGCCTGGTTGTTATTTTTGTTTGTTTGTTTGTTTTGTTTTCTCATTAAATGTTATGCTTCCATGATGGATCTATGTTGATACCTAACTGTGGTTCACTGATTTCATTGCTCTATCATATTCCATTTTATGAACATACCAAACTTATCTTTATTTGTCCATCCTTCTGCTGACATCTATAGACATAAGGACATATTGTAAAATTAGTATAAGACAATGTGATATTTATGGGCCACCTGGGTGGTTTAGTCAGTTAAGCAGCTGCCTTGGGCTCAGGTCATAATACTGGGGTCTTGGGATCGAGCCCCATATCTGGCTCCCTTGCGTCTCCCTCTCCCTCTGACCTTCCCCTGACTCATGCTTGCTCAGGCATTCTCTCTCTCTCTCTCTCTCTCAAATAAATTTTAAAAATCTTAAAAAAAAAAAACCCACAACACAGTATGATATTTATACAAGGGTAGACAAATTGATCAATGGAACCAGAGAGTTTAGAAACAGGACCACGCTAGATGGTAATTTGGTATCTAACAAAAGTAAGCTGCAGATCTGTGGGGAAGGATGGACTTTTTCAGTAATGGCACTGAGATCACTGATTCTCGCTAAAAGAAATTCTACCTTAGACTATACACAGCAGCAATTCCAGATGGATTCTAAACTGTGAAAAGCAAATGTCTGAAACTTTAAGACGACAACATAAGAGACTATCTTTATGACCTTCAGTTGGGAAGAAGAACATTATTTTTGACAACAAAGGGCTAATCATAAAAGAATGGTAAATCCTATCTAACTAAATGTATGAAAATTTTTTCATCAAAGGATACCATTAAGAAAGTAAACGGACAAGCCACAATTCTTAGACGATGTTTACAACACATAAAATCTATTTCTAATTAAGGATTTCTTTTTTAAGCATGGTCCCATCTTCCCTGAAGTCGTCACTATTTAAGTACCCTACTGTTTCTTTGTCTATTTTTTCCTAGTGTTTTGAGAAACAGGCGCTCCATAAACACTGTCGATGAGTAGACTTTCATTTCAGGCTGTTTCTGTTGCAGCTTATGTACAATTTTACCTTGGTTTAAACAAAGGCTACCAACTATAGGTGGCATTGTTGTAACATACATCATGTTCTCAATTACCTGTATGACAGCAAAGACTGATACTAGTAAAACTTCATTTAAGTTTTTAATTCAGTTGAACCAGAAGGTCATTGAACCTTCAGTAATTGCTATTGAAAACCATTGGCTAAAGAGAAACACACACACACACACACACACACATACACACACAAATAAATTGTGACATAATCTTTACTACAGATTATTCATTTTATTTTATTTTTTTATTTTTTTTTTTAGATTATTCATTTTAAAAGAATCACCTAGTATGGCTCTTCTTACAAGATCATTATTGCAATTCTTTAACCTAATTTATCTGTTAATGATTCTGAAGTAAGAGTCCAACTTGGCCTCATGTCTACAATCCAAATAAAGAAAAATTGGCAGTTTTTTGTTCTCCTTAGTTCATGTTTTAAGTTTTGTTCTAGCTCTGAACTATGGAGTAAACCCAAAGGAATGGATACAACTAGAGAGGGGGAAGGAAGCAGCTGAAGGATGTGGGGGAGTAGCCCTCACGCTCCGATTGGGGTCACCAGGCTGGTGACTGCGGTGGGAGGTCCCACTGTCGTCCATGTCCTGCCAAATGCTGGGGACCTGCTTAGTTCAACCTGACTGGCTTCCTTCTGGGTAAGACTTTGACTTTTTCTGATTTCCTCATGTTTTCATTCTAAGAAGACAGGGCTTAGCAGACCCAAGGGCTTAAAACTCCCTTGTCTGTGAATGTTTAAAAACATGCCCCCACATGAAGGCATGACAGACAGAGGGATATAAATGACAATGTCAGCCTAGATATTCAATCTGTAAAGCCCCGCCTCTGGCACCTCCTATGTTAGGGTTCCCACAAGCAGGGACCTCCTCTTTTATGCTAACTTATAAAGTCACCGGTTAGGGTTAACACATCCTGGGGTTAAACAACAAAGCCAGCAACACAGCAGAATGCATGAATGTAAGTACACCATGGAAGGAGTCCTTGACATCCAATCATTCCACAGTTTGTTTTTTGTTGTTGTTGATTTAAGATACTGTATTTCAGGGCTATGTAGCTAATATGACACATGGACACCATATAGCTGAGAAAAGAACAGGGACATCGAAGGCAGCTATGGAACATGGCACTGGAAAATGTACATTAACATGACATGATGGTCATAAGCCAGAGAAGAACCAGGTAGACTATCGCTCTTCCTGCCTACCGAGGGCGGCTCCTGATATCAGGAAAACAATTTGGGGTTGTGAAACGCAAACACCTGGGTTCAAGACTCATCTGTCCATCTGCGTCATGTACAAGTGATTGACTCTGAGTAAGTTCTGTCATCTCTCTGGGCTGTTCCGTGAGAGGGAGGGAAATAACACTCAGCTCCCTGAGTCGTTCCAAAATTCAATGAGATGACGTACTTAAAGCACTCTGTAGAGAGTAAGGCACTGTGTAAATGTGATTCATCTAGGTAAAGAATAATTGTCAAAACAGATTCTCCCTAAGGAAAGGACAAAGAGAACGGGCTTATTAAATTATAGCAAGAGGAGTTTATATTAGGAAGCAGGAAGAGTATCCTGACCATGGCACTGGTTGGAAGGCAGGGAGCACAGTTGCCTTTTGAGGTAAAAAATCATCACTTGAGAGAATTAAAACAATCTTGCCTAGAGGTAGAGGGATAGAATATTGACACATTCTGGTGCCACCCAGGATAAAAATTGGGCTCAAAGTTAATAAAATTCCACAGCCAGTTCCGTCTTTTTTTTTTAATAGTATTTTTTTAAAGATTTTATTTATTTATTTGACAGAGAGAGAGAGATCACAAGCAGGCAGAGAGGCAGGCAGAGAGGGGTAAGCCGGCTCCCTGCTGAGCAAAGAGCCTGATGTGGGGCTCCATTCCAGGACCCTGGATCATGACCTGAGCCCAAGGCAGAGCTTTAACCCACTGAGCCACCCAGGCGCCCCCCAGTTTCATCTTCTAAAGACAGCCTTCTGTTGTGTTTTCTGGGACCCTAATAGTATCAAGCCATATAGTTCTATTTACTGGCTCTCTTTTGTGAAAGTTGAACGAACACCTGTCTAGCCCCCTCCATTATTCCAAAATGAATCATTTTTAAATGAGTCACCAACCTATAAAAGTAATTTGATGAAACGGTGGCAAATATTAAACATGTAGGGCTGTCCTTAGAAAAACTCAGGGAAGAGGAAAATTGCAATGCTCTCTGATTCTTCCCACAGGGACATATATGGACCCACTTTGTGCAGGGTTGTAAGGAAAGTACTGGAAGACAGAGGAAACGCTAGAGCAGGCACAGCCTTTGCCCTTGAGGAGTTTCAGACCAGTGAAGGGCAGACATTACTCAAAGCCACATTATTGAAAAATAAGTGCTTTGAAAGTGTGCAATAAAGGGATTTGACCAATACGATGAGACGACAGAGCAGATATTTGAGGAAACAGTAGGTATTATCCAGGCAAAAGACTGGAGATTTCTAAGCAGAGATGACAGCAGGTACAAAGGTCCTGTGGCAGAAGGTGAGTATGTTGAGTCCAACGATCTAAAAGAAGGCAGCCCGGACAAGTGCACGGGATGGAAAGAGGGGTGAGATGAGGTAAGAGAGGTGGGTAATGCCAGAACCTATAGGGACTTTGAGGCCATGCTTAAGATTTTGGTCTTCCTCCTTAAGCAATGTAAAGTCACCGGTGCAAGGTAGGTTAAGAAAAAAGAAAATCACAGGACTTAAGAATTGCTTATGGATGAGACAGGAATGGCCTTAATGCTTTTTGATGAAATGGAAGAGGATCTAAAACCACTGGTGGCTCCTTAAGTCACAGGTGTGCTGCCAGCACCCTTATCTCCTCGCAGAGTGGACCATCCATGTCCATTTTTGTACATCAACAGCAACTCTGATGAGCAAGTCATTTGTCCCCCCAGAAACTGAATGCTGGGGCCACCGAGAGTTTGGGGACTGGCAGTACATCATGAGACATAGATTTCCTAAAACAGAAGGAATGAGTTGCAGAGAGGGGTGAGGGTAACAGCTGACACTGAATGCAAACCGTCACATGTCCACCTAACCCTACAGGCACACCTGGAAGGAGAACTCATCATCCACACTTACTCCTCTCTGCTCTAGATAATGGCTCTCTGTATTAAAAATGTTCCCACTATTAGTAGTTCTGTATTTATAAAAGGAGAAGAGAAGAAAAAAAAAAAGAAAAGTCTGGCAGGGAAATAATAACAAAATGTATGATCCACAGAGGTGGTGGGAAGATATAATGTTATTTTACATATTTGATATAGAGCCTAAATTAAGCCATAGAAAAGAGGCCATGAATCTTCAAAGCCTCATTATCAAGCCTCCCTAAACCTCAAATACAGAAAAATACATTTCATAAACAAAGACCCAATAGGATTTTAATAGTACAATAAATTTCACAGACATTTGCACTAATCACATTCATTACATTTTTTTAAGGAAATTCCATTTGATGAAAGTCAGATTTTGAAAGAGGGTACAAAATATCTTTTAGGGAGCTACCTTTGCTAGTCGTGAACATGCAAACCAAATTTTATGTGGCACATCAAATATCATGCAACTGAGAAGTCCGTAGATGTTCCCCCCATACACACACACACACCCCTCAGATTCATTGTAGCAGGAGTCAATCTCCTAACTCACTCACAACATACCTTTCCTCCTGAATAACAGAATATTCAGGTCTCAGTTAGAGTTGTCAGCCCCTAGGGTGTTTGGTGATCCTGGATGCCTTTCAACAGCTCAATGTTTTTAATGTGTAGATGAATTTCTGGGGCACACTTCCATCTACTTGTTACCTATTTGGTTGAAGACACTCTAGTTTGGAGGCCATCACCACAATAATCCCATACCCAGAGAAAAAGGTACATTTGTCCAAAGTTACCCTAGACCAGGGCCAGACACTTGAGTAGGCCCCTTCTCTGGTTGGGGCCCTTTTCCATTGCATGAGAAGTCTACAAGGTCATGGGATATGCCCACCTAGAGTCTATGTCTAACCTCTAGACCCTCTAGTCCTGGACCCTGGAATTCTCTAGCCCTATGATCCTAAGCCTGAGGGGTTCAGGCCTGAATCCATCCTCCTAGTGGTTGACTGTCCAACCAATGGTATATTCCTAGACTCGGAAGGGAAGCCAAAGAGTAGCTCTCTCATGGGTATGAAAGCGTAGAGGGGGGTATACATTCATGTGTGCACGAGGCACTCAGAGACTGGAAGGAGCTAGGGGTGGAAAGAGAAAGGAGTCCAGGATAGGAGATGGGAGTTGAGAGAGAGGTCTTGTCATGTTACCATGTTCTAGGGGCATCATTCCAAGAAGTCTGAGGACTGTACATGAGAACTTGGCCTTCTGGGTCACTGAGCAGTGTTTCTCAAAGTTGGGTGTGCTAACCAAGTACGTGGAGGTCTTGTTAAAATGTAGATTCTGACTCAAGTAAATCCGAGGTAAGTCCTTAAAGTCTGTATTTCTAATGAGCTCCAAGATGATACTGGTATGGCCAATATCACATTTTAAGTAAAAGGATCTGTGACAGTGTATCATCAAGTACAACAGACATTTTCTTTCTTTGTTAGGTTGATTTGTAGCTTTTGAACAATTGCAGTAATGTGAGGCTCCATATGCACTCTTGCCTGTGTCCAGTAAACGTCAGGAACATCCCGGGGCCCCTTGGGTGGCTCAGTCCGTTAAGCATCTGCCTTGGCTCTGGTCATGATCCCAGGGTCCTGGGATCAAGCCCTGCATCAGGCTCCCTGCTCAGCAGAAGCCTGTTTCTCCCTCTCCCACTCCCCCTGCTGGTGTTCCCTCTCTTGCTGTCTTTCTCTCTGTGTTAAATAAATAATACAATCTTTTAAAAAAAAAGCTAGGCACATCCCGCGTTTCTGTCATCCCTGACCTGCGCATTTTCATAGAAATCTTCATCATAAGGGATGAGCGGAGTACAAAGTCTCCCCAAAGGACTAATTGTTTCATTAGTTTGCTTCAAACAGTGCACCAGATAGCTGCCCAGGGCTGTTCCTGGATGATAATTCTGGTACTGTGAACAATCAGGATTCGCTTCCCTTCCAAGTCCACTCCCTCCTCTTCACTGTTCCCAAAGCCTTGGGCACCAGCTCTACTTCATCATAGCCCTCTTTAAATAGAAACCAGGGGCACTGGATCAGAGAAGAGAAACCTGACACCCCCCCGCCCACACACACACACCTGGGAAGATGGATGCCTTCAGCTGGCACAGGCTTGCCTGGGACTTAGCTACACAGCTAAGTCCCCAAGGGACTCTCCTCCCTTCCTCACACCCTGCTCAACATTCTAGCACTGGATTCCTCATTTAAGCATCTTCCTGGGGTCCCTGGAATAAGAGATAGCTCTCCATTTACTTAGTTCTTCAATTTCTTTTTACCAGAGTCCTGTAATTTTCCTCATAGAGATCTGGTACCATTTTGTTAGATTAGCTCCTGAGTATTTCATTGTGAAGCTCATTCACTACTAAATGCTATGGTCACCCACTTGTTCTTCTGTAAGACATGTTCTCCTACTCTACTTTTCACTCTTCTTAGGCTCACGCCTATGGAACGTTCAGGTTTCAGAAGACTTGTCAGTTTGTTGAGAAATCTCCCATAAGTACATACTTAATCATCTACTTGATCACTCGCTCATGCATTCATTTAACAAACAGATAATGGAATTTCTACTAAGTGCCAGTTGTTACTCTAAGCTCAAGGAATAAGGCAAAGCCATGAAGTTCCCTATCCTCATAGAACTTCTACTCTAATGGGGAAAAGGGACAATATTTAAACATGAAATCTGACAGCAGGAAAGCATTTGTGGAGGTATTCATTGAGTAACGAATAAATGAATGTCGAAGTCCCTTACGGGGCCAAGAAACTTGATTTTTAGTTAGCCTTTGCTTCCACCAAATTGTAAAAAAATAATAATAATTAAAAAAATTAGAGAATCTGTTTCATGTTTCTATTGATGGCAGCCCCTGGGCTGGCTTAATGATGAGTTCACCTTCGATGCTTAAGAAATACTTAAATGACTGCCTGCCTGCTGTTTAGGAAGCGCATTTCAGGTTCTCAGCCCTCACATAGAAATTTGCAAAGAAGAATGTTAAATCTGAGATGCAGAATGCCTTTCAAAACTGAAATAGATGGATTCCTCTGAATCTGAGGGAACGGGCACATAAAAGTAGCGACACCTTCTTTATTTCAAATTAAAATGCATCCCTTTCCCTACCCCAGATTCTAATTCAAACAGCTCCCATCCCATAACCCTTCACCAAAATCAGGTTCAATGGAGCCACTGATGGTGATTTGCTTAATTTACTCCTTCAGGTGTTGCAAGAGGAAGAAAAGTGCCAAGAACCACTTGCAGAAACGTCAGTGAAGCCACTGAAAGTTTTACTATCAACTGGAAAATCCACAAATAGAAATGAAGAGGAGAAAATGCATCACTAAAAATCTAATGTGCAGTTGGCTAAATGATAAACCAATTTGAATTAGTGAATACTAATTGAAAAACTGCATGACAAAGTATTTTCCCATTAAAACGCGAATTTGCTAAAGGCATTTTCAATTATTTATCATGCTTCAGTAAAAAGCTTCACACATCCTAACAACACAGTGTCTTCTTCAACTTTGCCTACTGATCGAATTTTTAGCAGAACAGTACCTAGCCCAAATGACTTTAAAAATTATATGCCAATGACCTTGACAATGTTCTTCAATTTTTATGAGGCTCTTTTCTCCCTCCCTCTCTCTATATTGTCCTCATACCTAACTGAACAGATGCTTTTAACTTGATAACCTAATTATTATCTATGAGTGTTAATATTTTTAACCTTATCAGGGTTATCTGCATCCCAGAAACTCACAGTTCACTGGACTTGCCTAGACATGTAGAATATTTAGATATTTTAACCATCTAAAAGGACATTTTAGATAAAGGACTATCTCCCTTTGAAGTTCACAAATATTTGAATGTCCTTTCAATTGCTTAGATAACTTACTCTTCTCAAAATCAGGGCAGAGGTGACTGCTGGGAGCCAAAATTGTAGATTCCAAGCCTACAGGGAAGGGAATATATTTGGAACATAATACCCTGTTGGTGCTCAATAAATGTTTATTAATGAGCCCCATTTTTTGACCCAGGCATGGAGAATAAATCCAAGGAAGGAAGATTATGCAAATAGACAGAAAGGTCACCCAGCCCTACATGGGGGTGTGGCCCAGGGTGGGGGCAGGACCAAGTCATTCAGGTGACAGGACATTCTCCTGGGTGTATAGCAGTGACCCCCGCAACCCCCATTCCAATAGTTATCTATTCCATTGTAAAATAATGTAGAAGGAACATTTTAGTCTGTGGCTGCAAAAACTGCTGTTTGGAGGGAAAAAATATGTAAAAAAACGATCTTTCCTCATAACAGCTTAAAGAGATTCTTGAGCCAGAAGATTCTTGATGGAGAAGAGAGTGAAGAGAATCAAAGCGCGACCTGTAAGAACCATTAGTAATTGGTATGTCCACATCGTGTAACTACAGGATAAGGGAGAGCTCTCCTGAAGCCGGGCTTAAAAACATCTTTTCAGTGAACAGATTTATCATGAAAGTGACATGTTTGAAAGAATTACAAGGACTGGGAATCTGTGGGATCCAAACTGATGACATCAGGCAAGGGCTACTCCAAAGGCAAAATTAACAAAGCAATATCACCTTCTCGGATATTAAAAAGACAAAAGCCATGAAACAGTTACCAAAATGCCTTATAAGATTCATACGTCCTTTCTCTCCAATACTGCAGAGAAAAATGTCTGTATGATTTGGCACCAGTTAGCTATTTAAAATTATTGTTTTTAATCTAGTAAGTAAAACCAAAATTTGCTACAGTTTATTTTAATAAAATATTTATGATACTTCAGGAAAATAGCTAAATAGCTCTGATCTGAAAGTGAACAATGAAACTGAACTAAACGGGTATCTCCCTAGGAGGACAGACAGCTCAACACACACACACACACACACACACACACACACACACACGTACATGCACGCGACTGTCACGTCTAACATTAAACTCTATTTCATAGATGTTCTCTTCTTTTAATTGAAATCTTATCTGAGGTGGAGATTACCTCTTTTCCTTCAGCTACACTTACCTTTTCTAGCCTGAAGGCCCACACTTGTGATTATAAACAATCATATTTGTAGCGGCAAATTGACTTTTGAGAGAATCCATATTGATTGAGATATTCAAGACTAATGATTTTGAGGTTAAGGTGTTTAGATATTATTACCTCTGATGAACTGGGGCTTTTTTCCCCCTATTTATAATATTTTCCATTAACAGACAGTCCAACTTGCTCATCAGCCCTGAATCCACTCATCAGACCAAGAAGTGTGCGTATTTGCCTTTCTCAACTAAGAAAGCATTTGATATGCTAAAACAATGCCAGTCATTGCCTCCACTCACATAATGATGGTAACTATGATAGGTTCGTCAGCTGGTTAGCATTTTAACTCTCAGTGGTCAAAGTCATATTTTTAATCATTGGTTAGGTCAATGGGTCTTGCTGTATTTCTACGGATAATTCAGAAAGCCTTTCTAAACCACAGATAACTGCTAGCGGTGTTTGTAAGAATCTGTACGTGAGAGTGCAGGTAAATCAAACTGGGTAAATCAATTGCTGTTTACCAGAAAAATAAAAAACACCAAGTTCATGGCCAGATATACTTTACTGTAGGTCGGAACCTCTGTCTTTGTAGACAAAAGAGAATAATACATGTTCACCTACCATAAGAATTCCTAACAACAGTATTTGAGATGTTTTGCATTGACTTAGCTCCTCAAAGGACTCTTCAGGTAATTGAAATGCTGGAACCCCAGAAGCTATGGTCCCCAGCACTTAATAAGGACGATTATCTTTATGATGCCAATTCTGCACGGAGTATGAGTTGACATGTCTGTTCTGCCGCTGACGGGCTGTATCGACTTGCCCAGAGTATTTAATATCACTGGGCATCTGTTCCTTAGTTTGAATGATGAGTTAATACCTACTGCCTAAGGTCAACAAAATAATGTAAAGAAAAGCTTTCCAATTTTTAAAGTACAGCAAAAGTGCACATCTTTGTTTTTGTTGTTATCCCTGACAGGAGACTGGGCAACTCTCTCGGGTTTTCAAGGTTTGCAGGATGAGAGCCTATATGCAGTTCCAAGATTTCCCTCCTCTCTTCCCCCACATCCAAACCATCAAATCGTGTGGCACTCCTCAAGTATATCCAGAGACCCTATCACTTCTCCCCACCTCCACATGTACCTCAAGGGTCCAAGCCACGGCCCCCTGTCCCCTAGATTCATGCAGGCGTCTCCTGGTGGGTTTCTCTCCTTCTGCCCTGCCTCTCCCCAGTCTATACCTTACACAGCTGCTAGAATGATCCTTTACTAAGTGAAATCATGTCACTCCTCTCATCAAAATCCCACCCCCCACCCCAGCCAAAAAAAGGCTTCATCTCACTCTGAGCACCAGTCAGAGCCTTGTCAATGACTTAAACGACCCCAGGCACATGGCCCTTACCCTATTTCCTCCCTGTCATCACCCCTTACTGTTCTTTCCCTGGCATACTTTCCTCCAGCCCCAATGCTGACCTCGCTTTCCTTGCCCGTATCACGTACTTCCTTTCCTCAGGATGCTTGTATCTGCTCTTCCCACTACCTGGGAGCACCCCTCCCCACCAGCCACATAACTCCCCCAGCAACTTTTTCAGGTGTTTTTGCAAATGTCATCTCAGTGGAGTCCTCTCTGACCACTCTAGTGAAAAGTACATCTCCACCCTCCTTCCCTCTGTCTGGTTTTTCCTATCGTCTGACAAATTGCCTTCTTTGTTTACTCCCGTCCTAGATGTAAGCTCAAAGTGGGCAGAGTTTCTGTCTCCTTCATTCACTGTTGTATGCCCAGGGGAGTGCTGGATTCATACACATATGTCAAAGAAGAAAGGAAATCAAGAAGGCATAAATGGATTCCAAACCTAGCCCTGCATTCTGACAACATCCACGAACCAGTTACACCTACACCTCGTGTTTAACGGAGTATGTGGTCGGGCACTGCCCAAACCCATGTTGCCATAAGTGTCCCCACCCGGCTGGTTACAGAGCTGAACTCAGTCACAAACGCCTGTAATTCCTGTGTTTAGAGCTAAAGTGGAAAGAAACGATTATCATAATTGCAATCGTGGTCATTAACATTTCTGTTTATTTAAAGAAAAAGAGTAGGTAATTTCCAACTATGTTCCTCTTTCCAAAAAGACTGCTAACTGCCTTGAGCCTCTGAAATTCCTGATGTGACGATAACCTGAACTTGACCCTTGTAGATAATTTATTTTCCAAAGGGGAAAAAAAGAGCACTAAAAAGATCTCAACGTTTCTTAAACTGAGAATCATAGTGTTTCTATTCCTAAACCACACATACATTAGTCTCCAAAGTTCTCAAGGTAAAGAATAAAAAGGCTGGTTTATAATTTTTTAAACAGAAAAATGGGCAGCAGCACTTTAAAACTTCTCAGTTGGAAAGGGATATTTTTGGTCAATGATCTATTTTTATTTCTGCTCTGCTGTTTCTCGAGGAGTCCAATGACAAGGACCTGTCCTTCAAAGTTTTAGTCTGTGGGCACAGAATTAGCATTTTCAATTACTTTCCCTGGATGAAGTATACAAGTTTCTTTCTCTTCCCACTGCCCCCCGCCATTTGTTCTCTTCTTCTCTTCCCTCAGAGGACAGGGAAGACAGTTTCTGGGTTGTTCTTTCTTTCTTTCTTTCTTTCTTTTCTTTCTTTCTCTCTTTCTTTTTTTCTTTTCTTCTTTTTTTCCCCCAGAATTATCTCAGCAGACTACAAATACAAATACCTTCAAAAGTAATTTATAAATTTTCCCCCCAAATAGGAACTGCAGATAGAATTTAAACATCATATGATGTACGCTTAAACTGTCTAGGCTATCTGTCTTAGTTAACTGTTCGTTTTGTGTCATTCTTAATCAGCAGACGTATATTTTTGTTACTCCTATTGATTCTGCAGCAAGGCTAGTTAATGTCATTATCTTGGATAATATACTTGGAATAGCTACCCTTACAGACATTTTTAATAAAAACGAACATTAACTGGGGACTCAGAAATGAGATCAGATTGCTTTATCAACCAAGGAACGATCAGTATTCTACTTCACGTTCTTCTTTCAATGTCCTATCTTTTACCACCTTTTTAATAAAACAATCTGGTCAGTTCCAGGACAGATATGGAAAGGGGGGAGAGAGAAAGAAGCAGATTCTGTTCATTTTTGGTAAAGCCAGTAGCCCAAAGCGAGTAAACCAGAAAGTACAGAACGTGTAGTTGTCTTGTTAATTCGGTGGACGGTATTGGAGGCTCCTTCCTTTATTCTGGCCTTGAGCTCTATCTAGTCAGAGAAGTAAGTAATGCCCAAACACTCTGAGATTACTCAGTGCTCATTAAAGGAGGCAGCCACAGAATTTTGGGAGTATTCACTTCAGTTCTTTCTAGTATTCTGCTGCTCTACTTTGAAGCCTTGAGGGGAGGTACTAGAGACACAGAGGTCTGAGATCCAATCTCTTCGACTGCAAAGAGCCATTCTCAGATTAAAAAAACAGACAACTGATGGAAGAACCAGAACATCTTGTACACCCATGGAAAAGGACCACAACTTGTGGAGCACCCACTACTTGCTGAGTACTTTACATAATTCTATTTCAAAGAGCAGATACCTGGGACAGATCTCCCTAACCCCTCCTACCAAAAAGCGCAGCATCAAATTGTCTTATCCTATGACAAAGACTGCAAAAAGGGCTACTGTCCATGATAGCTGCAACCACTATCTGTAAGTTCATTAGCTCTGCAATTCTCCCAGGGCCGAAGTTTTTTCCTAGGGCATGTTTTGCAGTCTATCTAACATCAACTAATAGAAACATCCAAATCAAGTTTCTTGGAAAAGTCTATCCAACAAAATTGCCTGTGTTAACACAGAAAGTTGAAGAAATTGTTAGGCATGGAAGATGTATAAATATGCAAAATATCAATCACTTTCATAATTCTAAATTAATACTCACTTGAAGCTGTAGGAGTATAATCTAGCATGTCAATGGAGAAAATGTTCTTAAAAGCGCGTGCGCACGCGCGTGTGTGTATGTAACACACATAGTACCTCCTTCCCCCATCTATTCTAGCACACCCAGGTTCAACGAAAAACAAGTTCAAAAGAATGAAAAGAAGACGCTCCTCCATGAGGCTCAAATGTTTAGCTATTGGGTGAATCTCTAAGCCATGTCCGTGCCACTGGCTATTGGATTCAGTTTACCTTTGGCAGGTGTAACCTTCATAACCCGGTGTCTCCATTGGTCTGACATTTACTTGGCAATATCTTTTTTAAAGCAATAGCCTTCCATGTTAAACACCTCTTAATTATGGGCTCACTGAACAAAGGTAGCATTCATCTCTTCATTTCACAACGACAGGCAACAGCAGCAGTGGTAGCAATTTTTATTTGTAGAAACCTAACTGCCACTTAGACTCATTTTTATTACTCTTCAATAATGAGGATTGTGTTTTGTTTTGTGCTTCAACAGTGGGTTGTACTCAAATGAATCTGTCTTTCCTCCTTATGACTCTTAAGACTTTCATAAGGAAGGAGAGAGAAAGAGAGTGTTCAGGCATATTCCATTCTGTGTCCTGCTTTAAATCAAGTGCCCTGGAGGGGAAGTAGGTGAACGCGGAGCTTCCCCACCCCTCTGTTCGTTTAATCACAGTGGACTCCAGAGTACGGAGCACCCACAGCAAAGATAAAATTATCTTCTCCTTATACTATGCTCAGAATTGTTACATTTATATTCTTAAAAGGATTCAAGGTAGTAGAATGTCATTTCCTTTTCTCTTATGTCTGATTCTTGCATTGTTTGAAGAAATGATACTTGATCCATTACTGGCTTGAAACAGTTTTAAGCGAAATGTTCTTTGCAAACTTCTAGACTATCACATTTCCTCTGACTTCTCCAAAGGCATCCGACCTTATCTGCCAAGCTCTTTGCAGTCAAGTTCTAACGCAACCCAGTGATACTGGGAGGAAAACCCTTACAAACTGGAGAGTACACAAACTAATTTTCCCGTGAGGACCTGTCCTTCTGTTTTTAACCTAAGAAATGAAGGGACGGCTTTGTGAAATTTCTAATTACACTTACAGTCTTAATTGTACTTCCTGCTTGGAGAGCACTTTCTCAAGCCCTTCTATGTGGAATGTTGGAGCTAAAAAGTTCTTTAAAATTTGGGAGTAAGTACAAGGCAAAGGTCCTCAGCCAACTGGTGTCTGGCCCTCCAAGAGCCTAAGGTGTGCTGACTCCCTACCCAGCCTTCCTTTGTCTGTGAGTTACTTATAATTCCAGGCACTTGCGACCTCCTAAGTGTTGGGTTGAGATAATTTACCAATGGGATGAATGGGGAAACGAGACACGGAGCTGTCAAGCCCCTTACCTAAAACAAGGGTTGGCAAACTGTCACAGGGCCATGGCTGACTCCCACACTCCCATCTGCTTTTTAAATAAAGTTTTATTGGGACACAGCCATACTCATTACTTTACTTACTGCCTAAAGCCTTTTTTGTACTGTAATGTCACAGCTGAAGAGAAAAAGGAACCTATTTAGTGTCTGGTCTTCACATAACAAGTTTGCTAGTTCCCAGTCTAAATACAGTCAGTGCCAAACTCTTTATTAAAATCCAGATCTCACTCTTTTTACACAGAGAATAAAATATCATCTATGCAAATGTGCTACAATAATCCTACTAGAGTCTAGAACAATCTCCCAGAGACTGAGTCCTAACTCTGCAAAGTCACAGGCATTATCTATCTTTAATCGCTATCCACATTCTTAACCCCACGGCCAACCCTCTGTCTCTGCTTCCCAGGGCCGTGTGCCATGCTTCTGAATGCCAGTCTCTTCGATGACAGGGCAGGAAGAGCCGTCTCTATGCACATGCCCCAACAGGCCCCCAGAACGTACAGCTAGGTTGTATCGAGTAAGAAACTGTGTGTGTGTGTATCAACTGAGGAAATGGAAACTCTGGGCTATTTTGGCTTCTTGAAGAAGGAGCTCAAGATCTCTTACCTTTACTGTTCTCTCCTCCCCACCCTTTCTTTCCAGAGGAACAAGTGCCTGGAGCTGATTTGCTGCAGGCCTACAGGGGTGAACCACTCCAGGAGCTAGAGGCCACAGAAAGCAGGTGCACATGGGCTGGGTCTCTTCTCCTTCGCTCATGTGATCTGACAGCCATCGTAAAGAAGTTTGCTCCTATGCTTTGTCTCCCTTTCCCTTTCCCTCTGTCTTTTCTTTTCTTCTGGAAGCTAGCCAGGTAGACTTACAGATGTAGCTTAGACCGGCTTGACTCTAAAAATTGCCCCTCTAGCATTAACCCTTTTCTCTAGCACTGGCTTCTCTGACCCCATAAGACCCTCATGGTGGGGACACGCCAGACAGGCCTTTCCTTGGAAACTGTTAATGTGTGACTCAGGATTGGTCTTATGGGGCATGAAGCCTCTCCTTTGAACTTACCAGTGTTCTGCTTTTGGATTTGGCATTAAACACACAGCCCCAATATGGTATCACAGTATTACTCCAACCCCTGTCCCTACTCTAACCCATGATTTGCCAGTCATAAATATCCCTTGAGCTTCTCAAAAGGCAGAAAGCTTGCTCATGGCTGGGATGCTTTAATCCTAGGTTACCTGGACATCATACCAGAGAGACAACAGAGTATAGGACAGTGGATCCAGGAGATCTGGATTCAAAATCCAGAATGGGTGACTTACTAGCTGCTTGGCAGGTCCTTCACACTATGTGCCTCTGATTCCTCCTGTATAAAAGAGGGATAATAAGAGTCCCTATCTCGTTGGTATTGTGAAAACTAAGGTTAATAGACATAAAGTATTGAGAATTAAGATTGGGGCCATCATAAGAACTAGAGTAAGTGTTTCATCATTGGAATGAAAATTAAATTTTATTTGGGAAGAAAACTGTCACCAACACCGTAGGCATACAGTCAGTGGTCCAATTTCAGAAGAGGGCTTCACACTGATTTAATACTACTGTGCACGTGTCACTGAGCCCCGAGTTCCTTTTCAAGTCATTCCTAAAGTCCTATAACCTCCAGAGACAATCCAATATGTGAAATGGACATTCCCCCAAGGGAAGCTTCTAAGACATCACATTGCTAACCCCAAGGACTTTGCTGTACAAAACTATTGTTTCCCCCTCTCTTCTTTCCACCCAATGGAAAGCCTAACTTTCTAGTCCCAAATCCCTTCCTCCATGAAGTCCTTTTAATGAACCCATCTGTGGCATACTAAACCCTATTCTGTCTCTCTGATCTATGAATTCGTGTAGTACTAATGCTTGCCTTCTGTATTACACTACCATGCAAGGAATGATCACTTTGCTCAGTAAAATTCACTAGCTGCGACCTCAAGGTCTACTGATGGCTCTTTTTCAGACATGGTCTTTTGCTTAACTTTGAGTCATGTGTATCCAACTGTCTTTTAGACACCTCCAGCCAAGCCCCAAAGGAACCTCAAATCTGAAAAAGCTGACAAAATTAAACTCACAATTTTGAAGCCATGCCTGTACCATTTTTGTATTCCTTGTCAAATTAATGGCAGCATCTATCTTCAGTACCTCCCATCTCCTCTTTCACCCTCTAATAAACCATCAGCCTCATCTAGTCTATCTATTGACAGGTTGCTTAAGTCTTTCCCACCTCTCCAACTCCACAGGCACTGCACCAGCTCACACGCCTATAATCTCACTCAGGACACCTCGGGTCTTGACTACTTTCCCAACCCCTTCCATCCATCATCCAAGGTGCTGCTTCCCTACCTCAAAGGGACTCCTCTGCCACTGTCTCACATCACTTCAAGGGTACCCTCACTCCTTCAAATAAACCCACAACCAAATGCAGGTGTGGAATATCTATATGTCTATATGATAACTCTGCCCATTGGCTGAACAATCGTGGCTTCCTCTCCCGCCTACACTCAATCATCTTCCATCTTACACTCTAGCAACACAGAACCAGTGTCGTTTCCAAAACAGTTAAAAAATACACATGTTTTTCCCTCACCTTATAATTCCTTTTCTTACCCTGACCACAGGAAAACTTCTATTTACCCACAAAGTCTCAGCTCAAATGTTACACATTTGAACCCTTTCCTGTCTCTACTGTTTATTGAGTAACTACTAAGAGAGCCAGATGCCATACTAGGCACTAGTCATACAGCTGTGCACATGACAGCAATCCTGGAAGACAGGGATGCCTTTTCCTCCATGGCACTTCTGGCCCTAATGCATCTTTCCGTTACAGCAAGAACGGTATTAAGTTGGAGGAATGTGAATGTCTGTCTTTCCACTCCACCATCATTTACCACAATGCTCAATAAAATGCACGTTGAAAGAAAGGAAAAGTATACTCTTTGTCTCTTCAACTAATTTGTCATCTGGTTTCATTGGATTTTTCAAAGGATATAATCTAATATAGGGCACAGTGGTCAACAGCTCAGGCTTTGGAGTCAGATAATCTCAGTTCCAAATTTGGTCCCACTATTCATTAGCTATGTGACCTTGGGCAGGCTACTTATCTTCTATAAAATGGAGACAAAAATGGTACCCTGTTTCATGGGGCTGTTGGGAGGAATCAATGGGGCAATAAACAGATATTACTCAAAACAACACCTGCCTCAAAGCGACTCTTCAATAAATGTCAACATTTATTATTTTATATTTAATACTGCACATCTGCAAACACAAGAGAGAACAAATTGTGGAAATAAATAAAAATTAATCTCTTGGTTCAAGCAGTCACTTCCTCAACAATTTTTACCTCCCACAGGATTTCTGACTGTGATGAACTTAAAGAGTTAAAGCCGTACACACAAGCATTTTTCCAACCAAGGCCTGTCATCTGAGGATG
The DNA here is from genome assembly GCF_902655055.1 of Lutra lutra. NCBI lineage: Eukaryota > Metazoa > Chordata > Mammalia > Carnivora > Mustelidae > Lutra > Lutra lutra. Next base: position 55,194,079 of record NC_062292.1, read on the forward strand.
AGGGTCGGGGAAGGGAGTGCTTCTGGTTATGGATGTTAAATCAACAATTTTTTCTTACAACAAACCCCTGGCACCCTGTTCTCACCATGTCATGGCCTGTGATGACTTAGTGTCTCCCAAGCATGACCAAGCGATTAGCAGGGCTGTGTCTGTGCATCTCGACAGTAATGGGAGCTCTCTTTCCATTTGCCATGTATTGAAGCCTGAGCGCTTCGCTGCCTCGTGCATTTTCAGCTTGATGAATTCATTATTCTCCATAGTTTTCTCCTCCCTCCTTCAGAAAAACCTTTCCCTAAAAATGCCAGGATTTTTCCCCCATTTTAAAAATTGGGTGTTTTTTCAAACACGAAACTTTGATGTCAAGTCTACAACTGCCTAGCTGCACCCAACACCACTCTTCAGAAGAAGAAAATAATGAAATTCAAGTTCTCGGATATGAATCCCATAGTACTGCCTTTGAGAGAAAGCATACAGGTGAAGTTGAGTATTTTATAAGGGAAAAATTTTTTTTTTTTTCTTTTTTAAGATTTGCAAAGGAACAAGTCATGTGTCCTAGATGGGCAATGACATGCTAGTCTAAACAACAAACCTGAGAGCTGCTCTCCCACTGTTTGCTTTGTTCCCCCATAAACAAAGCCCCTCCACGTCTGGAGTGCTTCCCTCCCCATTCCCCTGTTCAGAGAGCGTCATCCCAACACTGTTCGCATGGACAGGGATGCATCTGAAGGGTGATGAGGGCAATTTCTGAAGAGCGTATAGTTTTCTAAAGCACTTTCAGGAGAAACGGGAAGGAAAGGAAATTATCCTAATGGAATGGAAGAGGAGCTCGTCAAAGAACATCTTACTTCAAACGAATCTATAGCTCCCAGACTTTTTCTTTTCAGTCATATGACCGGCTTCTGTAGCGAGAGAACTATGGGGGAGGATTCTCCTCTGCGACAAGCAACAGATTAAAAGCCTCTTTCTCCTATTTCTGAATCAAGACCTAGAGTTTAATGGATAATAAGGACTCTCCCTCTATAAAGGGTGACGTCACAGGCTCTGGTCTTTTCAGCCACCTGCAGATACCCAGGTCATAATCAATTTTATCTTCGCACACACAAGATAACATGAACCGTCAGAACATTTTATTTGGGGGCAGTGAGGATAATGGCTAAAAGCTCTGGCCCAGGGTCAGCCTACCTGAGTTTGAAACCTGACCGATCAGGGACCTTGAATGGATTCTCTAGCTAAGCCTCAGCTTCTTTGTCTGTACCATGGGGGTGTTACTACAACACTGGATATGTCACACGGTGATTAAATGAAACAATTCATAAAATGTGCTGAACTCATATTTAGCTACTCATAAAATTAGTATCAAATACAGTGGCGTTTTTATTTTTTTCTTTTTGTTGATTTCCTGATCTATCTTCATATATTTATTTTCTTTTTTCAAAAGCAGATATATATCTTTCTTCATGAAAAAATGTGTTACTAACCAGAATTATTCTTCTGTTACACAAATATGAATAAAATGATGCTTCTCCTCTGGAGGTTTTATATATAAATATAAATATAAAATAAAACACATATATGTAAATAAAATAAATTATATATATACACATATTATATATTTTAAGAATCGACTCCAAAAAGTTGGTAAGACACGACAGCAATGCTTTTTACAATGAATGCCAGATTATCACAAAAACGCTTCCTTCTACAAAATGATATTAAAGAGAGCCTGCCTGCTAATTAAGTTTCTTACATACAGCAAAGCTTTATCTCCCTGAGGGTGAAACTATCCCAAATGGCTATCTCCTCCATTAGGCAAAATAAGCCCATATCCTGCCACACGTACAGGCATAACCTTGCTGTGGTCCCACAGCATCTGACGATGATGGTTCAGATCTAAGTATAGGGTCACGGTGCTGGTGGAGGGGCTGAGAGAGAAGGGAGAATAAGACCCACGCGCTAAAAATAACCAAAGAGCGTGACTACATTTAGCGCTTCCCACGCGTAGGATTGAAGCAAATCTCACGCTTTGTTTCCGAAACAAAAGAAACAAGAGCTATGTCCAGGTTTCTCTGAACCTCTGGCAGGAACATACCCTTCTTTATATATATATATATGTGTGTGTGTGTGTGTCTACACACACACACACACACACACACACACATATATTTTTTTCTTTTGGAGAACTGAGAGCTCAAAAGAAATCCGTAGGATCCCTTTAAGAGCTTCTAATTCCCCAACTGCATCCACACCACACTTAGGGAATGAGCTGCTCACGGGAGCTTGTGCTAGCTTCATGCAAAACAACTCCCACACGTAAAAGTTTTATTTGGGGGGGGCACCTGAGTGGCTCAGTTGTTAAGCAGCTGCCTTAGGCTCAGGTCATGATCCCAGAGTCCTGGGATCAAGCCCCACATCGGGCTCCCTGCTCAGAGGGAAGCCTGCTTCTCCCTCACCCACTCTCCCTGCTTCTGTTCCCTTTCTTGCTGTGTCTCTGTGAAATAAATAAATAAAATCTTTTTAAAAAAAAAGTTTTATTCGGCAAAGTCTTTAACAAGCAGAGTATACACAGCAGTTTCAAGTGTCTGTTTCTCTCCCATTTTTCAAGATGCATGCTTTCTACAATGTTTCAGCAGAAACAAACATCTGTTTGGGGGATGACACCCGAGAACTTGTACCGCTCCTGTATTAGAAAAGTGCTGACCAGAGGAATGTTTACACAGATTCTTTGTGCAGTGAGGATGGCCCAGGTATCTTTTTCTGCTCTGCAAAAGCACAACCAACCGACGTCGCTGAAAATCTCTGGGCTGACTCCCCTCAACATTTTTCTAGGCTATCTGCCTCAGAAGAGAATCTCATATTGAACCCCCCTAGAGAATTCTCTGCATAAGCCAGGACTATTCACAGATAATATTTGGTGACGAATCTGCCTTCCTGTCAAACTGAGAGAGGTCTACGTGCCAAGTGGATTTGAGGAGTCCCAAGAGAAGTTTGGGTCCATAAACCAGTGAATGAAGTCCATTAATACATATATGTAGCTTTTCCAGCTGTGACATAAATGACATTTTTTACTTGCCTATTTCTGAAGATTCTTTATTAAATAATAAACTCAAGAATAATTTCATACAAATCACCAGCATATGTAACCATTATTCCCTGTGATTACAACGGCTTCCTCACAGGCAAGAGTGAGGCTCCAATTTCAAGATCGTGGTAGAGTCTGCCAGTGTGGGCCCTTTCATGGTGGGTCCAGATCCCAAGGCTACTTGCACAAAACCACATCTGTCAAAGATCACGTGGAGAGAGTCTGTGAATTACTCTTAACTTCAAAATGCATTTTTTTAAGTTTTAGAGGCTGAAGAGGAAAGGCAAGAAGTTCTTTTGAACAGCTTTATAAACCACCTTTTGGGTTTTCCCAGCCCCACAAGAAAGGAACCTTGGTAAGAGATTCTTTAGCTAACAGAGGTGTCTCCCCCAGAGAACCGCCCCACACTGGCAGAGGCTGGTCAATAAAACTCAGAATAATGTTCTGGAAACGTCACCCTCACACCCATGCTGGGGAAGGAAGAAGTGGTACAAATTTATCCAAATATTTCAAAGGCAAACTTGCTTCCCTGATAGCTAAATTCAAGTCGTTGGTTTTATATATTCCTATGATAGAAAAATCCTCCCCACCTCTATATTTTTCATGTAAATGATAGGCTGATCATTTTCAGTTAATACATGGCTTTTCCATAAAGCTAAATGGGTTAAAACTCACCTCTTCTATTCTGTAGAATGCAATAGTGGTCAAGGCTTGCTTAAAAGCTCTTTGTTGGGTGTCATTCATGGTATCAGTTACCAGAATCTTATCACTCACTTGCAGGGTTGGTGACTGGTGGTTAGGGAGCAGCCCTCAGGCAGTGATGGCAAAGCCCTAAATGGGTAAACCCATTTAAAACCTTTCCCTTAGACTTGATCCAGAAGAGTCAGGTTGTATCCAAGAGGCTGCCGCAAAGAGACAGGCAACAATTTGGGAAGCAAAGGGTCAGGCAAGATCCATAGAGATGTATACCAGTCCTTGGGAGCCAGAATACAGGTCTTCCAGACAGGATGTAAAATAAGCAAAGACCATGATAGCTTCTAAAAACTGTACAGTAAACAAAGGTAGTAAAGCTAAGGGGAATCTAAGCTTTAGGTCTCTTCACTACAGTCCTGTGCATACACTCTTAGATATTTGGGTGACATTTCCTAAAGCAAGAAATTTCAACAACAACTGAGATCCGACTTCCCCTCCATACTCTCCTTGGTTGGATGGCCTAGAGCCACTGCAGGCATTCTTGGCATTTGACTACGAGACAGCTAAGTTGGCTGTATGTTTCACTTGAGTTTAACGTGTCTAGCTATGTGGCTCACAATCATGTCCACATAGAGTTGAACTACCGTTAGTCACCCCATGCAGGAGTAACCCACAAGAGGGCTCCCACCACTCTATTAACCATTGGTACCAACATGTCTGAGACTACAGGGCCAAGGGTCATAGAGAGGAATAAAGGAGTCCTTTGGGGTTACTGACTGTATGTGGTCATGGAAGAAAAATAAGGTTTGAAATGTCTGAAACAAATTGTAGTCGAGAAGATTTCTCTAAGTCTCGTAGCCCATATATGAAAGAAGCTTGACAGAGTTTTTCCAAAACTTGACAACAATCCTAAAAATTTGCATAACATTGCCAATAATGAGTACTGTAACTGAAAGAAGTTTTCTTAAACTATCAATAACAAAAAGCAAATTTCAATCAACATGCTAGAGGAAAGACTAAATTATCTTTCTATTCTCTCTCTAGAAAATGATATTACAAAATCTTTGTTGTCATATGAAGAGGCAGTCAAAGAGCATGAAGCCATAAAAGGTGGGAAAAACTGTTTTACAGAGGAATGTCAGAGAGCTAATGAAATTTTTGTTACTTTTCTGAATTGTTAATATTTTGATAGTGTAAGCTTTGCTAAATTTAAATTTTGTTGTGACTTCCTTTCTCATTTGGAACAAATGTTCACTTTTGTAGCTAATTTGCAATTTTTAATTTTATATGCTTTGTCTAGCATGGCTGTATTCAAGAGAGGGACCATGCAGGCATGCTTGAACCAAAAACGTAAAAAGCCAACAACTCATAAAGAAGAATGCTAGTGGTACCAGTGATTCTCCAAGGGAAGAATTATCATTGCTGTTGCCTGGTCCAGCTTCCCCTTCCTGCTTGGAAATAGGTGTCCAGTGCTAAAGGTCTGGAACATCTTAGGGTATGTGTCTTATAATAATGGATGTGATTCCATTATAACCATACTTCCTCTTCAAGGGGAAAACTGAATTTCAGGGAGAAAAGGCCTGTGAAGGGATGCTGAAGGTTTTATCTAAGCTGTCCATCTAGATCCTATAGAAAAACTCCAGGTTCAGAGCTTAATGAAGACACTCATTTCATGTCTATCATTTTTTTTTTCCCACCATGTAGGCTTAAGACCAGGACAGTTAGCCAAAGTACTCCAGAGATAGGCCAGAGGCCTCCAGTACCCTGCTTTTATCCCTTCTCCCTTACCAATTCAGTATACGCTACCTCAACTGCCATCATCTCCCTTTATTTTTTTCCCAGAAGGCATCCCTTGGCCACCATGATGGTCCGCTTGCTTGCTCACTTGCTTGTGTCGTGATGTGCGGAGCAATCATCTCCCACCGAAGCCCTCACCAAGAAGTGATATAAGAGCTGGTGTGCAAATACTGTATCTCATTCCCTTCTTGGTGGATCCCTCTAAGGCTTCCCAGAGTTCTGGTTATAACTCCCTTGATTACAAAATCTTCTGTTGGTTGCCTTCCCTTCTCTATCTTATTTCTTTACTTTTCTACTGAGATCACTTCCCAAATAAACTGCTTGCCATTGGATCTTTGTCCTGGGCTCTATTTCTGTGGGAATTCGAATGAAGGCTCTGGGGTATTTAAGCCTCAAGAGAGAAAACACATTTGGAAGAAAGTAAAGACACACCCGGAGTTGCATAATTACTATTACGTTACTAATTATAATTAAGTCCAGAAGCTGTATACAACCACCAGCATCTTTGCTTTCTAGTCACCTTGACTCAGAGATTTCAGGGGGAAGACAACTTATCATCAGCATTCAGCTATTCCCTGAAAACTAGAGACTTTTTGGACTGTGACAGACTGTGTTATCTTGCCCTGACCTCTGCCTGGATCCCTCATACTTACCCTTTACTTCCTTTACTGTCACTTTCAACACTCAGGGTGGGCTTTGCCTGTAGATACAGGGAGTGGGTAATAAGCCTACTGCCCCCCACCTCTTACCTGCCTTATGGGGCTCCTTCCTCAGCTTCCTTGTTTGTCTAGCACTTGACTCCAACCTCCTCCTTAATTTCTGCCCTTTTGTTTGGGAAACCCCCTCCCGGATGCAGTGGGTTCTGATCTGATGACTTGACTGTTCAGTTCATACTTGGCTTCTCTTTGTGGATCATTCTCTGGGTTGGGTAACTTCACACGTGTCTCTTCCCCTGCTCAAGATTCTGGCCTTTCCAGGTGCTATTCTTAGTATCTCTTCCCAGGTGACCTGTGTCTTTGGGGAGCAGAATGAGACACTTCTGGGCAGCCTTCCCCTTTATCCCTAGTAACTCACTGCATCTCACGGAGAATGTCTATTATGAGTTCTTATTCAGATAAAACTGAATGAGAAAATACATGTGCAGAAAGAACAAGAAAAAGCTTCATATGTATTTTTGGAGTGCCTCTAGTTTTCGATTTCATTCAAGGGAAGGCCAAGAGTTAACTGCAGCCCCCCAGCCGTAGCCCTCACATAGAATGGCAACAATCACACCTCCGCCACGATACCTGAGAGGCAGATATTGAGGAGGGTGTCCTGGCCTGCCCAAGTGCCTACTGTCTGTATTTCATTCCTTGTCTGAAAACTGAAGCATAGAGAATTCCTGTCAATAGATGGAACTAAGCATCACACACCAGTATCTTTTCATTCAAAAAGAGAGATTTCTAGATTTACTGAATGCATTGCCCTCTCTCCAGTTAAATTCATTAAGCAACATTTGATTTTTTGAGATACCACCAATCAGAAAGCTCAGCCCACATCTTTGATAACACGTATACATGAGTGTGTTTAAATGCAGCCCCTAATTTCCTTCCTCCTTTCTGATGTGTACACATCACTCACTTGTGCCCAACAACTCGGGAATGTTTCACCTCTTCCTTTATACTCAGAGAAGAAGTACGTTCCTACAGCTCGCCTGCTGCTTCCCAGCAGTGTCTTCATTCCCACGAGCTTGCTCTATGCCTCAACGGCAGATATTTAGAAGACTTGAGAAGGACTGGTGAGAAGAACAGTATTCTGTATCAGTAATTGCTGGGATGTTTGAACAGTTGCCTGACGTTTACTTTCTGGGAGAGGTGGTCTGGCTTTCAGCGAGTTGACTGATGTGTGAGGAGGTGAGGTTCAGGGGGAAAGGAGATATCCTGAGCCCTTTATAATGACTCTTAGTTGAAATGTGGATGATTAACAAGCTACATAAATAACCTACAGCAACATTAAGAAAACCTCTGTCGTACCCAGCAAATTCTCTTAAAATTATCTGAATTCACAAAGGAATGTCATTATTAGGGATTTTGCCAGCAGGGGTCTACTCTGGGGTCAAGCCATCCAGATTTTGTCAGTCGTGTCAGCAAAGGATAGAACCTGAAGGATAGCTTGAAGGTCAAAGACGATGTTGCCAGAACGGTGGCTTGTAATCAATGTGCGCCCCCACTCCAGGACCTGGATGCTTTGTAACCTGAATCAATGAGTCTTATTGTTAAAGCTGAATAATACTCCTTATCCAAAAATTAAAAAAGAAAAAGTTTTTAAAGGTTAAAAATATGCATAATTAAAAGGAACCGATGCAAATGACTTAGCGCCATGCATCCAATTCTTTCAGTGTCTGGCACATAATACTACCTTTGTAGCTTAGTGTAGAAAAAATAGTTAATTTAGGGCTCCTGGGTGGCTCAGTGGGTTAAGCCACTGCTTTCGGCTCACATCATGATCTCAGGGTCCTGGGATCGAGTCCCGCATCGGGCTCTCTGCTCGGCAGGGAGCCTGCTTCCCTCTCTCTCTCTCTGCCTGCCTCTCTGTCTGCTTGTGATCTCTTTCTGTCAAATCAATAAATAAAAAAAAATCTTAAAAAAAATAGTTAATTTCATGTGTCACTATTCCGTATGATCCTGAAAAGAGCACCAAGGGCTCTGCCATCTAAACAGATATTAGAAGCCTTGCTCTGAGTTCCCATCTTGACCGTCCTTAGCTAAACTCTCTTGAGTCCCACGTGTTTTACTGTTGGTACTCGCTGCTACTTTCGCGTCTCATCGCCACACCTCATTAATTCAGCAAATATTCATTGGGAGCCCACTCTGGGCCAAGCGCTGGGCATACAAAGGTGAATAAGCAGAGTTCCTGCCCTTTCGAGGCTTACACATATAATAGGATCTACGATGAACACACAGATGCATGCCTAATAGGAAACTACAGACCAGGATAGTATAGAACAGAACAGAATGTTCCTCTGAAGAACAAAAACCAGAGAAGTGAGGTAGCAGGGCAAGCCACGGCTCTGCTAACACGAGGGCGAGCCTCTCTGAGCAGGTGCCATGTCCAGTCCCAGACCTAAGCTAAACCCAAACAGACTTTGCGAAGAGCGGGAACAGACCCTGGAAAGCAATTTCTAGGCGTGTTTTATTTGTGCCACGTGACGCACCCCACATGCCTCTCCCGTGCAAATCGCTTTTCCCAAATTCTACTTCATTCCAGCACTGACATACACCTGAGCTGAAATTCCATCCCTAGCTCACCCCAGACAGGTGTGACAGGCTGCTCACAAAGGCCAAAGGATAAGAGAGGGCTGCCAAGTGAATTCTGGATTCCCATGTCGTCTGGATTTTTCAGACCAAATGAGTCAGTTGGACCTGAGCGACCTCAGTTCAGACAGGAGTGGGGGCTTTACTTTGGCCACATGTCCCTAAACCACAGACACAGCGCTGCGGTTTCCAAGCCATCAGTCCTGGTGACTCCCCCTTTAGCAATATTTAACTACTTGCGACATGAGACTCTGAAAGCTTTTTGAAAGTCTTATTCACTAATGGAAAAGCCTCTTACATATTTTATAAAACTAAACAAACATCAAAGTTAACACTCAAATGCAACTTGTATTTTCTACACTCTCCAGAGCCTTGTCAGCATACAAATCCCTCCCACAGTTTCTATTCAAACAAACAGTGCAAGACTCCTAAATTACTAAGGGAAAAAAATAAGATTATAAGCTTCCTGAGGGCAAAGTCTCAATTTTACATTTTTGTTTCCCCAGAGCGTGACACGATGTAGGTAGGCAAGACATTTTTAATTGTAAACATGGGGGGAAAATGTCTCAAGATATTTAACCACACGAAACAATTAGCTTTTGTTGATTTTCCTTTGAACATGATTAGCTATCCCCAAAGTTAAATTGTAACTGAAAATAAAAGATCTTTATATATACAGATACAGAATTCCAATATAAGTGTGCCCTAAAAAACAAAAACAAAAACAAAAACACCATACCTATAATATTTTCTAGACTCTCAAAATTTTCCAAAGGACATGCAGGCTTAATGTGTACCATTATTATCAAGGATCATGATGACAGTAATTATAATAGGAGTGACGACTGATTAAGTGCTAACCATGTGCCCAGCACTGTGCTAGAAGCTTCCCTCTACTCTTCCCTCTTCACTTTGTTCAGAAAGGCACTGAACAAGAACACCTCTGACATCAAAGAGGCTTCCTTTCTCACCATATGTAGAATAGCACGACCACTTGGTACTTCTTACTCCTTACCCGGCTTTAACACCCACCTGCTGATATTTTAAATATTTATTTGTTCAGTTGTGTATCTGATTTACTCAACCACTAGAATGTAAGTTCTATGAGAGCAGGAACTCTGTATTATTTACTTTTTTACCAATGAGTAAAACCTCAATGCATACTTGATGAGTGAATGAAACTATGAATGATTTCATTCATCCTTTAAAATAAGTCTGCAAGGTGGTACATTCAGCCCCACATATTTCTCCAAATCCCAAGTCTTCTTGACACCCTGCACAGAGATGTTGAGCAAACAGACAAGGTGAAGGAAAGCCTTCCCTCCCTGGCCCTCTCCCTCCTTCTCCTACCTTTCCTTGACAGAACCCAAGACTCCGGTTCTCTCTTCACTGGCACGTTCTCAGAGGAAGGCAATGAGCAAAGTCCACACAGATTAATCATTCCCCATGTTATTTTTATATAACTTATTTGCAACCCAAGAAAGAAAGGTTATATCACTTGAAGTTTGGGAGCAGAGACAGTCGAATTTATGAGCCATCTCTGAGTCACCTGAAGCATCACTGCAGTGTGGACACGGCCTGAGGCACGGACTGGAATCGGAGAAGTTGATTTCTGTGAACTCACCGGGAGCTGATGACGGCACGTCCAAGGTGAAGGTGACGGATTTTCCTGTACCGCAGTCTTGCCCATTTATATCCAAGACCCTCCACCTCTGAGGTACCCTGTTGAATGACTCACTCCTGGCTACACTTGTGCCTCAAAAAATATTGGGTAGAGATTGCGCTCACCCTGGCTCCTGTTCCACAATGATCTCACTCCGGCTCCTGGTCCATAATGATGAGGTTCTGCCTGAATTATAACCTATGGCAGATTTTCAGTTACTTCTTTCAGAAAAAAAAATGGACTTTTATCTTCCTTATATTTTAAATTTTATCTTCAGGTAAATATCACTTTTTCTCCAATATATTTTTATTTCACGAGTATGATGGATGAAAATAGGAGCCAATGTTTTAATTGCTCTAATAAAATGAATCATCTTTCATGCGCATTTTACTCCATGCAAAGATTTTTTTTTCTTAAATCTGTAAGTGCATTTCTGAGCGATCTTAAATGTAAGCATATCTGAGCTTGCTAACTACATTTCCCATAGTACACTATTTAAAATGTATCTTTAAAGTGGATTATGTATCTCAGGGGACTGGTAATGGGCTACAGAGTCACTCACTTTCAAGTCACCAGTGCAAATTTAGTCCAGACTTTAGGCCGTGAAAAAAAAATCATTATAACTGACTGGCTTACTTTTGTGGAAATGGGTTAGTGGCTCCTCTCCAGTGGCTCGTGTAGGTCTCCACATCACCACAAGCACCACCAGCATTTCAGAGGCATTAAATGAGATCCTCCCAGTAATGGAGGCACTGGAAGAGACGTACTTCTAGACACAAACACACACACATACACACACATGCACACTGTGAATGGACATACATGTATGAACACATGTGTGCACACATACACATATTAACACACACACAAACAGACATCCCGGTACAGTGATTTTAACTGAACTCATCCATAAGGGACAGTAAGAAATCTCTTTGAACCATTTATTTGACAACACTCAATTCAATCTGAGCTGCTCAACAGTGTACGAGTATGTCCCTAGCCCTCGGTGGCCTTGCTGTTTCTGAACGGGATTTCTGCAAACAGACGAGAGCACCTTCAGAAGCCAGCCTTGCTGTTCACTGTGACGAGATAGAAGATGGCATTAGCCTTCAGGGATGCCCATGTGGAAGCTTTTAGGAACACTGACCTGCACTTAAAGATCAAAGATAACTGAGATGTCTGCTCCGAAATAACACCTTTCCTCAGAGCCCAAGAGAGTGAACGCCATTCTTGACCACCCTACTCTTCCTTCATCTCTTGCATCCAATATATCAGCATGGCCTGTGCATCTATCCTTTTCATATGCCCTCAATTCCTTGTCACCTCCATGCCCACCATCACCACCTTGGCCAAGGTGACTGCCATTTCTCCCCTTAATGACTGCAACCTCCTCATGGTAACCATCTGTGATTTTACTCCATCCATTCTCCATGATACTTCCAGAACATCTCTTCAAACACAACACCCCTGTTTAAAATCCTTCAGTGGCTTTCACTGCTCCAGGATGAGCTCCATACTCCTTAGCATAGCCAATAAGACCTTGATGGTTTCAACCCCATGGCCTCCTTCCCTGTATTCACATCACAGAAACCACATGCCCCAGCCATGTGGTTCCTGTAATGCTTCCAACTGCCACATACGGATCACTGCCTTCCACCATGTTTCCTACTTACTGTTAAACTATCCTTCCTGACTCAGAGTAACTGCCATTTCCTCCAAGGGTGTATCCTGATGCTTCCAAGTTCTGGGTTGGCTGCCATTCTTACACTCTTATCAGGTCCCTTCCCACATGTCGCTTCAATATTATCTCCCTTAGGAGGAGTCTGGTCTTATTCACTGTTGAATCCCTGGTCAACTAATATGTTATTGAGAGTTTAATGAATTTTAATGAATAAATCAATGAGGTCAGACTTTTAAGAATGGCTTATAGCATTTTTTTTCTCTTTCATAGCTCTATTTTCCTATACTTTGAGTTCGACTGTAAAGCAACCTTATATTTTGATCAAATTCTACTTTGTTTTTATTTTTGTTGTTATAAGGCCTCTTTGCATATAAAGCAGAGGATGACAGAAATATAGAAGGGACCGGGGTCTCCAGTCAAAGACAAAATTCAAAAGATAGATCACTATGGAAAGTCAAACATTTGGGGAGGGCTTTCATTGACATTTTCTAAAAGGACAGTTTATCCTGTGTTTGAAGGGTTTTAGGCACCATCTTACCTGAAGATAACAGAATAGATCTGATGAACGGTTGTCATAAACAAACCCAAGCAAGGTTCTGAAATGAAGGTGAAGCATCTGGGATGATTCCTTATAGGACTATGTCTCTGCTTCTTTGGACATTACAGAGAAAGAAAAGAAGGAATGGGTAGATGAGGAGACAAAAGGATGTGTTTTTGAAAGGGCAGTGTAACATGTACGTATTCAGAGGACTGGAAGTAGAAATAAGTTCTAGAGGAGATCAAAGGAAAAGTGGGAAGCAAGAAAAGAGTAAGGCAATACAAGGAAGAAAGAGTAGATGACAGAGAGATAGGTGAGATCCAAAGGAAAACAAGAGTAAACATCAAAAGAAATGAACAGATAGAGAAGAAGTGACAAAGAGTCAAGAAGAAAGGAGAGGGGGAAAATGTCATATAATTTGCACATAGTAGGGTCCTTATTTTGACAGATGAATAAATAAATGAATGAAGAGAAGATGAGAAAAAGTCAAGAAATATCCAAAACTGTTTGGACTTTGATTTCAGTCTATCATGTCATGTATTCACTGTACCCCTGACACGTTGGGCTCTCCCCTGGCCCAGACAGCAGAGGGCAACACCTATTTTACAGGAATACTGAGAGTCTAGCGTGATTAGGTCTGAATGCTGACATTCATTCACTCATTCATTCATTCATTCATTCACTTATTCATTTATTTAACCAACAGCTATTAAGCACTCCCAGTGACCAGACACCGTCTTAGGTGTTAAGAATTGGATTGTAACGCCAAACTGTGGAACAAACTAAGGTGCCCTTCTACGGACAAATGGATAAGGAAGATGTGGTCCATATATACTATGGAGTATTATGCCTCCATCAGAAAGGATGAATCCCCAACTTTTGTATCAACATGGACAGGACTGGAAGAGATTATGCTGAGTGAAGTAAGTCAAGCAGAGAGAGTCAATTATCATATGGTTTTGCTTATTTGTGGAGTATAAGGAATAACATGGAGGAGATGGGGGGATAGAGAGAAGGGAGTTGGGGGAAATTGGAGGGGGAGATGAACCATGAAAGACTGTAGACTCTGAGGAACTCAGGGTTTTGGAAGGGAGGGGATGGGGGGTTGGGTGAGCCTGGTTGTGGGTATTAAGAAGGGCGCGTATTGCGTGGAGCACTGGGTGTGGTGCATAAACAATGAATGCTGGAACACTGAAAATAAATTAAAAAAAAAAAAAGAATTGAACTGTAAGACATTATCACCTATGCCCCCAAGGAGCTTGCAAAAGAGAGCATTAAATCTCCTTTTCAGATCGGAAAGAATCTTCTACTTCATATTGCACAGTCTACGTAATCTGTGAAAAAAAAATATCAGAATCAAAAGTAATAGTATGGCTTGGCCAAGAGCCACAGGAAACGGGGGCATTTTTCTCAATAGAATTAGATGACATTATGACATGTGCCCATTTAGAATGGAACTGCAAATCATAAAAATGCCAAAAACGTGGAGAAGAAAAACATTAAAGGAGCTAACAGTAGAATATTAAAGACAGACATAATTAAAGAGAGAAAGGCATAATAAAGACAGGGTACTTTAAATTCTCTTTGTCATAGGGCTCTATTGCAGTTCGACTCCCAATCCCATTAAAGTCATTCTAAATTGATTCCCTCGGTGTAATGAGCCCCTCTTGATAACACCAAAACACTTGGCCTCTCAAGAGCTCCTTCAAGGCGGCCCTGCAGAGCCTGACACCGTCAGGACATTGGGGAGGCAGGAGCCACTTCACTTGGCAGCCCCGGGGACAGAAACACAAACCCACGTTCAGCTTCTCCTCCCTGGCTGTTCAGAAGAGGCGGGACCAGCTCCCTTTTGCCCTGCAGCGGGGTACAGACGGGAGACCGAGATGTGTATTTCAGGAACACGCATCTCCTGAATCCCCAAGCTTTGAGGTTTTCTGGCTACGGAGGTCTTACACTTGAAGAGTTGTGATGTTACAGTACAGGTTTCTCACAACAAAGACCCCTTGCTATTTTATATTTGAGCTACAAATCGCGGCTTCACATTTTCCACGAATCAAAGGGAGAATGTATACAATTTCCTCACTGGGGTCATCTTCCCTCTCTCCTCGGTAATTCTAAATAGAAAAGAAGCTTGGAATAGGAACAGAGGGATTCCCGATAGATTTTATAAGCAACGTCAGCCTCCTCCACCCTACAAAACGCGAGCAAATTTGAGGGACATACGGTGTAAGGCAGCGGGACATCCAAGAAAGTGGAATTATTACATTAGCATTTTCCTGGACCCCATTAACCTTGAGAGAACTGTAAAGGTCACCAGTTTACAAGCCTAAATAGCTTCCAGCTAGTTCTCTAAAAATGGAGCACCAACAACTATTTCACCTGTGCCCAGTTTTGTTTTTTTTTTTCCTTTTTTAATCACGAAAGGTATTTGCATGAAAACAGGATCTTTGTTTCCTGAGGATTGATCCACTTGCTGCTTACCCGGGCTGCTCCTCCACCTTTAGTGACATCATAGTTCCTGCTAAGGAGCTAATTTTAATATCACAAAGGATTGTGATTTCAAGTGGAAGCAGCTACCCTCTTATGAAACAAAGGCCCTGTTTTCAAGCAATTGTTCCTTATAATAAAATGCACGAAAAGCCTAATACCTCAAATGTAAAAGAGATGATTTAGCTGAGGAACAGATACCAACCCTGTCTATGACTCTCCTCCTTAAAGTGGCAGGAGAAAGTTGGGACAAAGAAAAAGAAAGAAACTAAAAATGAACTTCCAAATGTTAACACGTTTTTTCTACACCTTTGCCAGTGTCGTTGGCCTACCACCATGGGACGATTATATTCCTACT
The DNA here is from genome assembly GCF_902655055.1 of Lutra lutra. NCBI lineage: Eukaryota > Metazoa > Chordata > Mammalia > Carnivora > Mustelidae > Lutra > Lutra lutra. The sequence goes on from NC_062292.1 coordinate 55,209,668, forward strand.
ATTTTTCTGTACTATCTTCATTTCGCCGGGTGAGATCAGTCTAAAAATAGGCTTTGAAAACAGCATACTTTACCTAGACATTACTTCATTTTTGCAACTATAAAGCCCCTTGTAATATTTTCTATTGTTTCATTATCCCTACATAATATAGCATTTTGCTCACATTTTATTATTTATATTCTCACTATTAAGAATCAGTTTCCACTGATTTTTAGGCTCAGCACTATGCATATATGAGTATACTCTTAATCCCTCTAATTATAAGAGGTAAGTGGAACTATTCCTTCCTACAGCATGAAGTAAACTAGCTCTCCTAAATCCCATGGTACTGGACAAGTAAGAAAAACAGAAATAGATTCAGAGTGCATTTCAACACATTTACATGATTTATGATGAAATTATAAATGACCATTAGGACAATACAGATGATAGCCAGTCTCTGAAGCAGATTTCAGAAACGATACCCAAACACGGACACTCATGTTTGCGTGGTTCATGCCACCCAGGAACCCCGGGCTGGAGCAAGTGTGCGATTTCCTCCTGTCCTGAGTGCTCCTCAAATAACCACGCCGGGCACGGTCTGTTACCTCTGAACATTTGTGACTCTTAGGGTGGGGTACACAATGGGTCAGAAAAGAGAAGGCTGTGGATCTCACTCTTATGTGAACTATTCCATTTACCCTCTCTCTTGACCACAGAGCCCCCATCACCCGGGATAAAAGAAAAACTGGGGAAAGATGAGAGCTACCACTGGGTTCACACCCCATCATTATTCATCAAAACCAGGCTCAAAGGCACCAGCCATATCAACAGCACAATTTAGATGTATGTGAAGAGATCAGTCATTGTATGTATAGTTTTTAAAGATGATTAAATGAAAAGAGTCACTACCACACATTTAAGTGCTCAGAACTGTGTTCCATGTTTTACATACATGATCTCATACTTAACAATAACCTTGCAAGGTAGTCTCATCTCTGTTGGGAAGATGATATGCCTAAGGCCTAGAAGGGTTGACCTGTTCAAATTCACACAGCAAAGTGGGGGCACACTAGGATCCAGGCCAGCTCAGGTCCACTTTTCGTCCTATCCCAAGTAGTAACATTTTGAACTACTTCAGCTAATGAAAAATATCTCATATTTTACCCAAACTCTAAAGACTGACTTAAAACTTCTTAGGGCTCATTTATTCCTCTAGCAAACAATGGTTGAGTAGCTACTCTGTGATGATTCAGACTCTACGAGAGGAAATTTGGTCTTAAAAACAAGAGTGGTTGGGAATCTTAGATCAAGGCTTCTTCCTAGCTCCTGTGGTCCTACTGCGGCAGACTACTCACCTCTAGTCCCTTCTTCTATAACATGAAGAGAATAGACTAGATCATTTCCATGTTTGGTCCCAAAGGGGTAATACCTCTTCATGCTTCTATTCTAATACCCAAATAATATCTAATGCCACTCTGTAGCAGGGATATCGATATCAAGCTACTGTCATTCACAAATAGCATTCCATGGAAATGCGAGTTAAATAACTACTTCATTACATGAGGCTAATCTAGTCCATACATCTTGTACTCAAGTTTTTTCACATCCAAAATGTGCTAAGTTGATTGTTCTGGTGTTACCTGAGTGCTGCTGAAGGCCTGCTTTATGATATGTGAGGGAACAGTGACTGTATTGGCTCCCTAGGGCTACAGTGACAAAATGCCACAGACAGATGGCTTAAGCACAGACATGTATTGTCTCCGAATTCTGGAGGTGAAAAGTCCAAAACCAAAATGTCACCAGCGTTCGTTCCTTCACAGGGCTGGGAGGGACAATCTGTTCCATTCTTCTCAGCTAGCTTCTGGGGGGTTCACTGGCAATCTTCCAAGTCCCCTGGCTTATAGCAATGAAAACTCATCTCCACACACCAGGCTCTTGGTGCCTCTCTCTGTGTCCAAATTTCTCTCCTTTCTAAGGATACCAGTCATATCGGCTTAAGACCTGCCCTAAAGACCTCATCTCATCGTGATCTTCTACAAAGACTATATTCCTGATCCTTGTCACCTTCTGAGGTACTGGAAGTTAGAACTTCAACATCTGGGAGAGGGATACAAATCAAGCCATGACAGTTATCTCCTACAGAGTTTCGATTTCTGTAGATGTTTCATAAACTGGAAAAGCTCTCTTGCCTCTCGCTGTATTAATACCAAACGAAGGACCTTGTAGGGACATTTCACTGGAAACTCACAGAGAAGAAGGCAAGACACAGCTTTGGGGGTAGGGACGGCAGAAACTCAGCAAAGCACTCAGCTCCCACGGTGAAGGTGTATGCACTCTGTTCCCACTCCATGGAGATTCATGTGGTTCCAAATTCTAGCCTGGAGACTGTCCACACTATGCGCATGTCAAAGACAGATGCGCCTTTCCATTCCATCAGAGACAATTCTGTCCACATGCACCAAAACCAACCATGCTGTGTCAGGTGGGATGGCAGCCTCAATGAGATATATCTTGATTTAATAGAGAAATAAAAGCAATATAAGGTCATAAGCTAAGATCATCATAAAGTACATGCAGGCACCCTATACTTTAATACTCCCCAGCTGCTTTTTAACTCCAAGCGAAACAATTTGCCTAATGTCTACAGAAATGGCTCAATTAATTTCCTCCCTTAAATAATACCAACCTGTCCCCTATAATATGCCTTAGTAGAAGTGTTTTTCATCTCTTCTGTTCTTTTTCTGTGTTGGAACTCTAAAGATATGAGGATGGAAATAGTGCTGACTTCCGAATGACAGGAAATCTCCCACAGAAATAAAGAACATTCACACTTGATCACTATGTTTAGAGACTCTTTGCAAAGACCAATCACCAGTATCTGAAAATGAGCCAAGTGGATGATACCAAACTGCCCTGGGCAGTAAAAAGCAGCGTCAGCACCTCCCGATGCTTTCATTTCTAATTCCTCTGAACCCCTACCCTGTCTCAGGTACTTTGTTCTAAGCAGAAGGCAACAATTTTAAACAGAATGGTCAATGTAGACCTCATTGAAAAGGTAACATCTGAGAAACGCTTAAATTATGGAAGGAGTTCATGACAAGGCTATATAAAAGGGTATTTCAAGTAGAGGCAACAGCCAATGCCAAGGCCCTGTGGCAGGAGCAAACCTGGTAAGTGCAAGGGATAGCTGGGAGGCCAGAGGGGCTAGAGTGGAGAAATGAGGGGAAGGGAATAAGAGAGCAGGAGAAGGAGATGGGGGCCAGTGAGGGGCAGGCCTTCTTAGACATCATGAAATAATCTGAGTTTCCTGAGAAAACTGGAGAATCATAACAGCATTTTGAACAGAGTGAATTAAAATCATCTGGGGTGCCTGGGTGGTTCAGTTGGTTAAGTCACTGTCTTCAGCTCAGGTGGTAATCCCGGAGTCCCAGGATCGAGTCCCAGCATTGGGCTCCTGGCTCCATGGGGAATCTGCTTCTCCCTCTGACCTTCTCTCCTCTCATGCTCTCTCTCACACTCTCTCTATTTCTTTCATATAAATAAATAAAATCTTTAAAAAAATAAAAATAATAAAATAAAATAAAATCATTTGCCTCAGAAGAGTCACCTGCTCAAGCAATTAACAGCTTCCCCCAGCTCAGCACATGGAAATGGACCTTTGCAAGGAATCCCTATGAGAAACAAGCCAAGCTCAAATCTCCAACAGTTAATGAGTTTAGCACGCACACGTGCGCATGCATATACATATACATATCATATATACATATAACAAATGATATGTATATAATTTGTGGGGATTTTTTTAATTTTAATTTTGGTATAGTTAGCATACAGTGTTCTATTAGTTTCAGGTGTACGATATAGTGATTCACTTTCACACATTACCCTGTGATCATCATGACAAACGCACTCCTATATCTTTAATAAGAGACTGAGTTTATATGCATTGCACATTATTCATTTTAAGGCAGATTCTTCCCTAAAGTTATAGAAGTATGAAGAAGTCTTGGGCTCTATTTCATACTCTTTAAAATTTAGAAGTTGCTGGGGCGCCTGGGTGGTTCAGTGGCTTGGACCTCTGCCTTTGGCTCAGGTCATGATCTCAGGGTCCTGGGATTGAGCCCCGCATTGGGCTCTCTGCTCGGCGGGGAGACTGCTTCCTCCTCTCTCTCTGCCTGCTTGTGATCTCTGTCTGTCAAATAAATAAATAAAATCTTTTAAAAATAAATAAATAAATAAATAAAATTAAATTAAGAAGTTGGTATCAATATAACATGATCCATAAAATTACACATACACAGTATTTGTATCTGTGAAAGCCAGCCTCCTCGATGGCCTGTGACGACCCTTGCCTCCTGATAGTCACACCTCTGTGTGAACAGTGAACAGTGAACTGAGTCCAGTCAGTGGGACCACCTCAATACGGCTGAAGTGACGGAGTGTGACTTCCAAGACTAGGTTATCAAGACACAGAAGCTTCCACCTAATTCTTCCAAATCACTTGCACAAGGGGATGTCAGCCTCCATGCCACTGGGAAAGGCCCATATGGAGAGGAAGAAATGTGACAGCTGTATGAGCGGCCACTTTGGAAGTGGATCCTCCGGTCCCAACTCCAGCCTTCCTTTGACTATAGCTTGGCCAACATCCAACTGCAGGTGACAAACAACCTCCTGAGTGACCCCGTGTCAGAACTTCCCAACAAAGCTGCTTCTAGATTTTCAAAACACCAGAAGCCATAAGAAAGAATAAGTCCTTATTAAGTGTTTGAAACCAGTAGTAAGTTTGGGGGTTAATTCATACCTAAATAATAGGTAACTGTCATATTTTCTAACATTCAAATATTCTGGGGGTCATCAGTTAGCTGCTGTTTACATTTTTTTTTAACCAAAAACACTTTTATTTTAGTCTTCAAAGAACAAACTGTTCTTCTTTTTCCAAGATAATAATGATTAACTTACAAAAATGGACATTCACAATGCATCTTCAAAACATTTCCCTTTCACGGGAAACTTAGCTTTACAGAATCCAAACATTAAAGGGTTAAAAAAAATTTCTATCTTGTTGTTATTATAACACAAAGCAGTTAAGTCAAGGAAATCCATTCATACTTCAGGACCTTCTCCTCCAGGAACCAGCATTGTTATATTATTTCCATTTAGCAAAATTTGATCTAATTTAGTGATCCTTCTTCCTTCTGGTGTGATTTCACTAGAGGCAGCCGCTACGACGGGTTAGTGGTAGCGTCAACCGTCATGGCTACGCGGGAAGTGGCCTTACAACATTTTTTTAATCAATCATGTTTTGAATTTCTAAACTAAACCCAAAATTGGCAGTAAGATCACAACTAGATAAAACTACATGGGGATGTTACAAAAATATATACCAAAAACTCTCACTTGACTAAAACACTAGAACTAAAAAGTATTCATTTGGAGCACTGCATGTTGGAGCGTGTATGTATGGACTTTGGAATCAGAAAAAAAAGGGGGGGAATGAATAATGTTTCTGCCACTTATTAGCTTGAGCAAATTATTGAAGCTAATCAGCCTCAGTTTCTCAATCTGCCAAACAGGCAAAATCAGGCTCAGCTTCCGTGGTTGAGAAGGTTAAGGAAGGCAATGTGTACAAATAATTTTCTTTACCAAACATCAGTTTCTCTTTTATTAAAATGAATCTGAGCTATGTTTGTTTTGAAAAGGCAAACACTATAATAATAATAAATTAATTTGTGTGCCTAAGTGTTATTTGCTTGTCTCGTGGCTCATATTAATACTAATACTAGGCTTGTTTCAAGCCTAACATTAAGCCAACCAATACTCAGAGTATTTATAATCAGTCATTCATTTGGTATTGGTCACTGCAATGTCATTTAAATTCGGGGAAAGGGAAATATCCAAATAAATACTTTCTAGAATCAACAACTGCAGCTCATCAGATTCAAGATTCATTTTTAAACTGATGCTTGCTATGAAAAAAGTAACTTCAATGACTAGATGACATGATGAGTAGTTACATGGTTGGACTAAAACCAATGAAAAATTGGAAGTCATTATTAATTCCAATAATATAATTAGCTGAATTATAACCTCTGCTTTGGAAATATGGCTTAACTCACAATGAATACCCATAATTATCTTATTAATCAGAATCTCATGAATGAACAAAGTATGAGGTTTAAAAGAAAAATGAAATTAATACTAAAATCTAGACCTAATATACATGATATTTACCAACATCCTGTGTAATTAAACATGGTCTGTGTAGGGGCGCTTGGATGGCTCAGTCAGTTAAGTATCTGACTCGTGGTTTTGGCTCAGGTCATGATCTGGGGCTGCTGAGATCAAGCCCCTCAGTGGCCTGTGCACTGGTCATGGAGTCTGCTTAAGATTCTTTTTCTCACTCTTCCCCTGCCTCCCCCCAAGAAATAAAAATTAAAATTAAAAAAATAATAATAAAAGGAATGAAATGAGTTGAGATGAGTAGAGATTAAATACATGGACATTCACAAAAAGAGCAAAAGGGAAGATTTCATCATTTCTGATACATATGCAGACAGTATTCTAATGTAGTAGAATGTCCCACCATCCCAGAATGTTAAGACCTGTTGAATATTGACTTCTCAATTCCTCTGAAAATTATGGGGGTGGGGAAGTTGAAAGAGAGAGAGAGAGAGAGAGAGAGAAAGAATTGAAAGAGAAACTATTACCATATAGTTTCAATCTAAAATTCTTAAGACATTTTTTTCACACTGCCACATAATTACTAATTCAGTAACTTTAGTTTCTCTTTCTAAAGGGAGAAGAGGGGACAGGAAAGGAACACTAAGTCAATGGCATTTTCATAGCAAACTTCCGAAGGTTGTTATTGCGCTATTGAATAATTCAAGGATATTATCCTTATCTTCAGCTCAGTGCCTGAAAATATCAGCACTTGTGAGGATTATTGTAAAAAGAAATTTGTGACTTCCTTTTAAAGGATTAAGGAGTGAAAACCTTCAGTTTTGTAAATATCTTTATCAAGGCAGTCTCCATTAAACCTGTCCCCTTCCTGTTTCATTGTTAGGTGGAGTTTCTTTGATAAAACCCGAGCTTTCTAAACCTATCAAAGAGATGGACATCTTTCTTTCCTTCCTTTCTTTTCTCCCTCTTTCCTTCCTTTCTACCTCTCTTCCTTCCCTTTTTTCCTCCCTCAGATGTTCATTCAATGCATATGTACTGAGCCTTTACTGTGCGCCAAACCCTGTTCCAGGTGCTGAGGAAGAGCCAGGGGCAATCAGGAAAAACATTCCCCGCCCAATCATGGGATCCAGGTCCCGGAGAATGAATTGTAGGAGAAGGATGGTAAGTGATTCACAGCGTGTCCAAGACAGGAGCCATGACACAAGCAAAAAGAACCAAACACTAAGGGGAATCAGAAACCTCTGCTCCTCTGTCCTGTGCATCCAGTCCCACATACCGATGTCACCTTTAACCCGTGGTGCTCAAAGAGGTCCTAAAGGAACACCGCACTTCGACAAAAACAGCTACAACACCAACACCACAAATGCAGGGCAGAAGACATCAAAATCTTCGCCGCTACAAACCATTCACACTCTTCTAGTCCTTTGAGCCTGACAGCTGGCATGTGATATGAGCAAGCTAAGTCTTACTATCTCCATTTTACAGATGAATGCCTTGACACTCAGGAAGTTCCAAAGGGGTTGTTCAAGGTCACCAGGCTAAATAGCAAAGTTGTCTTAAATACCGACTTCCGATTCCAAAGGCAGAGCTCTTGCCATACACTGAATTATGTCTCCCCAGTCAGAATATATCCTCAGTGTAAGGAGAGCAGCTGAATCCAAACTCTTCCCTCCAGTGATGCTCCACAGTGGAGTAATCGGTAGGGAAGGAAGATTTCCCTGAAGTGGCATGGGAAACACACAGAATTTCCTGAGATTATCTGTACTCTCTGGCTGGTGTGGCCAGTGTCTGTCAGAACCCTTGGAAGGAGAGTAGGAGAGTAGGGAAGACCAATACAGATAATCAATGAACCCCCTAGGACAACACAGGTGTCTATGACAAGCTGCTGAGTCAAATACCATCCCAACTGCCACCTCCAAAAATTATACGAGTCTTATTTTATTAATCAGGGACAGTGATGCCTGGCAGGCTCAGTCTGTACGCATGCCATGGTACTCTCAATTTTGGGGTTTTGAGTTTGAGCCCCACACTGGGTGTAGAGTATCCTTTAAAATAAAATCTTAAAAAAAAAAAAAAAAGAGACACAATGACCCTTGATTTCTACCTAAGTCCACATTTCCAAGGTTCTGCACTGTGACTGAGTTGAAACAAATCCCACTTCTTCTGAGGTCAAGAAACTTATTGAAACAGACCAGGGTCGGCCAACTAACTGCTGCATCCTGCCACCAGTCACCAGGAATTCTATACAGGATTTAGAAACTCGAGAAACAAATTTCTAAAATTTTGACCAAAGACTTTAGTGGTCCCGTTTCCATGTCACCATGTCACCTGATGCAAATACATTTGGGAGGATTACCTTGCAGATGTCCAAACTTTTATTTGAAGGCAGTTAAAACATCCTCATTCTTTAGGGTAAGAAAAATATTTTATGTCTCAGTGTGTTATGTGCATTTCCAGATCTGTAATTTCAGTCCGCTTCCTTGTCACTAAAATACTTCCTGCTCCAGTCAATCTGATATAAATTCTAAATTTTTAAGACTGGACATTAACTCTTCCTACTACTCTCAGAGCACCTAGCATAATGCAGGGCTCGCAGGGGCATGCTCTGCATTGGCTGACTTATTCCTTTAAGGTATGATCTCAAAGACCGCTCTTTAAAATTCCTTCCGTAGGATGACAGATAATGAACACTTTTGCTGAAACTGGCCTAGAGGAGATGCAACTCCTTTGGTGATGAAGTCACTGGCTTTCAGGCTTTCAAAACTCTCAAATCCCAAACATCCAAAGCCAAGCCCCATAAGCAACTCAAGCTCATTATTTTATTTGACTTGAAAAATCAACAAATAAGAAGGGCAGGCTGTAAAGCAAATGTAAACTTCCCATTGCTTTACAATGCTCCGCGGGTACAGCGGCTCATTGTCTACTGTCGATGGTGTTTGGCATGAATGCTTGTGATCTGAAAGTTGTTTAAGGAATGCTCAGAGTAGCAGACCTCCACATCCATGTATCTCATGAGCATATCCCATCAAGTATGGCTTTCCAATTTTAAATTGCTCTAACTTACACTCAGAGCATAAACATCAGACCAACCATGGGGATTTTTTATTTATGGGGTACAAAATGAAGAGATCTCACTGCAGGGGGAAACACCAGCAAATCAGACGAGCAGAGACGATCCCAGCCAGCCCAAAATGAGAGGGGCAGATGTAGTCATTAACACAGTTTCCGATGAATAAACATACCCTTTTGTATTATTTTGACGTTTGCCTGTTCTCGCATGCTGTGTCTCTTTGGCGAAGGAGAGCCAATATCTGTATCTGAAAATGACTGTTAATCACATTTTTGAGAAACATATTTTAGCAAAGGATGAAAACACTCACAAATGCCGCTGGAACGCAAAGAGAGAGAGAGAAAAGCAGCCACCCCTACAGCCAAAACAACTCAGTGTGGGAACAGTGTCATGTTGACGCATCTCTGAAGCCCAACTGATTTGTAAAATCATCAGAAATGAGGCGGCTGGCTCTGATTACCATTGTGATTTGGGGGTGTATTTATCCTTCAATAGAAAAATCTGTTCAGATGAATTCTCCCACATACATGCCGCCCATCAGGCAAAGTGCTAACGCGGATCTACATACCGAACGGACCCTCGTGAAAGGTTATCTTGTCATTCAAAGGTACAAGATGAAAGGGGGAGATGTAACTTCCCACCCAATTTTGCCCTGGGTACAGCAGTCCTTGATGACTGTCTGAAGAGGCAAAGGGAGTTTGAGTAAAATAGGGGAGGACCAGAGAAACAATGACCTTGATTGGAATATGACAGGAAATAAACCAGGGGTGTCATAGAGTCAGGGGAAGCCGAGGCAGAAAAAGGGAAGACAAGAAAATTCGATTCTCTTCTCTATGATGTCAGCCCCTTACCTCCTTATCCATCCCTTGAGACAGTTCTGAAAATGCCTGTGATCTCTGGTGGACAGGTTTCAGCACCAATAGGCTAAAATATTCATAGGCAACAGCCTGCAAATTCCAACAAGCCACATTAAATAATTAGATACACTCATGATTCCAAGGTTATCCACCAGACGCCACCAACTCCATATGATCTGCTTACTATGCAAATATCCACATACGTGCAAAGTCTTATTATTATAAATAACTCATTTCCCAGCTGCATACGTACTCTACAGAGAAAATGACACATTGCCTGACTATCACTAGAAGAAGCCAAGTGAAAGTGATGTAAAATGCTGGCCTCCAAACCTGTTTCTCCTGCTCTTAGGTTTTATTTGGAACATAAAAGGAAGTCCCAACTGAAATAAGGGTTCTCCGGCGTTCAGTAAACAGGTTTAGAGGTGCATGTTACAATGCCAGGAAGCCAGGCTGGCCTTCTCAGAGCCCATGTGAGTGCTGACTTAGAAGACTGTGACATGAGCTGGGACTGTTCACAGGCTCTGGAGGGAACAGAGGCTGTGAGGGCAAACTCTTGTGTACTCCCCTCACCCCCGGCTTCCTCTCTACACTAGCTAACTGGTCGAGTGCCTACCTGCAAAGCACCTCGCAAGATAATCTCCCAAACGGGTCTAAAAAATCAGGACCCCTCATTTTAGTTCATTGAGAGCTTACTCCCTCCTCTCTCCTGCTTCCCACAGCCCTGGGAAGGACATAAGAGATTTCCGGTGCACACACACACACACACAAGACACAGACGAAGACACACACACACACACACACACCACCCTCCATGCCACACAGAAAGTCCCTCACTTGCAGGTACTTCATATTTAAACTCCCCAGGGAACACCTCCATGGTCCCTGACTACCCACCCTCAAACCGTAATTGTCTTCCTCCTCTCATCCCAATTTGAACACTGGTCCTTGAGCCTCTGTTCATTTGGACTAATCATATGTTTGGTCCTGACTTTTGCATTCAGTCTCGTTCTAACTTCCCCTTGTTCTGGTTTCCTGCCCCCTTTCTCAGGATTGGCTGATTACTAGAAGACCCACCATCACGGGAACCAAGCACACATCCAGGTTTTGAGGTGCCTGAAATATATCCACCAGAGAGGGGGCTCTCTTTAATTAAAACAACACAAAAATATACACATATAATAACAAACAAAACTTTGGAAGGAACCCAGGCAAGGGAGATGCTCTAGTACCTAAATTTCATCAGCTTCTCAGTAAACCTGGCCCTGACTAGAAGTCCATAATTCTAGTAGATTACCGCTGATTTTTTTTTGGGGGGGGGGGTGCTCTTCTGAGAAGCCCACCTATTTCCATAATACTTAAGACTTAGTTTTACTTTAGAACTTCAGAATTTAAGAAAATGTGCAATTATGCCCACAAGAGGTACACAATCAATGTCTACTGATGTAAATAATAAAAGTGTTGGTAAGAGGGAACCATAGAGGTCCCAAACCACCAAAGCATAAATTAAGCAAAAAGAGGTCCCTAGACCCAGCTTCCTATCCTGGAAACAGTTACCGATGCACACACCCAACCTGGAAAAATCTAACGCAACTCCCCGCCGACAGACTTAGAAAAACCCTGGTTTCGAGTTTTGCGTTACTGAAGCCAAGAAACTGACCTGGAGACTGGCAATGTAGAAAAGGCAAATTCAGAGGCTGAGTTTAGGCTAAAGCAACGGGAGCGTGCAGGAGCATTGCTCCCCATCCTCCCTCCACAGTTTTCTCAGCGCACCTCCCCTCCCCGGCCCCCCACATCTGCCCTCAGGAACTAAGCTCTGCAGCCTCTTCCACACACTGAGCAGTGAGCAAGGCCCGCTGCCCTCTCATCCTTGAGTTCTCTCAACACCACCAAAACTGGACCCTTCAGACTCCTTTGCTAGGGCTGCCACAGAAACTACTACTACCCGGGCAGCTCACACCACAGAAGCCCACTGCTGCAGTGCCAGAGGCGAGAATCCCGAAACCAAGGTGTCAGTGGGTTTGGTTCCTTCCCAGGGCTGTGGGGGTAGATCTGTTTCCGGACGCGCCCCTTGGCTCGAAGATGGCGGTCTCCTTAAGTCTCTTCATGCAGCTCTGTCTCTGCCTCCGGATTTCCCCTTTTTTACAAGGACATGAGTCCAGCTGGTTTAGGACTCACCCTAGTGACCTCCTTTTTACCTGGTTACCTTTGTAAAGACCCTATTTCCAAAAAGGGTCACATTCCCAGGTGCAGGGGGGACATACTTCAACCCACAACAGGCCCATCACATGCTCTCTTTACTACACACTGAGAAAAAACACATGTGCAGCTAAGGTGACCCTATACAAGGGAGTTTTCTGAGCACATGTAACCTTAGAATGCCAAAGAAGTATTTGAAGAATGCATTTCATTAATAGCAAAGAACAGAGGCTTAGGAACTGATAGGATGTTGAATGACAATTATACCAAATTTGGCAAATAATGTGAAATTGTGTAACCCTTGTCAATTTGCTTCCATGTCCACAGAAATCTTAACAAGTTAACTCCGCATGTCCCAACTTTGAGAAGGATGAGGATTCTATAATCTCTGTCAAACTGTAGTTCCTGAAAAGGTCCTTCTGCTAAGAAACTTCAGACTCATGGAAGAGGGACACAAAGTCAATAGACTTACCCCTGAAGTATGGTGTTGGACTTTCAATATATCTTATCTCTGGATACAAGAGGGAGGAATGCCTAGTGCTCTATTCTTGGAGCATACTACAGCAATGTAAGGACCTAAAATGGTGTGTGAGATCACGCTGATTGCCAAGAGGGCCATAAGTGTTTGTTTAATGCCATTCCCGTGAAAGAATCAAAAAGCACGTTTCTCCAACCAACTGGCTCTAAGCAGCCTGTCTCACCCATGCCATCAAAATGAGGGGCTGGACCATTAGCACACCACAGCGGATGGAAAATGTGAATACGATGTGATCACGAAAATAAAAGCCAAGCATCAAAGCAAGAGGAAAAAGATACAGATGGATTACAGTTGGTGTTCCTCTGGGTGAACAATGCCTCGTCAGGTAACACTAGGAGAGGGCCGAGGGGTACCTATCTTCCCTTCTTTTCCTTCTTGGACCTGCGTTTGGAGAATTCCTTTGGCCCTTGTCCCTTTTTACCTCCCTTTTCTCTTCCTTCCAAAACAAAATTTACTTTTGTGACTGCTGTGGGTGTTTGGGTTCTTATTTTAATTTATTTTAAATTTTGATTTAAATTTGGAACCCACATAAGACTTTTGACATTTATTTCTGGGGGTGTTTTCTGAAGCTCGATGAAGTGGGTGTTGATTGACAGGCACGTTGCTATGGAGATAGCTGTCACTGCAGAGACTAAGGCTTTATTTCGTACTCGTCCTTTGTCAGGCAAAGGTTTGTGGGATATTTTAAAAATAGTGTAAGTGCCCTAGAATTAATAAGAAATCATTCGGTGACTTTTTTTCTAACATACCTATCAAAACCTGCAGTTGTTTTCATTCTGTACTGTTCTGTTCTGCATATGTATTCATAACTGCTTGCTTTAAAATGAGTGCCTTCCAATACTGCTTTCTCTCATTGGTTACTTGTTCCTCACATTTTCCCTATGATACTGGCCCCCTATAAAATTGTACAGGTAGGGAAACAGAAGTAATAAAAGGCCCTGAAAAGTTTCCCCCAAGAAATTTCCAACTAGTATAATTACGGAGCTCCATGCCAGAGCTGTATTTACTGGGCAAGGTTTTCATCCGAGGCTTTTAAGGAAGAAATTCCAGAGATAAGAAAATGCACATTATGACATTAAAAGGCATATTGGTTCCTGTAGGTTTAAAATGGGTTCAATTATCTTATTTCTATTTGTTTATTTATCCTCCACTTTTTCTAGCTTTTTGGACAGTTGAGTATATGATTAAATAAAATGTAGAACTTTCACACCCAATACTAATCAGACTCAAATCTCCTATTGCCCATGACCCCAACTCCCCAGACATTCATTTATAGCCCAAAATCAACTGAATTCTGAATACTTTCCAAACACCACTAAGTAAAAGAAAAAGCAGAAAATCCACGGAATAATAAGCACTGCCAAAAATGAAGAGTAACCCTGCTCTCAAGTCAGCTTCTTAGAAACCTAAATCCCATCATCTATTTTCTGTATGACAAGCACCTCTCTATAGGACTCCACAGAACAACACAGCCCAGGACCCCAAATAGGTCAGCATCTGGGTTTCTGAAAATAGTGCCGGGGCCGAGTGTTTGCCTTACTTTGTATTTTTCTGGCTGCGGCCAATTTCTACCATCTCTTCATTGGTCTTCTCTAGCTCCCTTTTATACAAATGTCAAATGTTGCATTTAAGGACCATCACCCAGACCCCTGCTTTGAAACCTGGCTCAAACTCACACAATTTCTTTAATCCTTCCATTGTGGGAGTTTAAAGAAGGATTTCATTTCTCTTTACACGGAGTATCTGTGTATGCCATTTTGACATATGACATGTTGATAATAAACTAAAACAGTATACTCTATCATACTTTTTTAACTAATTGAAAATATATATAAACCCAGGAAGATATAAGTGGGGATCTTAAATATGCATGACAGAGCATGGTTTGACATTTCAGGGACCAGAGATGGTTTTGGCGAAATCCAGAGTGAGAACAGGAGAGAAGGGCTCAGAAGGAGCCTTGGGTCCGTCTTACTTCCTCATTCCTATTCCCCATATCAGCTGAAAATGCTGATATGGGGAATGCACTGGAAGAGACACCTAGTTCTTGAATCTTAATGCAGAAATTCCAGCGAATCCAATGAAGAACAAATCTTAGATAAAGAGGGTGGGAAAATGAAAGAGGTCAGGAAAGTGAAGGAGTAAGGCATGTATTATCATAATGTAGACTGAGACATCAGTAACTTCCACACCGTTCGACCAGCATTATGCATACATCTTATGAAATAGGTACCATTTCTTTTTTTTTTTCTTTTTAAGATCATGTAATGGGACAATTACTGAACTTTGAGTCAGTGAGCTGGAATTTGGCTTCTCGAGTCAATAAATAAATGACCTTATGGAAGGTAACAGTTTAGTGGAGACTAAGTCTCATGTTTAAAATGATGCCTTGCCTACCTTACAACTTCTGAGAGCAGGTGAAACAGTTAGCTGTTCTCCAAATTAAGTTGTTACAGATATTTTCCTCCTTCTTCCCTATCTTCTTCTTTTATATATATATTTTTAAGATTTTATTTATTTGAGAAAAAGAGAGAGAAAATGAGTGGGGGAAGGGGGCAGAGGGAGAAGCAGACTCTCCGCTGAACAGGGAGCTCAAAATGGGGCTCGATCCCAGGACCCTGAGTCCATGACCTGAGTCAAAGGAAGACGCTTAATAGACTGAGCCCCCCGGGTGCCCCTCCTTCTTCCCTATCTTCTCCTTCTTCCTCCAACTCTGACTCCCCACTATCATTCTTCTTCATCATTAGTTGGAGTCAGTGTATAGGCTGGAAATCACATTTCAGCACCTGGTTCCTACAGGAGGAGAACCATCAAAAGGTGTTTCCCTGGGGCACCTGGGTGGCTCAGTGGGTTAAGCCTCTGCCTTTGGCTCAGGTCATGATCTCAGGGTCCTGGGATCGAGTCCCACATCGGGCTCTCTGCTCAGCAGGGAGCCTGCTTCCTCCTCTCTCTGTGCCTACTTGTGATCTCTCTCTCCCTCTGTCAAATAAATAAATAAAACCTTTAAAAATTTAAAAAAAAAATATGTTTCCCTTATGTCCCCTCATTCTGACTCTACTGATCACATCTCCACAGCTAGTGGTTAAATTGTATTCTAAGTGGATCAACTTTGGCCCATGGCATTAAGAATTTCACCATCTGGGGCGCCTGGGTGGCTCAGTGGGTTAAGCCGCTGCCTTCGGCTCAGGTCATGATCTCAGAGTCCTGGGATCGAGCCCCGCATCAGGCTCTCTGCTCAGCGGGGAGCCTGCTTCCTCCTCTCTCTCTGCCTGCCTCTCTGTCTGCTTGTGATCTCTGTCAAATAAATAAATAAAATCTTTAAAAAAAAAAAAAAGAATTTCACCATCTGAGTACAATATGGGTATTTGCAGAATTCATTTGTAAAGTACAATTACCAACTCAGCTATCTGATCTCTACATATCCAGGCATAGGTCTATGCAGTTTCTCCTCATACAGTATAGGAAAAGTGAAAATCCAATAAGCAAACCCTTTTACTGAGAAACATAACCCAAAAAAAGCCTGTTGTCACTTTTTAACAGACTGCAAATCAATAAGTGAGGTAGGGTTTTACTCCTTGGTAACATTAGGATGTTGACTTCAGCAGTAAGCGCGGTATAGATCAGAAGTTGGGACAGAAGACTCTGCAATGACAAACAACTAAAAAGCTTCTTATTTTAGAACCATAGACTTCGGTTATCTTATCCAATGACCAGCACGGCAGCTGTACTCTGTCGTAGAGGAGTGTGTCATATCTGGCCACTGAAAACCCGTTGCTGGCCAGGGAGGGGGAAATGCAACACATCACAGTGGAAATCACCAACACACGAATGGAGAAGAGAGGAATATAATAAAAACAACTCTTCTCAGCCTCGTTCATGTTGAGGATAAATGAAAGTGTTGTTATTCATGCTGCTGTCAGACAGGATCACATCTGAGTCACATCAGACACGACAGAATCTATCTTGATTTTTTACCTGTAAGATCCCAGAAGAAGTCTATAGAACTACCAAAAAAAAAAAAAAAAAGTGGGGGGTGGGTGGGAACTTACTCTCCTATTTGCAGTGTTGACGGTTGGAGCATTTGTACTGATTTCATTTAAAGTTGCCTAAGGAAAAATCAGAGTTAATTCCTAGGTTGACCCCTTCCTAAATTTGTTATTTTTGGCAAGTCACCTAGGTTTTGTTTTTTTTTTTTCATGTATTTAGATGGAGGTAATAATTATAAAATCTACCCCATTAGGTTTTAAAAAAAGTCAGTTAAAAATATTAAAATGTCCTGAAAACTCTACTATACTATAGAAACGTTAGTTGAAAGTGATAGTTATTGGTGGCAGCATAGCGGCAATGGTTATAATAACAAAAGGCTATACCACTGATCACATAACCTTAATATTTCTGCAGCAAGAGACGGAAATAATCACACTTAGTAGAATAAACAAAAGACCATAATTAGCCTGCTGTCCAATCAGGTCAGATTTTGCTGCCAAGTAAGTTTTGTGGCCAAATTTATAAATTAAAAAAATACAAAATAAAAACCAACAATAGCATCTTTTGGATTTCAGAATTGTGAATAATAGATTCTGGATTTGAAAATCAACTGACATATCTGAATGAAACTTTACATGGAAATAGGATTATTAAATTTTCCCCTAGCCTTTCTGCATCTTGACGCAATGGTTAAGCATCTCACGTTCGCCGCTGATCGGATCACCAGCTCTTCCATCAGACCATCGCTCTTCTCACAATTCTCTACAATGTCTGCATGGCTGGGCCATGTGCTCCAGCACGATGGGGAGACAAACACTCAAAAATACGAAGTAAAGGAGGATCCTCTTCTGAAAGGTCTTCCAGCTGCCATGCGATCCAACCTCTACCCAGTAGTGAGGGATCTTTTTGAAATGAAAATTGAGATTTGTCACCCTCCTGCTAAAATCTTTCAATACCCTTCCATAAGACCAATCAATAAAAATCAAACTTTTTAATATAGTGCACAAAGACTTTGTGACCTGATTCCTGGCTCTCTTTCCAGCTTCAACTTCCTGCTCACCGGCCTTGTTCCCATTCCACAGACCCCACAGTCCAGTCTAGCCAAACAATTCGCAATTCTTTGAAAATGATTTCTTACCTCTGCTCTTTTGGCCACACTGTGCCTTGCACGGTGATTATTCTCTCCCTAAGTTAGGTCCTGGTAGGAGACTATTACTATTACTTTTTGTATTCTCCCAAACAAAATTTCATCCGCGAAGTCTGTCCTGACCTCTTCACACTTCCTCGGAGTTCCCACTGCAACTTGGGCCTTTTGCTGTCATGCCCTTGCCACATCGCCACATGGACCACATTATGGCACAAGGATATCTGCCCACCTTCCCTGACTCTTCAGGAATCCTCAGTACAGCAACTAGCACAGACACTCGACAGAGCATATGCTTAGTAAATATCTGCTTCATGAATAAAAGTGCTTCATAAAACTCTTCACCAAAACTAGAGGTGTTAAATGTATCTGAAAAGCCACCAGCTACTAACACACAAGTTGGAGAGAAGTTCAGATGATAGTTATTCATAAGACAAATTTGGGGTTTGTTCTCTATTGGTGGTTCTCGTGAAAGAACTCTCAATAATTTGGTACTCAGGCTGAAGGAAATTTTCTGCTTTTGACCTTGCTTCATTAACCAAACTAGAAACACAGAGCATTTAAAGAGGTATCAACAGCAGTAGACAAAGATTAGAATTTGGCCAATGAGATCTTGCTTTATAGTTGCTTTAAAGTTTCCAGCAGATGAAGACACGGAAGACCCATAGAATTTTCCACAAATGCATGACTTTCTCACCACCTCCAAAAGAGATGTTTTATTTTGATAACATTTGTTTACATGTTAATGCCTGAAAAATCCTGACAGATATCTTGCAAGTATCTCTGTGGTAAGGAGAACAATGTTCCAAGCAGAACAGTGTTTAGTGTATACAAGGATACCATTGAAAGGTTAGCCTGACCAGACCAAAACAATCTGTCTCAGGTATTCAAATACTATGCAGTGAAACTACTAACTAGTACATTCCAAGGGAATCTGGGACAAACCATTAAAGAAGATGCTTTATGTATTAAGAAACATGGAACCTGCCACTTTTGTCCTTCTCTTTCTTCCACTTTATTTTTCTTTTTTTCTAGAAATGAGGTGTTTTTCTTTCACATTAAGAGGACCTAGCAAGCACTGGTGGGAGTCCCTATGCCTTATTCATCGTCTATGTCTGGTACAGGGGTTGTTTCACGGGAAGTTCTAATTTTGTTTATGGAACAAAACCAGAAACTTTGACTTAGAGAACATACTTAAAGGACAACTCTTTCTGCAACTTAGCTGTAATAAGTATTTTGAATTTACCTATTTCAGTGGTTGCATGGCAAAGGCCAAGGCCATCCTGTGACTTATTCATGATAAGATACCTAGATAAAATACCAGAACCCTGGTACCCTTAACACCACTCTCTCCACGGACCTTCAGCCACAGGCTCATTCAAAGCCACCGAAGAACTACATGGCATCTCCCTTTCCTGCTCTGCCCTAAATCTCAAAGGTCCAGGTACAGCCTCACTAATGTTTTGCTCAATTCAGCAAACAAGCATAAAAAAGGAAAAAAAAAATCACTGCGGTAAACAGCATTTAAGTGTCTCATACTGAATTTTAGGAGATCTTTTCCTCTTTATTTTGGACCTGGGTGTTAACCATTAAGGAAGACTGGTAACATTGTGCCACATTTTAAACAGAAAAATGTGAAAATGCAGGAAAATGGAACGTGTTTTCAAAATTTCTGAAAAGAAGACGTAAAGTACTCACTCACACATCAAACTCAGTCTAATCATCCACCTTACTTGGAATGTTACTGCTAAACCCTCAACATTATCTACTGTAACATTTTACAACGAGGAAACCCAGCCTCGAGCAGTAACTTCTGCGAGTTCACACATTCTAATATCCAAAGGGAAATACTGTCTTCCTCTTCTTCCCACCAGAGCTTTGTCAGTGATGAGACCTCTGCTTGGAATGGGAAAAGAATACTTTCCACCTTCCATGTACAATCCTTCAAAGATGGAAGCAAGAATAAACATTTTAGTGGGCCCTGGTACACTTGCTTGGGGTGGCAATGTCAGGGAAAGCAAGAAGTGAAACGGTACAGAGGATCTCTTGCTCTTGCTGAAGCCTTATAAGGTACTGTTGAAAAATCTACAGATAAGCATCTTAAATCATGGTAAATTACACACTGCATGCTGGTGACTCGGTCATGGAAAATTATGAAGCTACGTGATGTCTCATTTGTTGTGCTGAAAACAAATGTAAATAAATTACTGGGAGAATCTCATTTACATTTAGAAATTCATCCTGATGCATGACATGACTACTGATTTTTTTTAAAAGATACTTTGAGAAGAAATGCCACTCATGAAACCCACATCATGAGGATCGTAGTATGAGTTTTATTTGGTGCAAGCTTTTCAAAGCGAGGAAAAACCGCCTTTCTGTAACAGTAGGAACCCCGACACCCTCCCCAAACCCTGTACCACAGCCTGTCGCCCCCCTTCCTCCTCCTACACACACATACACACATACACACACACACACAGGGGAGGACAAGCAGCATTAAGCTTATGGTCTTCCACTGCTTCTAATGCCCCATCTGCTGCCACTCAGAGAGAACACTCTTGACCTACTGTCAGTGGGACTAGTCAGCTGCCCAGGAACAAGGATGGTTTTCAGTGAGCCACTCATACTCTCTCACCCCATTCCGCCCATGACCTAAGGCAGCTGGCAGGGGTTAATCGGACAGAATGGAGTTAACTGGCTCCTGCAGGGGTCAAACCCATGACCGATCTCATTAACACTCTGCCTTGACCAACTGAGCTGCAAAGCCGTGGACTTGTCGAATAGGAATTGGTCATCAAGGGGCACAGATGCCCTGCACTAGGATGCGGCTGACCTGAAAAGGCAGATATAAAATACAGGAGATTGATGGGATTTTAGCAAAAACCTTGAAGGGCTTCAGGTCTAGGGTGGCTCTTAGGCTTGCTGCCATACTTAATTTATCCCATCCACCTCTCCATGACTCCATTCAAATAACGCAGAGCAAACACAAGGTCTTACGAAACAGGGACAGAGTTACAGCACATCGGATGTAACGAGAGCAAACTGGGCAAGCACTGAACAAAAAGTTTGAGAACTGTTACATACAGCCGAGAAAGCTACAGCTACAAAAGATGAGACTGTTGTTCCTCGTTGTTACCCTACTACGCTTAGCACAGTCGGGCGCACTCTGCACAATGTTCTTCCTTCCCCATCAGATGCGGCAACACGTCCTAACGCCTTCTAAGTGAGGGCCCTAAATTCCACCTGTTTCACCCTGCAGCTGTGACTGCGGACGCACTTTCCAGCCATGAAATTTCTTCCCATCGTTTTCCTCTCCCCCATTGTAAACAGATATCTCAAAAGTTGTTGAGTTTTGCTTTCCACCCCACAAGGGTGAAATACAACCGTTTCCTAAATAGGGATATTATGGTGTGCTCGGCTTCGGCCACAGCAGAATATTTACATAAGCCTGAAGAGGTCTGAGAGTTTATTGGTTAAGGGAAAAATAAGCAGGCCATGAAATAATTATTTTTCATTGTGCCCTGCCAAAGCCATTCAGCCAAAGGCTAAATTGAGCTGCTATTGTGATTATTTGAACTGTGGAGCCAAAAAGTCTTTGCTGCAAAGCATCCCAGCTGTCCTAAATTTTGTTCTGATGGCTAGTTTTCATTCTGGCTCAGTCCCTGCCAAAAAAAATGGTCCCCAAAATAGGCGGGTGGAAGGGTTGCTTTATCCAGACCCACATCAATTACAGATTTAGGGCCATTCAGAGAACTTGATTATTAACAAATCACTTCCTGAAACTGTTATGACAGGGTCCCCATATGCAAATGGCAGACCGCTCATATGCACACAGCAAGGCGGAGAAATTAAAACTAAGACGTCCCAAATTTACTGATGGTCATTTCTTTTAATGCTCATTGTACTTTATAGCAAATGAGTTCTTCCCAATGGTCCTCACGGCTGGGAGGCTGCAGTGACAGCATTACGGGGCCGGCTTAATGGGGGCATCGACCCCATGCTCGCCTGGCATCTTGACAGGTATGTCTAGTGACTGTAGGATTTCACAACCGAGTCAAATGGCCCTTTCAGGGCTACAGGAAGCCATGCAAGCTGTGTGCGCTCAGCGTGGCACCCCCAGCATCTGGAGCAGTACTCACCCACCGCAGGCGCTCCACACAGACGTGGAAGGAGAGGAGGCAGGCCGCCTGACAGCCCAGTGGGACTGAGGCATTCGTCACACCTTCTCTATAAAGGTTTCTTCTGTGGGTTGCGCTCCAACCCAGAGTGGAGGTGCAGAAAATCGCCAAATCGGCTATCTTTTAGCTCATATTTACATCCTTCTACTTAGGACAAGATCCCTTCACCATGGAGCAAAGCAACAAAACAATATAGTTGGCCCTTGATCAAGGTGGGGGTCAGAGGCACTGACCTCCCTGCCCAACCCCACACAGCCAGAGATCCATGCGTTAACTTTTAACTCACCCAGAACTTTACGAACAGCCTACTGCTGCCCAGAAGCCTTACGGACAACGCGGTGGACTAACGCGTAGTTTGCTGTTACATTATGTGCTATGTTCTTAATAAAGTAAGCAAAAAGAAAATGTTAGTAAGAAAATGATGAGGAAGAAAGACTATATTTATAAGGACTTCACGTGTTTATTGCAAGAAATCCACATGGGAAGTGGACGCACACCATTTGAACCCATGTTGTTCGAGGGTCAATGGTGTTCTACTCTGAGGCATTGTTCTATCAAAATGGATGCTAGGCTTGAACAAAACCCAGTGCGCCTCTAAAAGATCTCAAGTTGTCCTGCATTTTATGTTTCGGTATATGTTAAGAAATAAACTCAGCTGGATTTGTGTATCAGTTCGCCGTCGAGCGATAAAGCCGCTGTGGAGGGTATAGGAAGGAAGGTATGCGGCAGAGCTCTGGATCCCCAGGGTGTCCAAGGGGCATCCTAGGGCCCCCACTTACTCCTCCTCTGGGTACGACAAGTTCCACTGTCCTCAGCCTGGAGAAACTGAAATCATCAGTCAGAGGGAGGGTGAGTTTTTACTGTTTCTTGGAACTACTTGGAAAGAAGGCAAAATCTTTAAGAGCTAAATCTATGTAACACCAATTAAAATTTCCAAAGTGATCTTCCACCCATATTCAAATGATTCTGGAAATCCCCTTCTTGGAGACACTTTCCTGCAACCGCTACAGGATTGGGGACTTCCTTGACATGCCTCTGTTGTGATAGGATCCACTCCCCTTCCCTCTCCGCAGGCCCTGGACTAAAAGCTGTGGGTGGGCAAGGGCAAGCCTCACCCCCCAGACAACTGAGAACCTGTAACTGGTAAAGACAATCTGTGCCACACATCAGCTCTCCCGGACTGCCCATCAGGACTAACGGGTGGTTTCAGATTAGTCTGTGCAAAGTCACCACGTGGGGTGAGGGATGAGTGGACAGACCAGCTTTTAAATAAGATGGCAACTAGAAGATAGAGTTGTGACATGGCAAGAAATCCAAGAGATATCATAAACCTCGAAGTTGTATTTGGAAAACAAAATGGTTTTGCAATGAATGGTGGAGACATAACGGTATATGGTTTCCAAGGCAAGTTTAGAGCTGTCTGTACTTCAGGCTAAAATAGGTGGGTTGTCTTTGTCATCACTGCTTCTGATGACATCACAGAGCTTAGAGCCCAGGGGGAGCACTCCCTCCACCCCCCACCCACAGCACCCACTCCAATTACCACAAACAAGGGATGAAGACACTGAGGTCTGGGTGTACGGGCAGCATTCAATCGTTCCCCATCAAACGCAATTTTTTTCTTGATTTTTAATCTTTATCTTTCTCTGCCCCATTTTTCCTTATTTTCTGTTTCTACGCATCCGCTTCAATCTTTATCTTTTCACTGACTGTGCGCCTTAGGTCTTCCTTCCCAGCAGCTATAAGAATAATAACAATAACACCAAGATTTATGCAGCACTTATGAAGCTAAGAATTTTTCTGAATGCTTTATTTTTCACCACCTCATCTATCTACCACCTACCCTAGAGGGGTAGGCACTGTTACTATCCCATTTTACTATAGAGGAGCAAACTGAGGCAGGTCACTTGGCTCAGGACTACTCAACTCATCAGCAAGAGAACTATTTTTTATTATTTTTCAAATATTTTATTTATTTATTTCAGTGACAGAGAGTGAGCGCCAGAGGGACAGAGGAAGAGGGGGAGAGAGAGAGTCCCAAGCAGACTCTGCGCTGAGCATAGAACCCAATGCAGGGCTCAACTGCATGACCCTGAGTTCAAGAGCCGGATGCTTAACCAACTACGCCACCCAAGTGTCCCAGCAAGAGACCTATTATAAAGCAGGCAGGTGGTGTCCAAGCAGCTGGCTTTTAACCATTACACACAGTGCCTCAACTACTAAATGTTACTGTGCATTACCATGGACCGGCCCCTGTGCTCAGTACTTTATGGACTCTCTCTCTGTTACTCCTCACAACCGCTATGGAGGTATTAAGCAACATCCTTCCCATTTTACATAGGTGGAAACTGAGGCCCAAAGGGTTTCAGCAACACACCCAAGGTCATACCACTAGCAAGAATGGCACCTGGTTTTAAACTAGGTCACCTGACTGTGAACTCTGAGCTTTTAAATACCTCCCCACTTCCCTCAACACTCCGCCAAGGACCCTTAGGTTAGAAGGTCTGGGTGACCGGGATAACTGAGAAGGCAAAGAGTCCTACCTGGCTGGTCTTGAAGTCTATAGTGTCATCTGGCTCAAAAAAGTCTTTGGAAAATTAGGCAATAGGGGAAAAGCATCCACAGGCTGCTTTTGTTTTGTGAAAAGAAGGCAAGAATTATTTAGTATGTCTCTGTAGGGTGATTTTGGGGAATTTTGGTCATTAAAAATAAAAGCTCAGTAGGGTGACGTCTATATCACATCATTGTGGCCAAAAATAAATCTCTTTTTAAAAATCCTAAGTAACGGGGCGCCTGGGTGGCTCAGTGGGTTAAGCCGCTGCCTTCGGCTCAGGTCATGATCTCAGGGTCCTGGGATCGAGTCCCACATAGGGCTCTCTGCTCAGCAAGAAGCCTGCTTCCCTCTCTCTCTCTCTCTCTGCCTTTCTCTCCGTCTACTTGTGATCTCTCTCTGTAAAATAAATAAATAAAATCTTTAAAAAAAAAAAATCCTAAGTAACATCAGTCTAGGCCTTTTGGTTCTAACTTCTGGGGTAAATCAGTATGTACTGTGGAAAAAATATATGCACAAGAAAATTAACTCACCTATTTGTGGTCAAGGACAGTGGGGAAAGACAAAAATGTCCACAGATAATTGAAAACTCCATTTTAATCATTTTCAAATGTTAATGTTTTTCCACTACCCAGTAAGGCTGTTGTTCATCAGTAAAAGAGTGAGATCTATAAGCCTGACCTCTTCTCCTTGCCCATGGTCTATGCAGAAGGACCCAAATCGGTTCATATTTACATTACATAGAGACCAAGGATCAGGACATTTGATGGTAATAGAAAAATAGAACTGAAATGAACTGAAAAATATTGGATGAATGTTAATTATATAATAAATTATTTTATTATTTTTTATTTTATTATTTTTATCTTTGATTCTGGAAAACAGCTAGTATAAGGTTACATGGCTACGACAGTCACAGTAGGTTACTTTCCCTCTGATTTTCTATTCTCCCTTTTACATATTATTCCTATCAAGAATAACATGTGGCTGAAAAAGAAAGAAGAGAGAGCCAAAAAAGAGAGAAGAGACAGCCAAAAAAGGAAAATCCTTGTAAAATGATAAAAAGCTAAGCCCAAGACCCCCAGCAGATAACAACCTTTGCCCCACTATTCCCCACTGAGGTCAGCCATGCTTGGTGACTCAACACCTTGCCTCTCGTTTCCCGACCTCTCATCTAGCCTGCTGAGCCCCATAGAACTTTGGGCAACTCATGATTTAATTCCTACCTGAGTTGGAGGCATGAACAGAGCTCTGTCTGACCTGTGGCCTGTGAGACCGCCATCACTGTACCTGCTGACCAGATCCCCTCCTGGGTCCAGCCCATCAGCCCAATGGAGCCACAGAACATCCTTCCCTTTCAGGCAAAGAAAGAGAAGAAAAGCTCTATTTCAATTAAAGGGAGCAGAAAATCAGAACCAAGTTGGTCCCACTTATTGGAAGACCCTGCAAATGGCTAGAGTTTTAAAGACATTCCTGCCTTAATTAAAGAGTTTTGCAAAGGTACACTCGCTCAAGACCATGTCCTCCTTGACGAAGAGTTATGGATTCAGAGAAGGCCAGGGCTCCAGCGAAAGGATGATTCAACAGAACCTCTACCCTGAGTTTGGCTAACTTTTGTAATGTTTTATGTGCGATCACACTTGTTGCTCTCCACTTGGGGGTGTCCGACTCGGAAGGCTATTAATATGTAGCCTTTTCTAGCAAATCTGCCTCAGGGATTAGTAACCCCCCAAAAGTTCAGTTGAATATTAACCACATTAACTTTGCCTGCAAAGTACAGCTACACACAGACAGCCTAGGGTGCCTTATGGATTACTTGCTTAACCAAAAACAGTCCAGGCAGAGCCCCATGGCTGGGAATTTGCATTCCATCAAAGGGGATGCCCTCCCTGCCAGCCCTGGCAGAGGCCCAGAAGAAAGGGCCCAACCTAGGGTAATCGTGGTTTCACTCAACTGCCAGAATTTCTCTGACCCGGCTGACCCCTTTCTTTGCTAGATATTAGTGCAGACCATCTCCCCCAAGATTGTTTGAAAAGATGTATCTCACAAGGCAAGACGTTGAAATGCTATCTGGAAATTTTAAATATATATATACCTATATGTCCCACTCCAAAGGCCATGCCATCCATCCCCTTCTCAAAACGTACTGTCCCCAGGAACGACTTCCTACCAACTCTACTGATTCTGGAAAAAAAATCACAGACAACAATCTTGTTACTGTCTCCAGCACCCAAAAAAAGAATGAATAAAGCTTGAACGCCTATGATAAAAAGAAAAAACGGTCACCAATCTTCTCCCCCGTTGACAGGCACCAGTGCCGAGAAGATTGGCTGAATTATACCCCTCTCTCCTTACACCCTAATTCTCTGTTTTAGGCCTTCTTCAACCCTGACGTGCCACTCTCGCAGAAGGGATTTGGTGCAATTAGAAATCAAGTTACATCTTAGGGCCTGGGACCTTTATTTTTTCATAATACTGTACACTTAATTGCCCTTGCCAGTTAGCAATGCAATTATGTTGTCTAGAAAGGGAGACACACAATAGATTTTAGTATTTAAACAGGAACTGAAACTGCAAGCAAAGAGCCACAAACCACACCATTAAAACTGGAATTAAAGTAGCGTGCGAAAAGAAAAAAGGTTCACTCCTGGCCCACCAGGCGAAAAACAGCTACCCACGGATCGGAAGGGGGTCAGAACACGCGAGGCAAATCCCGGGCTCCTAATGCAGGATGGGATTATGTGAAAACCCCTGTAACAAAAATATGACAGAATAAAGCAGACGAATAACAATACAGTACAACACTTGCCCTTTTAAGGGTTAAAAACACGAAAGATGCCTCCTCCATCAGGAGGGTCATGTGCATAATTATTGTGTCAATTTAGGCTTTCCCTAATCTTCATGCCCATCAGGGCTTCCTAGACCAATGCCTTATTATTAGAATTGGGGAAAAGGAATCACAACCATCAGGGGTGCCTGGCTGGCCCTATCCGTGGAGCTTGTGATTCTGGATCTTGATGCTATGAGTTCAAACTCCAGGATATAGAGATGATTTCAAAATAAAATAAAATCTTTAAAAAAAAAGAATAACAACAATCAACTGATATTTCTCCCTGTTTTCTAGAAATTTTAACAAGAGTCACAAAAATCCAAGTGATAAGCAGATTTGGTTTTGCATTTCTCTCTGAATTCCATTCCTGGAATTTCAATACAACCCCCTTCACCCATTCCCTCCATCAGGCATCTACCTTTACTTAGTATAATCTCTACAGGGAATCAGACATTATAGAAGAGTGTCTTATTTCAGCTTTATGGAAGGAAAAATAACCCAGTCTCTATCGCTATAACTGCTCCAGGAAAAGATCTGGAAAGACTGGAAACATCCATGAAGGAAACAACCAGAAGAGATATTGCCAAAAGACCCTTCTGCTAGGAAGCTATGCAGAAAACAGTCTAAGAGAACCCACATTGGAGATAGAAATTTTACTCATACTTGCAGAAAACCGTGGCTGGTAGACACAGCCCAACACTCCTTTCGAGGACAGACTTCTCAAGATTTGATGTCAAGTTCAGAAGAGGCCTGTGCTTTGCCTGTTTAGCAGAATTCGTAAAACTGTAGAGCCCCTCATGAAAATAAATCCTCCCAGGAGAAGGGGGAGAGAGACTTCTGAGTTTAATTTTGTGTTGTTAGGAACTACAAATTTAGGAATCAGCTCCCAATATTTCCCTCCAAATACACAAGCAGTTTTTCCTGGCAATATAAAAGTAGGAAAGAATATTTTTCAATTTCTGGAAATAAGCACAAAATAGCAAAATAATAATAATAATAATAATAATAATAATAAAATATAAGAAAGAAACCCGCATGTAGTTACTGGGTTTTTGTACAGGCCGTATACCTCATTACATGTATCTATGGGCACCAGTTCTTGAGCAGAATTTGTTGAAGACTCTGATTAGCCTCTCTTCTGCCTTCTGCTTAAATTGCAAGAGCCTCTTCAAATATTTTTCTAGGCCTTGCCTTAAAAAAAATATGTATATATATATATGAAGTATTGGCACCCTCTGCCCCCGCTTTCTGAAAGGCAAGGGCTTCACCAAAAGCCACTTTAACCGTCTATACTACAACATTGGGACCTTCAGAAAAAGATTTGCCTTCTCTTTCCTCTTTAATTCAAAAGTAATTGCCCATCACTAGAACTCAAGAGTTTAAAACGAGTTCTCTGAAAAACTCAAAAAAAAAAAAGAAGAAGAAGAAGAAGAAGAAGAAGAAGAAGAAGAAGAAGAAGAAGAAGAAGAAGAAGAAGAAGAAGAAGAAGAAGAAATTAATTCTAACCCTTACCTTTGGCACCTTATAAGACTTTTGGCCATGACTTACCTGTATAAATAGAAAGAACTAATTTACAACAGAAATGCCCATGGGCGACCGTGTACTAGCTAATGAAGTGTTCAGCTTTTGCATGATTAACCAGCTGGTGGGGGTAGTGTAAAAGGAAGAGGGCATAAAATAATAAGAAAAATGGATTAGCAGCCCTCTTTTAAAGTAGTCCATGAAAAATTCCCTTTTTTAGCCTGGCCGCTCAGAAACTGACTGTAAGGGATGATAAACTTGAATGAGTCACCAGGAAACTGAGCAGGTCCCATGGTAGCTGTTGTGTCTTCAAAATTCACTCCACGGGGAGGGTCAGGGAAGAGAAGAAAAGACATCAACCTGCTTCCAAACCGACCAGCTTACACAACAGGTCCTGCCACTTGTCATTAAGTTAATTTTCTAATATATTGCGAAACACGTTACATAAAGTTGAAAACTATGACTGGGCTTTCTGTCCATTCAATTTTCTCTCTGGAGCACTCTGCTAGACCACACTTGGCTTTAACTACCGCCAGACCAATTCATTAAGAAAAAAGGGTATAGTCTTGAGCCAGAATATTTATACACTTGACTCAGAAACAATCTATTCTAAGGGACATTTCCCCAAGCTAAATGCACTACAGGGTTTTCCTATTCATAAAATTCTTTAGCTGGTCTGTAACTCCCTTAAGTGGAGAGAAAAGGAGTCAGGTCCAAAAAAGAAAAATGCACACTGACCAAAAAGAAAGAAAATGCCCGAAGAAAGGCAGGGGTTTGGGCTACTTATAAAGCAACGAAACTTCTTTTCCATTTACTCTGATTACACAACCAATATTTACTCAGCTTACTCCTTCCTTTAGCACAAGGGGCAAGCATTTGTCAGGCAAAGAAAAGAGAACCACCAATACTCAGTATCCTTTCCATCACAGCAGATGCCAGCCCCCAGATCCCAGCCTTTATCTAGGAGGCTGCCTGGGATCAAGAGACAATCAGATGGTCCAGAGGCAGGACCCCATGAAGATACAAACACATGCAAGCATGCACCCATGTATTCTTATCTTTCCTGTCCATTCAGGAGATCAAAACACAGATCTTCCCTTCCCTTCCCTTCCTCTATGGCTATAGACACCACCCTTTTTCCCAGCCAGACCTCTCACATGTTTGCCACAGATCATAAATGGCACCTAACACTGGGCTCTGCATAGGTAAACACATCACCGTGACCGGAATATCAACCATTTTCCTAATGACTCCCAGGCACAGGGTCACTAATGGCAACTTTAGAGAACTGAGAGATCTTGCAGTGGGGGGTGGGGGTGGGGAGGCCCCTGGCAGGTCTAGAAACCTGAGTCCTGGTATCAGATCTGCTGCTAAAATAGCTGTGTGATCTTGGGCCAACTATGTAGGCTTTCTGAGCCTCGGCTCCCTCATTTACAAAATTAAGTGTGAAACTAGATGATCTCTAAGCCATCTTCTGGTTCTAAGATCTTTTTTTGTTTTGTTTGTTCTTTTGTTTTGTTTTGTGTCTGTGTTCATTGAAGTGGTAAAGGACTAAAGGAGAAGGGCTGCAGATTTGTCACATTATACGTTATAAAGATGCCCCAGTGTTGTGCCATACAATATGGTGGCCACTGGCCATGTATATGCAGCCATTACATACTAGAAATGTGGCTAGTCTGGATTTCTAGGATTTAGGATCCAAAAATGCAAACTATCTCACTAATAATTTTTATATCAGTTATATGTATAAGTAATATTTAAGATATACTGGGTAAAATCAAATGCATTATTAAACCTCAATTTACCTTAACTATTTTTTGAACGTTGCTACTAGAAAATTTAAAATTAAAAAAAAAATCACTTGCATTATATTTCTGCTGGACAGCAATGCTCTACGGGGGAGTTTGGCTTAGAGGCCAAATCTGGCCCACAGCCTATTTTTATATACCCTGAAAGCTAAAAAGATTTTTTCCATTTTCAAAGAGTTGTTTTTTAAAAAAGAGAGAGACCATGTAATAGAGACTATGTGTGGCCAGCAAAGGCTAAAATATTTACTAACTTGCCCTTTATAGAGAAAGTCTGCCGACCTTCTCTCACTGTTGTCCTTGCAATACTCTGGTCTTGGATGCGGTGCCAGAAAAATTATGCTTGGACAGAATTCCCCCACTAATCTCCATATTTCCACCATGTCCTAAATGTGGTGGAGAAACTATGAGGAAAACTCTAGAAGTTGGAAAGGATAGTCCAGACTTGCCAGTTTCCCTCTTAAGATAGCTGAGCATGAAGAAACTTAGCTTCCAAGGAAAAATGTGACAACTTTAACCTAATAATGTAGCTTTTTTTTTTTTTTTTTGGTCAAATTCGGTGTGACCAAGCACCCGTTTGCCCAGGACTAAGAGGTGTCCTGGAGTTCAAAGCATTCCCCCATGCTAATGTGCAAAAAATCAGGACCATCCTGGGCAAACCAGGAAAAGTCAGTCACTTTAAATTTTACCAATGAAAACTATGCTATCACGTTACATTTTTAAAAAATGCAATGCCTACCCCATTTTTTCTAGAGACATACCTTCTTCAACAAAGCTGCACCCTCAATTTTTGTCTCTGCTACTTCCAATTGTCTTTTAATCACAGAAAATTAAATTTTCAGTAAGCCCTCCATTAACCATTCAGTTATTTCATTTTATGATCTTGTATTAAATCTCTTATCCTCACCAGACCACGTTTTCCTCTATAAAATATCTTGAGTGGATGGTGAATTTTTTCCCTATGACCTCTGTTGGAGGATAAAACAGCAGACTTCGAGAACCTTGAGGGAAATGAGGATTCCCAATTCAGGATTCCTGTTCAATTCAGGACCACTGGACAACCACTGTCAACAGGATGGAATTTTTTAAGTATTTTAAACTATTTAACACTACAATCGCTTGAGCTGGAGATAAATTAGAACCCAACAAGGTTCGATTTCCAAAGAAAAGGGTACAGAAATGATACTTCAAACCCAGAAAAGTTCTCTTTCCCATATACGTGACCACAAATGGTGATATTCTATTATTACTTATTTCACTATTTGGGGGTGACTGTTTTCACAATCATGGATGAAAGGGCAGTACATATCACTTGCACAAACAAATGAAACTTCAGAATGGAATCCCATTCCCCCCAACGGCCTGGAAATGCTCTCATTGTTTAGGAGAAGATGGTGTCATTCATTGCATATTAAACATACACTCTCTCTGTTTCATTGGGGATGCTCTATTGTGCAATAATTGGTCCCCATTGTTACATGCACAATTTGGCTGCTCAGATATAAAAGTAAAACCTCTTAAATAGCTATCTTCACTGATAGCCTTAGGCACAGACAGTCCCCCGTGGCCAGGAGCCCGCAGCAACCCATGACTAAGGCTTATGGCAGGGAGGGGTGGATGAAAAGGGGGTACACCTGTAATCTTTGATTTATATTAGAAAAAGCACCCCCTGAAACCTCATTAGCAATACTGAGTGCTGCGTCTGGTCCCCAGCGAGGACCTTCTGCCCAGAGTGCAGCCTGGTAGGGGAGGTGCAGCCCACACGCCCAGGATGGGAGGAGGATGGGGCAAGAGAAATGTTCCTGCCGTATCCTAGCCATTCCCCCCACAGGAGCACCTGTCCTTCTCTCTGCAGCACCTCCCGCCATGCCCCATGTGACACCCGTGCTCCATCCAGCCCCTTTCCAAACCCACGATCCCAGGGCCGTTCCCCCACGGAGCTACGGGTGTCCTCCCAGCCCTTGGAGCCCAGACAGTCTCTGAATATTGAGTACACTCCCATTTCTCCCATATTACTGAAATCCTCCCTTTTCAACTCTGAAATCCTTTTATATCAAAGTCCAACTTTGAATTTTTTTTTTATTGTTTCCATACATATCTTTTTGAAATGTCTTTGTTCCCCTTGGTCTGTCTCAAACCGTGCCACTCCTGACTCTGAAGTCCTGATCAGCCCAAGGGGACTTTTCTCCGCAATTCGGCTGAGTCCTGTGAACCATTGGGGGGCCTAGCACGTGCAGGAAGCATCATGCCGGCCGCAGAGCAATTAAACACATTGTCTCACCGTCCAGGTGCTGACATCTGAACCCATGGGACAATCGCGGCTTCCCCTGAGAAAGAAGCCAACTTGCTCCCACAAAACCTTCTAACGCAGGTG
Source organism: Lutra lutra (assembly GCF_902655055.1). NCBI lineage: Eukaryota > Metazoa > Chordata > Mammalia > Carnivora > Mustelidae > Lutra > Lutra lutra. Next base: position 55,242,887 of record NC_062292.1, read on the forward strand.
GACAAGGGTGGGAGGCAGCCCAAGGCACGGGAGCAAGGGGACTCAGCCCTTTCCTCGTCTCAGGTGGCATTTGGGGCTCTATGCAGAACAGCGGGCTCACCGCGTGCTTCCTGGGACTCAACAACAGGGGGGAGCTGTTGGCCAGCAATCCAGAATGAGCAGCCCACCGTAGACAAGAGCGTGAAGAACGAGGATTCCCTGCGCTGTATGGAAAAAATGGGAAGTAATGTCTTCTATCTACACATTACTTTGGTTTTTTAAAAATTCTTTTATTTAAATTCAGTTTATTAACATATACTGTATTATTAGTTTTAGGGGTAGAATTCAGTGATTCATCAGTTGCCAAGGCATGCAATGTTCATAACATCACATGCCCTCCTTAATGCCCATCGCCCGGTTACCCCATCCCCCCACCTGTCTCCCCTCCAGCACCCCTGCTTGTTTTCTAGACTTAAGCATCTCTTACGGTTTGCCTCCCTCTCTATTTTCATCTGAGTTTATTTTCCCTTCCCTTCTCCTGTGTTAAGTTACTTTGTTTTTTAAACACATGGAAAGTATCTGAGAAGGTTTTCTAATTCAACGCCAGAGTCTCCTCGTCAAAGGGAGGACCATACAGAGCAGGTTAATCCTGAGTTCAAACCCCCGGGGTGCGACTTTGGCCAGCTCACTGACCGTGCCTGGGTCTCAAACTCGCCCCTCTTCAAGTGGGACTAGTCATATCTACTTCATTAGGATTGCCTGGACAATTGAATGGGTGATATATAAAAAGCGTTTCATGCACCTGAAACAAAGACGATGTTGTATGTCAATTATATCTCAGTTTTTAAAATGGTATTTAGCAATATACTGTACTGCTAAAATAACGAATGGCTACTGTTGTTACTACTGGTCTGGGAAGGTGGATAAGGGTAGCTGAGGAATGGGGCCAGGCTTACTCAGTGCCCATCCAGAAGCAGGCCTGCCAATGGTCTTCAGACAGTTTTCTCCACAAGGCCAGACCCTTTGATGATCTCTGGTCACAGAACCGAGATATACAGAGAAGAACACTCGCTAGGGTCTGCCATATTTAACAGGATGTTCAGGTTTGACACAAAAGTTAAAAACTTGACTGAAGTTAAAACTCAGGTAACTGTGTGAAAAAAATGGGAGCTGGAGGCAGAGCTATTCCTAAGAAAAACTAAAGTACTTCTCAGAATTTAAAGGAGACCAGAAAGTCTCCCTAGAAGGCTCCGTCACACTGGAGCCTCTGCCCAAAGGGCCACACCCCATGATTAACAATATCTGACAGGAAGTCAACCAGTCAGCATCACGGGATTTCCTCTTCCAAGGCCACCCTGCTCTTTGTCAGCTCTCTACAAGGGATGCTAGATCTGTGAGCTAAGTTGAATCCCAGCTGGAAAACACAGACCACTAGAGAAGACTCCTCCTCCAAAGTCAAAGAAATCACTCCCAGGCTGCCTGCCGCCGGGCCGCAAGCTCAGCATGTTGGGTAGAACCGGGCAAGGCATTGACAAACGCCTCCAAGCCCCTGACTCTGCCTCCCAGTGACAAAGAGTTCCCTCTCCCTTTTACATCTGGTCTCCTGAGAGTCATCGCGAACACCCAGATGGGGGAGATATTTAACAGGCCCCCTTCACCTTTTTTAAGAGTGTTTTCAGGACTCCACACATTTTGTTTTGTTTTGCTTCTGATTTAACTAAGTCTAGTATGAGTTCTCTTTCAAAGCCTTTACACACGCAAGCTTTACCCTATTAATTTCACAAACTTTTAATATGTTCTCACACAGCAACTTGGTATGTTCCGTTCCTGCACCATGAGCATAAGCTCCCACAATCTGAAGACTATCTCTTTATTTTTCTTTTTACTTTTTAGCCCCGTCTCGGTGCCACCCGAATAGGAATATTCTCTAACCAGTGATCAACATGACTGTACCAACTCTCTCTGAATCTCTGTAGCCTGGGCTCAATGGGAACTTAGATAAACTACAGATAAACCACACACACACACACACACACACACACACACTCAGAAAACACAACACTCACAGAAGAGGAGGGAAGAGAGAGAGAGGATGACAAGAGCTACTAGTTTAATTTTAATATGTAGGGACATCTCCCACAACACATATATTTGGCTTCCCATTCTTGGCCTCTATTTCATAAGAACTATGACACTATTTTCCTTTAAAATTTCAGACTAGTGCTCTCAAAGTGAGTTATATAAGTAGCAACTGAATTGGACTGGTCATTGAAGAAGAAAGTCCCTGAACTGGTGGCTTCAAATTCTGTCTCTTCAGCAGCTTGTCTGAGAAAGTTCTGAAATCACCACCTTGTCTACTGTCTACGGTCTGATGAAGAAGAAAACTGAGAGGACACTGTGTTATCTCGACACTCCCTTTTTCTTCCTTTCCACATTCACCTGCCTTCCAACTGGAATTTTCTCATTCTTTTCAAATTATTCATCTTACTACTGTGGGATTTAACAAGTGGAGCTGTTGCTTTAGTTAAACTTTTATGGCGATGAGTTAGCAATCAAAAACTTTTTTTTTTTTTTTTTTTGGTCAACTGGTGAAAGTCTTAGTTTTGAAATATTTCAGGATTTTTCCATCAACAATTAAGTTTTTTCCTCTCCTATGAAATATGTTCACAAGAATAGTAAACCTCTTACCTAAAAAAAAAAAAAAACAAAAAAACCCTGAGATGGGGCATCTGGGTGGCTCAGTCATTGGGTGTCTGCCTGCAGCTCAGGTCATGATCCCAGGGTCCTGGGATCGAGCTCTGAATCAGGCTCTGCCTCCCCAGCTCCCTCTCTCACTCTCTCTCTCTATCAAATAAATAAATAAATAAAATCTTTTTAAAAAGTCCAGAGATGTTTTGTTTTGATGATGAGAAAACTGTTAATTAGGGAGCTCAAGGTATTTGTCCAAGGGAACACACTATGAGCATGTGTTTGGCTTGGGATTCAAACCAACCTATTTGACTCTAGAATCTACTCCCTATATCTGTGTGAGGTACACAGTGGTGCCCAATAGATGCTGTTGCCCATATTCCAACCTAAAGGAAGGCTCAGAAACTTGCTAGGCTTAAAGGAAAGACATACCAGATCAAATACTTCAATACTAAGCTTTATTTGTAGCTTCTGGCAATACATCCCACTGCCCTAGAGTATATTCAGATCCTCTGTTCTACACTGGGCATCCTCCACAGCTAGGATAATCTCCCATATTTGTTCATGCCCTCCCCCTCCATCCTGACTTTAAAAACTCTGCAGAGAGTAGATGCTCAGTAAAAGCAGGAAAATTTTCTCATTTTTTAATAAAAAAATGAAATCCCAAAGACCCAGAGATCTCTAGCTAAGAGGCCCCACAGTCAGAAATACTGAAAAGATCATAGCTGACACCACAGTTGGTGAAAGTAACAGCCTACGGGCTGTGCCAACAGCCCTTTTCCCTCACTGAATCCCTCCATCATTTTTCTGATACAAGGCAGCAAATGCATTAAATCCTTTAAACATCCATTACAAGTTTGTACATAAAGGTAGTACATTTTTAAGAATTGAAAGAATGTCTACATACAAAATCACACGCATACACACACACCCATCGGTATAGAACATGGTTCACAGCTTGAAAATGATGAGGCTCGGTAGAGACTTAAAATAGTCATTTAATCTAATTGATCTCAGGCATAATAGCAAAGAAGCTAGCTATGTCCAGATTAGATCTGAGAAGCAGATTTTTCCATCTTCCACATCTCTGGGAAAGATCAGTCTCCACGACAAGCCCAGCACTGAGAGAATTTATTTATTGTTTCGACTTTGTTTCCTCCCGGGAACATTAAGTGGTCTCGGATAGTGGAGAGTAAACAGGCATCTGACAGTCACCCTCCCAGCTGGCGGACTCAAGTGTCACAGCTCAGGCCCACACCTGCTTGGTTTCCTACAGAATCTCCACTTCAATTAGAATTAGATATTGGTCTGTGAGTCTGTGTTCTAATTTTACTTCTTATTTTAAATCTTGCTTTGGCATGCAATATCTTTTTTACATTCTTTGAAGGGAATAACTATGCTTGTCCCAAGAAATCATCAAGATTCTATTCAAAGCAATGCACCCAGTGGGTTCTCCACTGACATTCTATGATCTGGAATCAGTGAGAACAGGGCAGTGTTCTATCATTCGACCACGCGGCTGTCATCTTTTTGATAGCATTCCATTTCGGTCAGCAAGAAGCCATCACTTCACTAGGTGGGCTCATTCTAACCACAGATATGTATTTCTGCTTTGATAAAATGTAGAATTATTTATATTATGGATAGCTCTCCCTATTTGTTTTTCTTGAATCACTCAGCTATACAGTATGCTGAATGACATATAAATATAGAAATTATGGAAATAGAGAAAACCTTTTATCCAATGCAGATCCTGAGTTGCTAAAATTAGTTGCTAAAATTTCTCTCTAGGGTGTCATTTAAAATCTAACCTTGTCCCAAATAACTGACCACCAATTTCTTTGATTCCCAAGAAGGAGAGAGCCCTGCAGTGCGACGCAGGCCAGAGCATTTGCTGGATGGGCTGGAGGCATCCATCTGGGGGAGAAGTAAAGAAAACATTCACACACACACACACACACACACACACACACACGCACACCCCTGATCAAACACATACATGCACAAAGGCACACAGCCTACCCTGTGGCATCCAGGAGGAATAAGAGAACGTACCAATGGAGGGATTGGCACCTCCTTCACCCCCATTTTCTGTGCCAGCACAGCCCATTCCAAAATGGTAAACATGAACTATTGATGCAGGTGTTTGTAAACAAGTAAGTTTGGAGAGGTTTCTAATTATAAGCTGTCACAGCTAAAATTAGAAACCTGGTCTGTTCACCAAAAACAACAACAACAACAAAACAACAAACAAAAAAACAAACAAAAAACCTCTCCAAAAGGGTTTATTTAAATGAGAGCAGCCAGGAAGCAGGAAGCTCTGGTTGGCAAGGACTGATGAGCTCTGGTGACACAGCCAAGTAACTGCTGTTATCAACTCACCCCCTGGGCTGTGGGTATGCTTCCTAAGTTCCTAACAAAGAAAGCCACGACTTCCATCCATTGTCATGGTATGCCCCACCTTCTCTAGACTCAGTTTCCTGATCTCTCCCCCTGCATCCTCAAAAATATCATCTCATAAATTGCTATTTCTCCTTTTGCTCCCAGCTCCAGTTCAAAGGCAATGCCAAACATTAAGGATTTCTTGGCATTCACAAGCATACAAGCATAAACGAACACTCCATAATAATCTATGTACGGATGCTCAAGCCCCAACATTCATTAGAAAACTCAGCAAAGAAGACACCTCATGTGTCTCCAGGGCAATCACTGCACTTTCCACTCCTGGACACGGCAAAGTGGACACCCTCACTGGTCCCAGCTAACATGGGCCTCGAACACTTTCCATAAAATGGAAAGAAGGAAGCTGGGTTCCATTGCAGAGAGAGGAAGGCTCTCTCTCTTCCATTTACACAAACAATATAAAATCACCTGACTCCACCTGAAAAGTCTGTGTCATTTTCAAAACCTATCCATAATAAATGAATATTACATAACTTATCTCTAGTTAACCAAAATTCTCAGCCATACTTCCTGAAGTAAAGTACATCGCTGTTGACCCTTTCCAGTCTTACAAGAGCCAATAAAGAATCTCGTGACAATGGTGTTCCTCCTCAATTTTATTGAAGAGCCATTATCTTAAACCAGAGTTTTAAATTTAGCTATTTTTGTCTTTATTTTCATCACTCTCATCTCGAGCCACCTTCTCAGGATAAAAGGCAGAAGAATTAGGTTTATTTGCACCCATATCCTGGCTCTTAAAAACACATATAGATGGTAGTTTAAGTCATATTTCTAGAGACAAAGTGCTAATGTTCTTTCTATAGACTGTGCCGATATGGGAATAAGACAAAAACTAAGAACTCAACGTGGAGAGCTAGAGATCGATTGTAGAGGGTTGCAGAAAATAGGGATAATAACCTCTCCTGGATATTCCCCACGTGCATATCAGCACCAGCTGCAAACTCATCCCTTCACTCACACCATCACCCAGAGTTCTGAACCACCACCACCACCACGACCAAAAACAGCTGCCAGATTTAAATTTTAACTTTTTCTCTTCAATTTCTAGAAAGGATACCAGTAACATTCGCACAGCCAAAGGCAAGAAAAAAGGGGAAGAAACCAACTACAGACCCTTTGACTATTACACCCTAGATAATCTTTCAGACAAGACTTAGTCAATTCTCTGAATAAAGCGATCATTACCTCTCAGCAGAACTGAGTAGCAGACCTTGAAATGCAGACACTCGAGACATTTCCTCCCCCTCCACAGGATGACCAATAGATCCTTCTGAAATCATCCATCTGTTAACCACCTTCTCCTTTGGCTGCATGGGAATCCCTACCCAGATTGGCCCTTGTGATTAGCCTCTTGAACACTAGCTCTACGGATACCTGAGGCTCTCTGGTTTACCTAACTTTCTCAACCATGGGGCCCCTCCCACTGTCGGCATGCACCTGATTCTATTCATTAACTACAGAACTACCCTAGAAAGATCTGTGAAATGACTCCGTCTCATCCCACTCCAAGCTCATTCTATACAAAATCATGTGGCCCCTTCCTGGATATCTTTAATCCACCTCTTAAATCGTTCCTAATATAATCCACACACTCACTATTCCAAACCTAACCCATACATCCCATATCCCTCATCTGACCTCCAGCTCATGTTACAGACCAGACATAAGATGCAAAAGAACTCCAGGTCACTTATAAAGAGGCATACAATCATTGACTATAATTGACACATAAAATCCCAGGCCATTTTCATATTTTCTGACTGGCACTTTAAAAAAAACAAAAAAGAACCCCAGCTCCATGGGAAAATGGACTTCCTGCTGAAAGCCGCAGCAAAACAGCCACCAGAATAATTCACTGGCACTGGGTTATTAAAATCCCTGACAGGTATTACCTAACATGTTGGAAAATTATTCAGGCACATGTGTACACATATATCTACCTTCTGTGTTTGTGTGCTCACACACACACACACACACACTCACACACATTTTTAGTAAGTACTCATTAAGCTATCTGAGATATTAAAACTAATCACGGCAGTTTTCCTTTAATGTTATCCTCAGCATAAAGAGAAATGAGCCCATTGTCATTTATTTCAAAATCATTCTTTATAAAAAATAGCTAATCTCCAAAAGCACACCTGGTTTATTGAAGTGAATACAAAGATGCAGCATATAGCCTTAATGTGCTCAGCTGGGAAAATATATTTTTTAAATGAGCATTTGTTAGGGCTTTATTTGCAAATGCAAAACTATCCAAGGCACTCTTTGTGCATGTAGGGATTTTTCATTTCAAAAACCACATTAATATAGGAGGATTCACATCAAACACTAACAGCAACAAAGAAAATTAACCCCTGCAGGACTGGAGAAAAAAAAAAAAACACAACCCAACAACAACGTAATACCAGGTTAGAGGACATTCAAAACCCAGGAAAGTATTGACACAACCCTGAAGGGCTTCTGGTAGGCATTTTTAACATAACACTATTCCAGCAAAACCTCCTGACTAATATATTTAGAGTGCAAGTTTCTACAAAGTTGACTCAGGTCTTAAAACTGGCAGAAAAGGGAGAAGTGCTAGGTTTAATATTAGAAAGAAAAGATCACCCATTAACCACACTTGGGAACTTCCAAAGGAAAGTAATGGCAAGTCTAGAGCTTTCCCTAGTCTTCCAAGATGGCCGGTCTCCATGAGGAGGCACGAAGTTGCCCCAGTTGCCAAGGAGGGGATATTGGAAGGCTTTCACAACAAGGCCATGTGGGATGGAGAGTATGGCTCTTGGCCATGTTAGTTGGGTGTCTCCTAGATACGATGGCAGGTGTCATTTTTTTTTTCCATTTGATCAGGGAATGTAATACATCTTCAAAACAATTTTCACCCAACTGGCCAGAGATGTTAAAACCCAATCCTGAAAGAATCCCTTTGCTACTCTCCCTCAGAGGTACACTCTCCTATCCTGCCTTGATTCTTTTGAAATATAGAATTTTCACCCAGATGTCTTGGGTCTGACTTTTCACTTTTCTGTATTTAAAAATATATAGTTGGTATATATTGAGATGCTTTTCCATTAGTGACTTAAAGAAAAATAAAATAATTCTGCTAAATGGCAAGCTAAACACACAAGACTGGCATTTCCAGTGCTGGAAACAATAATGTTTATGGAGCTTGTCATGATCTGAATGGGTTAAGGCATGTCTTCACTAGAAGGAGTTATGTCAGGAGCCACTGACATCCTGTGCTGTGCATTCCTTTTCAAATCAAATCTAAAATTAGTGCTAACTTCTTCTACTTATATCCCAAATGGATATTAGCATAATTATTGGAGGGTTTTTTTTTTAACCTTTTAATTTTATATCCACATAGCATCCAGCACAGTAGCTAATACAAAAGGGATGATCAATACACAGGTTTTGAATCAACTGCATGAATCAACTTGCTGGCACTAGATCAAGGAAGTCATGCTAGACAAGCACACACACAATATGTTACTAACTCCTCAGGTTAAACCCTTCCATGACTCTCCATTATTCTCCTTTAATAAAGTCCAAACATCTTCTGCTTATTTAGCTCCTACCTACATTTCTAGCCTCATCACTCAGCAACATTTTTGCAAGTATTGGGGGAATACAGTAACAACAGAAGCAAAAGAGAATTTTGTGAGTAAAATCTTAAAAGCAACACAAAATGGGATCAGAACAGAGAGATATGCAACATCATTGGAAAGAGACAAAATTAATCCCTAGTTGATAAGATTTGCTGTAAACTGACTGAATATATTAACTTATGTAAATAGAGGCTGTGTCCTTCAAAGAGAAGGTAGAGTGGTGAACCATGGGATGGGCATGGAGAAAGAGTATTAATCAATACACTTATTCATCATCTGGTTTCATTGGTAAGCCTCTGCCTACAGTGTGATGGTTGTATCACACAATCTGCCATTTGGTCAATCTAGTTATCACTCCTCTAATTTCCTACTTACCCACCAATCTTACAATTATGTGTGATTTCTTTAGAAATACTCATATTTAAGCTATACATGTATACATTCTACTGACTACTCTCTACTTGGATGTCTCACAAAAACTTTAAATTCAGCACATCCAAAAGTGGTCTAGTACCCCCAACCAATTCTTTTTCCAATGTTCTGTGACTTAGCAAGTGGCATTGCCATCCACCCACACAAACCAGAAACCTTGAGATTCTCAGATTTGATCAATTCACCTTATTCCAAGCACCAAGTACTATCAATCCTCACATCTAGATATTTATCTAATTCATTTATTTCTCTCCATCTTTACTGTCATCACCCAAGTCCAAGTTATAAATATCTCTTAGGAGACCTTGTTCCTACTTTCAACAGGGAGAGTATTTTGAAAACAATAAATCATAATCCTTTGCACCTATCTACTTCCACAGATGAGCATGAGGATAACTGTTCTAGTGGGAGAAGGACTTGGACGCGACCAGGTAGAAAGAGCACACCTCTTAGCTTTGAGTCTCAAAGCTGATTTACATGACCTCTGTAGAGAAAAGACTCAAAAGTTAAGCCCTGAAGAGTGCAAGAAAGGGAATTCTCAATTCAAGATCTTTGGCTTGTATACTACATTTTTGTGTTTGACTACAGGCCAAGAAAGAGAGTACAAATGCAACTCAGGAGAAAAAATCTAGCTGACCTTTCCAGCCCTGAGTATTGGGGAGGAAGACCAGAGGTAGAGACAGCAGTAGCAGAGACCATGAAATATGTGTCTTGACTCACTGCTCTGGAGTGAAGACCTGGAACAGGTAGGTATTTAAAGAGTTGTTCTCCACTTCCTGTTTAGGACCATCTTGCCAGGTGCTCCCCAACTCCCAAACTGGAGCAAACCAGCAGAGTGTAAGTTGAGGGAAACAAGGGTAAGTGGAGAGGAAGACTGAGTCTAGTGACCTAGGTCCTTCGGCTTTAGTGTAGTATGGAAGTACAAAAGGTCTTGTGAATTCTGGGGAGGGACACGGGCAGTCACAGATGGTGCTGGCTAGGGAGCCTACCAGGATCCAGGCCTGGGGTGGGGTGGGTACCATACTGGAGTCTAGATGGAACACAGAGCCAGACTTCAGTCATGATGCCACAATGCCAGAGAGAGCTCAGGGGCAAACGAGGCAGTGAAGAGGACCCAGGCCCTAACCGAGCTGAAATAAAACAGACAGTGAGTTCAACTGGCAGGAGTCAGTGGCGACCAGGCATACAATGAGCTATGACTCCCACAGAGGACAGCAGTTAAGAACCCAGAAAGTTACCTTGATCGAGACCCATACGCAAATACCAGGCACTGGAAGCTTTCCCATTCCACCAGGCCATCTTGGGGAGAAGGAGACACGGTGGATAACTCTGACTGGGTGCTTACCTGGAAGGGACCATTTTTAATGAAAGAAAATGATTTAAAACTGGAAGAGATTAGGGTATGAAGTATTTCCCCTGCTATTCACTAAGAATAGAAGCGTCCAGTGTTTAAGTAAATTTTCCGCCTGCAACACACACTGTCCCTCCTGCTATCTGCTATCAAGTTGTAGCCAAAATGGTGTTTTGACAATGGGTATCTATTTAAGCCATGTGGATTATGAAAACGCTTCCCAGGTTTTCTTCTGCCCATTGGATAGAGATCAAAATCCTTAATATGGCCAATAAGCCCTTCCTATCAGGCCCTCCTATGCTCTCCACCACCACCTCCTGCTTCATCCAGCTCCCTTCTCACTTCAGCGCACTATTCCCCAATCATAATAATGGTCTTCAGAATTTCTTGAACTTGCATACTCTCAGCCTATATTATTACCAACCTCCCCCACTCCAAATTCCACTCATCCTTTAAGTCAGAATTTATATTTTTCTCAGGCAAGCTTCCTCTGACTACGATTTTTATCCCTGGAAAATTCTAAATTACATTTAAAAAAAACTAATTTCATGACTTCAGGAATTCCCAGAGCCTTTATGATCTCATTGTGAATCTCAAAGAAACAAGAAGGAACGTGCACCATTTCCTAAACCTTTCTACCTGAAACACTTGTATCTGTCTCCAAGAATCAGTACCTTCAAGAAAGCACTACGTAAATACTGACTCATGAGATTCACAGAACCAAGACTCGGGTCTCTTCAAAGAACAGAGAATAACTAAAGTTGAGAAGGCTTCTTAGAGAAGAGAAGAAATACTTTTCCCATGGTGGGAAAATTCCCATGTGGAATCTTTCTTGAGGAGGTGATAAACACAGTAATAGAGCATGGGAGGAAAAAGGAAAGAATATAACTGGTGTACCAATGGCCCCATCAAGAAGTTCTAGAGGTGCCCAGGTAGGGCATTCACGATCTCCCTGCTGTCCACTGCCCTGTTCCCAATTCCATGGCCCCTGGCTGCAGCCTGAGCTCCAAGCACCTTCTCCTCAAGCCACAGGCTGCACTAGAGTAGGTTCCAATCCAGGGAGATCAGCCAGTGACACTCATGAGAAGTCAACAGCAACCATTCTGACAACCAGAAGACAGAGGTCACAAGAAAAGAAAGGAAGGCAGAATGAGGCAGAAAGGGAAGTAGAAGCTGGTCTTCTCTGCTCCCACCTGTGAAGACCATATGCTCCAGGAAAGAGGTGGCATCATTCTGGATAAGCAGAGTAAATAAATCTACAAATAGCAGAAATATGAGAAAACTTGCCATCAGAAGATTTATGGCATTTTCCACATGGCACAAACCTCACTGTAAGTTAGATGCGCTTGAACCCCATTCAAGCGAATTTAATAACCAAGATGTCAAAGAACCTTATTAGAAGGCAATCTTACCTATGTGATCCTCTGACCTGGACCCAAAGGATCATCTAGAGTGACATGCCAAGATATGTGAGCTAGGGTGGTGGAAAAGAACTTTTGGCAACACAGCTTAATAAATGGAGTTTTTGGCCCAGGGAAGTTGCTGATGTGGTAAAACTAAACACGGTCCAACAAAAATTAGGTTACACATGAGAAAGATCTTGATAAAATATAGTCCTTCCCCAGCAGAGCTACATTATTGTCTATTAGACGGGACAGGCCAGATAACCTGTGCAACTTTATCATCTAAGGTCATAGGTCATGAGGGGACAACTCAAGTTGGAGTAACAGATGGGGGTCAGACATTCAGCATGTGAATGATTCCTCATCTGGAGATGGCTGCCAGGAAGGCCAAGAATCTCCTCCTGCTTGAAATAAACTCACAGAAAAGCTGATGATTGTGGATCAGTGGAAGGAATGGCAACCTCCAAAACCCAACACTCTCAGAAGAGCAGGATCGTTAAGAGCAGCAGGAGAAGATCGAGGCCAAGCACCGCTCAAGCAGAGGTGTAGATCCAATAGCCACATCTCCCCTGCTCGGTTATCATCTGTCTTTTCCTCAACATGCTTGTTTATAAATAGTCACAGCAAATGGGACCCTCACAAAAGTGAATCAGTCACTAAGCAAATAATCTGGAAATCTGGGGGTAGTCATGGCCTAACTCACTATGTCACTAGGTGCTGAGGGCCTGCATACACTATTAAAAGACCTTTCTAGGGCTCCACATGATAAAAATAGTGCCGTTTAAAATGACTGCTCTGGTCAAGGGTACTGCTTTGGCCGTCAGATGGTAAGTAGCCAGGTGTGGAGAAGAATCGTGACCAGAAGAGACTCCAAGGTAGAAAGAGACTTTTTTTTTAAGGTGCGCATACAGGCTGACAAAGAGGAAAGAATGGAATGATGGAAGGAAGGTTTTGTAAAAGACTTTTTTCCTCCTTATTTCACATCCAGGATCTAAGCCCCGACACACTGGCCAATGAGCTGAAGTCAGCAGTTCTAAGTCCTCAGGTGGTTCTGAGACTGGAGAAAGGCATGGATAAGGGGGGGGGGAGCGGGGGAGTAGGTAAGACTAGGTCATTTGATCATTCTTGGCCTGAACCAATGAGGGTTTCCCCTTCGGGTCTTATCCTGAAGAAAGCTCTAGGCAACCTCAGGCTGATTCTTTCCTTGTCACTTCTCAAAGGTGAATCAGTTCATGCTTACGATGGCTGGCTCTGTGCTACTGTTGAGGTTAACATGAACCTTCTAATTATAAAGAACAGGCTTCTTGGGCTTCTCCAGGCAAAAGCCGAGAGGAAGCCAACGTTATTTTTGCTATTATGGCAACATACAAATCATTTTCCATCTGCTAGAGCCTCAAATTAAAAGGGCAGTGATTAGGAGTGAGCGCAAGCCCACCAGCGTGGGCCATCGTTTACTTAGGTTTCTGAGACAGTCACTGTGCCATTTTCGGGATTGAGGTGACAGAGAAAGCTCGGCTACATGGGCTAGGACTTGACCTAAGAGACAAAACAGCTGGGTCACGTACAGACTGTGCTTTTAAACAGCTAAATGGCGTCCAGCAAAAGCAACTTAACCCATCAGGAGTCCTGTTTCCCATCTACAAAATACTGAAAAGTATGCAAAGCATTCGGAAGAAAGTCCCCTGTTAGAATCATTTCAATGGGCACAGGAAGGCCTGCTTCCTGGACTCCTAAGAATACATAAGAAAGTAAAATGGAAATATACTTTGGATTCTGAGACTGAATTTTAAAAACTATAGAGCAAGCGTTTATGCAGCATTTGAAGAAGTGTCACAGGACACACTGGGGTGATTCAGAACAGACCGAATTTCATGGGGCAACCATGAAACAGACACTGGGACAAGTTTCATAGTGACTGAATGCATCAACATCAAGGGACCCTCCACCTGTAAATTATTCCAAATGAATTCCTTGTTACAAGAGGACTACCAACCATCTATCACATACATGGCACAATGTCACCGTCTCACCCCCACTTTTCTAAAACGACCTAAGAGAGAGATCTGTGCGTTCAGAACCAGGTTCTTAAGAACATCTCTGACAAAATATCCAAGAGTCCTTCAAACAAACCATAAGCTCTCCTTGACTTGATGGAACGTTTCCAGTAAGTCCCTAAGGGGTAACTGGCAGTCAATGACGAAAAAAGCTCTTAGAGAAAAAGACAGTTGGTTACGGGCGTGAGGCAAAATGAGGACCATAATCTGGTTGACTGTGAGAGTTAACTACAGCAGGGCATTCCTTAAATGGTTTCTCAGAGACCCGGTTCAGGAATCCCATGTCTTCCAGCCAGAATCCACGGACTAATCACCCTTAAGCACTAAGATGGCTCTTGCATACTACGGGACTTTTGATGAAAATAGATAGGCCACCTGGAGACGAACATGGAGAACAAGAGATCCTTTTCTTTCATCTTCCTTCACTCATTCTTCCTCAATCAGAACAAAGTTACATGTCTAAAAGCAGTGCCCCCCCCAAAAAACCCCCTTAAAATGCTGTAGAAAAATTGTGTGTTTCTTGCTGTAGTCATTAAGCCTTTACAGAATTATTCAAGAATATTAAAACGGAACTTTTATATGTGTTCCTGAGCTTATTTCTTTGGTTCCAAACCATTTGAGTGATGTGATAAAGAAAGAAAACTAAGGGTCTTGTGTCTAAAATATGGTGGTTGTTTTTGCTCTATTTTGTTTTGTTTTTCACTCTGACAATATATTAGAGTCTTTTTGTGTTCTTTCTGGAGCTACCAAAGGGCTGGCTACAGTCATGGGTATTATCACCAGAGATTGGGGCAACATGGTAAGGAGGGGTTGGCACATTTTTCCAGGAGTAAGGGCATTTGGGAAACTCCATGGTGGGTCCCCATGGCACAAAGGTTCTTGTGTACGGTAGTGCTTTACAAGAAAGGCTCAGCCGATTCCTCAGCAGCTGTGAAGTTGTCAGCCGTGGCATTCTTTACAAAGCTGGGTGGCTGCTCACTGCTGACATGTTCAATTTTGAGCGCTGAAAAAAAAGAAAAACCCTCACTGGAATGTTGAGCTAGGCAAAGATAGCAGATGCCCAAAATGAAAAAGCCCATCGTACATCAGGTGCTTAGGAACCTTCTGGAAACTATTGAAAAAACATGAGTCTTTTTCTACTAAGGTTGCACTTAGCCACTTCAGGTGCTTTTCATCCAAATCCCTCAACTTCCCCCTCCTGAACCTTGACAGCCAGACTTGAGATGATCCAATAGGCTATCGATCATGTTCTCTTCTAAAGGTCACACTGGGAGAAGCATAAATGCCAGACAAACCGCACACTTCTCTAAGAAAGATGCACATTTCATTTGCTTTCCTATTTAATCTCCTATGGGCTTTCAGCAAGACACGCAAATTATCCTGGAAATGACCATGTTAGGTTCGATCCCACACTTGGGATCATTTTCTGAGGTGTTCTCAGTCTGGAGCTCAAATGAAAGGACAAAAGGCACGTGGCCACCTGCCTAGACTCCAGTCGAAGCATAGAAGACAACTCGACAGCAAGTTTTGGTATCTTCTAATGGAAGAAAAACAGTCTCCCTCCGAGAGTGTTGCAACACCGGTTCCTAGGACTAGATCTTGCCACAACAATGTCGATTTAGGTAGTAATGACCCGAACAAAGCTAAATGTATGGCTACTGTGGTTATTATAAGGGTGCCTGGCAATAAAATACTATGCCTTAGCAAATAAAGAGACATAGGAGGTGAAAAAAGGTCAGAGAAAAAAACAGATGAGAAATCAATGTCAAAAGAGGTCACTTTATGAGCTTCAAAGGGAGCACCAGTCATTGATTATAATATCACTGAAACAACACAGGCCCTATGAGATTTGAAATTACATTTCCAGTCTGAATTTATAGAACTCACAGCAGACTCTGGTTGTGATTGTAGCCGATTAATGGAAGCCTACCAAGTGAGCATGATTTAGATGGGCACAGGCAGAGGTGAATTTGGTTTTCCTCGGTTTGTAGAACTAGGTGCATGATCAAGAAAGGTTTGGAAGAGGTTTCTTCTGTAATTTCAGAGACACTGCTGGTAATAGCTGGAGGCCAGAATGATCTTTCTAGAACACACACCGGATTATGGCACTCCCCTGCTTACAAACCACAGACAGCCCTTTTCTTCATGCACGATAAGGGATAGAATCCTTAGCTAATATGCAAGCCCACTCTAATGAGACCATGGCCTCCTTTTCTGACTTCATTTGGTACACCAACCATACCAACATTTTCTTGGTTTTCCAAAGCCAACATACGCTTCCCTATATCCAAGTCTTCATACTTTTGTTTTCTGGCTGAAATGCCCTCTCTAACCTGGTAAATGATTCTGATTCTCTTTTCCCATTTCTTCACCACCGCAGATCATGGACTCACCAAACCGCATTTCCTTTCCTCTGGGTACACAATTATGCTACCTTTTTTTATATTCCCTTGCTCAAATAGTTTTACACGCCTGAACTCTGGCCAGTGGTACGTGGGTAGAAATGATGTATGTATGACGACACCGGTCCCTAAAATCCTCCCCTGGGGACTGACCACTCCCTTCCAATGAGCCAGACTCTGAGGCCCTTGGGGATGGCCCTGAGTCCCTGAATAACAGTGTAGGGCAGAGTACCCCACTCACCCCACCCTCCAATCCACGTCAGGTGTAGCATAAATGAGAAATAATTTAAGACACCAAGATGTTTAGGATGTTCGTTTCAGCAGATAGTCTACTTTGATTCATGCCCTCTATTATTAATTGTATTTTATCTCATTACTGTGGTTATTTTTATGGGTCACCATAAATATAATAGAAGTCTAGATATAAATAGAAACTCATGTTTATTGAAGGGAAGAAAAGCTGAACTTAGACCTAAACAAAAAACAAAATATTGCAAAACTTTTTTACCATTTCTGAGCTGACTAGCTAAGTTGGCTAGAACATGGTGCCTCTGAAATTGTGTTCATGGGTTACACCCTACTGGAGGTAGTCATCTTATACAGAAGAAGGCCTTTATGGAGAGCCAGGATGTTTCTCTTTGCTGGGCTGCTGCTTCTTCAATGCATGCCACTCATCAGATAGGGCACTGCTTAAAGGACCATGAAGGGAGACAATGACAGAGCACGTTGGCAGCATTGGTGGCACAGTTTTTCAATCCTTTGAACAAGATAAAAATAGAACGACTAGACTACAAAACCCAAAACTCAGGGACAACTTTTAAAACAAAACAGGAGACAAAATTTCCTCATGAATCCGAAACCAGTTGATTGGGCAAACCACCAAGAGTCACAAATCCTACATAGAATCAGCATGGGAGGAAGGAGGAAATAATGGAGTAGCATCTCATGGACCTAAGAACAGGGGAACCTTAAAACAGCCAACAATACTCACTGGAAAGTTCAGCGGGCCCATTTGAAACAATAACTGGGAGGGGTTTTGTCCTTTTTAACACCTTGGTGCAAGGGGCCCATCCACGCTAAGTAGGACTGAAAGAAATAGAGCAGTTTAATTGCCACAACCCTGTCAAGCCACCAGGGTTCCCTTCCAGAGTAGCTCCCACTAATGAGAAAGTGCCATCAACGTTGTGCTGTATGGAATAAAAGACCTGAAAGAAAGAGAAGATCAAAGTGGCAATGAGGAAAGCAGCCAGAAAGAATCACCCATATTTTTTGTATACTGCATTACATAAGCACACACACACACACATACACACACACACATACAGGAAAAGCTCTGTTTCCTGAACCTATATCTCATTCTAAAAGGTCAGGAAAATTAACTTCACATAAAAATGAACAATGGAAAAGTATCAAGGTCAAATCTCATACAAAGTTATCATAATTACAAAAAAAAAAAGAATAGGGAACAGAAAAACATCCCTAGAGACAAAAAAAGCATGCTGGAAAGACATTCTCATAAAACAGATCAAAACTATAACCTGTCATTTCAAAAGAAGCTTAAAGATATTAAGAAATGATATAAAATATAAAAGAACACCACGGTCAGATTAGAAGAATTTATGAGTATGGTGACAGGACTCAGGAAAGAATTAGAAATAAAAGAAAAAAAAGTAACTTTGGGGCGCCTGGGTGGCTCAGTGGGTTAAAGCCTCTGCCTTCGGCTCAGGTCATGATCCCAGGGTCCTGGGATCGAGCCCCACATTGGGCTCTCTGCTCAGCAGGGAGCCTGCTTCCCTTCCTCTCTCTCTCTCTGGCTACCTCTCTGCCTACCTGTGATCTCTGTCTGCCAAATAAATAAATAAAATTAAAAAAAAAAAAAAAGTAACTTTATAAATGCCAACTAAACTAGGAACAAATAAACACAACAGATAATTCCTTAACAAATATAAAAGGTAAAAAGGAGGGAAGGTAAAAAATAAAAAAGAAATGAAAGAGATAAAAAGGTTTGAAAAACAAATAGTAAAGATAAGCAAAGAAATTGAGCATATGGATTAAAAGAGATTCTGAAGAAGGAATCAAAGCAAGTGAATATGATGAATACTAATGACTATAATTCAAGAAAATTTCCTGAAATTTTAAAAAAAGCTTGAAATGACCCTGAATAATTATACCGTGTACCTGACAATACTAATCCCCCCAAAACCAATACTGACACATGTTCTAATAAAACTCTTTGAGTATATGACTTACAATGTAAAGAAAATTAAATTATCATCAGATTCTTCTAAAGCAAAGCTTTAAAAGGAAGAAAATTAAGTTGCCTATTTGATATCCCAGAGGAAAGAAAATAATTTTATATCCAGCAAAACTGACTTGCAAGTATAAAGGATTCAAACAAACTGTTAGGGATATAGGCCAGAACTGAAGGAGTATTGTTCCCAAGAGTCTTTTCTGAAGAACATACTAGCAAATGAGCTTCAGGCAATCAAAACAATTAGAGAGACCATCAACATAAAGACTGTTGGTGAATATTAAAATATATAGTTGCCTGTGAAATGAAGATTAAAAGTATGCTAAGAGACGAGAAGCAGAGTACCTAATGGCTGTATGTTCTGACAAGTTACATACAGCACGACTATTCACAACTATTTTAAAATGAGGGAAGGACTGGGGTGGGACTATATGGAAAAAAAGTTTTTAATGTTTTCAATAACTGCATTGCTACTAGTATTAGTACTGCTCTCCTGAGACAAGTATGTGGCTAACATGGTTTAAAACAAGGGGGTAACTATGGGCTGTTCTAATTCCATTATCCCCTCTATCCGTGTCAATCAAGACTCTTGAAAAAGGGAAGATATATTAGTGTAATGAAGAAGAGGTTATATAAAAGTCTGTAATCCCAAATCTGAATTAGAATATCAATATGAATGCATAAATTCATAAAATATTTAATAAAATATAGATATACTCATAAAATATAGGTACCTATATTTAATAATAGGTAGATCGATCGATTGATTGATCAAACCCCAATTCTGTCCTCCACAAAGGGTTAAGAAACAATGAACATCCCAGCAGTAATGAGCATCCCTAGCACCCAAACTGTAGACTTGGAAAAACATTTCTTACCTAAAGAAATAAGGGTTCTTGGAAAAATGGCCGATTCCACATCTGGGACAGGAAATGTACAAGAGGAACCTGGAACTTCCTGTATTATCAGACAGCAGGGAAGTTATCAAAGGCTTTTAAGGCAATGACAAAAAGACTTGAGATCCACCTTGAAGAGGTCCTCCCTAGCTAGAGCGGGACAATATGAGCTTCAGTAAGAACTACCTTGCCAGGGGGCGCCTGGGTGGCTCAGTGGGTTAAAGCCTCTGCCTTCGGCTCAGATCATGATCCCAGAGTTCTGGGATAGAGCCCCGCATAGGGCTCTCTGCTCAACAGGGAGCCTGCTTCCTCCTCTCTCTCTGCCTGCCTCTCTGCCTACTTGTGATCTCTGTCTGTGAAATAAATAAAATCTTAAAAAAACAGAAAAAAAAAAAAAAAAGAACTACCTTATCAGCACCACGTACAGTCTTGCCTAAGGAATCAAACCTGAGTGTGATCCAGTCTCTGGATCCAGCCGCCCATCTGCAGAAAATGCAGGGACAGGGAAATGGGTTAGAGCTCAATATGAGTAGGTAGTCAGGAAAACTCAGGCTCAGGGAAAGTCTATAGGCCAAATGGCCCAGGTTCCTCAATAAACTGTAAAGAGATAAAGGGGCTTGAGGAGGAACTTACAAAGTGAAAGAGATTTACAAGGCATATCTATTTTTTTTTAATAGGCAAGACTAAACCATAGCATCTGGGAGGCACACTGGGTGATGGGCATATTTCTAACAATATAATGAAATGATTATTATAATAGGATGATGATTACTTATGGCGGGTAAAAAAGGTGTGATTGGGAGAGGCTTATGAGTGACAAAAGTCTAGTTTTTGTCCAGGCTAGCATACAATACATACAAAATTTTCCTATACATACACACACACACACACACGTAAGATTTTATACAATATATATGCAATACGCAAATTTGCAATACTTAACCAGGACCTTCATTTGATTTATATAGTTTTTCTTTTTGTGTTTTATTTACAATAAAAATATTAAAAAAAAAAAAACCGTGTTTCTCACTGCCATCCAGTCTCCTGCTGAGAAGGCATCACAAAACACATGGTTGAAGTAGAAAACAATGCTAGGAAATGATGACTGAGGTCATACTGTGAAGGTCAACAAAAGTCTTTGCAGAGTTATATTTCATTAGGAAGATAATGTAGATCCACTTCAAGGTTTTTATGAGTCCAATGACTTCCCCTTTCCTCTGAACTTTGCTTTCTTCTTTTTTTTTTTTTAAGATTTTATTTATTTATTTGACAGAGAGATCACAAGTAGACAGAGAGGCAGGCAGAGAGAGAGAGGGAGAAGCAGGCTCCCCACTGAGCAGAGAGCCCAATGCAGGACTTGATCCCAGGACCCTGAGATCATGACCTGAGCCAAAGGCAGAGGCTTTAACCCACTGAGCCACCCTGGCACCCTCCTCTGAACTTCTTAATGTCTCCATCATTTACTTGATTTTCATACTTGTGTAATTAAGCTGAGGATGCTGAAGGAAAACGATGCAAGATAAACCGTGACACTAACACTGTGGTCTTCAGTGGGTGAAGGGGGATGGCCCAGTGCCCTGATCGTGGTAGAGGTACCCTCAGCCCATTTTACGGGGATTTAATACAGACCTGCTCATTGTGTTCCATACATTAAATTAAGCTTCTCCAGAGCATTTGCTTTTCTAAGCATCTAAATTACTCTCTTTCTCAGGGAATATGCCAGGACTCATGAGAAAAGAGTTAACTTTGAGTTACAAAATCAAAACGAGATTGAACACCAGAGAGAGACAGACAGACAGACACCAGGGAATAAATGTCTCTGAGTTTGCCTGAACAATCAAAACAGATTTACAGGTATCTTCCTGAGACTGTAGAGAAGATATCCCTTACAAATGATTCTTTTATACCCATTATTCTATTTTAAAATATACCAAACTTTCACAGAGAGGCTATCATATTTAGTATGCTAAATATTTTTAGTGACCATAAAGAATTATCATAGAGATTCTGTGGATTGGTTCTTTCTTCCCCCAAAAGGTCTTGAATTCTTTGACTCCAAATTGTCCATCCAGTGGAATTTTCAGGAGGTCATAATGTGTAAAATCCTCCTCGTTCAAGACTAAGACAAAAATGAAGCTTTTAAAATCACCAGTGTCACAGTTAGGATAAAACAGCCTGCCGAACACCAGAGCAGACTTAAGCCCCACATTATAAAAGCACCACTTCTCAGTTCTTTTAGAAATAGGTGAAAACAGTAAGTCATAAATAAAGAACAAAATCTAACAACAAGAAAGAGAAAACATAAAACCAAGTAGCTAGACGCATGTAAATAAGTACCAAATTTAACAGACATGAGTAAAACAAACCTCACAACAGCCATCTTTCCCGGGACTGCTTTCCTGCTTCTAATTCAGAGGAAATAAATGGGCTCATCCCACCCTTAAATATGGAATAAAAAGACAGTTGCGCTGGACTGCAGAAGAGGCAAGCCCAAATTCACAGAGGTTTTATTAAAAACAGGAAAAGGTCAGTCCTCCTTCCCCCAAAGGAATGTCCAGGGCTTGTCAGAATTATTACTCCAAGATAGTTTCTTTATTAAATTCACTGTGCAGAAATAGAAAGACAAGGCCGGGGAGAACCAGAAAGACACAGGAAGTCTTACTTTAGTCTAGCCACAAACTCAATGTAATGCAAGATACAAGGAATCAGCATCCTCTTTACCGAATCTACACGCCAGAGATATTTTTAAAGCCTAGAGCAAGTCTTTAATGAACTAAGAAATGATGTCATTAAATAATCCTTGCTCCCTCACCAATAACTTGGAAGTGATAGGCCAGTATAACATTTGCAACAACCTCACCGCTCACCGAAGACCGGGAACAGCCATCTCCTTTTTAACCGACCTTTGCTTCTAGTTACGATCGACTGTTGTTAATGAATGAGTTGGAGCGAATTTATAGATCGGGGGCAGCCCAGCCCTGCCTTGTTTAGCAAACATTTTTCAACATGGGCAGTCAACGGGGAAATCTCAAGTCCAAGTTAAGTGCCAACTTAAAATGGATTCCCGAGACACCCCTGGCGTGCGAATTAATTCTATTTGTATTAATATCTGGAATGTCACGCAGGATGCCGCAGCTGGTTTTGCGTGACGCTCCGGCACTCTCTCCACAGCGTTTTTATCATTAAAATGACCATGTTTTCAAAAGCTGTGGCGTACTGTGTGAGAGACTTTACAAGCCTCAAAAGGATGAAGAGCTGAAAATTTCTACCCTGGTCTCTGCCTAAGAAACATCGGTGCTTCTCACCAACGGGCACTGTATTCCATTTCGGGGCAGGGAGGGGTTTGGGTCAATCCTGTCTCCGCACATTTCATATCACACCACTTGCAGAAAAGTCAGCAGATCGACTGCTCCAAAAATCATGCCCACCACTCAGGTCCGGGAACACAAAAACACCCCTTGGGAGTCGGTAAAAAAAAATGAAAGCGACCCCTGGCAGAGGACATCCATCCACAAGAGCTACAGGCAAAGGGGAGCGGCAGAGATGGAAGTGCTTCTCTCCGGACACCTGCAAACCCGGGGCTGCTGTTTTTGTGGTGACGGGGACAAACAGCAAAGCCAGTCTGGATCGGCAAGAACAGGGTAGAGACAAATCCCTCTTTTCGGTCTCTAGTTTCAAATGTTTGCTAACGTCCAGCACTTTGATGGCTCAGAAATGAAAACATCACCTGAGCTGGGTTGTATTTCCTTCCCCTCCAAGCTTCTGGGGGAGATGTCAACCAGGCTAACACGGTTGCAGAGATGAGGGACAACCGCGAGGACAAGGCTCATGTACTTCCATCAGGCCTTAGCCAGTCAACAAGGAACTAGTAGGTACTGACGTGACCAGCTCTTTTCTCCCTCAGCTGAGATCCAACAGCAGGATCCGTTCTGGGAGAATCTCTGATGTGGGCTTTGGGGTTTTACATATTGTTACCCCTCCTCTCCTCCTCCTTCTTTAATGGGTTCTAGAAAAAGCACAGGAGATTGCTGTTTCAGCAAACAGGGAAAAGAGGGTTGATACGCTTTACATAGTTATTTTTATATTTAATCCAAGAGCAAGAGAGGCCTAAGCAACCCAGCTGACTCTAAAAAGCATTTTAGGAAGTTGGCAACTCAACAAGCCGCGTCCCGCTCTCTCCCACTGTGAAGTAACTGGATCCGGGGTATAGATATGTTCGTCAAAGATATCAATAGCACAGATAATTAAGTTAGTGCAGCAAACTATCCGCATGCTTTGAAGTGTGGATACAGTTGGTGCGCTAACCTTTCCCTCACCTGAGAGGCTAAGCCTACAATCTCCTCACACATGTTAACAATCTCGTGACCTTTGGTCCTTCCTCATTATCACATTATTTAGGTTACCCAACCACGTGAGGCCTACCATCAAAAGGACTGCTTATGAACCGGGAGAGTGAGTTCACAGGCTCAAAGGCAGACTCCGCCAGGATGAGAAGAACCTGCAAGTAGAGAGCCTAGAATTCTCTAGAAGTAGCATTGTTGCTGCAGGAGGGACAGAGCATCCCAGAATGGGAAAGGTCGTTGGCCAACCCGGTGCTCCTCCGATTCCGGAGTGTATGGGAGTCACATGAGGTGTTTTGAAAAATACGAGGTACTGGATCCCATTTTCTAGAGATTCCTATTCAGACCACTGGGCAGAAGGCATGGAATCTGCATTTTAATGAGTACAGGGGTGACTCTGAGTTTGTAGTCCCTGGGCTACATTTTGTACTAAGCTAAGTACAGAGTCAATTCGCCTAAGACTCCAGGAGTATATCCAGTCATATTACCCCAGAAACCAGCAAACCTTTTACCCATTCAATTTTGGGCTTTGCATATTTTACATCATTTAATCTTGTGTGTCTATATATTTAAGATTTGCTTCATTTTACAGTCATGGAAACTGAGCAATGTTAAGTAATTTGATCCAAGGTCACAATTTAATAAGTGACAAAGCCAGGCCCAGAACCCAAATCTGCAGCTACCAAATGGAACCAAATTTTAAAGGAAGAGCCTCCTATCCCTTGAGAACTCTAGGAAAGAGACTCAGAGGACAACCAACTTAGAGGGTAAGGGCAGCACGTGTGAGGGAAAGTCTCAAAGGAGCTACAACCCCTCCTGATGTGGTTGGAATTCATTTGCATTTTTCCTTCACAGAAGACAAGAGTGAGCAGGACCAGGAGCTCCAAAAAGGGCTAAAGCTAACCAATGCGAAATATCAGAAGTCCCCCAAAGCAGGAGCATTCTTTTGGAGCGTTTCCCTGGAAGCTGATGAACAAAATAACCTATATGGACTGCATGTGGGAATCAGCCTTTAGACACAGAGAAGCCCGCTATGAAAAAAATGAATGAGGACTATCCTTTGAAACAGAAGGTAAAGAATATGTGAATTGGGCCTCATTCTAGAATATTCTGTACCCCATCTGTGCCAGTCTCTGTACAGACCCCCACTGCCAAACTTGAGTATATCCTTACTGTGTTTATTTTGGGTTTTCAATCAAGAAGAGAAACAGGCAAAAAGGGGAAGACGACAAGACACGAAAGAAAAGAAGGACCCGAGTGCCATTCTTCCTCAACGCCACTACTACTAGGCTTAGGGATCCCACAACTCCTTGACAGAAAGGCCTTTTACAGTAAGAAAAAGGCAGATGTGTTTCAATGGCTATAGGAAGATAAACAGCCTAGGATATCCATTAGTGCCCCATAAATCCTACAGCTCAGAATGCTGATATATTTCTAGTGATTTGTGATGTTTTCCTTTCCGGGTTTTGATGGCAACTGAGGTTTCATACAACAGACCAGTTTGGCAAAGTTAAGATGTGTCAGCTTTGACAAACTTAACTCTCTGGACTCGACACACCTCAGTAGGTGTAAAAGCAGCAAACCTAGCTCACTTCCCAATTCCCACAAGAAACCCCTCTGGGAATATGACCTTCACTGTGGCATTTCCAGGGAAAATTCCATTGTTCACTGTGTTCTTGGAGAATCTCCCATGAGGCTTGCTTAGAGAGATTTTACCTATTTTTCTTTCAAACAGAGGCTTTAGGGTAAAATAAAAAATTTTTTGAAGACTTATTTATTTATTTGAGAGAGAGGGAGGGAGAGAGAGCAAGACAGCATGAGTGGGAGGGGAAGAGAGAGAAGGAATCTCAGGCCAGTACCACGCTGGGTGCAGAGCCCAACATGGGACTCAATCCCAGGACCCTGAGACGAAATCGGGAGTTGGACACAACCAACTGCGCCACCCAGGTGCCCCTCGATGGTAAAATTTTAAAGGGGGAGAGCCTCCTATCTCTAGAAAACTCTAGGAAAGAGACTCAGAGGACAGGCAACTTAGAAAGTCAGGGCAGCAGGTGTATTTCCAAGGCTGAGTTGCACCAGATACTCACCTTTTGTCATTTACACGTCACCTCAAGACCCATTCTGTCAAGAAGAGCTAGTAGACGGGGAAACATAGACAAGCATGGGGTCCAGTGCAAAACCGGCAAGCAGAGAGTTACAAAACCTTTTTTTTATTTCTTTTTCATCCTCTAGAAGCAAATATAAACCTGCTTTATGATGGCAATCCTAGTATCCAAAGAAGCACTTTTGCAATAATAGCACCGTAGAATAAAAGCTTGAGCAACCAGGGGCATTTAGAGAAGTAAAGCCTTCCTCTTTCCAGATACTCTGCCAATACTCTGTTCCTTACGCTTCCCGCCAGGAGCTCACCTTATTCCTACACACCCAAGTATTAAAGTGTCTGAGTACTGAAGGGCCCAGGCAGGGTACCTCTTCAACGGAGTTTCTTCAAGGAGTAACTGAGTCACCGCCTGGACAGACGCTCTGGACGGCGTGGGGCACAGAGCAAGTGCTGTAGGAGTGGCAGCTATCAATACTGTCGGAACTGTGATTGTTCTATGTAGCACAATCGGCCACAGCACAGATCTTACACTCCGAATATTTTTTTAAAGCAAATATGTGACGTGTTTGCATTTGCCACCTTGAGTCTATACCCCATGGGGGGAACTTACGTTAAAAAATCAACCATTTAAAAAATCTGAAAATAGTTAAGCTACCTCCCTCTCCTTTACCCTTTAAAATTTGGAAGAATCTAGATTTTATTTATTTATCTGTCAGAGAGAGAGAGAGAGAACACAAGCAGGCAGAGGCAGAGGGAGAAGCAGGCTCCCTGCCGAGCAAGGAGCCCGATGTGGGACTGGATCCCAGGACCCTGGGATCATGACCTGAGCTGAAGGCAGCAGCTTAACCAACTGAGCTACCCAGGCATCCCTGGAAGAATCTAGAACAAGGCTTCTCAACACTGCTGACTTTTGAGGTTGGACAATTCTTTGTGGTGTGGGGAGCTGCCCCATGCATGCTATGTTCATCAGAGAACAAAGAATGGTTCTCTACGCCGTAGATGCCAAGGGCACCTCTTCTCCCAGTTGTAATAATCAAAATGTCCTCAAACATTGCCAAATGTCCCTGGGGGAGGGGCGCTGAACTGTCCTTGGCGGAGAACCACTGGCCTCTAAAATATGCCTCGAATGTACAATGGTGTGCCCCCCACCGAAGATTTCACTTATGCCACAAAGAGCATTTGACTGGCAGTGGAGGGCAACCTGAAGCCTGACAGGGACAGTGAGATGCTAAAGCACTAACGAGCTATGGTGAGCAGAAGAGTCCAAACTTCTTCACATACGCAAACCCCACATTTAATTTTCTGCAAGATTACCCACAATAATTACAAAGTTTCTAAAATACAGCCGCAAAAGCTTGGAACTATGAGATCCATAAGAATTGATCTTTTATCTTTTACCTTTGCTGGGTACTGTCTCTGCGTAACATAGCAAATGAACATGGGCGATATTTTCCTCTAATTTCTAGGAGTATTAAAGTGAAACTTTACTCAAATTAAAATGGTTATTAAATAATCCAAAGGAGAGAAATTCAGAGTATACCTCTAGCGTACAAACAGCATTGAGGCCGACCAAGACTCATTTTGCTTTTAAGCAGGCATCTTTTAAGTGAACGTATTTGTTGTCTGTATGATGACTAATAGTTTGACATTCTGAAAGTTATGTTGAAATATTAGCTGGTAGCTCCTTCTGGTTAATGATGGTTTGAGGGCGAAAAGCTGACATCTATATGACACCAGTCTGTTCACTCTGCCAGTCACACAGAGTACTTTTGAAGCATTAGCAATAGCTTGAACGGACTTCCTACCGGGAATCTATGGTCAAATGCTGACTAATGCCAGATCAACTTGAAGATTTCGGAGCCATTATCAAATACATAACTTCTCTGTCATCGTCTTAGAATTAAGCCAAGCCAAGAAATTCACCTTACTATTCAGAGCTGTATTAGGATCTTATTTAACTGATGTTAATAAAATAGAGCTCATGTGAGAAAGAGCACACATCAGCTTCACCTTCTAATACCCACGTGACCTACAAGGTTTCATTCCAAAGGGGAAAAAATGACACTCATATTTTAATTAAGTATCAGACCAAAATGATTTTATTCTAAGGGTATTCATTGCTTCGAGGAAAGAATGTTGTACCATCTACCCTCATAATCATTTAGCTGTCCCTTCACTTTTGAGACGATGTTACGGACAAGAATGACTCTTCTACTACATGGTAAAGTGGGTGTGAAGGTAAACACGAGAATACAGCTTGCATGGACAAGGTCGTTTCTCTCTTAATTAGCGCTGTAACTCCATTCTTCTGACAGGCCCAGAGTATGTTTCCCCTCTCTTACCTGATGTAGGAAAGAGAGAAAAGCCTGAGGACTGGGTAGAGAGAGATATTCTGCATCCTGTATGAGCCTCCAAAGGGTACTTCCCCTTGCCCTCACTTTTCAGTGGACGACAGTATCAGAATCTTTGCACTGGCGTTAGCCATAGATACCACCCTCGACATAAAACAAGACATTGCAAATACTTCTAACATTCTCAGGAGGTTTTCCCCCTCTGTAACTTTCCTCACACTCATCTTTAGTCCTACCCTGAGCTGGCCCTCTAACAAGACTGGAATATCTAAGAGGTAGAATCAGTCCATATCTGGAGGTCAGAGAAGGCCCAATTTCTCATCTTCAGCTCCCTTTCTAGCAAACTGTTACTCTGAACAAGCCACTTATTCTTGCTAAGTTAACTCAGCTGTTAAAAAAAAAAAAAGGGAGATGATAATTTGTAACTTCATAAACTTTCACTACACAAGTATCATGTATTATTAGAAGTACTTTAATTTAGAAAAAGAGTGGAAGGGAATCATTTTGCGCATGATTTCAGTGAGCACGGTAAGAAAAAAATTATTCATCCACAAGCACAATTATTCTCAGGAGTTTTCCCTCGAAACTGGTCATATGGTTCCATGACCTTCTAAAGGCAAAGATGAAAAACCAACACCTTTTCTCCTTTCAATCCCTCCTCTCCACTTCCATCATCCTAAAAAAGGATCATTGGGCAGGTTTGTTTGTTTGTTTGTTTTGCCTCAAGAAGGACCCTGGGGTCGTCATCTCATGGCCTAACCTCAGAGATTTTGTTTAAACTGATTTAAGAAGGTGGTCTAGCTTGGCATCAACCTTGGAAATTACAAGGATTTCCCTCTCTCCTTTTTCATTGGACTGCATCTCATTGCTCACACACCCATTTGGTATCTCCCCTCTTTTCCTAGTCCCCTGTACTTACCCCAACCCACATCCTCAAAACAAACATGCAGAGTGGGAAGCTCCTCTTGGAAGGAAACTCCATCTGCTCTACAAACAGAGTGCCAGTCGGACATAATGTGGGAGCAGCAGGCTACTGTCTGGGGAAGACACTGGAGCGTCTGGTGGACCCCAGGAGGCTAAAGCACAAGAAGGCACAGGATTCTCTCCAGTGCACAGCCTGGAACTTAGGGGGCAGGAATGTTGTAAAGCATAACACTTATACCATTCTTCAAAGATCAGATGATGGTATTCCAGACTGGAAAGCCATAGCAAAACCTTCACCAAAGGGTCATCCTCTGAGTCTACTTCCCAGACAGGCCCTCATTATGTACACCAGGGTGACCCTCCTCTATTATGTGTCCCCAAGTTTTTAGAAGCTGGTGATGTGATAACCATACCAATTGAAGAGATCATCACAGGAAAGAGAGAAATCTTTTCCTGGAGGCTCAAAACCAGAGAATGGCTTTCACATCTGCTAGAAGTTGCTATGATTTTATGGAGATCATTGAATTTCTGCATAACACAATTTCTTCATCTGTAAAATTGGGAAGAAATGTGATTTATTTAACTCAAAAGATTTTCTTTTTGAAAAGCAATTCAATAACGGAAGTAAATTTACTTTTAAATAAAAACCATTAAATATCACTAAACACCTGATCTCCTGTATGTAGCTTAATCTAACTTATGCCTATAGTTGCAAAAGCACAACTTAACTTTAGAAAATCTTCAGTGTTACTATCTGAAGATGAAAAAAGGGGCGCTAACATAATTTGTCCTTGTGTCAATGAACCCATCAGTCTTTCTTTCCACATATCTATCCATAGCTTTGTATCAATCTCTGTGTCTCCAAAGGTAGAATGATGAAGTAAAAGAGTGTACTGGGTTTAAAGGTAAAATATCATAAGGCAAATGCCAAAACCATTATTTTCAGTTTTGTTGTCTTAGAAAAAATAATGTCTAGAATCAGGTTGATGGTCCTAGACTATCTACCTCCGGGACTGCCTGAGTGTTAAATGAAAGGCATCTAATGTATACCTCTGCCTCATTCTTTCAGTCTCTGTCTCTCTGTCTCTGTCTCTGACTCATTTTCCTCCTCCTCATTATCCATGATCCTTCCCCACCTCAGTCTCTCACCTTTTCCTGTCCATAAGATAGAATTAAGTTATATTTCTAGATTTTCTGATTATTGAGTAACGAAATTAAGTTGCTTTTTACAATGATCATCTTCTCTGTTTCTGGTCTGAATCTTTTGAATGTGCTACTGTAAACCCATTTCCTCATTTCTCTTTCATTCCAGAAAATACACCTTTCCCACCACCCCTGCAAATTGTCTCCAACTTAATGAGGTTGTGTGGGGAAGACATGTAGGGAAGATTACACATTTAAGGCTTGGGTCTGTCACTCATGAGCTGGGTAAGTTCTGTCCCCTCTTGGAGGTTCAATTTTCTCATTTGTATGATGGGGGTAACACTATCACATAAGAGTAATGGGAGAATTAGATCAATTAAGATTCCGTAGAGCACACATGACATAATGCCAGGGTCAGTGGTGAGTGCACAGTAAAAAGCAGCTTTTATTTTGTTAAAACTAAAAATAGCAGTTTTATACACTAATGACTACAAGGATACCATTAATAATGGCAATTTTGGGAGAGAATCTTAAGATAGGATACTCTCCGTGAAATAGCTTGGAGAGAGAAACCTCTAAAAATTACTAGCACTGAGCATGTACTATGTACCAGACATTTTTCCTAGTACTTTATATGTGTGAACCCATGTAATCCTCCTAACAATCCCATCAAGTGTTTACCATTATTGTTCCAATTCAAGGTGAGGGGATAGAGACTTATAAAAGTGGCTCACACATTTCCTTAGATCATCACCACTAGTGAGTGGTTGATCCAAGATTCAAACCCATGG
The DNA here is from genome assembly GCF_902655055.1 of Lutra lutra. NCBI lineage: Eukaryota > Metazoa > Chordata > Mammalia > Carnivora > Mustelidae > Lutra > Lutra lutra. The sequence continues at coordinate 55,274,064 of NC_062292.1, forward strand.
AGTCTAATTCCAGAGCTGTGATGGAAACCATCTTTCAAAATCACATTCTTCCAGGAAGGATGGCATCTTCTACACAACCTGGATATTGTTACCAGAATAAAGCACTGAAGGCTGCTGGTTATTATTTTTTTTTTTTTAACTGAAATGAGTGTAGTTGCACTTAAAATGACCTGGCTCTTGTCCACCACCGTTCTGATCTCCTCTCTAATGTAGGAAAGACAGCAGCACAGTCCAAGCCAAAGCCTTGGGAGCTGCTCCTACCCCAGGCTCACCCATAATATGTGCACCTCCCCCACCAACACCAGCATCTTTGTCACCACCTCCATCACCACCACGGTCACCACCATCATATCATGACTAATGGATCCCTCTGGGCCAGGCATGTGGGAACACTTCAATTCATTTCCTATATGTGTTGTAGCAGAAGAAAATGTTGAACACCACCGAGCTACACCATTCCGGATGCATCCAGAAAAGCCCTTTCCCATAATTCTACCATCCATGACTCCACCACTGACCTTGGAAAGGGAAGAGGAATGTCAATAATGCTTACTGCTACCTGTCTCCTGTCAAGCATTGGACAAGCTAATATCCACATGTAATCATACTGAATCCTCAACGCAACCTAAAACACACGCGTGACAGTTATTTTAAAATCAGTTTTACAATGAAAGAAACCATAGACTCAGAAAGTGTCTTTCCTGAAGATCACAGGGTTTCTAAATTATCACTGAAGGATTAGAACCAGACCTACAGTACTCATCTGAGCCACTCCTTTAGGACAGATTCGCCATTTCCTAATCTAGATTATTTTTTTCCACTATAATATAAGCTTTCTTTTTTGTAGTCTGTACACCAGAAGGCAAGAGCCCTCCAAAAAGCACTAGTTTGGGAATCAGAAATCCCAAGTCCTACTCCTGTTTTCACAACTCCTATGTTGTGTAACTTCGAGTAAGTTGTTTGCCCACTAAAATAACTTCTATACTCTATGATGTCCCTAGAAGTAGACAGTGGATGCCTTTTGCGACTCATATGATATCAATTCTGATCACAGGCTTTTTCTCTGCCCTTGAAAGAGAAGATTATGGAGAGGGGCCCACTGCATGAGTGAGCTTGTTGACTAGACCATCAGACACGGGTGGTGAAGAAGAAGGTTGGCGGGAAGTGTGAGAAAGTCATCCACCTTGCAGCTGTCCCTGCCTGAACAGTACCGTGGGTAAACAAGAGTCCCTCTCTAGAGATCTCTGTTGGCACCTTGTCTTCATTCCTTTCAGAAAAAAAAAATTTCATATCCTTGTGAGGAATGTATTACGTTCTACACGCAACTGCCAAAAACCCAACTCTAGGCAAAAATCCATCTGACAAAATCCCTTCCCCGCTTTGATTCAGTTCTTAAAGGAGATTAGTTGTTGGAAGGTCACAGAGAAGCCATCCTACTGCACATGGTAGCTTGGGGTTTCAAAGCGTTCAGTACTGAGGGAATCTCCGTGCTTGATGTCCCTTCTCTCCATGCCATTTAATCAATGAATCAACAAATAGTTACTGAGCAAGGCTTCCCTGGGGTCTGCAGGTCACCTCAGATGTGCTTCTCCAATTCAATAGCAAGAGAAAGAAAACAGATTTTTCTGACTCCTCTTAAACTTTCCATTTATAAAATCAGAGCTAGCATGAAAAGACCATGGGTCTCCTGTTCCTCTTTTTTCTCTTCCTTGAACCTTTATGGCTCACAGAGAAAAAGAGAAGGTATATAGCTGAGATAATATGTAAGAGCTAAAGGGAAGGAAGGAAGGAAGGAAGGTGTAGAGAAGGAGGAAAAAGGAAAAGACAGAAGGAGGAAAGAGAGAAGCAGGCCCTTAGGTTTCAGGAAGGTGAAAGGACAGTGACCATGTCTACAATCCTCCCAAGAAATGTCTCTTTAGTAGCTTATAACCTCCATGTTTACTAGCCTGTTCATTATTACTGCTCTTTAGTACGTATCATTATCTACCACTACTTTTAAGCTTTTAGGATTGATGTAATTATCAGTCTCTTATACCTCTCAACTCTGTCAACAGGATCACAGACAAAATGTACATGTCGCCTTAATATCCAAAGCATCAGAAATCCTAAATTAAAAAACAATAATTTTCCTAAATAATTTGGAAATAAATGAAAAAAAATACAGTAATAAGGAGCTACTTCTGGCTTTTAGTAAGGGTTCTATAAAACACTACACTATGCTACAAACTGAATCACCATGTCCTAAGTGATGACAAGTTACTGCCGCAGACAGTTGTCGAAAAAGACCAACTTAGGATCTGAATACTGTCTCTCTCTGCTTCAACACTGGTTGGCAGCAGGATACTTAACCCTGGTTAAGTAGCAGGATTCTACTTAAGCACAAGGTTCCTCAATGAACAAAAATAAGGAAACTGGCAAGAGTTTATTGGACACTTACTATGTGCCAGACATGGTATGAAATACTTTCTATGCATTTTCTCCTTTAACCCTTTCCTTCACGCACAGGTGTGCATTATTGTCTTCAATCTAGAGATGAGGATGGGGCAGCTCAAAGACATGAAGAAACTTTGCCCCAAATCCTAAGCATTGTCGGGCCCAGAGCAAAGACTGCAACCCACGTCTGACTCCAGGATTTTGCTCCTTACTACCCTGTAGCCAACACTTTATTCTTACCCTTCAACTTGGAGAATCAAGGCCAGGAAAAGTGAAAACAAAGTTTTAATTATAATTTACCCAAAACCCTACTTGGAATTTCTACATCTGCTTTGAAATTGCTCCCTTTTCCCTCAACATGAATTACTAGAGTCTTTTCTTTCACTTATTTTTGATAAGCAAATCTAGTATTAGAACAGTAAACCATGGGGTCACGGCTAACCATGACCTTCTGAAGAATGTTTAGTCCAAGCATGCGGTGCGGCACTCCAACACCTTAAAAAGCTTGATTTTTGAAAAAGCTTAAATATAAACACTATGTTAACAGTTACAGATTAAAAAAAAAAAAAAAAACCCTGGTTCAACAGATAAAACTCTTTGGGATATGTAGAGGGGCTGATGCTCTTACATCCTACTGAGATTATAAATTACAAGCCAATGTTTTTCACGTGCTGATTGGGTCTGCAGAAGGCGAGGCAGTAACAGAAAAATCAACACCTGAAACTCCATTACTCTGCATGCATCTACACATGTACAGTTACACATCTATGCAGAAGCATCTGAATGTTAAAAGGAGGTAAAATATAAACACGGCATTCTCTTCTGTTCCGCGATGATGCGATTATTTATACTATCTGCAGGTGGCCAGAGGTGTGGCTCACGAGACCAGCTCAGGTCTGTGTCACCTTGAGACACAGCACACCTAGAGACAGTCCTTGGCTTCAAGTGCCCGTGGGTACCCGCGGGTCTCCGGCACAGAGGCTGAGCCCTTTCATTCCTGTGCACCAGGCACCCACTAGGTCCACCCACCGGATCTGGCTTCTAAGGGCCCCCTTGTTCCCCCCAACTTTTATGGCTAGAGTTTTTTTTCTTTCATTTCCTTTTAAATAAGCATAGCTGGTATCGGTACACCAAACAAAGCCTGAGGTTAATACTTCATACGGGTACAAGTTGTTACGATTTCTTGGTCAGAGGCAAATTTATGAATACAACAATTTTTACATACAGAAACCATCTCTACCAGAGAAAGGCAAAGGGAACTGTAAAACTTGAGCCCTTGGAGAACTCAGCCAAGGTATGCCTGGGTGAGAACCCTGACAGTAAGAGCCAGCACCGCTCCCGGTATCTGCGTGTGCTCATTACCATACTGCAGAAGTTGCTTCTAGAGCAAATAACAGTTTTCAGCGAGATCGAGGTTCCAAAATAATCCAGAGACGTGGGAAAGGAGAGAAAAGACAACTGTATTCCAGAAAAGCTAAGGAACAAAATGACCTATTCCTCTTCGGTCAAAGCTTGAGGACTTCTAGCCCACGATTAGCATGACCTTCCATGAAGGAAGCCCTGAAATACAGATTTCCTTTTCGTTTCTAGAATAAAGGTACTTACCGGTGAAAATCCGTAAGTCACCACACTGTACACAGGATGACACTGGCCGCCCTTCTCCATGGAAGCAGAGAGTGGGACCTGCCAAGTTTGGGAAGACATCTACTTGGGTTGACTGGAAAGAGGTGTGCAGGGGTGGGGGGCGGCGGGGAGAAAAGATGGACTTTCCCTTTAAAACTGAACAGAAGCGGATACCACATCACATGACCTTTTACCGTAATTTCTATTAAAATCATTTCATGTCTGGTTGCCTCTGCTCTCCTGGCTCATTTGTATTGTTTACAACAAGTCATTGCACTAGCAGCGAGTGGTGGCTGAATCCATGGTTACCCGTTTTTACATTCACTAGTTAAATGGCACGCAGCTCTGCTGTGGGTTTCAGGGAGCAAGCTCTTAAGAAACCACAATCCAGCTATCCATCAGACTAATCTGAGAGAAATTAATCTTATAAACATAAGTATTGGCGCATATTAAAAATTGATAGGAAGGGGGCATGGGCTTTTACTGGTTGGAGTTAGGAAAGTGGACAACCTGACTTCGACTCTGAGAGCGTTTGGTCTGTGGTCTACATCCAACAGCCATTCATGTGGGGCATCGAAAAATCTTTCAAGGGCAATACGACCACCCTTTAAAACAAACCCAGCACCCCTCAAAATTCCATGAGACTTTATCTTCTGCGAACGTTCTCAGGATCTACAAAGTGCCTAAACACAGATTTCACCAGACTGCAATCCCAGCAAAGTAACTTAAACACATACATACAAGACAGTAAAACACCAAACAGACAGCCCTGGGTAGGATTCAATTAAGGCAAAACCTCAGTGGAATGCTCTTTACGAGTAAATTAAAACTGCAAACTAATATATTTTATTGAGAGCGAGAACAGTACAAATTCATTCTATTGTCTGTGAATTGATGTGGTTAATTCTTTAAAAACAGTCCCCAAAGCAAACTTGTTTCTCAAGATGGACATGACCAACAATTATAACTGCTAATAAAATTTTAGAAGTTTTATAGTTTAATACCCGCAATAATTGTCCCACAAGTCACATCTAAATGCTAAATGAGAAGAGCAAATAGTTAAAGCTAACATATTACAACCCCATCTACTGCAAAGTCACTGTATCAGAAGCTAGAATTGATTTGTTTCCTCAGAACGAATTGAAAATGAATGTAACAGAACGTCGGAAAAATCCCTCCTGCACTGCTAATCGGATATTGTATAATGGTTGATTGCAGCTTTGCCCCGTGCTATTGCTGCCTAAATCATACATACTTACACGTTCTGGGTTCTTCCAAGAGTTTGGTGCAGTTTCAAGGACAAATGTCTTAAGGAAGCCTCTCTACTGTGCGGCAGGGAGCCTAGCTCGGGTCTGATGACAAGAGCACGGTGCTAAATCTGACAACAGAGAAGGAAACTTCCTGCGTGAAGAAGAGATCTTGGAAAGTCTCAGGGTTAAAAAGGCTGCTTTTAACTGTGCGGGTTGATCTGCTCCCCGGTTGTGTATACACAGTAGCAGCTGATCTGTGTTTGCAGCCCTGCAGAAAGGAACCTTTACTGAAAACCAATGGCATCACATTTCAGCGGAGCTGGTGCCAAGGGCTGGAGAGCAGAGCAACCTTTGACAACTTCACCCAATTCAACCCAGCCGACTTACCACAGGTCGGGGACGGCCGTGGAACGTGTCCCCCCACTGGGGTTCATCTCGGGCATGTTAGCGCAGTTCCCGGGAAACCAAACACTGTTACCAACTGGTCTCCGGCAACCGTGCAAGGTATCGTCTGCACTTATCTTAAATACGGTCTCCTGTCTCTGCTCTCTCCACCTACCACGCACTGTGTTGCCACAGAATTTTTTTTTTTTTAATGCATCCCAAGTTTAAATTTTTTTTTCCATCTGTGTCTTATGTAAACCTGCAAAGCCACAGTGTGTTCCTCCTCTTGAGAAGTTAACACTCTCCTGATGTTCCTTCCAAATAAACAGAGGGGGGCAAAAATAGAGGAGAGCGTGGTGTGGTAACTCACGCTGTGTCCTGTTTCCCAGCCCAGAGTCTGGAGCTTTAAAGTCACTGTTTCGTTGAAGGCCATTTTATTATTGTTCGTTACAAACCGGGCATGACCGCAAAACTTCACCTAGGAGAAGCCGCCGGTATGGAGAGGCCGTGAGGACACGATCAGGAAGCTAGCAGTGAAGAACTCGGGGTACGCCCCTCGGTCGTGGAGTTACCTTCCTCACACCCCCAAAGATGGAAAAGAATGGAAAAGCTAGCCTTCGCTAACTCCGAGAGGGGCAGTGAGAGAGTGTAAGAGATGGAAAGCATGAGAACAAGAGAGTGAGAGAGGGAGACTGGTCAGTGTAACCAACTTAATCCAAGACATTAGTGAACCACTTTGTCTGTGTTCCTCGCTGCCCTTCTTCTCCCTTCTGTCCCCATGACAAGTCTAGGTTATGGGATACTATATGCTATTTTCTCACTGTTGTGCATTTTACTTCCAAGGGTAGAAATCAGACCCGACAGTTTAACAAAAGGCCATGATCACTGTGTCAGACAGCACAGAGAAGTGTTCTCCTACTTATCTGAAAGCCAGTCGAGGAGCTGCCTGTGCAATGGGTACAGTATTATCCAAGGCCTTGGCTTTTCATTTTGGCCATGCTGTTGTCCAAAAATCCTAATTCCCTTACACGTGATGTAATGAGAAGAATCTGGGCCCTGGTACCAAGTAGATTTAGCTTCTCATCCTGACCCTGGTACTTCCTACTTGCAGGAGGGTGGGAGCTGCTTGAAACCTCTGAATGTCTGTTTCCTCATCTAGGAAACGGTGACAACGTATCTACAGCACAAGATGACTGTGAAGATGGAAAAGATAACATATGTCAAGGGCTTGCCACAGTACGAGGCATGCAAGCACACACACACACATTTCCCGAGCCTCCTCTGGGAGACAGGCACAGTGCCAGACACGGCGGGCAGGGGAGTGGGGGGTACAAAGTCAACTGAGACACGGCCCCCACGCTCGAGTGCGGTTGGCGCTCTCTTTCTCCCATCCTTCCTGTAGTTTGTGTCATCTCTATCATAAAGCATAAACACACTTTCAAATACTCTTCTCATTTGAGCCTCCTAAGAGTCTTGTGAGACAGATAAAACTGTACCCAGTTTGCAAATGGCAAAACCAAAGCTTAAAACAGCAAGGGCTACACGCCTAGTAAATGACACACTGAACGCCAACCCAAGCTCTGACTCCGTTTTATACGTTTCACAGTGTATAGATATGAATTTGCCAAAAATAATTCATTTTTTGCATAATTCTGCATTAGACTGTCATCCTTATTGTACTATTCCATGTATATATATATACTGTACTTCCCTAAAGATCGACTTAGAGTAGAGTGACTGTATCTTAAAATTACTTTGTATTCTCTGACAGATCTAGCGTGATACGTGAGCATACTCTGCATTTAAATTCTTCCTATATCTAAAAGAAACTCAAGCTGAGTCCATTTTACAATCTACTGTCAATGTCACAGAAAAATAGAACTCCCCATCAAATAAAGATTTGGAGGCAATCTGTGGCCTTTTGGTACTCATGCTATCTGTGTCTTCAATTATTTCCAAATAATTATATACCTGTCAAAGTTTTTAATGACACATGATTAAACCTCCCAAAGATTGTTTTCTTTATTTCCTCTTCAGCATATATTCTCTACTTTGAGGGCCTAATGAACATTGATAAGAGCAATTAAATATTTACTTTTAAATTCAAACTTGATCCTATGACATCCTGATTTCTAGGTTCACTTCAGTTTCTAGGTTAACAGATCACAAACTGTAGAATTGCATTGACCATTACCTTGTGAATCAGAGCAGAGCACCAGGCCAGGCTCAGGTAGAATCTCAGCACATTTTTGGATCTGCTTTTTTTTTTTTTTTTAAGTATAGTATCTATAAAACAGCCCAAATCTATTGATCTACTGCTTCATTTTGTTCTTGAAGATGCAGACCACTCCTGATGGAGGAATTGGCTCAAAATTTATCACTGAATCATACATAAAAATAAAAATATTCTTCAAGATGGGATCGGGAGAGGGGGGGCCTGGTTGGTTCAGTGGGTTAAGCCTCTGCCTTGGGTTCAGGTCATGATCTCAGGGTCCTGGGACTGAGCCTGCATGGGGCTCTCTCCTTGGCGGGGAGCCTGCTTCCCCACCCCCGCCTGCCTGCCTCTCTGCCTACTTGTGATCTATCTCTCTGTCAAATAAATAAATAAATAAGTCTTAAAAAAAAAATTGGGATTGGGAGGGAGACAAACCATAAGAGACTCTTAACCTCACAAACCAAACTGAGGGTTGCCAGGAGATGGGGGAGTGTTAGGGAGAGGGTGGTTGGGTTATGGACATTGGGGAAGGTATGTGCTATGCTGAGTGCTGTGAAGTGTGTAAACCTGGTGATTCACAGACCTGTACCCCTGGGACTAATAATATATTATATGTTAATAAAAAATTAAAAAAAAATTCTTGAAAGAGATCTGTAGAGTGTCTAGAGCTTGGAGTTCAACTCATGTATTACATTAATTAGTTCTGTTGCATCCTGGAAATCCTTTTTTTTTTTTAACTGGATTTTGTATCATTATTTTTAAGCACGTACTGCCAAACAATGATTGCTTCAGCCTTAACAAAAATCCAGGAAATTTAGATTAATATCAATGTCATGGCAAAAGTACAAATCACAGGCAGTGTTTGAGACAAGGAAAACCATTTCTGAATACAGTTTTTGATTTCCAAAATCATTCACTTTTTAAAAAATTTTTATCTATATTTTTAAAGTCATTCAATTTTTTTTTACACAAGCTGCGGCCATTTGCAAGGAAATGTAAATACTCTCCTTAGGTACTGACATTGTGTAAGTTAAGATTATCACGCTTGCTACAGTCAACTGGCAAATGGCATACTCCTTCCTGCTTCTTCCCTAAATAAAGTAATATGTAAAATACCTACCACAGTTCTTGGACCACAAAATAAAAAATATGCCTATGAAAGACCACTCTGGAGCCAAACAAATTGGCCTGGGACTCTGTCAAACCTGGGTTGACCCAATGACTTTTTCTTACCACATAAAACTAAATATAGTTCTCAAGGGCTTTATACCCATGAGTCTCACAGCCAACTTGGAAGTAGATGCTTCTATTATTTACATTTTTACAGATAAGACAAATTCAGAGAATTTAATAATGTCACAAGATCATACAGGCCATAAGTGACCCAGCAAAATGTTAAAATGGATGCCCTCACTCTGATTTATAAGCTTTTCCACATAACACACTGTAACATACTTTCCCTTGAGGAAGGATGTGCACACCTTAGTTTCCACCTTTTTCCTTTTGATTTCTCATCTACCCATCAATTAACTGCAGACCAGGCTGTCTTAGACACACACACACACACACACACACACACACACACACACGTACCACCTCTCTCCTCTACCTTCACATGCCTTCCATCTTTGTGTCTCTCACGTCTGGGGCAATTACTTCAGAGAATAATTTTTCTCTCCATTTTTATTCACTCTCCTGCTTTTCAGTGCATTTGGGTGTCAAAAAACAAATCTTATCACAGGTGATAAACTTGGAAGTAGTGCTAATGTTACACTATTCCAAGGGAAAGGAAAGCCATATACTTTGCAACCAGCCTCTAAAAATCCTGAAAGTTTCTAAAAAATCCCTTTCACACACTCTACAATAGTTTCCATCTATCTTTTTAACTCCCAGTTATATGTGCATTTCTCTTAAACATCAACCCTCCTGAGTCTAGATAACTGATAAACTATCATTCAGTTTTATTGCCTTTATGTTATGTTTATCACTTGTATCATAATAGAACTCTTTTTCATATTTTTTCATCACTGATATACAATATTTCACTCCAATAAGTTAACATAGGCTTTTACAGTCTATCCTAGCAAAAGGAGTCAGTATTTAAGATTGTTTTATGTAGGGGGAAAAAGTGTGTTTTGAATAGCTAATAATTGATCTACAAATGAAAAGTTTTTATGTAAATCTGTCTAAATTTCATGAGGCTTTCATTTCAAACCACTAAACCTGAGCTCATTTCTTACTCTACCTCCTAATATTTCTGGTCATGGCCAAAGGCCACACTCCAGTAAATAATTAGTTGACAGAATGGAAATAAACAAGAGTATAATTAATTGGTCGATTCATTACTAATCAATCATTTAATGCAGAGTCACAGAGGTGAAGTAAGTTGGAGACCATCAAGTCAAACATCCTCATTTATAAATGAAGAAACAAAGGTTCCCTGTTCTCAGATACAGAAGACAACCCGATCATACTATAAACTATGCTTACGACCATTTCAACTCATCCTTAGCTAAAGATCGATGTTCAGCCATAGACACACATTAGCCAAAAAGAGCAAATTTCTAGCTCTGAAGGTGATTGAGCCAAAGGATCATCAGGTATTATGTCCCATTTCTGCAACCTTTGGAAAATAAATGTTCCTACTAAATAGAAAATGAATTTCTAATAACTGAATTAAACTGTTCATCTAAATAGCCAACTTTGGATTTCTCTCCACACATAATAACTTGGAAAAATATATAGCCTGTGTTTACTATAGCACGATAGCCACAGTCTCTAAGAAGAGCTATAACTCGCTAACAATTTTCCTGATTTATGTTTGAAAACATACAGGGCATGAAATGACTTCTGCAACCTTACATTTTCCTCAAGAACACTGGTAGACAAAAGATATATTCCAAAAATCATGTTGGGTTGCTTGTTAAAGCTCCCTTTTTAATAGAAATGTGTGATAAGTAATTATGCATGTCCCACCAAAAAAAAAAAAAAAAAAAGTCATTAGATTTCCCCCCTCCCCATTAAGAGAAGAAAGAAGAGAAAAGGAAGGAAGAGAAGGAGGAAAAGAGGAAGGGAAAGATGGAAGCAGGGAAGAAATTCTGATAAAAGAATCTATTTTCTTATAATGTTTATATATTATAAAACCTGATTGCCTTCTTGAGTAAGAAAGTGCCATAAATATTCTTCCAAGGAGTAGCTTGTGGATAATGTATGGTTATATACTGTAACTCGGTACACAAATGTTAGTTATTCTTGTTAGTTATTCTTGTATTTAACATATATGGAAATCTGCTTCACAATCTATAATTGTGCTAATAAAAACAGGTATTTGTGAATATAAATTATATTGGTCATAAAATCAGCCTTATTAACCTAATATATCTTAGAGCAAGATTGAATTTAAATGGGCCACTCTGGTAACACAGATATCCGAAAACACTGTTTATTCTACTGTAGAAGTATCTATCAGAATAACACAAAAGTTTCTCTATGCTTCACATAACGTTAACATCTTGAATTTGAATCTTCAAAACAGTAAAAAACGACAATGTGAGGCATGCATATTTGCCAAGTTCAAATAATGTGTTTGTATAAGGGAAGTAAAATAAGCACATTCATTAATTAGCACCTTTCCTAGAGTCCCACCCGGGTTATTTATTTTAGCAGGTGGGCCATCGGAAACAGCCATCAGGTCCCTAAGTCAATAAAATACCTTCGAATCTCCAGTGTTTTGCATTTTATCACAGAGATTCCAAAGACATTCAACTTTCTTTTATGGTAACTATGATCCTTCCCCTGTTTAATGAATGAAGTATCCATCATAAAAGAAATATAAACAAAGGCCTGATTTTAAAACTATGGATGATTCTTCTTCACAACTACAGGTAATATATCGTGCATAATGGTATAAATGCACTATAAAATGGGGGGTACCCCTCGGTGAGAGTAGGAGAGGTGGGCTTTATAACCAATGCAAAGGAGGGGGTAGGCTAAGGAGGTGGGGGCCCTTCACCACTGGAAATCATCAGGGTTAAGGGAATGAATGGTACCTACTCTTCAAAAAAAAAGAAACCTGCCCTAGCTATGGTGCTGAAGACACACAGAGACTTAACATTATCACACTGTGTACTTCAGGAATGTATTTCCAGATGTGCAAAGATTTCTCCAGTTACTTGAATCTGAACATCCAAGACCATCAGATTATGTGTCTACGTTCTACATCAAAGGCCTGTATACATTCTGCAATCATCTCTTAAAAGAAGGCCCCATAGGCCCGGGCCACCACCAATGATTCCAACACCAGTTACTATTAGAAATGAGGCTCAAAATAGTCAAAAGAAGATCATCCCCCGAGAAAGGTCCTTAAGCTCTCCTAGAGCACCTCACCCCCACCTGCCAGCATGACGGCGTGACAAGCACATAGAACTTAATCATAATTCCCCTCGTGGGTTCTAAAGGCCCAACTTACTCAACCGGGATGGCCATGTTAACCTAAAAACCAAATTGCAAACCTGAATTATCTCACGGTTTTAAAAGACCAACCACAAAGAGACAAGACAAAATGTCTTTGTTTGCACCAAGGCTGAGGACATGATTTTTTTTTTTTTACTTTATAAATGATTTTGATATTTTAAAGGACTTTTTTAAAAAAACATGCTAATCTAAGACCTAGTAATTATTACTTCAAAATGACAGAAGCTATTGTTCATGGAGAAATTTTCAGTTGGTTTTCTCATACCAGTGGTTCAATTGAAAGATTTACCAACTGCTCCCTGGAGAAAACAGCAGATCTGCATTTAAATGGAGATATAGTATTTCCAAATGCACAGTACCTAGAAGGCAGATACTGTCAAGGTTTCTTATAGTGAGAATAACTCAAATTGTATTAGGTACATCTCGATGCTGTAGTCATCTCCATTCTCATAGGGCTCTGTCTGTTTCCATCCCATTCTTTCTCCTCGGTGCATTCTTCATAACATTTGTCCCAAGGAGTTAAAATTAAACCTTGCTCCACTGCAAACCCCCCACACAAACAACCAGCGATTACTACTGTACATATCATTTCTGATGTGTACAGAAAAAAGACCACAGAAGATAGGTTGGCCAGAAATGTTAAATAATTGAAAAGTATAATGACTTAATAGAGTAGTAAGCTTAGTTTACAATGCAGCCAATTTAAGGCCATAAAAATAGTGTGTAAAAATTTTATCTTGTGGTTGACCATTACATATCCTATCTATTATTCAAAAGTATCTCAACACTGTTTTTCTTCATTAATGTGGCTTTTGGCATTTCCCTCAAAATCTTTTTGGCCCCGCAGTTTTCCAACAATTTTGAAACAAACACAAAATTCCTGCATAAAGTCACCTCACCAGGATCACGAGCTCTTCCATATCTAACTGAAATTAATTTTATAGGTCAATCCGTAAGGCATTCTCTAACTTCCTTGAAGATGATTTGTTTTGCATTTAAGGCGGTCAAGCCCGCAAGACATTTCAAGAAAGAAACAAGACTACAGCTACTTGTATCGACACATCTGTAAACAAAAGGAGAACCTCATAAATAACCCCTTTCCTGCAACACACTAATGCAGGGTTTGTCTATATTAGACAATGTCACGGGGCATCAGGAAAGTTTTGCCTGGAGTGTTTGACTGAGGTGTGCATAGCATGTCTGTGAAGGAGAAAAAAGAGATACTTGGGATCCATTTCAAACATAAGCCCTTTGGGGCACCTGGGTGGCTCAGTGGGTTAAAGCCTCTGCCTTTGGCTCGGGTCATGATCCCAGGGTCCTGGGATCGAGCCCCGCATCGGGCTCTCTGCTCAGCGGGGAATCTGCTTCCTCCTCTCTCTCTCTGCCTGCCTCTCTGCCTATTTGTGATCTCAGTCTGCCAAATAAATAAATAAAATCTTAAAAAAAAAAAAAAGTAAGCCCATTAACACTGGCAGCCTCTTGCTAAAATTCTAGCTGCATCCCAAATGTCTCTAGTTGGGTTTGTCTCTAACCAAACAAGGTGACTGAGAACAGCCCCAGAAACTTATCTCTAACCAACCAAGGTGACTGAGAACAGCCCCAGAAATTCTCTGCGACACTTTCCCCATCCTTCGGCTGTCTGCCTAGCTAGTCATACCTTGTCTTGCTGCCCTGCCATTCTCATGCTGATTCAAGTTCAGAACTCAAAATGAAAGATGAAATATCTTGAAGATCACTTAATATTGAAATACTGTTACAGTAATAAGCGGTGCTCAGTTGGAGATGGGAGCATGGTACTCTCCTGGTAACCTTTTAATTTCTGGAAAAATTGTACAGAATAAATTGAGTGGCACACACATGGAAACCTAATCGATTGATCTGCTCTATTTTGTTAAAGCACCACCTATCAGAAAGTGTCTTTGCTCCCTGTCGCAATCCCTGTTCAAGAAGACCAGCGGATCTCAGCCACACCATGCACAAAGATTTAAATGCCATTTTGATTTACTGAAGAAAATAAATCATCTTTCCTCCGCGTTCACCGCCCCAGTCAACAGACAGTCCTACGTTCCACCTGACACCATTCTCAATACACACACCTCTCTGTCACATGAGTTTACAGAGTTACAAGAATTGTTTTAGTAAAAACAACAGTCATGCATAACACACAAGTACACTGGGTCATCTGGGCCTGTGTCACGATATACTTAAACCTTTTCGTATTTGAAGGGGGAAAAAAGTGCCATCAGTGTCACTTGATCTCCATCCACGTTTTCAGGCACCTCATTTCCTTCGGCTATTCCTCAGCTCAGACTTGAGAACTGTTTAAATTTCCCTCTCTTTCCCACAATGATAGGACCGTCTCTTAGGTTGGCTACCTCATTCTGATAACATCAAATCCACTGGACAGGGGGAAAAAAAAAAAAACCAACAACACAAAAAGCATCCTGACACTCTCCCCCAATCCCACTCCCTGCCTTCCCCTTGAGGACATTTCTTCCTCTTTTCTCTTGCCTGCTGCTTCTGAATTTGGGCATTTTCCAAACACACTCCCCTATTTGGTCTTTGGGCAGCGTGAGAAACAAAGGAGAGTTTCTCTTCAAAACTAGACCAAGTCATTCAGCTGCTCTGAAACACTTCAAAACATCCGCAGTTCTCTTGATCCTGCCTTAAAGTATTAAGCAGGAGTGTTTTGAAAGTAGTAGGAGGTCATATGTGCACCTAACAGCTTCTCTTAACTCACATGCTGGGCATTTTTCTTTTTTCTTCTTCTTCTTCTTCTTTTTTTTTTTTTTTAAGAGAGAGAGAGAGAGAGAAAGAGAAGGTGCTATTTTCAACATTGCCCTCTGGTTTACGTTAGCAAAATCATTTGCTTTCCGTGTGTGTCTGCGCCCCATCCCAGGGCCAGTGGGTCTGGTACTACAACACAAACACAGCAAATGTGCCTCCTCAGCTCCAACAGACCCATGTGGCAATTCACAACATGACCGAAGCAAGCACAATAAATAAACACATACATAATCATTGCACAGCACTGAGGCAAGAGGGGGGTTTCTCCAGGCCCTTCCGGACTCTTCCAGAATTGCTCATTAAGATTCTGAAAGGGGGAGGGGCTGCAGCTAGGAAAAGGTTGCCAGAAGGGAAGAGAAGGGGAGGAGGGGGGATTTGCCCTCAGTGTCTTTCTCTCTCTGAGAATCTCCCGTCACCCAACATGGGGGGGGGGGGGGGTTTCTATCCTGCAGCCTTTTCTGACATACTTGAGGGGAAGGAGGGGGTGGGTGGTTTGAAATACTTAAATGACGGTCGGGTGACCTCCGTGCAACTTCAGAGACTCCCTCCCTCTGGAAGGTGAACGGGTTGGGGAGCCGGGAGGGAATGAGGCGTAGAGGACAGGAGGAGACACCTAGGACTACGGCAGCAGCAATCACCAGAAGGATTTTCCAGCCCACGACAGCAGTCTCCAACTCCTGACACCGCCCTCTCCCCCAACGACCCCTTCCCCAGAGCCCCTCGCCCCAGAAGACCCCCGAGGACTCACCCAGACCCCTCCCAGTCCATTGCCCCAACTCTGCCCTCACTCTTTGCCACTTTACCAAGCCCTGAAGTCTATCCAGGGAGGGGGATGGGAGAGGTGTTTAAAGAACGAATCTCATTGCAATCAGAATTTATCCGTGTCTCCAGCACACACGCCGACAGTTTTGCAGTCATGGTAAGGCAAGTCGACAAGAGGTGGAGGGTACTTATGGTTGTGTTATTGAGGGAGGGGTTGCTTCTCTTTTTTCTTTTTCTTTTTTTTTTCCAAGAGACTCTAAACAAGTGAAGGGGGGAAGGGGGTAGCGATAGAGATTTCAACCAGGACTGCAAATCAAGAACGCCCCAGATGCAAATGTCTGTCTCCAGATGTTGATGATAAGGATTTGGACCAGTTACCTTGGCAGGGTCAAAACTGCAGCAGGTTAATCAGGTGAGTCGTCGGGGATTTTAAAGAAGCCGAAGCCGGTTTCTTTGGCTATGAAAGTCTACAAAACCCCCATGCAGGAACATTGCACATCTTACACACGCCTCCTTTAACTGGGCTCCCGCGACCTCGGCAGGCGAGGGGGTGCTGGCCGGCCCGCCGGTGGCAAGGGCACGGCCACCGGCTCTGCCCCCGCGGGCGCGGGGCCGGCCTGGCCCCCGGGGTCCGCGTCCCGAGCGGCTGTGCACTCACCGAGCCGGGCTGCGAGGGGCAGAGGGGCGCCCGCGGCTAGCCGGAGCGCCGAGGCGCCTCCCTTTTCTCTTGGTAGCGTCGGTCCGCACTCCCTGTGACCCAGGACGTCATGATGCCTGTCTGTTTTCTCAATGATAACTTGGCAGAAGAAGAGAGAGGCTGCCAGGTTCTCCTCGGGTGGTTACGTGGTATGTGCACGTTTCTGTTTGCATGCGTTTCTCTCGCTCCCTTTTTTAAAAATAAATATCTGTGTTTGAAAAAAAAAAATTCCCGGCACTGTCAGGATTTGATTGCATTATTGCGTTTGCATAATTGACGCCTCTGGGTGTGTATATGTGTGTGGATGTGCGTGTGGGGTTTTTTTTCCCCTTTAAATCCTGCCGCTCCCGCCGCCGCAGCAGCCGCTGCAAAGGGGAAGCAAGCATGCGTTCATCTTTTGTCTTTCATTTTACCTTCAGGGTGACATTCAGTGCCAACTGCTCCCTTTTGACCGTCGCCAATCCCCGCCTGGGCAAAATAAATTTTAAAAACGTGGGGGGAGGGGAGGGACCGGCCCCGCAGCCCCAGCGCTGGGGTGGCGACTCCCTTCGTTAGCGGACCCCAGACCTACCCCGACCCACCTCCCGCCCCTGAAAAACCCTTTTCCCTTCTACCCACCGGGCCCAGGCAGAGAAGCGGCACCGAGACAGCGAGGAGCATCCACCCCGGGCCAGACACTCATGTTCGCGGCTCCTACTTGCTGACTTGCATCTCGGATGCCTTCTCCGTGTGTAGGCCTCTCACAACTGGAGCTATTTTTGTCTCCCAGAGATGTTCTTTAAAGCCTTTTAAAAATGGGAAGGGGGCAGGGAAGAAAACCGGAGGGGGGGAGAGGAGGGAGAGAAATAAAAGCCCGAGCCCCCTATGTGAAGGGCTCTCCAAACACATCAGGAAATTTGGGGGGCTCCTGGCGCCCGGCCCACCAGGGGAGTTTGCAAGGGCAGAAGGGAGAACTAGCTCTTTATCTGAATTCCTCTACAACAGCAGGAAAACTTTTCCTTCGTACAAAGCTAGTATTGCTGGCTAGTCCCTGCATTTATCATTTTTATAATTATGTTCTCTCGCATCAGCACGAAAGGTCTCAACCATAACTCCTGATATTTATTTTTGCAAAACATGAGAATGTATTTGACACGGTGTCGCCACATGACAGGTAAAGCAGAGATCGTGTCCCCTTTAGGACACTTAGTTTCTGTTATTTGTACGTCGGTGTGTTTTCTGTAGTTTCTATTAATCATAACACTGTGCACATTAATCACCATATGCGCATTACTGAAAAATAAATATCTAGTGCCAGGTCTGGCAAATATTTGGGCCTCCTTTATCGCGGATTCCCCATGTGGAGCAGAAGAATGGGCTTAGGAATTTTATTCCACATGCTTTCTTGTTGTTGTTGTTGACCTTGGTCACCATGGTGGACTGGTAAAGTCACTATTCCCACAGATCCCAAAAAGCCCCTAAAAGATGACAGCATGAGCCAGGGCTGCAAAAAATAAAGTGTGGAGGAGAGTGTCCCATCGGAAAAGCAAAGCTGACTGGGAGGAAAAACTTTCTGTCTCACCCAAGATCATCTGCAGCTGCTGTAGGTTTAAGACTAGTTTACCTACTTGAGAGGTTGCCTAAATGGAATGAAAATTGCAAGTAACTTTTCTCTTTAGAGTCATACCCCAAGGATCACTGGCAAATTCCATAGGGAGACTACTGTAATTACGCAAAGACCAGATGATCAGAATTGGAAGAGCGCCTCCGTAAAGTAGCCCTAAGTGCGTGAGGGCCATTGACTAATAGATCCCCAAACTAGAACAGTGCCTCCTTACCCTTAACAACCAGACACAGCTCTCTGGCCCTGCAATCAGGCTCCTTAGAACACCAGAAAGATGGAACTGGTGCGGTCCTATCCAGTGCTTAGAGGTCATCGGTGTCAAAGATGATTCTAAAAAAGGCCAGGAAGGGCCTATTCAGAACTCGAGTGGGTACCATCTACTGATGTTACTGCTAACATTTTAGTGACTATCCAAGAGTCCAAGAGAGGCTTATTAATATTCAATCTCTCAACCTGCTTCTCTAGCTTTATTACTTATTAGCCTTAGAACCGGACCTTTAAAGAGTCACTGCAAAAAGGAAAAAAAAAAAAAAAAAAAAAAAGAGCCATAAAAATTTGACTCACTTTAATTCCTTGAAACCCATTTTTCTTTCCAGACAAATGCCTTCTGTGCCATTTACCACCAACCCACATGGCACTGCAGGCGGCCACGGGGTAGATGTCTGAGCACCCAGCAAGGGGTAGAGGCAGAGTAACTCCCGTTCTCCGGGTTTGAACAGATCCTTCCTAAACCCGGATTCTCTGAATCCACCTCTGGCTAAGAGCTGCTCTCTGTTGTTTATTCGAGTCCAAACTCCTCAAGATGACATTCAAGTCTTTATTTTGTGGCTTCACCCTAAATATAATAGTTAATATTGCTGTAGCTTGTTTGGTTTAACTTTCCAACCAAATCAAAGCCCCCCCCCCCCAAAAAAAATGCTTACTAAGATGGATGGAATGCATGGAAGGTGCTGTCTTAAAATTTGCTTGTGGGGCACACCTGGGTGGCTCATCCCTTAGGCCACTCCCTTCTGCTCGGGTCATGATCCCGGGGTCCTGGGATAGAGCCCCGCATCAGGCTCCCTGCTTAGCGGGAAGCCTGCTTCTCCCTCTCCCTCTCCCACTCCCCTTGCTTATGTTTCCTCTCTCACTGTCTCTCTGTCAAACAAATAAATAAAATCTTTAAAAATAAAAATAAAATGTGCTTGTGTTTAGAACTTGTAAATCCTCCACAAGAACAGGAGAGAAGGATTATTGGTATTCCCATTCTACCCAAGGAAACTGAGGCACCAAGAAGTTAAGTCATTTGCCCAGAGTTACCCAGCTGGGGTTCAAATTCAAGTGCGTTGAGCCCTCACCATCAAGTTCTCTGCTTACCTACTATGGACTCAACTTCATGTCTACCCCCTCACATCCTGCAGTCCAGCCACTCACCCACTGCCCACACCCTTTGTTAAACCCAAGGTCACTGCCTGAGCATTCCACGCCCCCTTCTGCCTCTTTGGTCTTCAAATTCTCTCTGTTGGTCAAGGCCAAGTTCAAGACCGACTTTGCCCACAAAGCCATTATTTACTATTATTGGGTATATTGATCATTCTCTCTCTTTGTTCCACACTGTTCACTTTTACGTGTGACATCACTGTTCTGTTTCTGAGGTTTATTTTTCATCTCTTCTTCCTCTCTCAATTCCTTTCTGACAGCGTTATGCTTTTTTTTTTTTCCCCTGCCTCTTCCGGTTTGCCTAAGTACGACCCCAGCTGTCCTTAACTCACTTCCGATGTACTGATGGACACAAAACTACCCTTTGGAAAGCTAGGACGCCACTTTTCAATCTGACAGAAATTGCAAGTTTGATGTAGCAAAAGTTTTGTCCTTTTAACTGAAAAAATTGCAAGCTGGCTTCTCCATATTTCAGATAGTCCATAGAAAACAACCAATTAAGATCAGAGGTGGAATTATTTAATTGGAGAAGCCTATGACGATGAGGTAAAGGTCATGAATGTGGGGAGTGATGGACAAAACTCAATCACTGTGGCTTTTTAGCTGTTATGATCCTCCTTCTGCCATATTTTGAATTTTCTGAGTGTCACGTTAATATTTCTGTTTAGAATTAGGAAAATAAGTGAAGACTCGTAACTGTGAGACCGGTGACGCCATCATGCACCTGCTACTGACCAACTCTGTGTAACCTCTGGCAAATTATTTAATAGCTCTGAGCTGCAGTTTCCCTCTTGCACAAGAAGAGATTTAGCTAGTCTCCAAGGTCCGTCCAACTCTAACCTTCTACAAGTCTGAAACAGGATGTGGGAGAGAAAAAAAAAGAGGGCTCAGACTAGGAAGGCTGGGTTTTTTTTTGTTGGGGGGTGGATACAAAAAGTATGCTAAGGAGCTCAGGTAAAGCTAACAAAGTCCTTAAGTCTAATTTCTGAGTATACTTAAGGGTAGCTCAAAACACAGAATCCATATATGAAAATATTTTCAAACTTGCATTTTCTAGTCTCATTTATATAGGATAAAAAAATGAACTGAGTGTACCAACAGCCCACGGTATCAGCTACAATATTATTGGCTGTCATTCACGCTTACCTATAACTTACTTTCTTTCCAACACAACCAGATTGTTACAGACGTCATTTGACAGGAACGGATCCAACCATTTTTGCCTGGATGCCTTAGACTCCAATCAGCTTGAATTAAATTGTGAAGCTAGTCGAAAAGCTATGGGTTTACGGTGAAGAGACTTGGGGAGCTAGAACCAGACAAGGGTCTCCTACATACTTCCTCTTTGCAACTAACTCTGAGAAAGCCTCCCTCAGTGTTCCTTTCTTTATTTATCCTTACCAGAGACTTACAACTCACTGACCTTCTCACCGGCTTTGGTTAGGATACATGAAACAGCAGAAGCAAAAGCACTCTTCCCACACAACGAAGTATTATCATGGCAGGTAGACTGCACTTTACACCAGAGTTGATATTCTAAAATATGGCACAACATTAACAGAACATAAGGTCCCCTGGCTGCAAATCTAAATTGATTTCTACTTGCTAGTTATAGGACCACAAAGTCCTACAGCTAGCTGAGGGCAGAATCAGGATGATTGTGCAGAAATCACTTTGTTCCAGTCCAAACTCAAAACCTGGTATAAACCACGGGCAAATATTACAGATCATCACCTCAACTGGGACCGGGGCAGTTAGAAAACCTATTTCAAACAGAATTTCAGGAGTGCCTGGCTGGTTCAGCCATTAAGCATCTGACTCTTGGTTTCGGCTCAGGTCATGATCTCAAGGTCATGAGACAGAGCCCCACATCAGGCTCCGTGCTCGTGTGGAGTCGGCCTGAAATTCTTTCCCTCCCCCCGGTCATGTTCTCTCTCTCTCTCTCTCAAATAAAAAGAATCTAAAATAAATAAATAAATAAATACTACAAAAGAAATTTATACCATGCCTCTGACATCCAAAAAATGAAAACAATTTCATATGGGACAAAGGTCCTCAGGCCAAATTGTGTGATAGCTCTAAGGACCCACGGATAGATTAAGAGTCTGAAAGTTGTCAAAATGTGTGTGTGTGTGTGTGCGCGCGCGCGCGCGCGCACGCGCCCACATTGTTCTCAAGAGAAGCCCCATAATGTTCATCACATTCGCAGAAGGGTTCATGACTCCAGAAAGGCTAAGAACCACTGATGTAAGAATAGTTTATTTTAAAACCAAACTTAAAGAGAATAATACATTCCTTTAAGCCGCATGCCATGCTGACTGCCACACGGACAGTGTGTAATAATCACTAGTGTTCAGAATGATGGCCTTGAGACACAATAAAAGCTTCAGTCATCAAAGAAATTTATTGTCAAGGTATTTTGCTTACCTGACACGGGACAATGTACCAGTCTTTCAGAAAGATCTGAATATTGAAATAAAATAAGAAGAGGTTTCTGGTTTTGTTTAAGCTGGTTGGACAATTCTCTGTGTGCTAAGAAAGATGAATTGCATGTAGGAAAATACTCATTGTTTCTGGGAACACAGTTAAGGTCTGCTCAGCTGTGAGGAGGCAGAGAACGAAGGCCTGGACCAGAAGTGTAGCAATGAGATGGGGAGACGGGACTGGAGAGGTATCTGGCAGGAACCTGGGAGCAACAGACCGAAGTACCGGGCTTGGACAACTAAATTAATGAATGCATGTTAAAGAGGTACAAATTAGGCCTACACTCAGAAAACAGTGAATTCGGCTTGGGATATACTAGGTTTAAAGGCCTATCAAATAGCCAGATTCCACTGGCCTCAGGAAAGACTTAGAAGAAATATGTCGCTGGAGAAATGTATTTGGGAATTATCAGTGAATTGGCAGTGGTGTCAGCAGTAATAAAGATGGGGGGAGGGAGGATGATGAATGCAAACGATTTAGGAGCATCTGAATTAAAAACTGCATTTATTTGAATAACGTCTAATTTGTAAAATACGAAACTACATAATACCCAAGGCAAAACAGTGTTGGTTATTTTAAATATTTAGAGACACCTGTATTTAGACCATAAATTTCTGAATAGAACTATACATCTCAGATTTTATTTTATATGTAGGACTTTCTGGAGTTCTTCATTTCAAGGTGCTTTTCCATTTGATATAGTGCATTCAGGGCCTGGGTTCAGAAGGGAGAAAGGCTTTTCTTTGGCAACCAAGTTCAACTGGAAAAAGTCATCAAGATGTCACCTGATGCCACATGTTACCAATGACGTTCTCAGCATGTGGCCCTGCCAGTTGCTGAACCAGCAGAGGAAACTCAGTGTCATGGAAAGAACACTGAACTCGGAGTCAGAACACTTAAGCGGGAGTCCAATTTCTCCCTCTGACTGTTTTTTGCGACCCTGGGAAAGTCATTCAACTGCTTCTACCCTGCATTTCCTCTCGGACAACTGCCCGGTGCCCCTCGGGGGATGATTCCTCCAGCACTGGTGTTGCCATGATCACCACAGGGGTGGAATGAGGGAAACTAACCACATGCTTCCAAAGTCTCCTCCTTGATGAACTACTCCAGGATGCCATCTCCCACTCTCCTCCCTGTGATGGCCCAGGGTGACCCACCACCCCTCCTCTGTGCCTACATCAACATATTTTTAGCAGTCACCATATTTTATTGTAATATTGTTCATATGTCTGCCTCTGCTACTCAGTGGTAAATGCCCTCTGTGTCATAAATGTTTTAGTTATCTTTTCACTTCTAGTCCCCAGCACGCAGTAGGTGCCCGATGAATATTAAATGAATAAACTATTATCCGGGGAGACCATTTGCCTATATCGGTTCCTACTCCATGAAAATTCTTTAGATAATCTGGGAGGTTTAAAAGCAGGGCCAGCCTTACGGATCCACAGCCATAAGCTCTCCTGTATCAGTGCTTTGCTCCCAAGGGGCCCCTCGCTGCATTACATGCACTGATTATGCTACCTTATGTATACAGTTATTATACAGGCAGGAAGCAGGTCATTTCCTGGTCATATTTAAATGTAAAATGCAAAACTGCTCCTCCCTCCAAAAAAAAAAAAATATATATTAGCACTGGCTTTGTTTGGCCCTGATACATAAATGCCGCATACCAGGTTTTGCCAGAAAGCTAAGGAAGGGAAGATGAAGAGGGTGAGAGACACGGAGGAAGGCTGAATGGTTTCACAGAGTGGTGGAAAGAACCTAGACCACAAAACCGAAGATCCTGTGTCAAATTCCCGGGGAATGACCTTCAGCTTTATGTGATCAGATATGGCATCCTTAGAATGGAATCATAGTGTTTAAGCAGCAAAGTTACTGAGATAATGGATAAAAGAGCCAAATGCCCTGTCAAAACAGGTGCCTCATAAAAGCAAATTCTCCTCCCTTTCTTCCTTCTTGCCTGTTTACCTTCCCAGAAGAAAAAGGAATCCAATTCACAGATTTACAACCATGATCAACTTGTATGCTTTACTCCTGACCAGGCTCCTAAAAAAGAGGACCACAGAGATTAGCTGAGACCAGTGTTCTCCAAACTTTGCAGCATGCTGGAATCCCTCAGAAGCTCTAAACGATCTTGATCTGCAACATGTGCCCCATAGCAATGAAATCAGAATGTCTGAGGGTTGGAGCCAGGCAACGGTATTTTATTTTATTTTTTTTTTAAGATTTTATTTATTTGTCCGAGAGAGAGGGAGAGAGAGCGAGCACAGGCAGACAGAATGGCAGGCAGAGGCAGAGGGAGAGGGAGAAGCAGGCTCCCTGCTGAGCAAGGAGCCCGATGCGGGACTCGATCCCAGGACGCTGGGATCATGACCTGAGCCGAAGGCAGCTGCTTAACCAACTGAGCCACCCAGGCGTCCCGGTATTTTATTTTTTTGGAAACTCCAAGGGATTTCAGGGTGCCCCAGAGTTTGAGGACCATTGGCTAAGGTAGAGAAATGGGCCTTTGGCCAGTGAATTAGTCTAATTACAGCCCAGAAGCAGTTGTTCACTCTTTCTCAGACCCAGAGCACTTATTCCTCCCCCTTCCACCTTCCTTTGGCAAGTTCTTTACAAATGAACACTAGACAAGGTAGTAACGGTAGAGCGACTCATCCCAAGTACCAAAACAGCAAACAGAAAAGCACGCAAGGCAACTGTATTTGTAGTACTTTACCATTTAAAAAGTGCTTGAACCCCTCATTGTATTTACTCCTCACTACAACCTTGCAAGGTGGGTATTATTATGAGGCCCAATTTACAGATAGTAAAATCAAACACAAGAAAAGTTCAACTCTCAAGGACAAAGTGGCAGATTCGCATCTCATGCTTGCGTCCAGGGTTCCAGAATGGATGCAGTTTTCCTGGACCGTGCGCCTTTAGAAGCCTTACTGTTCATCAGTCAGTGGGGTCACTGCCACCTGTGAAGGATGGACCAGAGCTATGGCCTAGCTGCTCTGCCATGTTGGAAAAGGAGGGCGGAAGGGAGGGCGGGAGAGAGGGAGGGAGGGAGGAAGGAAAATATTTTAAATACATTTGAATTAAATAGGTTCCTTTCCAGTAGGCTTTCCAAATTATTTAATATGCTAACAAGCCCTGTAAATATCTAGAAATTATTATTTCCCAACTGATTGAAGAGTGAAACCCTTTTTAAACTCAGCATTTCTTAGGACTAATGTCCCTTGGAATGCCATTAAATAACAGCTGCTTTCCTCATCCGCCCCCAATATTTATTTGTCACCCTTGTAGAGAGGAACCCCCACCCCCACCCCAAGCACCTTATTTAAAACAGAAGGGTCGCCTGGGTGGCTCAGTGGGTTGAGCATCAGACTCTTGATTTTGGCTCAGGTCATGATCCCAGGGTCCTGGGATCAAGCCCCGTGTTGGGCTCTGTTCTCAATGAACTATCTGCTTTTCCCTCTGCCTCTGGTCCTCCCCAGCGTGTGCTCAGTCTCTCTCTCTCAAATAAATAAAATCTTTAAAAATAAGTATATAAAACAGGAACACCACTTTCTCCCCAGGCCAGTCCTCCCTACCTGCTTTCCCACTTTGTTTCTCCATAATCCCTAGCACCTTCTAATATAGTACACAGTTTCCTTATTTATTTTGTCTGCTATCTGCCTCACTCTCTCTGCCTGTGTGCTCTATGAGGGCAGGGCTTTTCCTGGTGATGTTTTTCCCCACGTGATATCTCCAGCAGCTAGAAGAGTACCAAAGGGCCAAAGAGAAATGGTCCATGGAAAAAATTCAAATGAAGGTAACTTCTCCGAAGTTATGGTCCCTTTAAGGATATCTTTTCTAATTGTAGCTATCCCTAGAATACAACCTAATGAAGTGGCTGTGATCCCTACCTTATAGGAAAATAAAATTAGAATTAAAGCAATTAGACCTATAAGCAGAGCAAAAAATTGGTTAAGCAAAAAGGTTGTTAAACTGGAATTGATTCTTTTTAATTTTCTATGTAATTATTGTGAGATAAAGTAGACATGGTAGATGTTTCCAAAGGTATCTGAGAAAACTAATAAAAACGTGGACATCCTTGAATTCATTGCACCCAGCCCTAATGCACCAGGCCAGGAAGCTATTTTCCATCTACCCAAACTGACCAAGCTGAGATACAAAAATTCAGCAAGCCCCAGATATAACAATGTTAATCATTGCCTGAATTCAGATTCTCCATAGGTCAAATCATCTTCTGAGGAAACTTCTATAGAATTCTGATGGAAACCAGCCTATAGCTCCGGTGTTAGTTGGGTCCTCCCCCACCGGTTTACAAGGGCTCCACGATATAATAACAGTACTTGGTATCAGCATAGAATCGTCCTCTGTAAAGGTCAGAGTGCTGTGAACAATTCAGATATAAGCAGGGATGAGGACGGTCCGCAGAGCTCAGAAAATGACCCAACTGACCAATTCCTCTCCAAACACCAGAGTAACAATGAAGTGGGGGATACACGGTCGTGTATGCCCGAGGAATGCTCTGCTCCTCTCTTGTTTTCCTTTTTATCTAGAAAAACCGCATTTATGAAGTGAGGCTCTTTTAGTAATGAAAGTGGTATTTATTAAACACATCAGACACTACAAATCCAAATGAGCATTTCCCTCCGAAATAGTCACTTGGGGAGGCTATGTAATTACCTCCGCGATCCTGTGGTAGCTCCAAACATTGTGGGAATTCCTCTTTTATTTTTATTTTTTTTTAAGATTTTATTTATTTATTTGATAGAGATTACAAGTAGTCAGAGATGCAGGCAGAGAGAGAGAGAGGAGGAATCAGGATCCCCACTGAGCAGAGAGCCTGATGCGGGATTCAATGCCAGGACCCTGAGCCGAAGGCAGAGGCTTTAACCCACTGAGCCACCCAGGCGCCCCTGGAATTCCTCTTTTAAAATCACCTTCATAGCTGGTTTAAAACTCACAGGAAAACCAATATCATTCTTTTATGGCTGCTTTTCATGTAACAAAAATCCCCGTAATCTTGGGGGTCAGAGTAGTAAGGAGCCGACTGGCTGCCTCTCACCATCTCCCAGGCATGTATTAAAGACACAACGTGCCAAGGCTCTGCCTGATTTGCTGCACGGCAGGGACTGTGTTTACGAGTAACCATCCCAGGAGATTTTGAGGCATCCAGTTTCCCTTGCAAAGTAGGGGTGTGAGCGCCTCGATGCTAGAACAAGGTCTGGCAGCTGAACCCTGGCCTGAGCCAATTAACCTTCCTTTACTTTATGGCCACAAAGCCAGAACCTCTAACATCCGATTACACATTCTCTCACCCAACAACTGTTGAGCCCTTACTATTTATTTTGCACAGTGGAACCTGTTGGCAAATGATAAAGTCTCAAGTGAAAAAGTACGGATGGTTGCGTGGAAAACATCACTATTGGACACATTCTCTTTCTCACCATGCTTTTTTTTTTTTTTTTTTTTTTGGACCAACTTCATGGCTTCAGCCTTTGCTGTGGAGACAGTCCAAAAAGAATAAGGAGTGTAGGCAACAGACTCAAACTGCCTGGAGTTGTGCCTGACCACTAATCACGGGACAAGTTACTTTATCTGCTCTGTGCCTCAGCGTTCCTCATCTGAGGTGTAGCTAATCATAGTACTATGTCCTAGGGATGCTGAGAGGATTAAGTGAGAGAACACATTTTCAATATTTAGCACAGTGCTTTTAGTTTTCAAAAAATATCAACTATTATTATTTTTAGTACTTAGATGCTAATAATTTTTAAATTATGAATTCTAGATCCCATCTCCCAACCTCCTTATTTACCCTGAATATATAGATACCCACCACCATTTCAAACTTACCACATAAAAACTTGAATATTGGTCCAACTTTTCAAATGTATTCCAGCTTATTTGCTCTAATCTTGAGTCAACTTATCATTATCTGCAGACTCATAAGGTCTCCAAACCAATTTATCTCAGATTTTTGTCTCCTACCTTATTCTACCTCCCATGCCAACAAATATACATACATCCATGTTCACTTAAAGTCATATTGATTTTACCTCAATAATTTTTCTTTCCACTTGTGGGTGTGTGGCTTTTTAAAGATTTTATTTATTTATTTACTTGAGAGAGAGAGCACACATGAGCAAGGAGAGCAGCAGAAGGAGAGGGACAAGCAGACTCCATGCTGAGCATGAAGCCCCAGGCGGGACTTGATCTCCCAACCCTGAGATCATGATCTGAGCCAAAAATCAAGATTCAGTGGCTCAACTGACTGAGCCACCCAGGGACCTCATGTGCATGTGTGTGTGTATTTATGCATGTGTATTTTAAACCAATGTTTATTTAGACATTACTACATACCAGGTCTAAACACTGTATAAACATTAAGTCATATAAGTTTTACAAAAGCCTCATGAATTCAGTACTATTATTATTCCCATTTTGAAAGTGTAAAAACCAAGGCACAAAGAGGTTGGGAAACTTGCTGAGATTCAACCAATTCTGAGAATGGGAAGTCAATGTTGGCAGCGCGGTACAGAACTGTGCTTTTTACCACTAACCAGCATGCTGCTAGAATATTTAAAATAAAAATATGTGTTGAGTTCTCCACACAATATACCCTCACAACAATCTTATGCATAGATAGGATTAAAATTCCTCTTCTGTAGATGCGGAAACAGGGGCCCGTAGATATGACCTGCCACTTTCCCTAGCTTGGGTTTCCATTATGTGTTGCCTGGGCTAATGAAATGACCTCTTGTCTCTTCTCTGCACCTCCCAGTTGAAATGGTGCTGGGAAAATTGGATATTTACATGTAAAAGAATAAAACTAGACCCCTGTCTTACATCGTACACTGAAATTAACGCAAACTGAATTAAAGATTTAAAAGTAAGACCTGAACTATAGCAGAGTAAAAACCATCTGCAAAGCAGAGGAGTCAACAAAATGAGAAGGCAACCTATGAAATGGGAGAAAATATTTACAAACCACATATCTGATAAGGGGTTTATATGCAAAATATTTGAGAAACTCATACATGTCAATAGGAAAAAACAAATCATCCAATTTAAAAATGGGCAAAGGATCTTGGCAGACATTTTTGCCAAGGAGATGGTCAAATGACCAACAGATACAGGAGAAGATGCTCTAAATAACTAATCATCACAAAAATGCAAACCAAACCACTGTGAGATATCACCACACACTTGCTAGAATGGCTATCATCAAAAAGACAAGAGATAGGGGTGCCTCGGTGGCTCAGTGGGTTAAAGCCTCTGCCTTCGGCTCAGGTCTTGATCTCAAGATCCTGGGATCGAGCCCCAAATCAGGCTCTCTGCTCAGTGGGGAGCCTGCCTCCCCCTCTCTCTCTGTCTGCTGCTCTGCCTACTTGTGATCTCTCTCTCTGTGTCCAATAAATAAATAAAATCTTTAAAAAAAAAAAAAGACAAGAGATAACAAGTGCTGGCAAGGAAGTAGAGGAAAGGGAATCCTTGTATACTATTGGTGGGAATGTCAAGTGGGATAGCCAGTATGGAAAACACCTTTGGGTACATATTTATATCTGAAGAAAATGAAACCACCATCTTTTTTTTTTATTAATTTTATTTTTTATAAACATATAATATATTTTTATCCCCAGGGGTACAGGTCTGTGAATCACCAGGTTTACACGAAACCACCATCTTGAAGAGATCTCTGTGCCCCCATGTTCACTGTAACTTTATTTACAATAACCAAGACATAGAAACAACCTACATGTCCATCAGTGCATGAATGAATAAAGAAAATATGATTGATTATATACACACACACATATATACATACATATATATTTTTTTTTCAGCCATAAAAAAAAAGAAGGAAATCCTACCTTTCGCAGCAACATGGATGAGCCCTAAAGGCACTATGGTAAGTGAAATACAGAGAAAGACAAATACTGTATGATCTCATTTATATGTGGGGAATATAAAAATATTAAATTCATGAAATAGAGACAAGAATGGCAGTTGCCAGGACTGAAGAAATGGATGAAGATGGTCAAAGGGTACAAACTTGTTGTAAGATGAATTAAGTAGCAAGAATGTAGCGTAAGGCATGGTGGCTATAATTAACAATATAGTATCGTATATTTTAAAGTGACTAAGGAAGTAGACCTTAAAAGTTCTCAGCACCAAAACAAAATGGTAACTATATGAGGTAACATATGTAATAACTAAAATTATGGTGATAACAATTCCCTAATATATACACACATCAAATCATGTTGTGTATACCTTAAACTTATACAATGCTGTATGCTAATTTTGTCAATAAAACTGGGAAACATCAAATAAAATAGAAAAGAAGAAAGGCTTCTCTCAACAGAGGGGAAAATCTGCTGTGAGTGGGATTCCAAAGAATGCTGTTCAGCATGGCTCCAACCATCCTATGTTGAATGGGTTGAAGGACTCAGTCTGGAAGGCGTGGATTGGAGATCCAGCTCAAAGTCTGGTTTGCACAGAAGCACACAGTTTTTGTAAGTTTATTTTACATGTATTTGGGCTTGCTTGGAGGAAGTGGGGAGCTGATGGAGGGTACAAAGCTAAAGCACCTCCCTCAGTCACCCTCCCTCCACGGGCATGGCTAGAACATGAAACCAAGAGGAGATGGAGAGCTCTTCAGCCAGTTCCTGGGGTCTGGATGTCATGCTGTGATGGGAAGCAGTGAAAGGCTTCTGAAAGGGGAATGACATGATGGTACTGATGTCAAAGAACAGACTACGCAGGTGACTGATGCCACAGTTCTAAAGGGGTCTGTCCTCGTCCCAAAGAAGGATGTGGGGTCTCTTCAGCATTCCCGGAAGAGACATCAAGTGTCAAAGGTTTGAGGTGCCCACATATTTGCTGTGTTCAAGAAACAGCAAGCAGACCCAAGTGGCTGAAGCAGAAGCCGAGGGGAGAACAGGTCAGAGCACAGGAAAATGAGAGGGAATGTCAGCACAGAGATGGGGGGGTTCTCTGGTGGGTCCTGAGCAGAGAAGCAACCCGGTCTGACTTGTTTTGCAAAAGAAATCACTATTTGCTCTGATCGTGAATGTCGTCAATGGTAACATACAACCACTGTTCCTGGAACAGGGTTCTGTACCCAAAACATTCCCAGACACTGCTCTGCCCTCAGTGCTCACACCTTTTTAATAAAGCTCCGCACATGCCTACATCACGTGCTTTATAGCTGAGTCAAAAGGAAAACAAAGTCAAAGACAAACTGTCCTTTTTGTCCCCCAACCATCCCCCCCAATGCCATGAACAGTTCTGGTGTAGGGCATCTGGAGAGCCAGGTGCTGGGGCTGGTTACCTAGTTAGTGGGGCTGGTTACCTAGTAAGTGCCTACTCATCTGGCGAAAGCTCTGGAAGCCACTGTTTTAATACACGAATGAAATGGGAGGGGAGCAAAGAATGGCCACCATCAGCCTGCTGTCAACACAGTAGGGTGGAAACAGTCACAGAGCTTGCATTCCAAAAACCCGGCTTCTAGACTTGGGTCTACCATTTACCAGCTGACTGGCCTTGGGCAGTTGAACTAACTGAGCCTCATGACCTTATCCACTCTGTGGAGATGATTCCTGCCTCCCCGTGTCGAGGAGGGAGAGAAACGTGAGACCTAAGGGGCAACGCGCTTTGGAAATGAGAAAATGGGCTCTGTGAGAGTGAGACATCACTATCTTATCAGCTGCCTGGTCCCCAAGCAAGGTCTTGAAGTCAGAGAACTGGAATGGCTTGAAGCGGAAACAGAGATGAGAGAGACTGGAGCAGTGGGTGTTGGGTAGCACTGGGCTTCAGGGGAAGGAGAAGGGGAAGAAAACAGTGACATCACTGGAGCATTCTTCCTATTCATGATACATTTTGTATCTAATCATTTCAAATTTTGCAATAAAAAAGTTATATAAACTCCATGGTTTGAGAGTCATCATAAAACTCTTCCTCATGGATGACGCTTCTGTGGTGAGAAAGAAATCTTAGGGAAAGTTCACATAACAGGCTACTCTCTGGCAGAGAGTTTGCAAAGGATTATGGGTTCTGTGTGAATTCAGTTGGACAATTAAAGTAAGTGCACTCTCCTGTCTAGCTCCTTGTCCCTGTGACACTCTCATTCCCAAAGATACCCCATCAGACTCCCCAGCAAATCAGTTTCATCCGAAGCATCATATCCATCCTGACCCCTAGTCAGGGGCAATCCAACAAGGCCAGATGTCCTGTCATAGTCATCATTCTTCTTGCTCTTGCTAACGGGGTAGGCTGACTCCAGGAACTGAATTCTTGGTTCCTATAATCAAAACCCCATATTGCTCTAGGCTAACCCTAATAACCAATTTTGTACAAAAGCTATCATATGTTGCATTCTTAGTGTGGTTCAGGCATGTGCTAAGTGCATTACTATTTTTATCATCACAATAACCCTATAAGGCAGGCACTATCTCATTTTTATTGGCTTTACAGAAAGTAAAGAGAGACTAAATAGCTTGGTCAGGGCTGTGAGTAAGTGGTGGGGCCAGTAATTGGGTTGAGCTGTTCCCCTCCCAAGCCTTAATCAGAGCAGTCTAGGTACTCTGCCTGGGCCTCTGAATGCTGGCCACATGCATGGGTCCTCTCTAAAGCCTGGAGTCGGCCTGGATCGATGCTGACTGCTTTCCCTTGAACAACCTGGCTGGCTGAACAGCCACCCCCTACCACTCGCTGGACTCCCCTAATGCTGACTCCCACGGGAGCACCAGCCTGTCTCCATGGTAACGGAGCCTCCTGCTTAGACATCCTCCCCAACCCACAGGTGGACGAGCAGCCCAGCACCCGCCCCATCCTAGTAGCCACCCTTAGTCCCAAATCTCAATTCTTCTGGCTGGTGATTTCCAAGCATGTGAAGCTATTAGGCCATGTGAGCTTGGACTCTCGTAAGGGGAAAGAGGAGAGGTTTTCATGAAGTAGAAATGAATAAAAATGCTCATGTTCACCTTATTTCATTTTCTAGATAAATAAAATAAACCTTGATACCATATAATTATCACTTTAAGAACTAAATCAGTGACTGAACCAGACTAGTAAATTCATCTGCTGTGTAAAAACTAAGCATCAATGCAACACCCCTTACGTTTAGATACATTTAGATACGTTAATGGTAGACTTAATTGCTAAAGAGTTAAAAAAATATATATATGTTTTCTTTCAACAACTACAGGAAAACAAACAAACAAACAAACACCTGAGATTAGTTAAGTCTTCAAATGCAATAGCCTGTGAGCAACAGATCTCAGTTTTCAAGCACAGGACCCAACCACTGTCTCTGAAAGTGATGGTACTTGGAATCTGGATACATGAGATCAAAGGGGGGTATCTTGAGTTAACAGCAATATGAAAACGAGACCTCTCTCCTTCAGCACACCCCACCCTCAACCCTAGCTAACACACACACATAACACCTGGTCTCGGTGGGTTTTTGGTCATTTTGAAGTGATTCTATGACTAGTTTCTGAAAGTATTTAGTTAAGCATGAATTGAGAGGACAGGGTTGCAAAAGACACTGATGTTTTTACTTTAGGAACAGGATATAACCAAAGAAGAAAAACTCTCAGTTGTGTAGGATAAAGAGGCTCACTTTTCAGGAGAAGGGGTTTTTGGAAACGAAAATTCCCTCCACAATCCCCCTGGTAACACCAACTATCCTATTACAAGCTGCTTGGCCAGCCTCAGGTTTTGCTGACATGGGACACTTGGCCTTGAATTCTGCCACCTTCCCCTATGACCATGACCTACCCTCCAGCCTTCCCACCTTAACTTTGACACTCTCCTTTGCCTGACTTTGAAGCCTGCCAAACTTCCTCCCATTACTCTGAAGGAAACAGTATTGTAAAACTCCTTCTTGGCAAACAACAGATTTTGCCCAATTTTATGCTTTTACCATGTTCTTTATGCCTATCGGGATTTAGAAAATGGTCTCCCCTCCCTGGCCTCCAGTTTACCACCTATCTGGAACTGAGAAATTTATTAAAACTAGAACAGTTAAGCCAGTCTTAAAAGATCTGGATGTATTTATTAGATGGGTCATTTTCCATATATTCATCTTTTCTGCAAACAAGGCAAAACACTGCAGCAGAACTACAATGTTGACTAATCTCAATATTATCTGGCTGATGTTAATAGTCTGGCTTAATCTTGGAACGTAGAAGAAAAAAGCAAGAAAATCTTGCCTCTGTGTTATGTTACATCAAGAAAAATTAATGTTAAGTCAATAAAAGGATGGCAGTCTCCCGTTATCTGCGGGGGTATGTCTCAAGACCCCCAGTGGATGCCTAAAACCACAGATAGTACCAAACCCTACATATATAATGTGTTTTTTTTTCCTATCCATATATATCTGTGATAAAGACTGATTTATAAACCAGGCACAGTAAGACATTAACAACAATAATGATAAATAGAACAATTATCACATAATACCGTCAAAAAGGTTATGTCAATGCGGCCTAGCTCTCACACCAAGTATCTTTCTCTACTGTACTCACCCTTCTCCTCGCAGCGATGTGAGATGATAAAATGCCCACGTGAAGAAGTGAGTGAGATGAATGACACAGGCACTGGGACACAGTGTGAGGTTATTACTGACTTTCTAATGATTCCTCAGAAAAAAAAGACCATCTGCTTCCACATCGCAGTAGACCACAGGTAACTGAAGCCACGGAAAGTGAATCTCACAGACAAGGGGCCACTATTGTACTTCAAGTCTTGTCTTCCTAAGAACCCTTGGCAAGATAACCCTCACTAATGTTCACCAGGTTCCGCGTGACTCCAACTCTTCTGCCTTGGATTAACTTAGGTCACACTAATTTTTATTAGTGACGGCATTACCCAGTGTTCAAAGCACAACCGTAACTTTTGCACGACAGGATCAAATACCAATGCTTCCTTAACAGAGTGTCCTGCCTGACTTCTAGTCTTCTCCTTTAACCCGGAAGCTGAAAGTCATACATAGATATTGTGCTTTTTCCCCTTCAGGCTTAGTTTGGAAAGTTCATTTTATTAGGTCAACAGACACAGGAAAACGTTCAAGTTCTTCTTAATAGTTGCATTTAAATGCATATACGAACATTTCATTGTAAGTAGTAGGGCTGGAAGTTCACAGAGAAGTTACCTCTTAGATATATGGTCTGTTTCTAGGCCCAAACGTAATGCTGCAATGTATTTTAAAAACTCCCCTAAAATTCAGTGTGAGCTACTTATGCACAAGGGCCATGGGATTGGCTTCCATACAATTATTTAAGATGTTATAAAGAGTGTTTTCCATCTTTCTTGTGCTTGGAAATAGTTATATTTTATGACTGCTGAGTCAGAGCCAAAAAATATAATTTTACACCATAAAATACAGCCTTTTCCTTTGGCTGTGGAAATTTATATGTACATATTTATGTGCTTATATAGATAAAAATCTTCATAAACAGAGTGGCCCATTTCAGATGAACTCTACTTAAAGCATGTCGTTCCCGACTCTGATAATATTAGAGCTATGCTTTAAAAAATTCAGTACCTCCTCATAACTTACCAAATTAAAAACAAATGCCCAAACTGACATTCAAATCTCTCCACAATTTAAAAAAATCTTTCCTGGCTTTTCTCCTAATTCGTTACCACACAGACTCTTAACCCATTCAAACAAAACCAGACAGAATGGCCACCATGTCCCTATCTTTCATTCTCTTTCAAACTCCACCAACATTTCTCTTTGTCAAAATCCCACTCATCCTTAAAAATCCCTTCCTAAATACCACCTCCTTGTGTCATTCCCCATCTCCTCCTACAAAGAGATTGTCTACCACATAGACTTCCGTAGTTCGTTATAGCTCTATGATGGTATTTGCCAAACTCTGTTTAATCAAATCAAATGGGTCTTTTTTCAAAAAATCTTTACAATAATTTATGTGGAACAGATTACATGGGCATAGGATATCTTTTAGCCCATATCCCAAAATGCAATGTGGTAGTCTAAAAGACAAGGACTTTATCCAGCAGATAGATTTGGGATAAGAGTAAATACACAAGAGCCCAGCTTCAGCTTGATTTTCCCACCCCGGTGTTCAAGAATGAATGTGTATAAACTAGTGAAGAAAATATTCCGAGAGAACTTCACGGCATGGAGTGGGAATTTCCTTTCATTTGGATGCCATGCAAGGCTATTTTAAATGGCTACTGAGCAAAAACACAAAGGAAATAGGCTACAAACTCACCCTCTGTTCCATATACTCCTTTTCAACACCTACAGGTCCATATCCAGAGACCACCGTAAGGCATGAAGTACAAGGCCAAGGTCCTTTTTCTTTTCCTCAGGGTCAAATACATTCAGATAGATTTGCCTGCTTATGTTCCAGACTGAACTAGCTGAAACACCTAGTAGTTC
Organism: Lutra lutra; assembly: GCF_902655055.1. Classification (NCBI taxonomy): domain Eukaryota; kingdom Metazoa; phylum Chordata; class Mammalia; order Carnivora; family Mustelidae; genus Lutra; species Lutra lutra. Next base: position 55,310,604 of record NC_062292.1, read on the forward strand.
CAGATATATCATCAAAGGAGCCTGGGAATAGCAAACATCCTCAATTTTTAACAGTGGTGGAAGGGGACAGTTTCACCAGGTGCCATATCAAAACCTCTTGGATGTAGTTTCTGAAACTACGCATTTCCCCATATCACCAGACACACCCCTGCCCTGCGGGTTGTTACAGGAGGTCACTTCCATCCACCTGCCCTCATAACCGAGGGAACCAAGTCCTGTAAATGAAGAAGTCCCAAGTCATCCAATGATCAAGGAAAAAACTGGGGGATAGAGACAGGTGAGGTTAGCAAAGTTAAAAACATCAGTGGAAGAAAAGGCCAAAAAATTCCCAAAGACCAGTGGTTAAATGGCCACAGTTCATGAATAGCTCTGGCATTAGTAAACTCTGAGATGTTCTCATTTCTGGCTTCCAGAGCTCATTATAAAGGGTCTTTAAGTTGAGATACTTGAACTGTGACCTTGTTAAGAGGTAAATCATTCCTGTTCAGTTAGTTTCTAATTCCAAGCCACTTCACCTAGCCTACTTTGTTGCTCACTAGAGAGCTTTCCAAGATCGCATTCTGAAGCTCATGTGCCAGCCTCCTCTTCATGGCCACAGACAAGACAACCACACGGCACGTAGGCTGCTGACACCACCCGGCCTCGGTACCATGGCAGACATTGGCCATCAATCATGGCACCCTTTCCTGAACATACCAAACATGGCCTGTCTTGTTCTCAACATAGCAATTATCTGAAAAGCAATTATCAGTTGATCGGAGTGAGCTGAGACCACTACACCACACTGTGGCAAGGAAATCCCTTCAAATCACCTACACTTGTCCATTTGGCCTTCCAAAAGGTGATCGCTTTTCACCACGTTGTCCTCCTGACTCAGAACTTCCGCTTGCTCCAACCGTAACAAACACCTGCCTGCTTGCCTCTTTCTTCAAATCATCCTCCAAACCTAGCTTACTGTTGACCACAGGGAATCACAGACTTTGATTTTTGCTGTGATTCTTCACCAAGCAGCTGCATGAAGCTGAGCTTGAATTTTGCCAGTGGACTCTGGCTTTCGCTTCACCCCTGTTAGCGTTCACCCTGCTTCCACTCAAGTCTTTTCTTTAATGTCACTCAGGGTTAGAGGTCAAATGTCCACCCTGCTTCCAAAGAGTTCTGAATTCTCTTTATTGCTTGCTCCAAGTGTGCAGCCATACCCCGCCCCCCCCAAAAAAAAAAGATTCGAGGACTGGGTCCTCTTTTAAGAAGTAGAATAGAACTCAATCACTGGGGTCCAGGAGCCCAAGAGGGCACAAAGTCTGGCAAAGACAAGGGTTTACTGAAAGTGCCCTGTGCTGCCCACTTCCACCCCCTCCAACAGGGACCTTGAGAGTCATTAAGCCTCCAGGCTCCTGGGAGCTCGGGAGCCTGCCACACCCCCTCACACTTGAGATATAACCACAGTGTTTCACCACTCCAGCCTCCTTAGCACCCAGCTCTCCAAAACAAAAGGTCAAGACTTTGATACTCTACTGTTAAAAGGTCACTGAATCCTGGTGAAGACTATAAAATAGGAGGCACTATCCAGCCGAAGCAAACAAATGGACCATTCTGACAGGATTCACACAACTTCAACATTTATGTGCAGATGAGTCCATGGCGCCCGAAATACGGGAAGTATGAATGAGCCACAGAAGAAAGACCGCAACTTGTCAAGGTTTGCAAGATATCATAAACATACTTTTTCAGGACAAAAAGCTTCTAACAAGAAGACTTCTCTGGATTGGGATTCTTTATCCATTTCTCCTAGATCACAGAGTCCCCTGAACCAGCTCCCAGATTTTCAGATACTGGCTCTCAGAAAGCATGCAAGTCACCAATATCTCCCCAAAAACGGACCCTGAGAATCAATGTGAGAAATTAAAGAGCACCACAAATGATTTGTTCTTTCTCTCACTGAAAGGATAATAGTTCCACCCATTGAACTTGAGCTGTTAGAATTTACCCAAAATGACACTCTGAGACTTCCAAAGCTGAGTCCCAAGACACGTTGCAGCCACTCTCTGGATCTCGTGGAACATCCTCTCTCAAGACATTCCCTCTTAGACACAAGCCACTATGCAGTGAGAAGCCATGACATAAGGGAAAGCCATATATGGAGTCTCAGGTTGGCAGCCCCACCTAATTCCCAGACAATAGCCAGCATCAACTGTCAGCCTTGTGAGTGACCCACCTGGAGGTCATCTATGTCAGGTAACCATAGCCCTGACCAACACCTGACTGCAACTCTGGAAGAGACCCCAAGCACCAACTATCCAGCCAAGCTCCTTCCAAATTCCACATCAACAAAATACGAGCAAAGAAAGTGATGGTTTTAAGCCACTCAGTTCTGGGGTGAGTTTTCAGTATATATATATGTATATATATATATATATATATATATATATATATATATATACACACACACACACACAGTTTTCAGTATATATATATATATACATATATATATATATATATATATATACACATATATATATATATATATATATATATATATACACACACACATACACACACACACACACACACACACACACACACATGTCTATATGTAACTGAAGTAAAATTTGTTTCCAGAAGAGGGATTCTATCTAAAAAAAATCTAAGATGTGTTGCATTGGCTTTGGGTCCAAACGGCAAACACCAGTCATTAGGGCCTCAAGGAGATGGGTAGTGAGAGCTAGAAGGACCTCATGAAGATGGGAACTAGGACAAAGGGGAATGTGTGGGAGGCTGCAGAAAAGGGCACCTGAATTAAACATGGGCGGGACAGTTATCAAAGTCTTGTCTATAATGATGTGGAAAACAGGAAAAGAAAACAAAAACAAAAAACAGTATCCAACGATCTTGAGGATATGACTAAGATTTCTAGGCAGATTGTCGAAAGTGCTAGCTGGCTTCCTCTAGCCACCTCAAATAAAATTCAAAAAGACAGAAATGGATTAAAGAAAATACTGTTCAATTTTTTTTTTTAGTGGAGTTTAGACTCAGGATTTGCTGTGTTTCAAAAGAAATGGTTTCTCATTTGTAGCCTCTCTCAAAAAAGGATCTTCCAAGCAAGAAATGTTTAATTGTGTCAAGATAAAGATCAAACCTAGAGTCTGTGTTAAGACCTCAGAATGATGTGAGCTGGAGTCCCACAGAAATGTTCAGCTCTAGAAAGGGCTTTTTAAGGTTCTAAAAGCAAGTTTTAATAAACCTCCTCCAGTAAATAACAAAACTTCTACGCATCTTGGGTGTTATTCTATACTAGCCTCACACATGACTTAAGACCAGGAGGCATGTGTCTTGGAGAAAAATGTAGGGGAGACTTTTGACTAAAGGAGTAAGTGTCCATAAGTCATGGGAAACCCATGTGTTTTTAAGAGAATTGTATCAGTTGAAGGGCTAAGACAGACAATACAAAATGAAAAGCAGTCTTTTCATGAAAAGAGGGACTCCCAACCCTCTACCAGCAAGAAAGAGGCTGACAAAGCTATTCAGTTGCAAACACGGGAGTTATCTTTCTCTTTTCCATGAAGGCTGATTCAAAGGTGGAACCAAGATATCAAAGGGTAGAGACCAGAACCTCAAAGAATCATTCCCGGGCAGCAGGCCGGGAATGTAATTAAGGAACTGGCAGCATGTGACCTGCCCAATTTCAGAATTGCTATGGATCCGTAATTACCATGGGCATCCTAGTCCTCCTCCGCCATTTTGAATACAAGTGTGTACCACAGTTATGTTATCCGTGCACACTGCTATCTACTGAATGGGGAATGTGAGTGGGGCAGTAACTTTATCTCTTTAGTTCATAGGCCTTCTGATGAAAAGAAACCATTTTCAAGGAACTGCCCTCTGGGGAGCCCCATCCATGTGCAAATTGATTTCTGACTTCGATGACAAAATTCTGACCTTGACACCGATGCTTCAATGGGAGAAGTCTTTGGGGGCCTTGGGAGGGAATGGAAGTGTTTTTCATTTGGGAAGAATATAATTACTTTGTTACTAGAGGGCAACCCATGGTTGATTAAAGATGTCTGAAATTCCTTTGTTACTCCTCCCTTTAAGAATTTGGATGAAGACAGTGGCACCTCTAACAGTATTTAAAGGTAAGTCTCACCACAGAGATCAGAGATCTTGCTTCACACGGTACCATAAAAAGACAAAATTGTTAAAATTTGAAGCTTCCTACCAGTTTGATGTATGAAACTGTAAAGAAATGCTAGGTAGAAGAAAACAAGCAGGAATAACCAAGAAGGAAAGAATCAATATGACCCTGACCCGGATGCAGAAGGCAGCACTAGCCTGTCAGCCAGAAAGATCTCATACTCTTGCTACATGGCAATTAGTCCTCCCAGACCAAGGTGTCTAATTACAGCTATCTCTTACTTAGCAGAGTGAGAAAGTTTAGCCTTACTGAAACAATGTGAGGTGATTTTTCATTTCGCAAGATGATAAGTCATGGATTTATTGGCATTACTGATGACTTGGAATTCACCCTGAATATAGCTCACTTGGACCTGATTTCAATTTATCTACAACTTCTCAAGAACATTCAAGAATCTTTTCACGGCAATGGGATACACTGTCCCTCGTGCATGGCAATCAAAAATGTCAGATAGCTAACTGCATCTTCTCTTCCCCAGAGAGATGTGCTGCAGATAAGGAAGTGAGGAAATGGGCAGTCGCTCCATGCTGCTGAGAGACAGTGGTCTCGTGATCTACCATGAGCCTTCCCTCAGCTTCTAAGAAAAATATGGCTGGGCCAAACCTATGCAAAACTCTTGAGGGAAGTATATTTATCGTTCTTCTTTGGGCCTCCAGAGTATAGCACGGTGCATGCTATGTGGCTGGTATTCAGTAAAGGTCAGTTGATGTGAAAAGAACCTCATTCACACATGTTCCAAAACAGCGCCTATCTGCCCACACTCACCTGCTTTTGGCATGATTTGGAGTCAAAGTCTACAAACTCTGACTCATAGGGCCCCCAGAACCTGCAACCCCCCGCCCCATATCCTCTCCGATGCATCTCTTGTTCCCTGTGTTCCAGTGTCACTGTCCTCCCTGCTCAAACCTGCCAGGCCTGCCCCTACCACAGCACCTCTGTAGTTGCTGTTCCCTCTGCCTGAAATGCTCTTCCCCCAGATATCTGTGAGGCTGGTTCCCTCATTTCCTTCATGTCTGCACTCAAAACTCACTTTCTCACTTTCTGCACTCTAAACTTCACCCTCCCAAATACTTCCTATCTCCTTCCCTTCCTTTTTCTTCTTAGCGCTTACAATGATCTTATATCCTACATATTTACCTACTTGTATTGTTTACCAACTATCTCTATACTAGAATATAAGCTCCATGAACTCACAAACTTTTGTCTGTTTCATTCACTCCCCAGCACCTGGAATGGTATCTAGTATTTGATAGCTATTTGATATAAATTTAATGAAAAAGTGAATGAATTAATGAATTTATAGCAGGCTAATTTCCAATCCATGGGCTATTTCTCAATGGTACTTTTTGGTACAAGTGGATACAGAGAGGGAGAAAGACTGAACAAAAGATTTATTAATATGTGGTGTTTTCCCACAATCCTGATCCCACACTCAGCCTGTTAAAATGTCTGCATTCTCGGGCCACCTGGATGGCTCAGTCGGTTGAGCATCCAACTCGACTCTGGCTCAGATCATGATCTCAGGGTCCTAAGATCGAGCCTGTCCACTGAGTGTGGACCCTGCTTAAGATTCTCTCTCTCTCCCTCTGCACCCCACTGATCATGCACACACACTCTCTTATCTCTCAAAAAAAGTCTGCATTCTATGTAGGTATTATAGATAAAATACATTAAAATAGGCACATTTCCATTTCTGGATACGAATATCTTAATTCTCTTGAGAGGAATGTACATATAAAGCCATCACCACAGATAACAGTGATCACTGGCAGGTCCTAACTCTGGTTGTCACTTCATTGGCAAGTCCCCAATTAGAGTATAATGATATGCCACTAATTCAAACCAGACTAAAAACAACCCATGATTTGCTTGTTGTGTTTAAAGAATTGAGCTGTCTCATGCATTATCTATTGAACTTACTGACAGTATTTATCAAAAAGCTGAATATTGGGGCATCTGGGTGGCTCAGTGGGTTTAAAAATCTGCCTCTGGCTCAGGTCATGATCCCTAGATCCTGGGCTCAAGCTCCGCATTGGGCTCCTGCTCAGGGGAGAGCCTGTTTTTCCTTATCCCTCTGCTGCTTCCCCTACTTAGGCACTCTCTTTCTATTTAACAAATAAATAGAATCCTAAAAAAAAAAAAAAAGGCTAAATGTTCTGACCCTAATGATGCTTACTTGAATGAAATATGGCATGCTATTACATAGGATGATTATCATGTTTTACAACCTCATGGGGAAATCAGTTCTTTACAACCCCTTAGAATTTTAACACCCACATGTGTACTCAGAATATTTTTACCAAAGTCTAAACTTAAATATTTTCTGTTATGATTTTGACATCATTAATGAAAATCAGAACATAAAAGAAGTCCATCCTCATGTCATGGAGAATGTGAAAACCAAGTTAGATACTTTCACCGTGACTCTGTGTCTCTCTCCGTGTACTTGCCGCCCTGCCCTCCTCCTTGAATCACTTTTCTACTGGTGTTTCTGCCGAGTCTCTTTCTCCCTACATCAGCGCCCGGGTCGGTGGCAAATATGGAATTGGCATGCATGTCTAGTGCTATAGATGGTTGTGGATAAATCAGAAAATTTGGAGGCTTCCAAATGGGGTATGTGGTAACCGAATCATCCTGGCAAAGTCGATCAACTCCATTAAGCCTCCATTTTCCTATCTGTAAAACTAGGACTTAAAGAATGCTTACCTCATAGAGCTTCTAACTTTTTTTTTCTTTTTTTGGAGAAGGAGTGCAGGGAGAGATGGAGGAGAAAGAGTCCCAAGTAGGCTCCACGCCTGATGTGGGACCTGACACAGAGCATGACGTGGGGCTCCACCTCACAACCCTAAGATCAAGACTGAGCTGAAATCAAGAGTCAGTCGCTTAACCAACGGAGTCACCCAGGTTCTCCACTCATAGGGATTTTAAAGTGCTTTAAGTGACATACTGATTGATGATCCCTACTAATATATTTAACAGCATAGAGAGAGAAAGAAATCATAGTAGTTAAAAATACTGGCTTTGCAGTTTATCATAACTCCGTTCAAATCCAGATTCTGGTATTGAATAGCTTTGGAACTTTAGAAAGCTACATTACCTCTCTTGGCCTCAATTTAGCTATATATAAAATGGAGATAATACTTTGCAAAATTTTGTGAGAACTAAATGAAGTTGACTAGTTTTTTAAAATTAAGCAAAGTTATGGCTCCATCAGTTAAGCATCTGGCTTCAGCTAGGGTCATGATCTCAGAGTCCTGGAATCAAGTCCCGAGGTGGGCTCCCTGCTCAGCGGGGAGTCTGCTTCTCTCCCTCTCCCCTCCCCAACTCATGCTCTATCTCTCTCTTAAATAAATAAATAAAATCTTTTTTTAAAGTTAAGCAAAATTAAAGAATTAAGTGAAATTAAAGTTTTTGTGGTATAGTAAACACTCAATAAATGGTTGATATCACTATAATTGTTAATAAACCCATTTCCAATTCCACCCAGGTAAACTTCCTTTGGCTTTCTCTTCACCAAACTAAACTACCCTGAGGTCCTTACCCTTCACTAAATGACAACTATATCTTCAATGTCTCCAGGATATTTTTTGATACTTGCAATACTTTCAGAAAGCATTTACAGAAAGCAGTCTCTAAAATAATTCAGTTTCAAAGGTCAAGTAGAGGATGTATAGTTAATACTTCACCAAAAAGTTCAAAATTCTTTACATTTCACCAAGAGTTGCACGAACCTTGCTTTCACAAATCTTTGTCTCTACAAAGCCCACATCTTAAGCATCTTGCTAATATAATAACAGCAGCTAGAAATTACTTAATACTTAACACGTGCGAGACCCTGTTCAAAGCACGTTACTGATATTAATGCCTTTAATTCTTCTAATCGCCCTGTGCAGTAACCATATTACTAACCTCATCTTCATGAGAAGCAGAGAGTTACGTACAGCTGGAGGACCAAGGTTATACCACTAGGGCTTAGCTAAGTGAAGATTGAATCCAGGAAGTCTGATTCTGGATTCTGGGCTCTTCACCACTCTACTGAACTTAACGTGAATGCCAACAGTTCTAAGACCTTATTCAGCTTGGCCAACTTTGTGGCCTGAAATTACTGGAGAGCTTGCCAGATCCTCCCCTTTCCACTTTCCTCTGGTCTGTAGCTATATTTAGTCATGCTTGCCACAGCCAGTCATTAAAATCGATAGGATTGAGTCATTGGTCACATGATACTCTATTCTGATTCTCATCATTGACATCTACAGGAAGAAACTCTGGAATCATTCAAGCCAACCACCACTCCTCTGCTCACATTAGATAAGGCTTATATAGTCTTACAAAGAAAGAAAATGAGTCACACAAAAATGCATAGAAAGGGGGAAAATACACACTTTGGTCTCAGTTATTCGCCTGTTTCATGTCGGGGTAAGACAGGTATAGAGCCTTAAGAAATACAGTCGACCCTTGATCAACACCGGGGGTAGGGGTGCCAACCCCTCCAATGTAAGAAATCCACATGTAACTTTTTTTTTAAAGATTTTTATGTATTTATTTGACAGAGACAGATCACAAGTAGTCAGAGCAGCAGGCAGAGAGAGAGAGAGGGGAGAAGCAGGCTCCCCACGAAGTGGAGAGCCCGACACGGGGCTTGATCCCAGGACCCTGAGATCATGACCTGAGCCAAAGGCAGAGGCTCAACCCACTGAGCCACCCAGGGGCCCCTCCACATGTAACTTTTGACTCCCCATAAACTTAACTACTCATCAGCTACTACTGACCAGAAGTCTTACTGATAACACAGTCAGTTAACACATATGTCTGCAATATGTATTCTATACTGTATGCCTACAATACAGGAAGCTAGAGAAAAGAAAACATTATTGAGAAAATCATAAGAGAAAACACAATGACAGTACTGTATCAGATTTACTTTTAAAAAATGGACCTACACAGTTCAAGCCTATTTTGTTTAAAGGTCAGCTGTATAGATTCCTAATAAAACGATAAGGGATGATTTATCCCATTTCGGGATTAGAGTACAGAAAATTCTCATTCTAGCCTGGGTTAATGAAACAGAAACCACACCATCGTGCAAAGACAGTCCAAACAAGGCCTCGCACAAGCCAGTTTTAGGGGGTCCCCACCCCAAACATGATAAAGGGTATTTATATACACTTAGCTTGGTTTCACTCTACATAGAGGCTGTTTGTATGACTGCTACTAAATTCGACAGATTCAAAATACAGTTTTATCGCTCTGACTCGAAGAAACGGTGCTATCCCTGCCTCGTGAATCCCCTCAGATCCCTGCTGTGAAAATAACCCAGCAACGGACCATGTAAATGTCTGAGTCCCTCTCCAGATCGGCCTTAATGACTGAATGCCAACCTCCAACATAAAATGAAGAAGAAAAAGCGTGAAAAAACACATAGGCCTGGTTCCATTTCCTTTGTATCTGCCAACCCTCTTCCAGTAGATTCCTTTTAATGTTGTTTAGTCCTGCAACATAAAGGCATAGTTCATTTTCCAAGTTAGGATCTCTGTGCTTTTCTTGTAGCTTGGCTGGCTTTGATTTACTTAGGAGAGAATGTCCCTTGAGTAAACATTATATGGTTTTAAAAATAACAGAAGCATTACTTGAAACAAAGGTTGATTTGGAGAGTAAATGTAAACTTAAGGTTTAATTACATGTGTGTCATAATGTAACTTCTTAGCCAGGGATTGAAAACACTCTATAATTGAGTGCCAGCTTGCCTTTCCAGTGTTTTCTTGCCCTTATTAGTGAAGGGGGAGAAACTGTGTGGGCTTTGGGGGTCAACTGAGAGCATTTATTCACCAACATTTACTGGGAAAGTATTATGTATAAATTATAGTAATAGGTACTGGAGACCCAAAACTGAGTATTATTAATAGTAATGTAAATGCCACTCCATTCCTTTGAAAGTTCGGTTTGATAAGAAGAAACACACACAGAAGTAATTATAATACAGTATATATGAAGCACCGGAAATACACCTAAAATACAGTGAAATGACTCCTCCCGGATATCCCCAAGGCACCTCACGTTCAAACTCTGTCCAAACCAGTTTTCTTCTAGCGTTCCTAATCTCCATGACTGGCTTTGTCATCCATCTGGAACACAGGGCCCAGCCTTCATACCACTTTTCCCTCATCGACCACACCTAATCCTAAATATGAATTATTTCATCTCCATTATCATAACCCTAACTCAATATACCTGTGTCTCTTACTTGAACTAACAAGTCTAGCATTCTCCACTTAGCTCACTCTCAAACTCATTCTCCACACAGTAGCCAGGATGAATTCTTTAAACAAACAAACAAACAAACAACAGCCGTGATCATGACCTTCTCTATCTCATTTTAATGGCTCTCCATTCCTCTTAGAATAAAGAGAATCCTCTTTAACTTATTTGGCTTATGGGGTTCTTCAGTGTCTAGCCCCCCCTAGTTATTTTGGTCTCATCCTACACCTCATTCCCCGACCCATGTCCCCACTGAACCTGGTCCTTATTCATATATTCTAATGGGGTTCAGGACATGTTACGCCAAAAATGGTATCTTGACGTACTGAATATTTTAAGTGGAAGGAGTCTGAGCAAACAGCAGAAGCAAGAAGGTCTGATTTTCCCCCATGCTTCTCCCCTGAAGCAGATAATAAGCCCCTCAGGTGAGACGTACCCTCTCTGTACCCATGAGAAAGGAACATTCTTGTCTCCGAGATGGACAGACACCAGGAAGAATCCAAACGAATGGGCCTTGTTTTTTCCCCCTGTTTACTACCCTTAGCTTGTATCACATCTTTCACAGCCTTATCATATTTTTCCATAGCTTTCCACTCAAACTTAGCACAAAAACATTGAGGTTTAACCACTTCTTTAGGTCTTCATTTCCTCATGAAGGTTCCCTCATTCCCATATTTACATTAAATAAATGTGTGCAATTTCCTCCTGTTCATCTGTATTTGTCAGTTTAATTTTCAGGCTCATTCAGGAACCCTGACAGTATCAGAGGAAAATTTTTCCTCTCCTAGAATCCCAATTCCCTCCTAACATAAAGGTTTTGTACACACTTACCTATAGCTACAAGTCATTTCTCTTACCTGGTGAATTCATCATTCCATTTCCGCTTAAGCACACTTCCTTGGTGAAAGTCTCCCCTGTACTCCCTTACCAAGTCAAGTTCTCCTACTGTGGGCCAACCCTTGTGCCCTTTTTTTGTTTTTCACAGTTATTTATCACAGTTGAATTTTATGTTTGTTTGTGGGAATATCTAACCAACGTCCAACTCTACCATTAGACTATAAACCCCTCAAGGGCAGGGACAATCTCTTTCTCCCCATCACAGCCAATGCGCAGCACAATGCCTAAAAGGGACAGAGAGTCAATAAAATCCATGGAATACAGGAAACAACAAAGAAACAGTGACGAACTCTGCCTAGAGAAAGTTGGGATACGCCACAGATGAGGTGTCAGCCGTGGCGGGTGTTAGAAAGTATATAATGATTCATTAGGCAGAAGGAACACATGAGCAGAGACACAAAGAAATGAAACAGTCTGACATAGTTCAGTATAACCGAAGCTGGGGGTGTGATCTGTTTGGAGGAGGGGAGCAGTAAAGTGTCAGAAATGAGGCTGCAGAGACTCGGGGACTAAACCACAGAGGGCCTTTTGTGCTCTGCAAAGCAATTTGGACTTTTGCCATGGGAAATCACTGAAGGGTTGTAAAAAGGGAGTAAAATGATCATCAGATTTGCATTTTAGAAAAATCACTCTCATGGTAGTGTGAAGGATGTCCTTGATAGGTTGATACTGGAGACGGGGTGACCAGTTAGGAGGCCATCCTACAAGTCTACGTGAGGGACGAGAAAGCCACAGACCAAGACAGTACTAGGGGATTAAGCGGAGCAGGCAGCTTCGAAAGATACAGAGGAGATGAAGACGACTGACGAAGGGGAATAAGGTAAAAGAAAAAGTCAAAGTACACCACCACCATGGTCTCTGGGCCTCCAGGAGGGTGGGGTGACCACGAACCAAGTTAGGGAATACAAGATGAGAACTCAATTTGGGTAGACAGGGGAGTGTGTTTCTGAACCCACTGAGGCTTAATATCTGAGGCCTTCATGCCAGAATGACGGTTGTCCTCCAACATCCTTCTCCTCTTTTATCTAATGCTGTTTCAGCCGGCACAGAACCACCGACTAGTGACCACACTGTTTAGCCTCCCTATGTCCACGTGACTAAAGCTTTTGACAAGGGAATATGAGCCAAAGTATGCAACCTCTGTGTCATTTGCTTAAAAGGAAACTGCTTATCCTGGATTTCTTCTCGGGTAACCAGGAGTTGGGCTAGCAGGAAAGCATTATGGAAAGAACCAATGGGTCGGGGCGCCTGAGTGGCTCAGTGGGTTGGGCCTCTGCCTTCGGCTCGGGTCATGATCTCAGGCTCCTGGGATCGAGTCCCACATCGGGCTCTCTGCTCAGCAGGGAGCCTGCTTCCCCTTCTCTCTCTGCCTACTTGTGATCTCCCTTTCTCTGTCAAATAAATAAAAAAATTAAAAAAAAAAAAAGAACCAATGGGTCAACGAAGCAGATAGGTCAGACCAAGCATTCCATTAAAAACATTCATTCTGGGGTGCCTGGGTGGCTCAGTGGGTTAAACCTCTGCCTTCGCCTCAGGTCATGATCCCAGGGTCCTGGGATCAAGCCCCGCATCGGGCTCTCTGCTCAGCGGGAGCCTGCTTCCCCCTAAGCCCTCCCCACCACCACCCCCCTGCCACCTACCTATGATCTCTGTCTGTCAAATAAATAAATAAAATAAAATCTTTAAAATAAAAAAAAAACACTTATTCTGGGGGGATTATTCTTTTTTACTTAGTTAATCCACTGTAGAGTAGAGTCTAATTTATTTTTAAAGATTTTACTTATTTTTTTTTTGCAAGAGGGAGAGCACGTGCACACACACAAGGTGGGGTAGGCGCAGAGGGAGAAACAGATGCCCCACTGAGAGGGGAGCCCGATGGGATGAGGGGTTCAATCCTAGGACCCCAGGATCATGACCTGAGCCAAAGGCAGACACTTAACCAACTGAAGCACCCAGGCACTGTGGAATCTAATTGAAAATAATTTATTTTATGCCCTAAATAATACACACTTTCAAGTAGAGAAATCTAGAAGGCAACTGCCTGTACTAGTCTGGACCCCCAAAAAAGAAGTCTGGACCAGCAGTGCAGAACCGATACCTACTAGCATACAGACACTATGTTAAAACTGTGGGAATACAGTAAAGAGAGAAGCACTCTGAAGAGAGCTGGATTTGTATCCCGGCCTCACTTCTTACTACGTATGTGATTTTGAGTGAGTTACATCTATGAGCCTATATTACATGCACCTGTAATAATACCTCTATTAATCAAGGTAACGAGCTGCTGTAAAGGTAAATCTCCACATCTCAGTAGTTTAACACCAGGAACTTTCTTTCTTATTTACGTGAAGTCCAATTGCAGACTGAACAGGACCCAGGCACCTCCATCCAGTAACTCTGTCTCCCCTAAGATCTTGAAATCCTTGGTATATAGGCTTTTCCTTTCAACAGTCCATGGTAGAAAAGGGCACACATGCTTCTAAACCACATTAGCCTGAAAGCTACGTATTTCACTGTTGAAAACAATCATATGGCCCCAACCAGATGCAAAAGGACGTGAGAAATGTACCCCACGGAAACCTAACCACTTCCCCACAGAAACCTGAACAATGGAAATGGTATGCAAATTTTGATAAACAATGGTAAAGTAACCTTCCCTGCTGTCTTGAAGATGAAAAGCGAAAATGAATGGATAACACACCCAACGATGTATCCTGTCCAGGAGCCCCTCAGTAACGTTAGATCTTACCTTCTTCCCCATTACTTCCCCCATCCCTCCATCCTCAACACACCTCTGCGTTCCAAATGGGCCTTATATTTTCCCATTTTCATGCCTTTATTCACATTCTTGTCTTTATAAACAAAACCCTAAGCATATTTTTTTCCTCTTTTCTGCTACAATTTCACTTCTGCCCATTTTTAAAGACTAATCTCAAAGCACTCTCTGGGAGGCTCCTTTTGTAATTCTTCGTGGCCGTTAAACTCCTTTGAACCACACTTACGAGCCTTTCATTTAGCATTGATCAGGTATCTGTCTGGTATTATCACAATATAGGTACTTACCCTCCTGACTACCTCCACGCCTAGGATGCAGGCGCCCTGCAGACAACAATTGCATTTAACTCCTCTTGTTCACAGTGATCCAAAAAGGAAACCAAACCTAGACTTTGACTTTAAGAGACCAACACTTAAAGATCCACGGTCACCTCAAAGAATGGAAAGCTGAACACTTACTCGGGCCACTCTGGAAAGGGGGAAAACCCCACTTTGTTTCCACTATCTACACACTCAGGCAATGACTGTATGAATTCCCAGGATACTGCTGTGTTTCTTTACTTTACTTTGTATTTCCGCCGGGAAGCCTGTGTGGTAAAACCTGTTCATGAACAGAGCACCTACTTCATGAACAATAAAGCAACATGTCTTTCAATATTATCATAATGAAGAAAAACAAACAAAGCTGAAGAGGCCTCTTTAAGAGCTCTCCAGGTGCATGAGTCAGGGTGGTGATGTGGCAGCAAGGACCGGACTAGGGAAAGCCATCCATCAGGAGAGCACACCTCTCCTAGTTACCCGAGCGGCTGCCAAGTCACTTGGTCCTGTTTAGACAGAGCTGCTGCCTCAGAAAAAGAAGAAGAAAAAAGGAAAAAATGGGAAGTCGTTGGACAGTAGGCGGTCCACTGAAAATGCCTGTGTTCTCCTCCCGACAACTATCCTGGTAAAAGCAAACATTGCACTGGCAGGCAGGAGGTCTTTCTCAGCAAAAAATCTGATCATACACACCTAACCAAAGGCTGGGTGTTCCTCAAACAGCACGCAGTTTTCCAAGTGGGGGGACTGGCACGTGAACCCCATAAACACTACTTTTCCCACACCAGATGCTCCCAGATGGTCTCAGAATCCCTGGAGGAACCAGAAACAAACCTTCTGACTTTACTCGCCAGCTGGAGAGAAGAGAGACATATCCAGGGATCCACTCCATGTTCAAATTCATTACCCAGTCCAACTCCAAAGACAGCCTAAAGCTCATGAAACTCTTGGACACTAACTAGTTCTTGGACGAAAGTCTGCCCATCCCCATCGGTTATCCCAGTGCTCATTAGGATATTAGAACAAAAGTACCCCAGGGGGAGGGGGGCACGGCAGCGAAGGTGCAGTGAGATTCCATTGTTAAGATACACTCCAAATCTATTCCAGTGCCACAGATTTGGGCTTTTTGATGGGAAAGTTTGAGGGGGGACAGGATCTTACTGAAATGTGTAAGCAAATGAGATCCAAAAGGGGTTCTGTAGAACACGAGACCAGGAGCTGTTCTGTATGTGAAGGATCCTATGATAAGTCTGGAAAACATCACAAACAACAGTCCTCTCTCAGATACCCATATCACATATTAGTACACTAATATGTACTAATATGTACCCACCATCCCAGGACCACGAGGGATCATGACCTGAGCCCAAGGCAGAGGCTCAACCAACTGAGCCACCCAGGGGCCCTGGGGCAAAACACTTCCTAACATCTTTCCTCAACAGACTATGCTCCCAGGACACCAGAGTCCACGCTGCTTTCTTCGACTGCCGTTCCTCAACTGTTTAACACAGTACTGGATGCTTAAATAAGTGTTTGGTGAATTAATGAATATCCTGGAGCAGTAGGGGCCCACAGAACATGATTTATAAGACTATTTCCACCTCTATGGAATAGTCTAAATAAAGACAACCTCCCCAAAGAGGAAGATCACTTTGAAGATCACGTTCAAATCCCAGTTTGTGAGGTTACTGTTCAGAGTACACGAGCATTTACCATTTGTGGTCAGAAAATTTCTCCTTTGTCCTCAAACTATCTTCTGTTAGCATCAAATTAACCTGACCATATATATCAAAATTATTAGTATCTAGACCAGCGATGCTTAAAACTTATTGTGTATTAAAAAATCTACTGAGGGGCGTCTGGGGTGGCTCAGCGGGTTAAATGGCTGCTTTCAGCTCAGGTCATGATCCCTGGGTCCTGGGATCAAATTCTGTACTCAGGGGGACACCTGCTTCTCATTCCGCCTGCTGCTCCCCCTGCTTGTGGTCTCTCTCTCTGGCAAATAAATATATAAAATCTTTTTTTTAAATCTACTGAGGGGACTGTTAAAAATACAACATCCTGGGGATCCAGCATTTTCAGAGTACTTCTAGAGAGAGCCCAGGTCTCCACATTTTCCACAAATATCTGAGGTCATCCTGACACAGGTGTTCAGGTAGAATCCTCTCTCAGAAATGCTGAACAAGAGCCCCCGTGGAAAGGGGGGTCCCTAATTTGGTATCAGAAGCCTGGTTTGAGGCCCAGCTCGGCATCCCCACCACTCACACGGCCATGGCAGTGACCTCCCAGCTTCACTTCCTCTTTGCAGGACTCATGATCCATTTCCTAACCTAGATACCAAGCCACTACGCACCCACCTCATAGCACTGGATAAGGGGAGAGCTTTTATGAAACTCTGCCCTGAAACCTAGCAGGTACTCACACACACTGTTTCACAAATCAATAAGTTCACAGTTATTTTAACGTTCTATGGTATTAAACAAGCTCTATCACAGCAAGCGTTCAACACAGAAAGATTTTCTGCTGATTCTTTGAAGACAGACAACACAGAGCTAGACCAACGGCGCATGCATCCGTACCAGTCCACTCGGCAAACTGTCCCTCAGAACACTTGACCCATGTTTGTGGACGTGGACACAGTAATTAGCCAAAGCATGGTGAGAGCCAAACCATGCGACACTGGCCACCTCATACAGAATGTTAAACTATTCCCTCTGCCTGGCACCAGGCCTTCAAAAAGTGGACTCTCCATTCTTAAGTGGCCTATGGATTTACACAGGTGGTTCGTGCTTATCAAGTACTTTCATTAATAATAATTAATCATTGTTCAAAAAGTAGAATGCAGTGGAATACATTAACGATAACACAGTACTCAGCATATTTAATTCTCTCTCCATTCTGAAGACTCTTCTGGAGCCTGTCGCACTCAGGGTAATTGCTGTGAAAACCGCTCAATCATCCTAAAAGAACCCTTTGAAAACACTAGAGACACTGTCGATTGTCTCCCAACTTTGCAGTATACTCTGAAGTCTGCCTTCTGGCGTGGGTCCAATATTGCTTATTTACGTTTTCTTTATAAGAAAACAAACTCTACGACTGAAAAAAATCTCTGCCTAAAAGACAAATTATTAAAATTTTACAACTAGTGAAAGTATTACTGTACTTCCTATATATTAACTTGTCATCTTTTGGTGTTGGCTTTTCTTGCCCTTCTGATTTTAAACTTTTAAATTTTAAGTGTTTATCCCGCCATTCAAGGCATTCAGTGGATACCCAACAAATTTCGTTGGCTCATTGACCTGTGGTGAATGATAGCAGCAAGAGAACTTGGAAAACTGAATTCATGCCATGATGTTTATCATTGCCTTTGTGCTTAATGTTCTGGTTGTGATCTACTTTCCTTGCCTGTGTCCCATGTTAGCAAGTAACAAATGTGATTGATTACAGGACTCATGAAGGTAAACAAGTAAATGAATCAAGCCACACTGGGTGATCCCATGAGAAGATAGCAGTGACAGCTGGATTCCAGCTAACAATCGCCATGAAGAGAAGACAATAATCCAGCCCCAGCATTGCTAGATCTTCCAATGTTTCCAGAGATGTTGGGCACATAATAGGTACCCAATAAATATTTACTGTACCAATTAACTCAAAGACTCAAATCTTCATCAGAAACATCTAGATTTTAGATGTAAGCAGCATAAAGTCATAGTAAGAACACAGATTCTCAAGCCAGATTGCCTAGGTTCAAAATTTAACTCTGGCACTTCTCAGCTACATGACCTAGAGAAAGTTATATAAAAAACTCCGCCCTTAGTGTTCTCATCTGTGAAAGGGGGAGAAAAAAATGGTATCGACCTCACAGGGTTGTTTGAGAACTTAATTTTTCAGTACTTATTAAATCTCAGGACAATACCTGGTACATTGCAACTGCCACGTAAGTAGTGAAGCTCACACTTAAACTTCAAAACGCCTTATAATTTTCACATGTATTATCCCAGTTTTTCACCACCATAACTGGTGGGTGAACGTCTTGCTCTGTTGACAAGGAAATGGAGTTCCCCTCAGGATCCTTCAGGGCTGTTCAAGGCAACAGCTATGCATATGACTCATGCAGGAACTCTGGGCTGCACACTTAGAAAGCATCTAGTGAATTACCTGATAGTGTATTCCATAAAATAACAGATGCAGAAATCAGGTCCAAGATTTCTAATGGACAGAATCAGAGATGTCTCAATTAGCGTTCACCATAACCTTTCTTACTCAATAACTAAATTATGAAATAAAATGAAGATCTGATTCAAACCACTGTCTGGTTAACTTTTTTTTTAAGATTTTCTTTATTTATTTGAGAGAGAGAATGAGAGAGAGCATGAAAGGGGAGAAGGTCAGAGGGAGAAGCAGACTCCCCATGGAGCTGGGAGCCCAATGTGGGACTTGATCCCCCAGACTCCAGGATCATGACCTGAGCTGAAGGCAGTCGCTTAACCAACTGAGCCACCCAGGTGCCCTGTCTGGTTATTTTTAACTCATACTTTAGTTACTCAAAAGCAGCCAATTTGAGAGAATATGCAAATCCTTTACATTCAGTAACATCTGTCTATATTCCTCCCTTTTACTAATTTTTGCTTTTAAATTGCACTGCAATACTTTAGTTTCTCTTTTCTCTGACTCCAAGATCTTTCTGCTGGGACTTTACAAACACATCACCTGACTACAGGCCTGTGTATGGCTGTGCATTGAAACTGCTAAGTTAGGAACACCCTGTCAATCTTATCTTTGATTTTCCTGGTTGTTGTTGGTTTAAGGCAGATCCTGAATGTCATTTAAACAGAAGAGACTATTTAAAATTTCTTGGTAGATGAATTTGATAATGATAATTTTTTTTTAAAAACAACAACTGTCTTCTTGGGATAAAAGATCTCATTCAGCAGGGTAGACACCTTATCTGAATAACTCAGGACTTCTTGGAACAAAAAGGTCAATGTAGCCATAGCTGTTTCCTTGTCTTAAACAATAGCAGTGACTTTATTTAGTGCTTGATAACCCTCATTACATGAAGTCACTGTCTGGATATGATAGAAGAGCCTTCTCTCTTTTAGGGTTTAGAGTTTTAAATATTTGTTTTGTGTGGTTTTTAAATCTAAGTCTTCTCATGTATAAGAAAAGCACTTACTGGGGCACCTGGGTGGCTCAGTGGGTTAGGGCCTCTGCCTTCGGCTCAGGTCATGATCCCAGGGTCCTGGGATCGAGCCCCGCATCGGACTCTCTGCTCAGCGGGGAGCCTGCTTCCTCCTCTCTCTCTGCCTGCCTCTCTGCCTACTTCTGATTTCTGTCTGTCAAATAAGTAAATAAATAAATCTAAAAAAAAAAAGCACTTACTGTTAAAAAATAATTACTATTAAATTAGACTTTATACAAATTTAGAATTCATGAATTGTGGAGCAATAACAAGAAAGTGAAAAACCTGGGCACCTGGGTGGCTCAGTGTGTTACATGTCTGGCTTTTGCTTTTGGCTCAGATCCTGATCTCAAGGCTCCGGAGATGAAGCCCCACGTCCAGCTCCGTGCTTACAGGGAATCTGCTTGAACATTTTTTTCCCTCTCCCCCTCCCCTTCTCATGCTCACTCTCTCCCTAAAATAAATAAATAAATCTTTTTAGAAAAAGTGAAAAATCCAGAGAATGGTTAAAAATATAAATACTTGCAAGTTATATACCTGCTAAGTATCCAATACTCAGAATAGATAAAGAACTCTTACAATTCAACAGCAAAAAGAGAAGCAACCCAATTAAAAAATAAGGAACGACAGTGAGTAAGCATTTCTCCAAAGATGATATTCAAATGGCTAAGTAAGAACATGAAAAGATGCTCGCATCCTTAGTCATTATGAATACTCAAATTAAAACCACAGTGAGGGGCACCTGGGTGGCTCAGTGGGTTAAAGCCTCTGCCTTCAGCTCAGGTCATGATCTCAGGTTCCTGGGATGGAGCCCCACATGGGGCTCTCTGCTCAGCAGGGAGCCTGCTTCCCCCACCCCCCGCCTGCCTCTCTGCCTACTTGTGATCTCTGTCAAAAAAAAAAAAACAAAAAAAAAAACCACAGTGAGATACCACTTACACCCACTAGTATAATTTTTTTAATAAAAATGAAATAAATGTTGGGGAAAATGTAGAGAAAATAGAACTCTCCATTGTTTTTGGCAGGACCGTACAATTTTGTAGCCACTGTGGAAAGCAGTATGGGTATTCCTCAAAAAGTTCAAAATGGAATTAAGGTAGGACTCAGGAATTCGACTACACCCAACGGATCTGAAAACATACATTCAAGCAAAACCCTGCAATGGATATTCATTGCAGGATTATTCACAACAGCCAAAAAGTGCGACAACACAAATGTCTATCAACTATATATAGACAAAATGTGGTCTCTCCACAAAATCCAATATTATTCGGCCATAAAGAGGAATGAAGCACTGACACGAGCTACAACATTGATGAACCCTGAAGCATGACTCTAAGTGAAACAAGTGGGGACCCATCAGGCCCCGTGTTAAGTGGTCTCAATTCTAGAATGTCCAGAAGAGGCAAATTCATAGAGACAGAATGTGGATGAGTGGTTGACAGGGATTGAGAGGAGAGAGGAACAGGGGACTGCTTCCTGGGTACAGGGGTTGAAGATGGACCTAAATAGTGGTGTCAGCTGCACATCATTGTGAATCCAGTAAAATATAGCTACATTATATGCTTTAAAATGGCTTAAATGTTTAAATCTATGATATCTGAACTTTTACCTCATTAAAAAAAAAAACCCTGTTTTTCTCAATTTGAGAGAATAAGCAAATCCTTTATATTTAATAACATCTGTCTGTATTTCTCCCTTTTATTAATTTTTGCTTTTAAATTGCACTGCACTATTTTGGTTTCTCTTTTCTCTGACTCCAAGATCCTTCTGCTGGGACTTTACAAATACCTCACCTGACTACAGGCCTGAGTGTGGCTGTGTGTACTGTATCACCCAAATGATATCTGATGAGTGAAATGCTGAATTTCAGATCTGTGGCTGACAAGTTGTCCTATTCCCTTTATTTCCCTGGGCCATTTATCATTAGCCTCTTGCTCTTGAATGGCATTTCCGGTTTGTCAGTTTGCCCACAGAAATCTCTTTTCTGATGTTACATCTCCATGTCCAAAAGTTCAATAGTTTAGCCAATCTGACCATCACAGATGAATGAATAGATGTGAGAAACTTCTCCCTTTTAAGTTATATTAAAATGTTTAATTTGAAATAATAGAACATTGATGAGTCTGGCAAAGGGAGGGATATGATTTATCATAAGTCAGTAATTTGTATCTTTCATTAATTTACAAGAGACTAATAAGAAACATTAATATGTCAAACAGAAAACACAAAGAACATTAAGAAAACACGAAGTATCCAGTAAGCCGCCCCCCAAAAGAAGACATACATTTTCTCCCAAAAAGAAATGTCTTTTTTTACTATTAAATGTTAACAATAAAACAGAGATTATATAAATGGGTCAGAAGGATAGACTATGTGCTCCAAACTTGATTTTTCTGTCCTGCAAATTTTCCTGTCATCTAGGTTATACAATGGAAAATGTTGGAAAAAACTTTAAGCTGGGAAAAAAATCTCATTTGAATATATACTTGTTAAGCAGTTGAAAGGAGATTCAGTTAGATCAGAAGATATAACTAAAGAATCATGACAAAGTTACACAGAAAGTTCTGAAAAGCAATCTAGTTGTCAATGAATTTCAAAGATACAATTTCCTGAAATTATGTTAAATAATTTTTATTTAAATTATTTTTTAAAATCTCAAAGAAAATTTCTATATCAAAAAGTCATGTTTACCTTTTATGACAGAACTATTTAAATGTTAATATGGCCAGGTTTGTTCCAAATAGGCAGAAGGGGAAAACAGAGCAAGCAGTTGAATAATTCAAGTTAAAACAAAGAAAATCACTTTCACCTCAAGTATGTGTCTCACTGAGGTGAAAAGCAAAGGCAGTTTTAACCAGAACTACCTAGAGAATTGTGGTGAGAATAATCCTGTCTCACAGAAGCTGAACAAATCTGGTTCATGTAATGTTATTGCAAGGAAATTTGAGAAATATAGAAACTAAAACCAACCTGTTGAAGGTGAACAAGAACGCGATGAAAAGAAATGCTTATATTTTAGATCAAAATTAAGTGAGACAGAAGAGTGCACAGAATACTTTGCAGGTGGCATTAGGTATTCAGCGATCAAATTTTAAAAACACTCAGCCACAGCATACATCTGAACATTTAGCCAAAAGTCACCTAAGCTAAGAGTTCTATTTCTTCACTTAAGAGGGAAGAATGAAGTTAAACAGGTGAGACAGAAAAGGAAAGCGCTGAGTTAATGGAAATTCCTTGTCAGAAAGAGTCATTCAGGTCTTCTTTCTGCTCTCCAGAATTCCCCTCCTCCATTTTTCTCTCAGGCCTTTCCCCAGATTTGTGTAAATTTAATGATCAAATGGAATCCTGAAGGAGACAGTACTCAGCTCCTCTAAACTCTCACTTTTTAGGAAAAGAAGTCTCTATAAGGGAGAACAGATAGGCTAGGAATTACCCCCATAGCTGGAGTCCCGGGGCCTCGGACCCAAGAAAGATTGTTCAGGATGACAGGGAAAGGGGTTGCTCCAGCTTTTAGGAAAAGGCACCACTGCCTTCATCCAACCACATACACCCAGCACAGTAAATTTTGTTTCGAGTCAAAGCTCTGGCTAGGGAAAGGGAGAGGGACAACTACACCACTGGAGTCCCCAGATGACCCAGCTTCACTGTAGAGAGAACGGGATGGTAGCCAAGGGATTAAGGGTGAGGCTGAAGGTGACAGGGATTGGCACAAGTGCAGCTCAAAGTTTTAGGGCTTAGAACACTCTCTTGGTCTGAGAGGGGTTCAGGTTGAGCGTCTCACCCTTGGGACAGAGCCACTCATGGCACTAGGAAAACATGATTTAGGGACTGTCAGCTGGGGGGTGGGGCATAGGTGGTCACCTCTGCCAAACCCTAGTGAACTGTTTCCTTCTTATGGCCTTTTCTCAAGGCTTATACGTCATAGACCCAAAGAATTTAAAGAGGTCAGTTCCTCATCCTGCCACTTTCCAGAGTTCCTTGAAAAATAAGCTATTTGGAAAGAATGGTATTTCTTCTCTTCACTAGTACCTTTGGAAACAGGCATGCCTCCTCCTTCTCTGCCTTTACCTCCTTTCATACACAGTTTACTCTCTAGTTTTGTCCGGATGGTGGACTGTCATCTTTACTCACACTCTGGTAGAGGATTTGGGGTCCTTCTTATCCAGGGTCCCAGCCAAGGGCCTGGAGGCCACAGAGGCAGAGCACAGAAGAGCTGGGCCAGAAAAGAACCAGAAGCCAGGAGAGAACTAGGATCCTGCCGCACAGCAGCAGGAGGAAAGAGCTAACCCAGAGCTTGGGGCAAATTTATTTGACTTCCCTAAGCCCAGGAAGCTGCCAAGTTCTAAGATCCCATCAGAGACCCAAAAAAGCCCTCCAGGTTCCCACAATTCCTAACCGCAAAATGCTCTAGTCGAGCACTCTTCTCGCTGCGCAGTCCGGGAGCCTGGCACGCCCCGTCCACCTTCAGGCCTCTGATTCTATGCCCAAGAAGAAAGGCCGGGTGGGACAGAGCAATCTTGGCCTTTTCCATCTTGACTCAGCTTCTGAGTGAGGCGCATCCTAGAACACTGGGGACAGGGGCTTAGAATGTGTCTGAGGACCAAGCGCTGGGGAGGCTGAGAAGCTCAAGTCAGTCACGGGGAGACCAGGGGCCACTGCCAGAGACTCTGGGCGGGGGCTTATTGTCTTGGGCTAACGCCAGCGCTGGAGAAACACCCCGTTCTTTTCAAAGGAGACAAGGGGGGAAAACAGCTAGTTACACTCACTCTTTATGGCATACCTTTCCCGTTACCGCATCTCTTCTCTCATTTACTCCTAACTTCCACCTTTCTTTGATGTCCTTCTCTCCTTCCTCCCGTCTTCCTCTTCAGACTTAGGCAAGAAAGTAGAGGCCCAGACAAATGCAGGATAGGAGAGCGGAGTGGCATTTACAGTTCGGGAATGGGGGGAATGGGGCGGCGGGGGGGCATACGCCCCACTCCCCCTGCCCCCAAACTAGGAGCCTGCCACTAGTTTCTGCGACAAAGTTGCACTAAGTTTGGTATCTACCCATACCCCTGAATGCGGCCCAGGGACGGTAACAGAAACCTGCTTCTGCTTCTGACTTGGCCCTTAGGCTTCTGCAAGCTGTTTTGGGCGGGCCCGGGGGTGGGAATCCCGGCAGCTCTGAGCCAGCTACGGGCGGCCCCGTCCTGTCTGAACCAGACTGTCCCTGCAGTGCCAGCGCGGGAGGGAGGCAGGGACGCGCCGGCTGGGAGGAGACCCCTCCTCCGTCTCTGTGACAGGGACCTCAGGGTGCGCACACACCGGACCGTGAGGTCCCTCTCTCCAGGGCACTGCCACAGCCCTGTCCTGGCTCTTCGGTCCCCACCAGTCTATCCACACGGCAGACCGGGCGCTTTGGAGATGTGGCCATAGGGGGATTCCAAGTGTGACATACACTGTGGGAGCAGAAATTGGAGGCGGGTAAGAAGTTAAGCCGGCGAGGGCACAGGGCCCTGCGCGCGGGCGCAAGAAAGGCGAGGCCTCAGTTCTCCCCTCGCTGGTTTCCAACTCCTCCCCACCCCCGTTCTGGGGCTCTGTCCTTGGGCCAAGCGGATCCGAGTCCCGGGTTATTTTCAGTCACAACCTCCTCCACCACCCCACCCCCCCCCATCTCGTGTCTCGGTTCCAAGGGGGAAGGGCAGTCGGACCTGCGGTGCGCGAGTCTCACGCCTGCCGCTGCGCGCCTGCGAGAAAGACGGCTTGGCCGCGGCTCTGCGCGCACAGCCCTTCCCCGCGCCATAAACGCGCGCCGAGCGCTCCTCCCGCCCGGGACTCGGGGAACGCTCCCGCCCGCCCCGCTCCCCGCCCTCTTGACGTCTCAGCTCTAAAACACCGGAGCATCGTCCGAGGCTCTAGCATTAATAAAAAGAGGACAAGGGAAAGGCCCACAGACCGTCGTGATCTCCTTGCGCCTTTGCTATCTGCGCAAGCGAGTCCCGTCCGCAGCCGCTGGGGGGAAAAAGGCATCGCGGAGCCCAGTTCCACCTGGAATTTAGGGAACGGACTCTGACCCTATTTCCCGGCTAGCCTCATCCTGTACCCACGTCGTTCCCTCCTTTTTACCAGGGCGATTCCGAGATTTTAATTAAGACGTCTGTCCCTGCATTGCAGAGGGAGGGTCCCAAATGGCGAGGCTGCCAGAGCACTTGGTTTCCATCCCGCGATCGGTGCCACAGCGGAAGGAAAGGTCGCGATCCAAACGCTCTTAGTCCCCTCCCCCAGCGCGCGGGCCCTACTCCAGGCCCGCTCCATAGCGCCCCTCCCCCACCCTGAGCTCCACACAATTTCCTTCCTTATGAAACACACACGCCCAACCCACCCCGCCTCCCACGTAAAGGCCAGCCCTGTCTCTTTTTGTGCCCACATCCAAACTCAGCTGGAAGTTCAGAGCAGGGCAAAGTCAGAGATGCGCGGAAAGAGAGAATAAGAAGGGAGAAATCCAAGGGGGAGAGGGCGCAGAGAGGAGCTGGAGGTCGCAGGGTCAGGGGCAGACGTGGAGGACAGCCCCAGGGGCGCGGGCGCCGCGGCAGAGCCGCAGCGCCTCCCCCGCGTCTGCCACTCGCGCGCGCCCAGCGGGGTCAAGCGTGGACTCACATGGTCGGACTGCAGAGCCGCTCTCAACTACTGCGAGTGGGTGGTTTCTGGGCTCCCCGAGATCTTCTCCCTGGCTGCCTGCGGTTTGAGGGCAGAAACAAAAACAAAACAAATCACGGGACACAATCGAGACCTGCCGTTCGGCGCCGCGGGGACCTCTCGCACTTAGCGCAGGAAGAGTGGGCGCGGGGATCGCTGCGGCCGCGTGTAGCCTATAAATAGCGAACTTTTAGACCGAATCTACTAACAAATGAGAGTAGCGGGCGTAAATTTGCGCACGACCCCCTTTCCGGGGACGACCCGACCACCCCTCCCGCCACTCTCTAGGCAGGATTTGGGAGAGGACAGATTCGGAAAGGAGGTGGAATTTAATTTTATGAGAATTTGCAGTAGTTTTGATATTTTTGCAGAGGGGGCACTCCGCCTCTTTGAACCTCCCTTTCCGCCCACCTTTGCAGCTTCGTCCCCTCCTTACCCCTCCTTAACCCACTACCCCCGGCAGGGCACTGAAGGTCCCTGCTAGGAAGCGCAAAGGCCCAGGAAAGCGGAGCTGCTAGGGGTTGGCTGTAGAAGCGGGGAGGGGGAGGGGAACACGGAGCCGGGGTTCCCCGGGGATTACTGCAGCGACAGAAGGAAAGCGGAAAACTGCCAGCATTTGGGGGTTTCCTCTGATGCCGGGACGGGAATTTAGGTTCTCCCGAGTTTGGGAGGGGAGTGCGAAAGGGTGAGTACAGAAGGCACAAAGGAGTTCCTAGAGTGCAGATTTCCTTTCCCAGGGTAACAATAAACCTCCAGTGCTAGCAAACCCCCTCTCAGCAACTTTACTTGAACCCTCGGCCCTGACGAGGCCGGGAGAGCGAAGGCGCACGCCGGAGTTAAGTCCCTGCTTGCCTTGGGGGCCGCAAGCTCTCGAAGCAGCGTGTCCTGCCGGCTGGTGCCCCAGGGTCTGGCTCGCTAGCTCCCCGGGGCCGGACGCCTTTTCGCCGAGCCCGCTCACACCTGCCGACCGGAAGAGATCTATTTCACCCGGAGTCTTGAGCACCACTAGCCGTCCGCCCGCCCCCTTTCCTTGCGCCAAGGCCGGATTGCCAATGGTGATTGGGTTAGTTCGATTTTCATTTTCTTTCAGGTGCTTCTTCGAAAACAAAACCCCGAGGACGGCAGGCACTGGCTCTCCACTCCTAACTCTCTAGTTCGGGAGGTTGCTCACTAAAATTTTCCTGGATGTTCCACACGAACCACAGTCAGTAGGGTATCCATTGGGGCGGGAATGTGGGTTGGAGAAATTGAGGGCGCTGCAGGTGAGGCCCCGCAGGTGAAAGGAGGTTGCACTGATCCCCTTCGGAGGCTCGGTTCACGCAAGGCCTGTGGAGCGGGGGCCAAGCCCGCGTACTGGGCCTAAAAGCGGCCTCCAGCTGGGAGGAGGGAGCCGGCGAACGGTGCTGCTTTTTCTTTACGTTGCCTACCGCAGTCCCACACCACCATCCCGCCCCCTGTTAACGGAAATGTCAAATGCCTAACCTCTACCCCTCACTCCTAGGAGAAAATCAGAGAGGGTTTCCGACGCAGTTGGTGTGGGGGCGTTGCTGCCCCATACGCGCTTCTTCCAACACCACTTCCCGCCTATTACCGCCCCATAAACGGAAAAGTTATTTTGTTTTTCCCGGAAACCAGCCGGGTTTGGAAGGAGAGGGGAAAAGCAGAGGCGCTAAGGGGTTGCACCAGCCACTCACCCGGCGGGGTGTGCTCACCGCCTCCTACTCCACGCGAGCGGGCCCGCCAGACAGTGCCAGCCCCCCTTCCCCACCGCCCCCAAGCCCGCGTGGCGGGCCCCCGGGCGGAAGGCGCGCTTCCCCCAGGGCCCGGCCTGAAGCGCACTTGAAGGTGCTCCCAGACGGAGGTGGACGGAGCCCGGGTGTCCCGAGGCACTTCAGCCTGGCCTTGCGCTCCCCTCGCTACGTACCTGTCCCAACCTCCCCGCTCCAGTTGCTGCCCGGGCTGGGGAGCCCGGCCTGGAGCCCCCGCCTCTAGCGGAGCCCGCCCCCGCTCTATCCGCGCGCCCTAGCCCTCCGGGACACTGGGCCAGATATGGGGAGATCGCGGGCCATTGGCTTGGGCCACTGTTTCGAATTGGCTTCGAGCATATGCCCAGATTTCGCGGCACCTTTGTGGGCTGGGAAGACAGCGCCTTACCTTTCACCCCACCCAGACCTCCCCCAACCCTTCGGGTTAACTCCGCAAGGAAACCTCCTTGCGGGCCGAGTGTGGAGGTCAATGAGTGCTTGCGGCTTTTCTCGAAGGTTCTGAGGGTTCGTACTAGAGGAACAGGCCCTATGGAGACAGAAAAGACAGACGCACAAGCAACAGTCCCGTGGCTGTGTTCAGCGCGAAGTTCACGTCTATTGTTTTCTGCCTCGGGGAAAGCTGCCCAGTGTGATAGATCTTTTTAGAGCCCATCACTGGAAGAAAAATCCTGGTGATAACGATTATCTCCCGCTCGCGCTATCTTGCCATCGCCCCAATTCATCTCCCTCTCGCTCCAGCCCCTCGGGGAGAGGAGAAGAGTAAGGGGCTGGCGGGAGGACGGGCCAAGCCGCTGCTCTCGGATGGAGCGGAGAGGCACGAGGCCACTTCATCCGTCCCATTCCGCTCCGGGCTTGGGGGAGAGGACACCGCGGATTTCTTTCCCTGCCAAGCCTCACGCTTCTTTCAAATGATTTTAGTCTGGTGCTCCGGTCTATCCATATACATTTCCAATCTCATGGCTCATAAACTATTAGCAAAATGGTTTCATTATTCACCTTCTGTATCCTACAAAAGGGAGAAAAGAAGGGAGCGGCAGGAAGGCAGAGTGGGGGTGGGGGGCAGTCGTTGGACACTAGTTAACAATGATCCTGCCCGTGTTTAAATCATGGTTCAGACTGCCTTCTTCAAGCTGACATTCAACAAATCTGATCCGTTTCCAAGGATCTGTAGCCGACCCCTTCTCTCCCCCTCTACCCTCCCCTCTTTTGCTCTCTCTTTCTCTCCATCCATCACTATCCATCTATCCTTAACACCCAGGTTTCTAGAGGGACCAGATGAATAGCTAAGATACTGCAAATCCATTATTTGCTTCATTAGGTGTCATCAATAAGGCACGCCCTTCAGATACGACACATACGATTATTTGGTTAGAATGGCTACCCCGGTACCCTTAAGGGGGGTGTTGGTGATGGAATCACATACCATCCCTGAAACCAAGCCGTCCTAAGTGACAAGGCTAGGATGATAACCAAGAAGTTGGCCGAAGGCTCGGTGTGGCGCTCATGTGCCCAATTGGGCACCAAGTCCTCTTCTGGCTTCCGCAAGACTGGGGACGCGAGGAAGTTGCAAAGTGGTGTGTATGTGTGTGTATAAGCCTGCGTGTGTGCGCGCGCGCAAGCGCGTGCCCGTGTGAATGTGTGTGGAGAGAATGGGGGGGGTGTAACCGATCGGGGTCTTTGTTTGCCTCTGAGAGGTGGCAAAAAAAAAAAAATTTTTTTTAAATTTTGCCTGAGTAAGCCGGAATTAAAAGACAAATAGAAACAAACTGGCTCGTGGAGGCCCGAGAACTCTGTGCATGGGCTAAACAAGGTAGAAGACTGCGGGCGGGCGTGAACTGGCAGAAGCGGCCTTGGGCGACGGGAATCCGACCGGCTTCTCCGCTGGGGGCGATGATGATATTGTCTCCACCGATACTTTTAACTTTTCATAAATTCTATCTAGAATGACTCTATCACAACACACGCGCGCGCGCGCGCACGCACACACATACACACACACGCTCTTCCCCTGCACTTTCTGAAAATATTAAGGACGCTAGGCAAGTGAGATTGCGGTAATTATCCCTGGATGTAGAAACCAGTCTGGCTGCTGGAGGCCCCTTTGCAGTCGCCCGCGGCAGCGGCGGCGGCGGCGGCGGCGCGCGGACCCGCGCAGAGGCCGGGGACTCCGGGCGCCTGCTAGGTGACCGCGCCGCGCGGCCGCCGCTCGCCGGCTGTTTAATATACATGGGGTGGGAACGGAGGGAAACGGATCTCGGGCCGGCACGTCCTGCAGAAAAAAAAAAGAAAGAAAAAAAAGAAATCAATTTGCTATTTATTTTTTGAAAAATACAGATTTAGAGAATTTTTTTTTCCAGCCCGACCCCCTCCAAGAACGGCGGCCCACATTTAATTACGTCTTTTAATGACTTTTCCCTTATTTGCCGTTGCTATTTCACGTTAAGGGCGGGGGCGGGGTGGCGTTTCTTTGGGGGGTTTTCAATTCTGGTATCTTCAAAAAGATTTGCCTTATGTGTTAATTGCATGCTGTTAAGCACATCTGGGACTGCGTGCTGACCAACTCGGACCAACTTTTAATTAACACATTGACCCGGCGAAGAAGCAGCCGCCCAGCCTCCCCCTCGAAATATGTATATTAGCCGCGCGGAAGCCGCTCGGCCCGCGCCGCCAGGTGCGTGCGAGGAATTGCCTGCGTCGAGGGGCGGGAGGGGTGCAAATTGCAACCGCTCGCTCTCTTCCAGCGAACATTCTCTCGCCTTCCCTCTAGGAAAACAAAGAAAAAGGAGTGAGTGACCGGCTCCAGAAGCAGGCTTCTTATATCCTTTAATGTGACTTGACCCTGGGCGGGGAACTTAGGAGGATGGAAGGGAAGACCCCGGAATCATTTCTAATCAGCCTAACCTGGGCTTATTGGGTCTGAGCTGAGATGGAGCCTGAGCTCTTTAAATGGTCCGAGTTCTCTGTGAATGAAGAGAAGCGGTGGCCAAGAAGAGACCGGCCAAGGAGAGACCCGGCCAACGGCTGCCTTTTGTGGTTCTGGCCTTCCTGCTTCCAACCTCCTCCCCTGCGCCACGGGCTCCCGGAAGCAAAACCGCAAACTCTCGCAGGCCTGTGTCTGGGGACCGGGAATAGGGGTCCCCAGGTCCCCTGCCTGGAGCGCACTGTAGTCAGGAGGCAGAAGGGAATCGATGGCTAGTGTTAGGGCTCTAGGCCCAGTGGCCGAGTCTAGAGTGTTCCGGGGTGATCTTCTAGCCAGGCCAGTCACATCCTGGCTGGAGGGAGGAGGAAACCCGGAGCGCTCCCGGACGATGCCACCTGCAGATACAGGCAATTTCACCCTAAGTAATTTCATTCAGAATGGATGGCATCTCACTGGAGTGGTGCCTTCAAAGTGAGTGCCTCGCCGGCTTCCCCGTGGAGCACAAATGCGGGTTAATCCCCAGATACGTACTCATTTTCTCTTTCCGCATCTAATCTCCACGGACTCGCTCTTCCAAGTGCTTAGCTGCAGCATACATCCCTATAAAAAAAAATGTCAAAGCGGTATTCCTTCTCCCAGCCATAAAAAAGTTGGAGCGAATCGCTCCCAAGTTACCGTTTAACGTCCCCTCCAGGTAACAGCTGAAGTTTCTTGTTTGACATTTTTCATTCCCCAATACAGAACTTTTCAAAAAATATGTAGTACCAGCGCGAGCAGAAGTATATGTCGCAATAAATTCACGGCTGTATGCTCTATGTCGATGCTTTGCAAAATTTAATGTGACGAGATTGCTCCCCAAATTCTTTCCACTTTTCTTTTTTTCCCTCTTATTCTTATTCTCCTTTTTGTGTCCTTCCCTTGAATCTATTTTGCCCATCAATTTATCAGGGAATCTGCAAAAACTTAAAACTGACAAAATAGAGAAGATAAAGGCAGGAGAACAAAGTTCTGTTACTCAGTAATTCCTGAGTTCCTCCAGATCTCTTTATATTCAGATAAAGATTAAAGGTATTATATATATATATATATATATATATAGTCAGTTGGTAATTTACAACTGGTAAATTACAATGTCTCTTTGCAGAGAAAGGGCCTCTGAAAAGTTAGCACAAGCATTACCCAAATGGCTTTGAGTTTTAGTGGACCACAGCTACTTATTTTAGCTCACAAATTGGTCTGCAAAATTGCAGCACACACCTGACATCCAGGGAAAAAACAAGAGTTGGATACCCCAGCTGGTTCTTTTGATTTACTCTGCCTGGTAAGATGTACGCTGGTGTGTTTTGATAAGAGGAAAAAAAAAGGGAGTCAGCAGTTTGATTTGGAAACTCTTTTATTGCTGAATATGGTTGCAGGTTTAAACTAAAGAATGTGTTTCTGCTGGGGACATTTGCATGACACATCCATATGCATTAGCAGCTGCACGGTGTTATATCATCAGTTCCTGTGAGCATTTATCTTTTTTTCCCCTTCTGTCTTTCTCAAAGGAAGCTGGTAAGTGGCTTATAGAAGAACCATATAGACTTTAAAGATAATATGAGTCTTCCGGAGTCCTTCAGGTCCTCAGCACCTAATTGGCCTACAGCAACTTGTTTCTTTTGAGGACTTTGGAGTATCTGAAGTAACTTGCTCCCTGGTTACATTTTTTAACCTATAAGATGGATCAACTGGGTATGAAATATAATAAAAATTATCCAAAGAAAGGAGTCTTGGCCATTCAACTCTGTATTCACGAAAACGGTGTTGTCATCAACATTCCTCTGCTGATTTGCTTTGTGACTTAACAGAGAAACTTTTCATCAGGTACATTTGCCATAAATGCATGTCTTGATACTTGATAGAGGTAATATTTTTGAATATCAGGATAGCTAAGACCTTTCCACACTACCGTGTACTGATGGCGTCAGAGACCACAGAGCAGATCTAGAAAAATGTGTGCTCCTTCAGACACTGTATGAGCTGTACAAAGGCCATTGTATGATATCTGCAGCAACGGTCGGCATCTAATCCTACCTGAACTTTGTTTCATATGTCTGATTCTCTCTGAATTCCAGTGATCTGTAAACAATAGGAACCACCATGTCAAACTGAAATCAGAAATCTGTATTTGGTCTGCTTCTGTTCAGTAGCACAGCCGACTTAGTAAAAAAAGAAAACTGTACCTTTAAATTGTAGTCGTTGAGTCAGGGTGACTAGGAAGCATATAGACCCAAACCGATACTAACCGGAGCACATTTTTAAAAATCACTTCATACCAGCTCACACTTAGTGTTCTGTGGAATTGTTTGAGAATAGCCATGCTCAAATTTTTAAAGTATTAGTGTATTACAGGTATATTACAAAGTGAAACAAAAAATCTTACACACACACACACACACAAAGTAAAAGATAATAATCCTTAGGAATTCGTATAGCCAATAAAGATACCCTACTGGAAGTATTGTGGTTTTTTTCTCCCTTTGTTGTAGCTTTTTTGGTCATCAGAGAAGATATTTAGAGGAAACAAGAAATGACAATAATTAATAAAATGGTGTCACATGTTTTTTTTCCTAAAATACTTGGAACTAATATGCACTACTGTACGAGTGGGTATGCACAATGACACATAAATATGCATGAGCCTAAATAATAATCTATTTTTATGTCTTGTTTCCAGATGTTTGCAAATAACACTAGTGCATTGGCTTGACCTAACCAAATGGTAGCTAAGATCTCTGCCATTCAATTGAATACTAGATAAGTATCACAGAACAAATTCCTTCTGCCTTCCATTGCACAAAAGTTGTTGGGCTTTTTTTTTTAACTATTCAACTTTAAAACAGTAATTTACTATCATGTGGATGAAAGTAACAACAGTTGCTTGGTATTATATAATGGAAAATTAAACAGCTGCTTTATTTTGTTCAATTAATTATTTTTTTTAAAGATTTTATTTATTTATTTGTCATAGAGAGAGAAGCGAGAGTGAGCACAGGCAGACAGAGTGGCAGGCAGAGGCAGAGGGAGAAGCAGGCTCGCTGCCAAGCAAGGAGCCCGATGTGGGACTCGATCCCAGGACGCTGGGATCATGACCTGAGCCGAAGGCAGCTGCTTAACCAACTGAGCCACCCAGCCGTCCCAAAGTGAGAACTCAATTAATTATTTTAGTGATAACTAGAACCACCAATTATTAGAACTGGTGAGTTTAGCTGTTTAGAACATGGGCTGGAATTAATTCTGTGGCTAACTATGATCAGGGGCTGCGTGTCACACTCCCAACTCTAACCAGCCCTGGACAGTTATGTCCCAGAGGTGACAAAAGGTACAAATGAGAATGCAGATACATTTGCCCGAACCAGAGAAAAATATTTATTTTTTAAAGTATACATCTTCTTTCCAGCATTAAGTACAGAAGCTATGGGACACGTGTCTACAATCCGATGAAATCTCTCTGGCAAGATTTATTAGAGAACAGGAACAGGGAGCAAAAAGACGTGGCGAAGGTTACAAGGAGAACTTTGCTAGGATGAAGAACACTACCTCTCTGGTATTGGTGCGTCATTTAAAACTCTTAGAGAGCAGATGCTACTGCTTCAGTGTATATTCGCTTTAAGATGAAGAACGAATTTGTTTGCTTTCAGATTGTATTTTGACATTAAACATTTCTGGATGCACTAATAGTGTCAATAGACTTTGGGATACGGGGGATCTTGAAGAATTACTTATTTGCCTATCCATTCAGCTCTTGGTTATGTTTTCAAAATCATTCTATTTCTTTCTCTGAGCCTTTCCTTGTCACAGGACACACTATCATAGGCTCTTTGAAACACGATGGCTAAGATAAACGGGAGGCCATGACAACAGATCACCTTGATTCAGCAGATCTAAATCAAAAAGCAGAGAGAAGTCTTGTTAAGTCAGTATTTAATTCTACAGCCATTTATTCATACTCATTTCCAAGAAGTATGAACTAGGTAATATGGATATTCAAAAGCCAATGATTGTAGTCTGACATGTAAGGAGCTCAGATGTTGCCACTCTAACAAGTGAAAAACTGAACAATCTTCCTACATCCACCAGAGAAGTGAGGTCACAGGGCAAAATTTCTACCCCCAAAATTGGAAAGACAGACAGATGAAAACAAACCATCACAACCTATGGCAACAAAATCCTAAGTGTGAAAACCTCCTTGGGAACCAGTCCTGGGGTAGGAAAATAGCAACTGCAACTGAGAAATTGCCAGAGGCTCAGTGTGGACAGATCTGAGAGCTCAGAACTCCGACAGGAGCGCATTACAGATGGGACCCCATCCTTCTGTGACTTTTATTTCTAGGAACTCTACACCTCACTGTGAATATCAGGTAAAACTCCTCAGACTTCTGGCAGGAGGAGGGGAAAAGAAACTACTTTTTCTATGTCTTTCAGGGGTGCCTGGGTGGCTCAGTGGGTTAAAGCCTCTGCCTTCAGCTCAGGTGATGATCCCAGAGTCCTGGGATAGAGCATAACACATCAGGCTCTCTGCTTAGCAGGGAACCTGCTTCCTCCTCTCTCTGCCTGCCTCTCTGCCTACTTGTGATCTCTCTCCGTCAAATAAATAATTAAAATCTTTAAAAAAAACACACACACACAACTTTATACGTCTTTTTTTTTGTTTTGTTTTTTTGTTTTTTGTTTTTTCACAAAGTCTGATCTCAGGAGAAACTATTTTGCCAGAGCCTGACCTACTTGGGCTTAACAGAGCCTAACCTACCTGAGGAAAGGGAAATACCAAACTCCAGCCCCCTCTAGCCATTATGTCCCACCTAAGGGGATGACACTGATATGCACTAGTGAAATGCACAGACACTTAAAACACTGTGATCTAGGGAGCCTGGGTGGCTCAGTGGGTTAAGCCGCTGCCTTCAGCTCAGGTCATGATCTCAGGGTCCTGGGATCGAGTCCCGCATCGGGCTCTCTGCTCAGCAGGGAGCCTGCTTCTCTCTCTCTCTCTCTCTCTCTCTCTGCCTGCCTCTCTGTCTACTTGTGATCTCTCTCTGTCAAATAAACAAATAAAATCTTTAAAAAAAAAAAAAAACAAAACACTGTGATCTAATCATAACACTATAGAACATGTCCAGCACCCTGACACCTTACCATCACATTACTAAATTACACTAATAAAGACCTATTGACTACAGTTTCCTTTGCCCAGTATATCGTGTCCATCTCCCAACAAAAATTATAAGGCATACTGAAAAGCAGTAAACACAGTTTAAAGAGACTAAACAAGCATTAGAACCAGTCAGATATGGCAAGAATTTTGGAATTAGACCAGGAATTTAAAAAATATATATGATTAGTACGATAAGGGCTTTAACAGTAAAAGTAGATAGCATGCAAGAGCAAAGGGATAATGTAAGCAGAGATATAGAAGTTCTAAGAAAGAATCAAAAAGAAATACTAGAAAAAGACTAAGAGAAATGAAAAATGCCTTTGATGGTCTCACTAGGAAACTGGACACAGCTGAGGAAAGAATATCTGAGTTGAGAATGTGACAATAAAAAACTTTGAAAACTGAGAGCATGAGAAAAAAGAAAAAAAAAAAGAATAAAACATCCAGGAACTGTGGGACAACTGCAAGTTGTAATATTTACAATCGGAATACCGTAAGAGGAAAGAATGAAAGTAACAGAAGCAATATTTGAACCAGTAATGACTGAGAATTTCTCACGATTGATATCAGACATCAAACCACAGATCTAGAAAGCTCAGGGAACACCAAGTAGGATGAATGTCAAAAAGAGACTACACTAGATAGATCATATTCAAACTTTAGAAAAATCAAAGAAATAGTGAAATATTTAATGCATTGAGAGAAAAAACTACCAACCTAGAATTCTGTACCCTTTGAAATTATTCTTCTAAAATGAGGGTGTAATAAAGACTTTCTTAGACAAACAAATCTTAGACAAAAAAAAAAACTGTTGCCAGTACACTTGCAAGAAATGTTAAGTTCTTTAGAGAAAAGAAAAATGATATAAGTCAGGAACTTGGATCTACATAAAGAAAGGAAGAGCTAGGGTGCCTGGGTGGCTCAGTGGTTAAAGCCTCTGCCTTCGGCTCAGGTCATGATCTCAGGGTCCTGGGATCGAGTCCCGCATCGGGCTCTCTGCTCAGCAGGGATCCTGCCTCCTTCTCCTGTCTCTCTCTGCCTGCCTCTCTGCCTACTTGTGATCTGTCAAAAAAAAAAAAAAAAAAAAAAAAAAAAGACAGGAAGAGCTTTAGAGGAGGAATAGTGAGTATGAAATAAAAACATTTATTTTTATTGTTCTTAATTGATCTAAGAGATAACAACTTATTCAAAATAATAAAAGCAGTAATATATTTGATGATTATAGTTTATATATAAATGAAAATGAATGAAAAAATGATCTAAAGAACAGGAGGGAGGAAATAGGATTATTTTGTTATTGTAATGTACTTGCACTAACCATGCTACAGTGTTATTTGAAAGTGGACTTGGAGTAGTTGAAAATATATATTCCAAACTCTAAGGCAGCCACTTAAAAATAAAACAGTAAAACAATATGCATAATTGATGTGCTATGAAATGAGAGGAAATGGAATAACATAAAATGCTCAATTAAAATAACAAAAACAAACAATTATAGAAGACAAAAATAGGGACAAAGAATAAGGGCAACAGATAGAAAACAGTAACATATATGGTAGATAGTAATTTAACTATATCAATAATCACTTTAAACACCCATGCTTTAAATATACCAAATAAAAGACAAAGGTTGTCAGATCAAAAAACAAGGTATAAATATGTTATCTATAAGTAACCGACTTTAAATATTAAGTCACACATAAATTGAAAGTAAAGGGATGGAAGAAAATATACCATGCTAACACTAATTAAAAGAAAATGGGAGCGGCCATATTAATTTCAGATAAAGCAGAACAAGGAAACTTGTCAGGGATAAAGAACAACATTACATAATGATAAAGGGCACAATATTCTTTTTTTAAAGATTTATTTATTTAAAAGAGAGATTAACTTCTTAAATTCATATGGAACATTCACCAAGATAGGCCCCATTCTGCATCATAAAACACAACTTGACAAATTTAAAAGAATAGAAATTATGTATGTCTATTCAGATCACAATAGGATTAAACAAGAAATCAATAACAAAAATATAGCTGGAAAATTCCAAAATACTTAGAGATTAAAATCACTCTTCTCAATAACTCATAAATCAAAGAAGAAAGCTCAAGACAAATTAAAATATATTTTGAGCTAAATAAAAATGAAAGCACAGTTCATCAAAATTTGTGAGATTTGGCAAGAGCAACACTTAGAGGGAAATTTATAGCATTGAATGAATATAATAGAAAAGAAGAAAGATCTAAAATTAATCAAGCTTCCACCTTAGGAAACTAGGGGGAAAAAAGAACAAAATAAATCTAAAATAAGCAGAGGAAAAAAAATAATAGAAATTAGAGCAGAAGTAAATAAAATTGGAAACAGGAGATCAATGGAGAAAAATCGACAAAATTGAAAGCTGTTTCTTTGAGAAGACCAATAAAATGAGAAGCCTTTAGCCAAGCTAATGGGAAAAAGAGAGGGGAAATTATTGATATGATAAATGAAAGAGAGAACATAACTACATATCTCATGGATACTAAAAGAATAATAAAGGAATATTATGAACAACTCTATGGCCACAAAGTTGACAATTAGATGAAAGGGATTTTGATATTAGGGTGATGCTGACCTCAGAGAATGAGTTAGGAAGTATTTCTTTTGCTTCTATTTTTGGAAGAGATTATAGATAATTGGTAAAATTTCTCTCAGAAACAATTGATGGAATTTACCAGGGAATTCATCTGGGCCTGTAGCTTTCTGCTTTGGAAGTTTACTAATTAGTGATTAAATCTGTTTAGTAACTATAAGCTAATTCAAGTTATTTCTTCTTGTGTGAGTTTTGACAGATTATATCTTTAAAAAAAATTTTCCATTTCATTTCTCCATTTCATCTAATCCAACGAAGTATAAAAAGATTTATATACCACAATCAAAGAGGATTTATTCCAGATATACAATGCTGGTTGAACATTTGAAAAAACAGTTGATGTAATTTGTCACATCAACAGGCTAAAGAAGAAAGTCTCATGATGTACCAGTTGATGCAGAAAAAAATATTTGACAAAATCTAACACCAGTTTATGATAAAAATTCTCAGCATACTAGGAATAGTAGAAAACTTCTCCAACCTAATAAAGAATATCTACCAAAAAAGCCCCTATAACTAATATGCTTAGTGGTGAGAAACTAAAGGCTTTCCTGTTAAGATCAAGAACAAGGCAAGAATGTCCCTTCTCACCGCTGCTTTTCAACATCATACTGGAAGTCCTAGCTCATACAATAAGAGAACAAAAGGTCATGAAAGTCATCTGCTTGGGAAGAAGAAATAAAACTGTCTGTTCATAGATGACATGATTGTTTATATGTAGAAAATCTGGAAGAAAATCAACAACAAAAATCCTCCTAGAACTAATAAGCAATTGTAGCCAAATTGCAGTCTACAAGGTTAATATGTAAAAGTCAATTGCTTTCCTATATACCAGCAATAAACAAAAGGAATTTTGAATTAAAAATACACTACCACTTACATTAGTGCCAAAAAAAGAGAAATACTTAAGTTTAAATCTAACATAACATGTGCAACATCAATGTGAAGAAAACTACGAAACTCTGGGAAAACAGAAATCAAAGGCAAATTAAATAAATGGAGAGATATTCCATGTTCATGGTTAGAAAGACTCAACATTGTGAGGATGTAGTCCTTCCCAACTTGATGTATAGATTCAAGGCAATTCCGATCAAAAGCTGAGTAAGTTATTTTGAGGTTATCAACAAACTGATTCTAAAGTTTATAGGAAAGTGGCCAAGACTCAAAATAGCCGATGCAATACTGAAGGAGAACAATGTTGGAACATTGACACTACTTGATTTCAAGACCTACTTTTAAAGTTACGGTATTCAAGACACTGTAGTATTGATGAAAAAATGGACAACTAGATCAATAGAACAGATTAGAGACCCCAGAAATAGACACATATAAGTATAGTTAACTGATCTTTCACAAAAGAATAAAAGCAATATAATGGAGAAGATAGTCTTTCCAACCAATGGTGCTAAAACAACTAGACATCCATATGCAAAAATGAATCTAAACATAAACTTTACACTGTTAACAAAAATTAACTCAAATTGTATCAAAGACCTAAATACAGAACACAAAACTAAAAGCTCCCATTAGCTAATATAGGAAGAAACCTAAATGATCTTGGGTATGGTGCTGACTTTTTACATACAACACCAAAGGCTTGAAAGAAGCAATTGATAAGTTCAGACCTCATTAAAATTTTAAAACATCTACTCTGTGAAAGACAGTCTCAAGAGAATGAGAAGACAAACCACAGATTTTACAAAGGACCGTTACCAAAATATACAAAGAACACTTGAAACACAGTAATAGTAAGAGTAACAAGGCAATTAAAAAATGGATAAAAGATGTGAACAGACAATTCACAAAGGAGAAATACAGATGGCAAGCAAACTCATGAAAGATGTTTAATATCGTATATCATCAGAGAATGGCAAATTAGAACTATAATGAAATAACACTACACAATTACTAGAATGACCAAAATCCAAACACTGACAACGACAAATATTGGTGAGAACGTAGAACAAAAAAACCACTCATTCAATGCTGGTAGGAATGCAAAATGGTACAGCCACTTTGGAAGAGAATCTGACAATTTCTTACAAAACTAAACATATTTTTACCTTATAATCAGCAGTTGCATTCTTTGGTATTTATGAATGGAAAACTATGTCCACAGTAATACCTTGAACTTAGATGTTTATAACAGCTTTATTCTTAATTTCTAAAATTTGGAATCAACCAATAAGTCATTCAGTAAGTTAATGGAGAAATAAACTGAGGTACATTCAGACAATGGAATATTATTCAAGGTTAAAAAGAAATGATCAAATTAGGAAAAGGCATGGATGAAATGTAAATGCATATTACTAGGTAAAAGAAGCCATTTTGAAAAGGCTATGTATTGCATAATTCCAACTATGTGACATTCTGGAAAAGGCAAAACCGTGGGGGCGCTAAAAAGGTCAGTGGTTGCCAAAGGTTAGGGGAGAGGGAGGGACGAATAGGTGGAGAGCAGAGGATTTTTAGCACAGGGAAAGTATTCTGGATGATACTACAATCAAGGATATATGTCATTATCCATTTGTCAAAATTATAGAACGTTCAACACCAAGATGAACCCTAATGTAAACTATAGGCTTTGGGTGATAACAATGTGTCATTTGTATCAAAAGCACCACTCTGGGGCACAATCTGATAGTGGGGAAGGCTGCACGTGTATGAGGGCAAGGGGTGTATGGTAACTCTATACTTTCTGCTCAATGTTGCTGTGAAGCTAAAAATGCTCTATAAAATAAAATTTAGTAATTAATAATAGAAAGTCAATCAACTGTTATGATTTTAATAAGTTGTTACTAGTATACCCTCACTCTTAGACTCTCGGTCTTGCTGTTTTGCAAAATCTTTCTATAAATATTTTTGTTTCTATCCACTAATAAGGAGGGACTAGCCTTGAGAATAACCTGAATTAGTACAAGAAATCACCTGCAGGAAATGTTTCCAAGACAACGAACAACAAACATATATCGGAGTACCTTTAGCGTTATATTAAGTGGAACACAATATGCTATACAACTGGGAAACACGAATTATCTTAGTTGGGAGAAAGGATAACATTAATTTTTCTCCATCATCGCAGTCCCTACTGCAGCCACCTGCTCCATCATTTACTGAGTGCTGGCTCTGTCAGACACTGGGCTAGCACTTTGTATGTACTTTCCCAGTTAATTCTCACCCAACTCTACGAGGTAGGCTCCATTACCCCTGGTTTACTGATGAGATATTGAGAGGAGCTCTACTCTTGGACACCTGCCAGTCTTGCATTAGGAATTATTGGGTTCAATTAAGTTTCATTTTTAAACAGATTCTTATGTATGCCTGTGCACAGGAGAATAATATCTACTGTTTTCTAAAAATGTATCTGACACACACTAGGTAAGGGAAAGCCTTTATATAAGGCAGCCATCTGAGTTGTTTATCTGGTCTGTCCACTCCGTTTATGATAAATATAAGTTTTACTGCCAGGGGGACCATCTCGCCCAGACACCTGCTAGATATGCAAGCATATCTAGCAAGAATGTTTAGCTAGACAGTGGGCGAGGACAGCTTGAAGGTGGAAGTGAAATTCTCTCAAACAATTTAGAAATAAAAATAAAGCATATAAGGTTAGTGAGTGACAGAATGATATTAACAACGTGATCCAGCCCTGGGAGTCCTATCAAGGACTTGCCTAGAAATATGGCAAGTTAAAAAAAAATTAAAAATAAAAAATAAACAAATAAATAAATAAATAAATATGCCAAGTTAGGGAGCACCCAAGACTCCGAATGAGGTGGCACAAATATATCCTCAAAGACAAGAACGGAATGTGATTTTTAATTTAGTATGAACAAGCCTGACCTTTTTTTTTTTTTTTTTTTTTGGTTTATTTTCTGGAGATACACCTTCTGAACAAAATGGGGAAATCAGGTATGAGAGGACTAATGTCCAGAAATTGGACAGCTATGACCAAGACTTGGATCCCAGAACACTTATATCATTATCCACCGTAAATTCATGTTTCTATACCCACCATTTATTAAGCACTTATTATATGTCAGGCAATTATACATACATTTCCCAAATAATCTTTTTTTTAAGAAGTCTTTAAAACAAGTTATTATTTCCACCTTGCTGGGGGGTGGGGGGAGACTTGTGTAGGTCAGACAGTATATGGCAGAGCCAGGATTCAAACACTAGTCTGTTTCATTCTAAACACATACAATACTTCAAAGCACCGTCTTGTTGTATATGTCAGTCATTAGTTAGTTATAATGATGTGAGTCTAACCCTTGGAAGTGGACAGTTTTGACACAGCATCAAAATCGAGTTTCTGAATCTAAGAAACATATTCTGGACTCCGTGAGTTCTCCATGAGCTATAATGACTATCTCAAGAGATCTCTTGACTGGCCACTGGTTGACCTTTTCCAGGGATGCCTTTATCTTCCTGTGTGCCATCATTCAAACTGAAGCAGGAACATTGTAAAGGTTATAAAAGAATGATTTGAGAATGCTTGAATTTACATTCAAGTGGATGGGGAGTGAATTAGTATCAGCAAAACGATACTGTAAGCAATTACAAATGGCATAAAGTGAGGATGTTAACTTCTATGTTTGTTTTCTAATTATTAAACAGACACTGAAACTCTTATCCAGGGTTGGTTTTAGGAAGTGCCTTTATATTCTTCCTCCTTTGTCCTTTTTTTTCTTGTGGGTGCAGC
This sequence comes from Lutra lutra, assembly GCF_902655055.1. Taxonomy (NCBI): domain Eukaryota; kingdom Metazoa; phylum Chordata; class Mammalia; order Carnivora; family Mustelidae; genus Lutra; species Lutra lutra. The sequence goes on from NC_062292.1 coordinate 55,354,106, forward strand.
TGTCATGGATTGAAATCATTTCCTTGCACGAGGGCTTTTAGGAATAATTGCAAAGAATGCCCAGGCTCTCAAATTTTAGTGCGAGTTCTCCAAAGTTCACACTTCAAGGAAGGCCTTTATCACTTGTGCTGCTCAACTATGCTGCTTTCCAGGACCTGTTCAAAATCAGCATTTAAGAGGATGGCTTTCTTTCCGTGGCCCTGCAAAGTGACTGCCACCAGCATTCATACCGGCAAGCGACTTTGGTCTGCGAAGTATTGTAATTCTGCCATCTGTCTCTCCTACCTGTGTTCTGCTGAGTGGGGACAGGGGCTGGACATTGGGAAGGCAGAGTTTATAATCTCCTGGGAAGAATGGTTTCCAGACTGGGATTTAAAAAAAAAAAAAAAAAAGACCTTCTCCTCTCTCCTTTCATCTCGAGGAAACATAGATTTTTCCTTCTATCTGATATAAACAGTAATCATCCTGTTAGGCTACAAGCATCGGGAAGCTGAACTATTTCAGATTTAATGGAATATAAATTATACACATGTGTGTCTCTCTATATTTATAAGAGCATAATTGTATTCCCTCTAAGACTTTAGTTGTCTGGGCAGATCAGCGGGTTAATTCTGCCAAAGAAGCAGTTGTGGGGCTGGTATGATCAGTCCTTCTCATTGGGTTCCTTGGTCACAGAAGGTGTCCTATGCTTTGTTTCAGTTTCTGAAACAAAGTTTGGAGATTCAGATAAAACCCATTTGAGCACCCCGCTCAGAGCCAGGGTTTTTTTTCCTGTAATACCAGTGCGTATTGTGGGGTCACATCCAGGGTGGGGGGACCGTAAATGTTTCTTCAGTGAATTCAAGTTATATGAGTAAATGCAGATCTAAGAAATCACGGGTCTCACCGCTGGGCTTAAAAAAAAAAAAGAAGAAGAAGAGAAAAGGATGTGTTGTGACTTTTAAACAGACTATTGACTTTTGCGGGGGTGCACGGCTCGCACAGTGATTAGGAGTCTGAACCATAATTGTTCTTGTCATCCACACACAGGACTATAGTCGATATCTTTTTATCATATACATTTTTAATCATGTATTAATAAACAAGAAGTTTGTATCTTATCGATGATTGGATTAGATTATTGACTAACTCCACCATTCTACACATGGCTTCTGAAAACACCAACAAGGTCAAAACGTAAAGATCAGGTAAAGTGCTTCAAAAACATAAAAATTAGACTTTTCTCTAACTCTTTGTGTCATGCTCATGTGGAAGGATCCTAAGGAGAGTAGAGGAGTTTTGAAATTACTTATTAATTGAATAAATGATTTGGTCCAGACTAAAGAGAAAAATACAAATAAAAGGGAAACTCAAATCATATTATCATCTGAGAATACTGAAAGGGTTTTTGCTTTTCAAACATTCTGGGTGAGATGGATTTGCCGCAGCAGAATTTGATCTGGGCTGCTTTAAGAATTCTCACTGAAGTTAGAAGGAAGTAAGGCCCCTGGCAAGCAGAAAATGTTTACTTCACCACTTGCCAAAAGGATTAGGATCTTCTCCTTCCAAGGCTGAGCTCTTCATATGATGATCCTTCCTCTCTCCAGACATCTTGTGGCTCTGTAATACCATCCTTCCCATCTACGGAGTTCACTCCCGGTGCAGGTTGCACAGACACTGGGAGACTCAGACAAACTACGGGTAGAAAATCTCAACATGATTCAGTTCAGTCTGAACTGAAATCTCATATACAGCATATATGTTATACATTCTTCTCTATTCTTCGCTTTTCATTAAAACCTCAAGGGTAGGGGTGCCTGGGTGGCTCAGTGGGTTAAAGCCTCTGCCTTTGGCTCAGGTCATGATCCCAGAGTCCTGGGATCAAGCCCCGCATTGGGCTCTTGGCTCAGCAGGGAGCCTGCTTCTCGCCCCCTTTTTCTGCTCCCCTCTTTGCCTACTTGTGATCTCTGTTTGTCGAATAAATAAATAAAATCTTAAAAAAAAAAAAACAAAACCTTGAGGGAGAACTTCACAATGGTTCTTCTATCATCTTAAACCACTGAGAAACTAAAGGAGACACATTTCCTGGGCCCCTCCTCAAATACCTCGACCCACCTACCCTGGACACATGTGGCCTGTGAACTTTGTCTTCTCTCTTCTAATCACATTCCCACTCCTTCCACTTGATCTTTCTTTTTCTAAAAATTCTCTTTAATTCCCCGACACCCCTGAAACTTGTATCTTCGCCTTTCCTTTTGAAGTCTGGTTGATTGTGCCCATGGCTCTTTCTTGGTTCCCATAATGTGCTCAGGTAATATAAGATGTTTACATTGGGAGGAAGTGAAGTGATTGGTATGTGGGACCTCTCTGTGCTGCTTTGCAACTTCTTTTGAGCCTGTAATTATTTCTCCCATCCAAGTACTAACCAGGCCCAACCCCGATTAGCTTCCGAGATCAGACCAGATCGGGCATGTTCAGGGTGGTATGGCTGTAGCTGAGCCTGTAATTATTTCTAAATAAAAAAGATTTAAAAAAACAAATCAGACCTACATGTGGTAAAAGCCAATCTCACCTACAGCTCATATTTGCATGTGAATACAAATATTTCTGTAGTCTCTGGGCATAATCCTATAACACATAATTATATTTTTGATGGGGAGGGGTTTCAGGGAGAGAGATTGTCTTTTTTTATTATAGGTGTTATCTCCTATTTTGCAGTTTTAACTACTTTCAGAGAGGAGATTTGGGGGCAGGATGGTAGAGTATGAGGGACAGGAGGACAAACAGACGTTAAGCAAAAGAATCAGAAAATTATTACCTTTGGGCTAAACTGGAAGGAGATAATCAAAAGCACAAATACCTTGAATGTTCACATAAAGTCAAATCCTGTCTTTTCTCAGTGAAATGTATTCAAATAGAATTAATACTCCTTTGGAGCTCTTCATTTGCATCCATTAAATATGATAATAATACCTTATGTATATAGTGATTTATACTTCTCAAAATTCACATTTTTATCTCTTTGGTCTTCATAAAAAATTCTGTGACACAGGCAAAGAGTGATTATTGTTCCCATTTAAATATGACTGCAGATCAAAGACGATCAGCATACTTTCTTAGGAGAAGCTGATACTCGAACCTGTATTTTCCAATTCCTAGCAGATGCTCTGACCATATATATATGTATACATATATATACATATGTATATATATAGTGAAGTAGGATATATATATATATGAATATATATAATATATACTTATATTACTATATATATATATATATACACACATACACACACACACACACACACACACACACATACACACATTTCACTATATATTAGAATAACCAATCTGGACTTTCTATTTTAATCTACTTATAGAGCAAGAACCACAGAAGTTGTTTATTTCCCTTGGGGAAAAAATAATTACTTTACATAGTAACAATATCCTGAAAAAAAATCACATGCTGTGAATGTTACTCAATGAACATTTTTCCTTTATCTGTCCCTTTGTGACTTTCTAAGTATGAAACTCTCTGGAGTCTTCCTCTAAGCGCTTCCTCTTTCTGGTAACACTTTTTTTTGACTCTCTTCCCTTTTCCCCTGGTAGTCTCCTTTACCTTGGTTTAATGTATAGGTAAGTTTTTTTGTTTTGTTTTTTTTTAACTCATTTGAGAGAGAGAGGATGGGGGCAAGGAGTGGAGGCGCAGAGGAAGAGGGAGAAGCAGACTTCCTGCCAAGCTCCAATGTGGGCTTGATCCCAGGACCCCAAAATCATGATCTGAGCTGAGGGCAGATGTTTAACCGACTGGGCCACCCAGATGCCCCTACCTTGGTTTAAATTTAATTTTTTTTTATGTGACAGAGAGAGAGAGATCACAAGTAGGCAGAGAGGCAGGCAGAGGGGAAAGCAGGCTCCCGGCTGAGCAGAGAGCCCGATGTGGGGCTCGATCCCAGGACCCTGAGATCATGACCTGAGCCGAAGGCAGTGGCTTAACCCACTGAGCCACCCAGGCGCCCCCCCTACCTTGGTTTAATGTAGGAATCAACTCTATCCTCAAGTCTGTGGCTTGTCTTTAAATTTTCTTAATAGTGTCTTTAGCAGAACAAGTTGATAAAACTCAATTTACCAATTTGTGTGTGTGCTTTTGGTGTCATGAATAAGAACTTTTGCCCAACCACAGGGCACCAAGATTTTGTCCTAGAAGTTTCATAATTTTGTAGTTAGATCTGTAATGTGTTTTGAATTCGTTTCTGTACAAACTGCAAAGTTTCGGTTGTGGCTCATTGGTTTTTCAATGCAAGTCCTGTTGTTCTAATGCCATGTGTTGAAAGGAGTATGTTTTCTCCACTGCAGTGGCCTTGCATCTTTGTCCAAATCAACGGGCCCTATTTGTGTGGGTCTGTTTCTGGGTTCCTGATCTTTTCCATTAATCCCTATCACTCTGTCAATACCCCAGTTGGCTTGATTTCTGTAGCTATATTGTAATTCTAATCATCAGGAGGTATGATTCTTCCAACTTTATTCTTATTTTTCAGAATCCTTTTTGCTAGTCTTCATTCTTATAATTCTTTCTTTCCATATAATTTTAGAAGTAAGTTGTCCCTATTTAGAAAGAATCCTACTGGTATTTTGATAAGAATGACATTAAACCCACAGATCAATTTGGGGGGAATTAATTTTTTTTCCTATGTTGAGTCTTCAAACCCATGCACATGAGATGTCTTTTCCTTTATTTAGTTTTTTTTTATTTCTATTACCAGCTTCTTGTGCTTTTTATTTTAGCAACCCTTTCTATGTTTTTAGGTTTATGCCTGAGTATTTCTTTTTTTTTAAGTTATTTTGAATGGTATCATTTTCAGTTTTAATTTCCAATTATTCATTGTTTGTACACAGAAATATGACTGATTTTGCACACTAACTTTGTAACCTGCAACTTTACTGGTCCAGTTATTGGTTCTAGATTTTTTATAGATTATTTGGCCTTTTTTTAATTTTATATTTTTTATTTTTATTTTTTTTAAATATTTTATTTATTTATTTGACACAGAGATAGAGAGATCACAAGTAGTCAGAGAGGCAGACAGAGAGAAAGGGGGGGAAGCAGGCTCACCACTGAGCAGAGAGCCCCATGCAGGGCTCGATCCCAGGACCCTGAGATCATGACCTGAGCCGAAGGCAGAGGCTTAACCCACTGAGCCACCCAGGCGCCCCCCCCCCTTTTTTTTGCATAGACAATCATATTGTCTGCAAATAGTTATATTTCTTCCTTTGCAATTTGTGCATCTTTTTTTTTTTTTTTGCTTTATTCCACAAGGACAGATAACCCAATCAATTTTGAATGTTCATTTTTTTGTCCAACATAACATATACTTCCTGATCTCATAGGTCTTGAAGTTGTTTCTTACAGATTTCATCATATGAGATTTTACTTTTTCTCCTTCAATAAGTTTTCTTTTTTGTTGTTTTTTTTTTTTTTTTTCAAACAGTGAGTCACCAGAGGAAACTAGTTAAAATTCCAAAATTCTTTATTAACTTTGGACAATTTAAATGCCCCTACTTCCCATAAGTATTGAGGCCATGCTAAAATACTTTCCAAAAAACACAGATGATACTGACAAGTCAAAAACGTTCTAAAATTCCCATTTTTGGGGGCAGTTTTCTAACAAAGAGTTTATCCTCTAGGAAGACTGAGATATTATAGATTTCTTTTTTTTTAAAAAGATTTTATTTATTTACTTTACAGAGAGAGAGAGAGAGAGAGATCACAAGTAGGCAGAGAGGCAGGCAGAGAAAGAGGAAGGGAAGCAGGCTCTCTGCTGAGCAGAGAGCCCGATGCGGGGCTCGATCCCAGGACCCTAAGACCATGACCTGAGCTGAAGGCAGCAGCTTAACCCACTGAGCCACCCAGGTGCCCCACTATTACAGATTTCTTATTTCAATTTCATTACAGATGAGACAGCTGCTAGGTCACAGAATACAGCGAGATAGGTTAAAGTAACTGAGTCACCTTGCAAAGGAAGCAGAGTATGGGGAGACCACCATCAGGAGATGACCAACATCCAAGGTGGTTGATGTTAGGGAGTACAGAAAAAGCTGATGAGCCAGTCCCATAGTTAGGCAACTAGGATGGACTTAGATGCTAACCTCCAAACCATCAAAAAGCCAAAAGCACTCATTCTGTGTGACTGAAGTCAAGGTGGTTTACTGAGACAGAAAATGGGTTAGAGCAGTATATAAGCAGGAATATAATCAGTCTTCAGAACTCCAGTGAATTGAGTGACTCCAATGACAATACTGGATTCCAAGGTGTTGGGCAAAGCTCTTGCTTCCAAGTCAAAATGGATCCTCAAATAGTGAATTAGGACTTAGTGGTGAGTTGGGGGACCAGCCTCTCTCGTGGAAAGAGGAGGCACAGATAGGCTATGAGTCTCATAATTTTGACACCACAAACCACGAAGGAAAAGTTTTAGTCATCTTCGCTTTTTCCTCAGATTGGGCAGAGAAGTCATTTTCTTCCTATTTCAAAATCAATTTTTAAATTGGTGGTGTTTAGGAGCACCTGGGTGACTCAGTCTGTTAGGTGTCTGCCTTCAGCTCAGGTCATGATCTCGGGGTCCTGGGATCGATTCCTGAATCAGGTTCTCCACTCAGTGTGGAGTCTGCCTCTCCCTCTCACTCTCCCTCTATGGGTGCACACTCTCTCTCTCTCTTTCTCATAAAAAAATAAAATAAATAAAAATCTTTCATATAAATAAATAAATAGGATGAGTTTATATTTGAGGTAAGTTTTATTAGTTTCAAACACATAGACTTATGTAACTAGCTCTCATCAAATGGAGCAAAAACTTTAGGATTAAGTAGCTTCTGCATCATTGTTTCCAGACAAGGGGTTTCTTCCGTTATTAGCATTTCTACAAATACCTTCTTTCTTGAGAAAGAAAATTTAATTTATCACCCAGTAGGTTTATTTAATTTAATCACCCAGTAGGTATTTTGGAAACACACAGAGTGCCAATCTGTGGTAAAAGATCTGGTATTTCATCTACCTGATTCCATTATTAGCTGCAGCCAAAGCATCATTTTGTACAGATTCTTGGACAGAAGAACTTTCAGATCATGAAAAAAACAATTCATTTCCTTTCTCTATCACATCATATTGGGTCATGACGCAGTCATAATTGTGTTCTCATTTTACACAGAGGTGTAGACCTGCCAGGATATATAGGAATGCAATAACAAAGGCTGCACACATAACCCATTCTAGTGGTCCCATAATTCTGCTCAGGTCTCCTTGTGCCATGCATCACTCATCTAGTGGCAGGGCATTAAAATACCTGATCACTAGCCACAGATTAGTTCTCTGGATCTTTTTCCAAAATACCTACTGGGTGATTAAACATTTTCTTTCCTCAAGAAAAAAGTATTTATAGAAAAGCCAAAAATATATCAAAATCCCTTTCTGAATTCAAGTCACCCCCATCACTGGTTTGGCTCTTACAGCCTCCTAAAGGTCACCTGTGTGGTTATTTGCATTCATTGTGCCATCAACAAATATAAATTAAACCACCTGCAAGAAAAGGAACTTTAAATTTAGGCAATGGGCATAGACTGGGCCCCAAGGATCCATTTCCACTAAATGAGACAATAAAAACTAAACATGACCTAAGCATTCTTCTGCCCTCCAAAATAAGGCTCAAGATGACAGTAAAGCCAAGAAAATGTACTACTTAGAAGAAAGCAAAGGACAGGACAAATACCTACTCATCCCATCATTTCTTGGTACCATAAAGCACCGATAAAATATGGGTTTGGAAAAAACCACTGGTGGGATGCCTTCGCTCTTCTACCATTCCTCAAATGGCATCGCTCCCAGAGACGCACACACACGCATGCACACACATTTTCACAGGAAAATATCATCTCTAAGATGTACTGGCAGTAAGCACAGCCCAAAAGACACAAAATAAGAGTGTCCAAAGGGTCATTACTTAGATATACTACAGCATGCATGGCCCTTCCGTGTAGCTTCTCGGTGTGTAAATGTATACAGTGGAGACTCTCCACTGCTTCACTCTAGTAAATTCTTATGAAATAGTCTGTGGTGATCCCACTGGGTCAGCGGGGGCTGCACAGGGTTTGAATTAGCTGAAAACCCAGCTTGAGAGCAGTGGGAAGAAATAAAGCAGCCTCCAGAGCTGCTACCCTGTCATTTACTGCCTTTATTATTTTGAGGAATCGGATGGGCTCTTTGTCATAATTGCTTTCTCTTAGAATTTTTGAACAGCTTTGTGGCTTCCATTATATTAATTAACCACAAAAAGGAAAGTCCCCTGGATATTTTTCTCTCATGGAACACTTAGATCAACTTGCTTAGTTCAAGACCAAACTAAAATTTTGTAAACCAACACTTCCTAAAGGAAGGTTGTCTGGAAAAGATTGTAATACTTACCCGTGTTGAGAAAATATTGTTTTAAACAAAGTTCAAGAGGTTGCTTTACTTGGAGGCTTTGCAGTGCCGTAACAGGCTAAGGTGCTTTAAGAATGTCCTAGAAGGAGACAAGGAGTCAGTATTTCCCGAAGTGGCTTGACCATACAATCTTTCTCTGTGGAGCAACTTGCTTGACAAGTATTTCCCAGAGCACAAGCGAATAAAACCTTGTTTCGAATGGTTGCAACAGAAACATCCTTAAAGCAGGCAGACCTCATTGTTCCTTCTTGGAGCTGGCCCCAGGCGATTGGTGGCGGGAGGCACTGAATGTGACTTTGTTCCCTTTTGTTTTCCACACAGTGAAAAGAGCTTGTATATCTGCTGCTCTGTTTGGCTTGCTGTTACGGAGCATAGTAAATCACCCTGACCCAACCCACACACCCATCAGGGTACACAGTTTTGGGGATTCAAAAGACCAGCTAGTCCTTGGTTGACTGCAAAAAAGAAATTGCAATGGGAATAGGTCCTAATATAAAGTTTTGCTATGAATAAGTCCTGAAAATGTGTACTGTACTATTTTTGTTGTTGTTTGGGTTTTTTTTTGCTTATTGTGAGTGGGTTCATTTAAGAGGCTTTACTCTGTATGTATATATCGGTGTGAGTAAACTCTTGGTAATAATTTTATCTGAGATACACTGATTATATTCTATACTGAAGAAATTCTTTTATTTCACAGACCAATATAAAAATCTCACTATGTATGGAATGAATGTGAATTGTGAATATCTATATTTATTCATGTGGAAATAAATATACATATATACTTATACATTGCAAATATTCTGAGATTAAAAACAATTCTTCACAGATCTGTACCCCTGGGGCTAATAATAGATTATATGTTAATAAAAAAATTTAAAAAAAAACAAAAAACAAAACAAAAAAACCCACAATTCTTTCTCTACTTCCTCCCCACAGTTAAAACAGTTAAATTGGTCATTTTGTATCAGTAATTCAGCCAAGCCTGCAAATTCAAAATATGACTTGTTTCAGGTTTGTTTTTGTTTTAGTAAATTCAGTTGCTTGGCATTTTGTAGGTAATTTTAGAGATCTAAAATTTTACTTTTCAGGGTGCCTGGGTGGCAGCCTGAACATTTGAGTTACCTCTCCCATCATCTACCAAATGAGATACAAACAGTGCTCACAAGCCTTAAACATCTGCTTTTGGCTCAGGTCACGATCCCAGAGTCCTGGGATCAAGTCCCACGTTGGCCTCCTTGCTTTGTGGGGAGGCTGCTTCTCCCTCTCCTGCCTGCTGCTTCTGCTTGTGCTCTTCCTTGCTCTCTCTTTTTCTCTCACTCTCTTTCTCTGTCAAATAAATAAAATCTAAATAAAATAAAATTTTACTTTTCAACCCATTAGTTTTTTTTGTTTGTTTTTTTAAGTTTTTTTAGAAAGAGAGAGAGCGAGTATGTGAGCAGGGAGAAGGGTAGGGGGAGGGGAGAGAGACTCTGCACTGAGCATGAAGCCCAATGCAGGGCTTGAGCTCATGAGATCAAGGACCTGAGCTGAAATCAAGATTCAGATGCTTAACCCACTGAGCCACCCAGGTGCCCATCCACCAGTTAGTCTTCTATGACACAGACACAGCCTGTGTCAACATTCTTTGCGCGTACCTCATGAATACAGATGGTAGTGACTCTCTGTGTTGTAGGCGGATCCAAAGGAAGTGGTATAAGAGGTCATTCTGTCAGCAGTTGGTACAGTTAAGTAAAGGTTCGACTAGCTTCGTTCCTACTCAATTAATGAGTTGTTTTGTGTCTTCTAGCTTCAGCCTTAGTCTCTGTGCTTTGAGGAAGTACAAATGAATGTTTAAGAACACCCCAAAAGGACAAATCCGACTAATGCAAATTAACAGTGCTCACAAGATGCTGAATTGTAGGAGACATTTCTGGGGGAAGGAGGCCACCACCTCCCTTTTTATCTCCCTTCCATTTCCTTCCCCTCACAAAAAGTACCTTTTAATTAGACTTTAGGGAAAAAAATTGAGGACAGTACTTAATGGGAAGATGGAAGGAGGCACGTTTCAGTCATTCACAAAGGGACAAAGCCTACCATTGGAAAACAAATGAATGCAAATAACAAACCAGAAGTTGGGCTCCAGTAAATCCCAGAAAATGACTATAGTTGGGTAATTCAAAGATAAGAAGCCTTCAAATATGGAGTGACATTTTTGTATCTCATTTGGTAGATGATGGGAGAGGTAACTTGAAGTTTCAGGATATAAGTACATACTCTATAGCTGTATTTATCTATAGGTAGATATACACGTTATAGCTGGATATATTAGGCTATATTGCATACATGTATTTGTGCAGGTAACCAAGGGTAAATGAGGTCATAAGGGTGGGTCCTAATTCTGTAGGATTAGTGTCCTTACAAAAAGAGGAAGAGACATCAGATCTCTCTGTCTCTCTCTCTGTGTCTGTCTCCATCTCCATGTGCACAAAGAGAGGAGGCCATAAAGACATAGTGGTGAGAAGGTGGCCATCTACACACCAGGAAGCAAGGTCTCACCAGACACTAACACTGGAAATACCCTCATCTTGAATTTCTGGCCTCCAGAACTGTAGGAAAAACACATTTCTATGAAGCAACTCAGTTTATGGTATTCCCCAGTAGCAACCTGAACAGACTAATATGACAACCATGACTATCTTATCCTTTTCCCTCCCTTTCTATATCACTCCCTATTGGATCTGACCCCTCTCAGATAACCCCTGTGAGTTTTTAATACAGGAGGCAGAAAGATTAGTAACTGAAGTCTCCACTAAGAGCAGCAGAGCTTCCTTAATGCTTTCCACTGAAGAGACTGCCCCTGGGCATTAGCGATGCCACCGTAAGAGCCAAGCGGCCATCTGAGCAATGGGGACATTTAGCATCCTCAGGGGTCAAGGAGAACATATCTTTTTGGAACTCTTGAAACAGTACTTTTGCTACAGAAAGTACTTAAACATGAGCACTCAGCTAAAGGACATTACAAGCTAGATGGAACTTTTCTTAGGGTGCGTACATAAACTATACTATGGCCTTTTCTCCAGGTAAGTTTCTTTGAGGGAAATACAACACGTTTGGGGTAATTCTATAGATAGCCTCGATATATAATTGCTTCTAAAATGCAAGGTGGAAGCATAAACCAGCAGACCTGCTCCAATCCATGACTAACACTATTCCTTATCTCCCTGGACAAAGACTTGGCTGGCTAATGACAACGGGGCAGCCTCTGGTCACATGTCACTCATGAGCCTATCCTGTGAAGTGAAGCTACTTGGACCCCACATTATTGAATGTAATCTGCCCTCTCTTGGCATTGACTATTTTTGTCCCAACCTTCAATAGTCTCACTAGTATGTCGTGAAGGACATCTGGGGCACAGAATCAACTTTAGCACCCTATTGGTGGAATGGACATATCACAAAACTGAATGCCCTTAAATTTATTGAGCAGAGTTTCAGAATATAGGTAAGGATGGGGAAGGGAAATCAGCTACAAGACACTAGCAGCTATAAACACTATAAATACTGCGTATAAACCATGGGACAGACAAAAGTTAATACCCCTGGAAAGTCCAACAAAGCTTGACCTTATAGTAATAGCAACCTTCCTTTAAAGAAAAAAAAAAAAAAAATCCCAGACACCTTTATGTCAGTATTTGCAAAAAGAAATGCTTGATTTTATTTGAGGCTGGTCTCCTATAAAAGTAGTTTCTATTCTAATATCACTGGTTCCCCAATTACTGTCTCATCACTGCACACATACCTGCGAACACAAACCCACATCCAGCCTCCTCCAAAGTTTGCTTCTCAAAGTCCCGGATATTTAAACAGCCATTCTTATCTTGAGACCTTCATGGTAAACACTTGCAAATTTTCACAACTATAACCCATATGCAAATACCCTTTTGACTCAGAGGAAGTCAAAATTCAGTAAAGTCAAAATTCAGCAAAGCAACGTAAGACAAGTGCACCCCATCCCCGGAACCAGAGGAAACAGGAAACAGAGGATCCTGTAGACTTTTGTTAAAACGCAGATTTCAAGTTCCATGAACCCACATTTAGCAAGCTTTCCAGTTGAATATTATGCACATGGTAGCTCAAAAGCACTATTTAAAATGTGAACAGACATTCCCTCTGCCACACCAGGAAACAGGGAAGTGGCTTAATGCTTAGTGAACTACATTCGTAAATGCTCACTGAACTGAATTCCTGACCTCTCGGGTCCCTTGCGTCTATCTCTGAAACTGATCATCTTTGAGAATCAGTCATCTTTTCTCTCCACTCTGACACCCTCACGCCAGAACACAACTTCCAGCTTCTCAGAACAGGCTGGCCAGCACACCTGTTGTAACTCCATTACTGTAGGAATCACGAGTCTGAAAAACGTAAAGAAAATGCTGCTTTCTTAGCCCCTTTCCTTATCCTCCTGCATTCTTCTTCCCAGTCCTAACCGGCACCAGAACAGTCATACCATCTTCCTTCTGTCTCCTAGCCAGAACCACATAGAGAGAACCACCTAGAGCCCGGTGTGCAGCCATTTCCCCACCTGACCTGCATCTCTGCTCAAGGCTTGCTCTGGCCCCCTGGGACCTTGCCACTCCCAGGGGCAACTCTAAGCCAGTGAGGGAGGGGAGTCCACGGGCACACACCCCAACCTCTCCCCACTCCTGCTGCTCACGTGGGGCCTCGAGGCTTCTCAGTGGGTCCCACTGAGTCTGAACATCAGTTGTCCACGGAGGCAACTTGCCGTTTAATTGACCCTCTCTTGACGTGTCTGCCTTCTCTCACTCACGCATGTTTCCCGGGATCACCTTCCAAATAAACCGCCTTTGCCCGAGACCTCGTCTCGGGGTCTGCTTGGGGTGCCCTGAACTAAGACAAGTACCGTGCGCATCAGTCAGATAACATCCCTGCTTATCAAAGGGGCCATCAGCTGGTTCCTAAAGGAATTTTGCTTTGTGTAATATTTTTAACAAAATTTACATGATTTTGTAAATCCTACTACATAAATCTAGATTTCTGGCTTCGTTTAAGACATTGCTCTATTTATTCCCACGGGACATCCTCCAGACCTACAAAAACGACAAGTCTAGTTTTCTCTGGTTTAGGATCTCTTTGTATTTCTCCTTGTTATCAGAGAAAGCATTTAGAGGAGCATTGAGAAGAAGCCACGAAAATCAGGCTGAATCTTAGAATGAGCCACCTTGACAAGCTTTGACAATAAGTTTGTGGGTAGGGAGCGGGGAACTCAGTTAACCTCTCTGTTCTCTGGTACTTTTTTTTGGCCAAAAGTGATAATCATCATATTTAGTGACCTCGCGGGTGCCCTGAGCGTTAATGAGACAATGTGAGAAAATTATCAAATAAAAGCTATGGTAATGCTAGTCCTAGTTTTACTTATTTTGGGCTTCTCATTTATCTTCAAGGAAAGATTTGGTAAATGGAAAGACTAGTACTACAGAGGATGGAGAAAAATAAAACAAAAACAAACAATTATCAAAAACAACTTTAGCAAAGGAAATAGCAGTTTCACACAGTTACAGAGGTGACCCTGCTATACCCACTTCTGAATACCATCTCTTGATCATTTCCATCATGCTGTTTTGGGAACATGAATATAGCCTAACTTTGGAAATGTATATCCATTCAATTTCCCCTTTCCTCAGTGATTATGGTTAATGAAATAGATCCAAAATATCCCTAGCTATTTATGTATAGTAGGTGTTAAAAAGTATGCTAGAAGGAAGGAAGGAAAGAATTTTCACTTGTTTTACTTTTATAATATTAAAGCAAAGGGTAAAGAGGTCAGGAACAATGGAAGAGAATTAGGAACGGCCCTTAACTACTATGATGCTCAAAATCATTTCTCTCCACTCATCAGCCAAGTGGTATATAAACTTCACTGTGCCCAACACAAGGTAAGTCAGAGACATATAAAATAGGACACCTTCCTTGAAACAGTTTAAAATCTAGTTGGAGAATCACAGCAAACAAATATACATATAGAAACATGAAATCATTACAAATATTGAGCTACAAACTATCCATTATGGCTGTACACAGAACAACATTCAGAGAAGGGAGAGGGCACTAGGGAATGATACAGTTAGAGAAACCTCCTCAGGGCGATGGTCCCGGAATTGGGCTTTCTGGTGAACTGGCTTATCCCCATGCATTCCTCACATTAACCCTGTGAGGTTAATCTCTTTTCGTAGATGAGGACACAGGCAGATTAAGTCACTTACCAAGATCACACAGCCGAGGTCTATGTAACTGCAGAGGTCTCTCCTTCACATGGCACTATCTCTTCTGTAATGCCTGCATTGTTGGAGGAACGGGATAGAAGCCAAAGCCGGCCTCTTCCGGTCTAGCCCCTGCTCCGGGTGAGTCTCCTCGTCCATCATTCCCTCACATGCTTCTGCTTCAGCTGCACCTTGTGGTTTAAGTAGGGTTCCAGCAGGAAACACATGATGCAGTTAAGAGATTGGACCTCGAAGTATCTTAATGAGGAATTATTTTCAGAAAAGTGGGCAATGAGGGGAACTCATGAAGCCAGGGAGGCACCCAGAAACTGGCAAGAGCAGGAAGCCATTACTATAGCCTAACAGAAGAGGCAAGAGGAATGAGAGGAGATAGGAAAGCCTGGAGAATGCCAGAACTAGGAAGGGGGTCAGGTATTTGGAGCAGTAGCTCTCTACAGACAGTACTGAATCGACATGGCGTTAATGACGTTAATGCCCTAACCTCCCTTCCCACCCGCCCTGGAATCTCCTTCTAGTGTCTTCCATTAGTCAAACTAGCAGAAGACAGAGAGCAAGGGAGTCCAAGTGATACAGTCTGTAGACATCAACCTCCCAGACACAGAGAAGGGAGGACAGAGAATGGAACTTAGGGTCAAGAAGAGATACAAAATCTTCTCACCTTTGTGAACACTGCTGCTGTCCACAACACCATCCACTGATGGGCTAACCCCTCCTCATCCTCTAAGACTTAGTTCCCAGGTCCTGGGAAGCAATGTGTTACCCACCACTGGATTTGGGAGCTTCTCCTCTGCACTTTCAGTCTCTGTGCATATCTTTATGATTGTCCCTTTGTGATGTTGAATGGACTCCAAGAGACACAGAGGCATTAGGAGCTAAGGAAAATTGCTACCTTAATGCAACTAAATGTGCCCAAGGGAGCTGATGAAAGTGAGCACCGAGTGACAAGCACATATTTCCCAAATTGTAAATTGTGATTTGATTTTCAGCTTACAGAAAAGTTGCCCGAGTAATAAAAGGAACTTCCATGTTTCCCTTTGGCCCAGATTCACCCATTACCCTTTTGTCCCATTTACATTCTTCTTCTTCTCTCTCTCTATGCATACACACACACACACACACACACACACATACACAGGTAAATTTTCCTTTTATTATTTGAATTTTGGAATGATTGCCTTCTTTTGCCTGTAAATACTTCAGTGTATATTTCTTTTTTTTTTTTTTAAGATTTTATTTATTTATTTGACAGACAGAGATTACAAGCAGGCAGAGAGACAGTCAGAGAGAGGAGGAAGCAGGCTCCCTGCCGAGCAGAGAGCCCGATGTGGGGCTCGATCCCAGGACCCTGGGATCATGACCTGAGCTGAAGGCAGAGGCTTTAACCCACTGAGCCACCCAGGCGCCCCTTCAGTGTATATTTCTTAAAAACAGGAACATTCTCTTATATACTTAAAATACAAAAATCAGACTCAGGAAATTTAACATTGATATAATGCTATTATCTAGTCCATAGTCCATGCTCAAATTTTATCAGTTGGGTCAATAATGTTGTAAACAGCTACGCTTTCTCCCCTTCCCTGGTCCAGAATCCCTGGAGGATCTTGCATCGCAATTAGTTGTCATATATCTATAGTCTACTTTAATCTGAACACTTCTTTTGCCTTTCTGTGTCTTGACCTTGACATTTTTGGAGAGTATGGAACACTAATTTTGTAGAATGTCCTGCAATATGGCTCTAGCTGATATTTCCATCTGATTAGCTTTAGCTTCGTCATTTTTTTTTTTTTTTTTTTTGACAGAGAGAGATCACAAGCAGGCAGAGAGGCAGGCAGAGAGAGAGGGGGAAGCAGGCTCCCTGCTGAGCAGAGAGCCCGATGCGGGACTCGATCCCAGGACCCCGAGATCATGACCCGAGCCGAAGGCAGCGGCTTAACCCACTGAGCCACCCAGGCGCCCTAGCTTCGTCATTTTTGGCAGGGACACTCACAGAAGTGATGTTGTGTCCTTCTCAATGCCTCATTGAGTGATGTCAGGCTGTCCTAATATTGGTGATGTTAACTCTTATGATTGATTCAGGTATGTCTGCCAGTTGTTTCTATTACAAGATAGTGTTTTAGGTTTATAAATAATTTGGGAAGTTTCCTTGGGACCATGTAAATAACTTGTTCCTTGTCAGATTACAACCATTTTTTTTTTTTTAAAGGAAAAGGGGATAATTCACTGAGTATAATGGACAAAAAGGAAGTGATACTGACCTTCAGTCACTCCTGATGTCCTGCCCCTGGTGCCAAGGCAAGTCATTCCCAGTGTCTAGGGTTTTCCCTTTTGAATCTCAACTTGTCTCTCCTGGATCCCTGCTAAGTCTTCTATTAAGAGAAAACCAAAGGGGTTGATCTGAGTCTCAAGAAAAAGAACAAGCCAACCCCAGCAGAAGCTCCATGGAATCAGGACTCAGTCCTTTTATCTTTCTTGTATCTCCTCCTATCGTCAGAAGCCCGGATCCCTTCCTGCCTATAGCAACTTAACTAAGTGTACATCAAAACTGGGCAGGCTTTCTGCGGGCTTATTTACTTCTAAGGTCTGAGCGGTAGAAGCACAGCCTAATTATTATTGACCCAAGTCATTTTTCTTGCTTAGGAAATGATTTAATAGTATTAGGAGCTGAAGTCTGGTAAAATTGGAAACCAAAATAATCTTGTCCTTAGACCTTGAAGACTAATACAAGGTTAATGTCTCCACCTTTTTAAAAAAAGTAACTATTTTGGGGGCACCTGGGTGGCTCAGTGGGTTAAGGCATCTGCTTTCGGCTCGGGTCATGATCCCAGGTCCTGGGATCAGGCCCCGCATTGGGCTCCCTGCTCAGCTTGCTTCCTCCTCTCTCTCTGCCTTCCTCTCTGCCTACTTGTGATCTCTGTCTGTCGAATAAATAAATAAAATCTTAAAAAAAAAAGTAACTATTTTTTTTTTTTAGGGTACTTGCTTTCCTCTCCCTATCTACCACAATAAGATAATCACAATGAGCACTTTAAATCCCCTGTAAAATATTGCATTGTACCTCTGAGTTGAGTTGCTTGTCCCACGCTGGAATGAGATCTCCATGAGATCAGGACTGGACGCCATTTATTGACGTGTTCTTCTCCCTCTGTCTAGTTTATCGTCCAGCACATCATGGGTCCTCAGGTTTAACTGAATAACTGAATGAATTAAATAGGTGTCCAGTATTATAAGTTATTCTCCAATGCAGTCTGTTTCTTTCATCAAAATATTGTTGTCCAGGGGCACCTGGGTGGCTCAGTTGGTTAAAAGACTCGTTGTCAGTTCAGGTCATGATCCTGGGGTCCTGGGATCAAGCCCTGCATATGACTTCCTCCTTAGAGGGGAGTCTGCTTCTCCCTCTGCCTCCCTACTGCTCATGCTCTCTCCCTCTCTCAAAATAAATAAAAAGTATTTTAAGAAGTAAAATGAAATATTTCTCGCCAGGAGCAAAAGGAATTTAGTTAGAATCTATTCCTTTTGGGGAGGGGCCCTACGTAATCATCAAATTTATTGAAAAACATTTCAGTAAATCTAAATAAATGTACAAATATCACTTTTACAGAAAGAGTCTCTTTATACTGTTTCGTGCTCTTAATTTGGAAGAGTTTCAGACTCACAGCAAGTTACCAAATGGAACATGGAGTTCCTGTGTGCCCTTCACCCCACTGATAACATCTCACATAAGAGAGTGCATTTGTTGAAAATTGGAAATTGACTTTGCTATAATACTAATAATACTATAATGACACAGTAATGACACATACTCTTATTTGGGACTCACCAGTTTTTACAAGCACTTGTTTGCTTGTTTGTCAATAGCTCTAAGAAGGTTATCTCATGTAGAATTCTGTGCGGCCATCATTGCAATCGGAACACAGAAATGTTCCATCACCACAAAGAAACTTCCTCCTGCTATAACTTTATAGTCATGTCTCATCCCTCCCATCCCATCCCCCACCACCCCGCAACAAAACTAACTTTGGGCAACTTTTGATCTGTTCTCTATAATTTTGTCATTTTGAGAGCAGGACATAAATGGGATTATGCAGTATGTTATGTTTCATGATTGGCCTTTTTCCCCTGCACACGCAATAATAATGCCCTTAAGATCCATCCAGGGTTCTGCCCTGAGTCTCCTTCCCATTTGAGCCTCCATAGCTTCTCTGGGTGATTTCATCCAGTCTCAAGGCTTTAAATACCAACTTTATAGTAAGGATTTCCAAATCTACATTTACAGGTCCTCAGAAATCCAGTTTTAGCTATTCAGATATCTACTGTATGATTTCACGGATGGTTAATACATTTTTCAAAACTAATCTGTTTAAAACAATTCCCTCCAAGCCTCAAAGCATTTGAGAAACTTCAAACTTTTTCATATTGACACCCACTATTTGCCAAATTGCTCAAGACAAATAAATATTGAGGAGCTCTCTGATTTCTCTGTTTCACTTACTTTTCTCATTAAATGTGTCTGTAATTTTGTTGATTTCACCTACAGCCATATCCTGAGTTTGAATGCATCTTCGTTCTCTGAGAGAGAGTGTGGAACAAAGATTAGGAGTTTGTAGTCTGGGTCCAAACCCTGCATCTGCTACTTGCTGGATATGAGAACTTAGTTCAATGCTTAGGGGTTTCTATAACCCCCATTCTGTCATCTGTAACAGGGACAAAACGGGACATACCTTTGGAGTTGTTGTGAGGTTAATTAAATTAAAGTATGAGCGCTTTTTTAAGTTTGTTGGTTGGCTGGTTGGTGGGTTGAAGTAATCTCCATACCGGACATGGGGCTTGAACTCATGTCCCTGAGATCAAGAGTCACGTGCTCTCCCGACTGGGCCAGCAGGTGGCCCAAAGTATGCACACATTTAACAATCCTGGAAGTCAGTGAACACTTAGAAACTACTAGAGACTGTCAGTCATGTGTTCACAAGTGCTACAGAATGGCTGTTATGTGATGGGCACTATTGCAGTTTCTGGGCTATAACAGTGAACAGAGCGGAGCAGAGATCCTGGCTTTAGGGAACCGACATTCTCATGGGGTCTGGGAAGTGGTGATAGAAATGAGCAAATATGCACAGTAGTTGTGGTTACTACAGAAGGGGGTCACTGCCCTTCCTTTAAGAGAACGTGCTATGGGGAGCAGAGGTGGCTGGTGGCCTCTACTTGTCATTCCTTTGTATGACCTGCTGTGTTCTGCCGAGACCTCCCCTTGCACCCCAGCCTGATCCTGAACATTGACTGGGCAGAGGTCCCAGAACCAGGATTTTGCTCAACGTGGGACTCAATTCACAGGCCATCCTTTCCTGAGGGCTCCCCATCAGGCTGCCAAGACTTTCTCAAGGCTGCATTGCAGTCTGAGGCCCTCCCTCCCTGCTCTTCCTAACCAAGCCCTCCCCCTTTTCCTCTCTCCTTTCATGGTGTCACACCCACACTGCAATCTACAGACCCTGCCTGTCTGTATAGCCCTCATCCCTGTCACTTACTCTTTCTAAGGATTTCCCCTGGGGAAGGCTGTTGTTCCTCTAAATCCATGTTGGCATCTGCTTCTTGGAGGCTGCAAACTGACTCAGTGGGAAAAAGAAAGGCGAAACAGGGTCAGAGAGAGAGAAAGTGACTCAGATACATCAAGTCATCGTAGAACACATAGAATTATTGAAAGCTTTTTAATCAGGTAGGTAGAATTTGTTAACTCCTGAGTAAACAAGGTGTGCAAATATCTGGAGAGAATGTGTTCCAGGGAGAGGCGAGAGCAAGTGTAAAGATCCTGAGATGGGAGCATGCTTGGGGGTTTAAGGACCAGCAAGGAACTGAGACATCGGGAATGACTTGAGTGGGGTTGGGGGGGCAGTGAGGGGAGAGGTCAGAGAAGCAGTGGAGAACCAGTCCATGTAGGGCCTTGCAGACCCAGAGGAAGATTGATCCTTCAGCAGAAGACTGACATCATTTGACTTTTTTTTTTTTTTCAAAGCAGGATTTTTCTATGGGGTACTTGGGGACCAGAGTTAAAGTTGGTGTGGTAGACAACATTCTAGATGGGCCCCGAGAACCCTGCCCACTTTGGTACATACGCTGTATAATTCCCACTTGTTGAGTGTGGGTGGAAACTGTGACTGTGATGGGGTGTCCCTCCTGGGATTTTGCTACTGATCAGTTGCCTCTGAGCCGATCACAAGGGAGATAATACTGCTCAGGCGTAAGTGAATCAGGTAGACCCTTAAAAAGAAAAGAAGCAGTAGCAGGTAAAGCCTGCTGGCATAGAAGAAAATGAAGAGCCCTGTTGTGAAG
This sequence comes from Lutra lutra, assembly GCF_902655055.1. Lineage (NCBI taxonomy): Eukaryota > Metazoa > Chordata > Mammalia > Carnivora > Mustelidae > Lutra > Lutra lutra. The sequence goes on from NC_062292.1 coordinate 55,375,159, forward strand.
GGTCTAGAAGGGCCGCATGGTGAGAAGGGAGAGCGGCACCCAGGAGCTGCGCGTGATCCTGGGCCAATAGTGAACAGGAAGCAAGGGCCTCAGTGATGCAGCCACATGGAATGAAATTCTGCCAATGAGCTGTGAGCCAGAAGGACTGTTGGCACCCTGATTTCAGCCTGATAAAACCCTGAGCAGGAGACCCTGTGCCTGGACTCCTGACCCACAGACCAGGAGAAAATAATTTGTTGTTTTCATAATAAGTAATAGACAAATATCATAAATAATAAATTGATATTGTTTTCAGCTAGTCACTGGGTAGTAATTTGTTCTGCAGGAATAGAGAACGAATCCAGCCAGCAATGGGGGAAGAAAGCAGAGAGACATGGTAGGAGGAAGCAGCTGTGATCCTCATGGGAGAAGACAATGGCTTGGGTCAACGCGTATATTAGGTCAATGTACCGGATGCGGAATGGAAGAGAAAGGTGTTGAGAATAACTCTGAGGTATTTCTCCTGAGCAACTAGAAGTCTGGGCCGGTCAATTATTGAGACTAGGAAGGCTATGGGTGGGACAGGTTTGACATCTTTTTGGCAGGTGGAATCTGTGGAATCATGGATTCTGTTCAACTGGAGTGCCAAGTGGACATCAGAACATAGGTATCCAGAAGGCCCACTTGAACATACGAGTCAAGAATCATGGATGAGGGTCACGTGTACATTCAGAGTCATCAGCAAATAAACGACCTAGAATCATAAAACCAGATGAGATCACAGCAATTGTTATCGCCAGTATTTTCAGACTTGCCACGCCCCCTTCATTTCTCACTTGGACTTTGTGAGCTTTCTAACTCCTCTTCCTGTGCCCACCCTCTACACTGCTGCTGCAGTGACTTTAAAAAAACAAAACAAAACATGCAAAGCAGATCAGGCAACTTTGATATCCTCCAGAGGGCTCCTATCACACTGAATTAGTTAGCTTTCATTGTATCTCAAACCACCCCAAAATTTAGTGGTTTAAAGCAGCACAAACTTATTTTTATTCTTGCTTCTGTCATTTGGCCAATGGTTATTCTAGTCTAAAGAGCTGGGGTAGAGCTGAATGGTTGAGGGAGAGGTCTTACTCATGGGTGTTGTGGTTGCCTGGTTGGTCTAGGAGTAGAGGATTTAGCTGGGATGGCTCCTGTCTTCTAAAATGTGGTCTCTCCTACTCCAGCAGGCTAGCCCAGACTTCTTCCCATGGGGACTCCAAGTTCCAAAGAGCAGCAGGAGGGAGCAAGCCTCAGTGTACTGGCACTTTTCTAGCCTATGTTTATGTCATGTTTCTTAATGTCCCATTGGCAAAGGCAACCCATGATTCTAGACACAGAGAAACAGCCTCCACCTCTTTACGAGACCACTGCAGTGGTGCACTGCAAAGAGGGAGAAGCAACAAAGAAGATGGGAAGAATTATCGTAACACACAGATGACAAATTTCTGTTAAGTACCAAGTCTATGGTACTTGTTATAGCAGCCCAAGCTAACTAAGACATCTCCTTTCTCTTTTTTATCCATTTCTTTCTTGCCATTGAGTCCACCTTTTCTGGATCAACTGGTTTTAGTGACTCTGCTCTCCAAGGGACATTTGCAGTGATTCATTCTTACATTAGATTCATTTGTTTGCTCCTGTGCCATTCACTTTTCTTAAATGAAACACATCTTGACTCCTCTGTTCCACACCAGCATTCATCAACATCCTTTCGTATACCCCAGGGAAAATCCATTCTCTCGGCAGTAGGTAGAGAACATCCCAGGTACTGCACTGGAAATGTTAAATGTGGTCCCCAAAAGTCAGTGTGCTGATGGAGATGAGTATGGATCATACAGGCTGGGAGTAAAGGGGCAGGAGAATAATATCCCTGGGATTCTAGAGTACTGAAGTTGGCCGTTGAGCAGGGTCACTGCATAGAGACAGGCAATATGTTTACTTGCTATTTTTGTTTTTCTTTTGGATACAGGAAGACTTCATTTCCCAGATTCCTTTGCACCTCAGTGGGCCAGGGGTCCATATGTTAGCTCTGTTCAAGGATATATTTGTGGAAGTAAGCCATAGCACTTTCAGGCCTGGAGCCAGGCAGGGAGGGATTGATGCTGGAGGGTGAGGAGAAGCTTGACACAGTGTCCTCTGAGGATTATCTATCATGAGGAAAGCCATGGAAATAGGCGTATGGCTGAAGAACAAGGAAGCAGACTTTCCTTTGCCTGGGATAAGAGTAGAACCTCGGAAACATTCATATTTCTCAGTATCTCCTGGATACACACAGGTGTTCCTTTGGGATTCATAGCACACAGAGTAGGATCCTTATTAAAAACTAGAGGACTAGATATTTTGTTTTTTGGTTGTTGAGTTTCATAAGTTCTTTATAGATTTTGGATACCAGCCCTTTATCTGGTAAGAGGTTTGCAAATATCTTCTCCCATTCTGTATGCTGCCTTTCAGTGTTGTTGACTGTTTCCTTTGCTGAGCAAACTTTTATCTTGATTAAAGTCCCAGAAGTTCATTTTTACTTTTGTTTCTCTTGCCTTTGGAGACATGTCTAGCAAGAAGTTGCTACAGCCTTGGTCAAAGAGGTTATTGCCTGTGTTCTCCTCTAGGATGTTGATGGATTCCATTGTTGGTGGGAATGCAAACCGGTGCAGCCACTCTGGAAAACACTATGGGGGGATTCCTCAAAAAATTAAAAACAGAGCTACCCTATGATCCAGCAATTGCACTACTAGGTATTTATTCAAAGAACACAAACATAGTGGTTCAAAGGAGCACAGGCAACACATAATTAAATTGAATTTAAATTAAAAATTTTAAAAATGCAACAAAACTAGAGGACCATGTACTAGGCTGCCCTGCCTATGCTTGGGGCAGCTGGTGGTGACAGGAGGGGACCTTGTGATGGAAAAACTATAAACCAAGACTTAAGATTAACATTTTTTGAGATAGTTTTGATTTAAAATTTTAATTTATTAGACCTATACATTATTCTGTCCATATTTAATTTTGATGTATTTGGCTTGTATTTTACCCAACCAACTTCATCATTAACAGTTATTAGTTTACACTGATAAATGAAAAAAGCAAACAAACAAAAATAGCAGAAGCACGGAAACAAAATAAAGAAAGAGGGGAAGAAGTAGAGACAAAGACTACAGCTACTCAGAAAAATGGGGTGGGGGGAGCAAAGATAGAAAAGGAGATAGGAGATAACCAGGGCTTGGGAGCAATTATGGCCATTGGCGGTTGTTTTTAGTGTTGGCCCACATGGGCATCCCTAGGAAACAGCCTCTGTTTTGTGGTGGTGGGGTGGAGGAACTGCTTGGTCACTGGGACTGGGGAAGGCATACAGGGTTAAGCAGACCTTATGCAGACATTCAAGTAATTCTTCTGTTGTCAACCCCATCTCGCACCCCAGGCTTCATGGGTCATGGAGTTTGTGATGAGAGCCAGCTTCATTCTTGTGGGTGTTTTTCCTGCAGGCCATGAGAGTCCAGATTCCTCTGTTTGTTCTCTGCTTTTAGTAACATTTTGGGGGTTACTGTAGGCCACAAACCCTCCATCCAGATGATTTCAGGGCAACAGTGGACAGTCCCGTGCACATGTTCTGTGTCCCATATGAAGCATGGCCTCAGCCTTTCTGGACTCCACTGCCCAGGGGGCTGTCTGAACCCCTTGTCTGGAAGCAGACCAGAAATGGTATCATTTTCACAATCTTGGAGGCAGCCCTTTATGTTTGGGGAGAGAGTCATGAATAAATGCTCTCACTGCTCTGAGCCCATTCTACATTGTTCCCCAACAAGCTCCCAAAGGGCCTGAGACCCCAGTTATGCACATAGTAACTAGCTCAAGAGCCCCCTTCCCGGCCTCACATTCCCCCACCCCGTCATTTATGCTATCTCAGTTCACTTCTCATAGAAGGTCTTTCTTATCCTCTGTTTTCAGGGGAACCCAAAGTCAGACTAGACTTTCCAACTTCTAATATCTTGTAAATATGGCTGCTGTGGTTTCTTCTGCCATTCTTTTTGTCCTTATGGTTTATAATTTCTTATAGTCATTTCTGTGGAGTTAGGAGGGAAGGAGAGATAATTGGAGTTTTCAAAGTGCTCTTCCTCCCTTTGCTGACTCCTACTCAAAGCTCAGCTTCAATGTCCCTTCTTCAGAGAAGCCCTCCTGGATCTTCCCATCAAAATGAGATCCCTCATTTTGTTTTCTCATGATATCCTACATTTGTCTTCATAGCACTTAACACAATTTGCAATATGTCTTTATTTGTTGGTTTACCACTCTCGCTGTAGAATCTAAGCTCCATGAGTCAGCCTGCATTTCTTTTGTAGACATATACATGTTTGTGTTCAGTGAACGAAGGATTTCCCCCTGTCCAACATGTTCTAAACAAATACAGCCTCCCTATCCTTCTGGATAGTGGTTAGGTAATCACTCAGGTCACCCAGCTAGAGATCCCTTTTTGCACCTCTTCTTGGAAAGGCTCAGCTTTGCACACACTCAGAATTATGTCATCAAGAACTAGTTGTCAACTAGCAAAGCCTCTGAGCATGGACATGTGTGGACAGCTGATTTAGGGGATGGAGACAAAAAGAGAGAGAGAGAGGCATAGCATAACAGAACTAGATTTTATTTGCTTCCTCCCACCTTCTCTGGTTAACTCACTGCCTGACTCCCAGAGTTTTATGATCTGAATTGCTCTTTAATGCACAATTGTACCCTCTGCCCCCATGTTCCTCTTCCTGGGATTCTGATTCTGCCTTTTCCCTTGCCCTTAAAGAGGGATTCTCATCTCTTGCTAAGGTGCCCTATACCTGCCCAGTCATAGGCTTCAGATACCATCTCCGAAGACACAGCCCAGAGGCTCTGAGAACCACCTTCATAAGACCTTTGACAACACAGTGAAAGAAAATGTGAGTCTTATGTAATTGATGCTTCTTGTTTGAGGGTCAAAAATAAATGACTCCTTCAAATAAAAATATCCTGGATCATTTACAGAGATAGACCAAAGATTATTTGGTTTAAAGAACTACTAACACACAACGAAGGGATTGAGAAGGTAGCCCTCCCACCAACCTTCCCTGAAAGTCCTTCATGTGACATCCATCTTCACACTGCACCTGATTTTAAAACTAGCACATGTATGACATATAATACAACATTTATAAATTAAGGAAGCCCACCTCTTTTAAGTAATATTCTTTAAATCTCTCTTTCTGACAGTCCTGACTATTTGCACAGTAACTGTGATAGGCACGTTTTTTGGGAAAATAGTGAATAAAAACTGACAAGCTATCTGGGGAATCTGAATGTATAATTGATGGGGGCATAAATTAATATGATTAGGCCTTTATTGGGTGCAGTGGCTGCCAAACCTACAAAAGGGGCCTGGAATGAAACACGGCTGTGGTCTCGGCGCTGATAGACATCAATATGTAATGTGGATTATCTCAAGCCTTCTCATGTGGTCTGCTTATGACAGCACTGAGCCTAATTGAAATTTTTATCTTTTTGTTGCATACAGACAGTTTTGGCTGGTCACTTCCTTTGGAAAGAGGAATAAACCAGGTGATAAAGAAAAAAAAAGAAATCAAGGTTTTCAGTGAAGGTCTTAATAAAATCATTTGATAAAAGCTTTAGAAATTAGTCCTTTGTAAAACCACTTCAGAGAACCTGACTTCCGGAAATTCCTTTGCACTACAGTTTAATATTAAGCAGGCATGTCCAAACCAAAGTGACAAAGACACGGAAGGTTCGGTCACTTCTGTGGAAATGGATGGGTTCTTCACCACATCATGGTTAATGGCTTGGCTTTTGACACTGTATAAAAACCATCTCTTGATAGCCATGCTAAAATGCATCTTTGCAGAATAACATCTGTATTTCCATAAGTAAAGAGTGAATAAAATAACAAAATCAAACTGATTTCCATTCTAAACAACAAGTTCACATGCTTCGGTTATACAGTTATCATCCCTATTTCTCAATATTTTTGTTTATTTACAGTTTTCCACTCTATGTTTTGGGTTGTAATTCTACACTCAAAAATATGAGATCAGAGTCGGGGTATTTACAGAATAACATGTTAAGCTTCATAGATCGAATCACATACACCTGTAATTTTCCAGAACTTCATCATTTTATAGCATGTAAAATACTAGCCACGTTTTCCATCTGCCCTTGGCAGTAATAAGTTTAAGATGTGGAAGAGGCTCCATATGATTTTGGGGAACATTTGTGTACTGCAACCAGAAAGGTCATATGTTTTATGTACTTTGGGATAAAAGTGAGTGTTGATATCTGGGGACTGGACAATGAAAACTAATGGGGCATTGGAACTTTCTTGGTGACCTCATGAAGCAATTTACGATCCTTTTATCACCCCTAATATGATGTTGTCATAAAAATGATCTTTTTTTTTTTTTAAAGATTTTATTTATTTATTTGACAGAGAGAGATCACAAGTAGACAGAGAGGCAGGCAGAGAGAGAGAGAGAGGGAAGCAGGCTCCCTGCCGAGCAGAGAGCCCGATGCGGGCCTCGATCCCAGGACCCTGAGATCATGACCTGAGCCGAAGGCAGCGGCTTAACCCACTGAGCCACCCAGGCGCCCTAAAAATGATCTTTTAATTAAATGTAACAGGAAAACTCTGCACCCTTATTGAGGTGTTTCTAGTCCTGGTAGAGTTAACATTTTTATTTTTATTTTTATTTTTAAAAGATTTTATTTATTTATTTGACAGAGATCACAGGTAGGCAGAGAGGCAGGCAGAGAGAGAGAGAGAGAGGGGAGGAAGCAGGCTCCCTGCCGCGCAGAGAGCCCGATGCGGGGCTCGATCCCAGGACCCTGGGATCATGACCTGAGCCGAAGGCAGAGGCTTTAACCCACTGAGCCACCCAGGCGCCCCGAGTTAACATTTTTAATGGCATACCTTAAGCAGTCGGCAAGGTTAGATTTATAAAATACCATTCCTCTCAAGTACTTTCAGAGCTCTGATCTTTGTAGCTGTATCTACCCAAAAGACTGAGGAATAAAAAGAAAATTGGAAGAGTTTCTCCAAGAGAAAGACAGTTGAGTATCATGGAAACCCAACTGGACCAAGAAGAGAAGTGGACCATCCTTTACAAGATGCCTACTATGTGCTAGGCATTCTGCCAAGAACTTTACCATAACTTGTATTACATTTAGTATACCCTTTGTTCTCTGGAGAACTGGGTTCTATTTCTGACTCTGCCACTGTTTGGTTGTATGATCTTGGCCATGTAACTCTGATCACAGTTTTCCTTTCTGTAAATAGGGTGGGACAGAAGAGAATAGGACCAAATGTTCTCTAATTCCAGCTTTAATTTCTACAGAAGAAATAAAACAATGAGTATAGAAGAGGGAAGGAGAATCAGAACAAGGGGCGTTATTGAAGGTGACCTTGAACCACCCATTGTTTTGAGTTTTGGAGACGCAGATGGTCAAGATACAGTCCATGCTATTCAAGAACTTGTAGTTTTGTGGGAGAATGACGTGTTAGTGTAGAAAGAAGTTCACTGGTAATGACAGAGCACAGAGGGCTATGAAAACGGGTGGAGTCTCCATTCAAATGAAATGTTTAGGGAAGGATTTCAGGGGGAGATGATGACTAGTGAATCCTTAAGCAATTAAGAATGTGACCTGGAGTGAGGGGCGCCTGGGTGGCTCAGCGGGTTAAAGCCTCTGCCTTAGGCCCAGGTCATGATCCCAGGGTCCTGGGATTGAGCCCCACATCGGGCTCTCTGCTCAGCAGAGAGCCTGTGTCCTCCTCTCTCTCTGCCTGTCTCTCTGCCTACTTGTGATCTCTGTCTGTCAAATAAATAAATAAAATCTTTAAAAATAAAGAATGTGACGTGGGTAAAGACAGTTGGGAAGGATGTCCCATGCCGAGGAGAGTCTTAGAGTCTCAGAAATAGCTTGGCGTATGCAGGAACTGTAAACGGTCTGCTCTTACTGGGGCATGAAATGCAAGGTAGGTAGTAGGAGAAAAAAAATCAAAGACAGAAGAGCCTGTTTCTGAAAATTCTTGCAAGCTGAACTAAGAAACCTGGACTTTATCCCAAAGGAAATGGGGAGCCACAGACAGGTCGAATTGAAGTGTAGAAAAATGATCCCAGCTACCATTAGGGGAGACCTCGAAACAGGGCAAACCTGGAGGCAGGGAGGTCAATTAAGAAGCTACTGCACCATTTGTTAAAAGAGCCTATGTCGGGACGCCTGGGTGGCTCAGTTGGTTAAGCGGCTGCCTTCGGCTCAGGTCATGATCCCAGCGTCCTGGGATCGAGTCCCACATCAGGCTCCTTGCTCAGCGGGGAGCCTGCTTCTCCCTCTGCCTCTGCCTACCACTCTGTCTGCCTGTGCTCATGCTCGCTCCCTCTCTCTCTCTCTTTCTAACAAATAAATAAATAAAATCTTTAAAAAAAAAAAAAAGAGCCTATGTCTTCTAAACCGAGGAACTGGCGTCGGGGTTAGAAAGAGAGGGCAGTTACCAGGAATGTTTGGAAGGTAAGATCAGCAGGGGGCATGGGCTCAACTGAATGGGGGGCCACTCTAAGAAAAGAAGATAGTCTGGACCAGTGTGCTGGCTGACTCCATCAACTCTGTGAAACTCAAAGCCTGTTAATTGAGTGGAAACATTCAATTACACACTTTCTTTGTGACTCTGGTCTCAAAAAAACCAAAAAAACATTTCATTACCTAAAGTCTTCGCTCTTCACTGAGTGGTTGGCATGGGCCTCCATCTCACTTGTCTTCTCATTTGTGCATCCGCTTGGCGACTGGAGGCAGAGAAGCCCTGGGATATGGGGTGATATGCCGCCATGATGGTGGGTACAGAAGAGGAAGCCTGTACGCTGGCTCCTGGTCCTACACCATCATTCCTTGCATGACTTGTTTCCTCTGTGACAGGGAGACTTCACGCAAATCTTTTCAATTAGTATTCAGAACTTTAAAAATATGTAAATTATTTTCTCTGATACCATAAAGACTTAGAACTGATCGTTTTCCTTAGGGAAGAGAATCGTCCTTATATTTAAAATTTGTTTAAGTTCTTACATATTTGCCTGAATAGTGACAAGTAGTAGCAATGATACTATTTAAAAATGGACACATTTAAAGTATCAACACGCTTCAACATGAAAACGGAGCCCCAAATAATCCACAGCTCTCGTTTACATGAGATGTGTTCCACTCACAGGAGTGTTCTTGACTGTGCGACTGGCTCTTGATTTTCCATAGTGATTGGATAATTGGAAAAAATAAATAATTCCAAGTCTCACTCTAACTAATATCTTCAATCTTTTCGTGTACAAACCCTTTCACCACGCTGCAATCAAGTAGCAAAATTAGCCTGCTCGAGTTTTATCTTTTTCCCACTTCAAGACCTGTTGAGGATTCTACCCTGGACCACTGGGAAATACGAAACACAAAGATATTGCATATTAACAAACAAGATACTCTTTAGCGATGACCATACGCTGCATTTAGTAAGTCACTGACAAATTCGTTAACTCTGCGCTATGTCTTTCAATCTTCTGAGCTATGAAATCCTAACAAACCAAATCAGCATTATCTCAGCGCTATGTTAATAAAAGAGTTGCTCAGGGACCCGAGTCAACAGCCCAAGAATTAAAATCAGGTAGGAAAGAGTAACATATGTCTACAGCCCCAGTGTTGGAATGTGAATGTTAATAAAACAGTACATTTGGTGCCTGACATGTGAGTTCTCTTTAGCATGATTTGAGCACTTTTCTCTCAGAAGGTTGGCAACAAATGAATTTGAGAGGTCAAACGGTTCTCACACTGACCCTCTCTCTCCCTGTCACTGGTTCAGGCCACTTTTAGGTCTTGAATGGATGCCTTCGACATCTTCCTAACTCATCTCTTTACTTCAGATTACCTCTGGCATACCTTGCCCTCCATGTAAGAATTGTGATCCTAACTTGTCCTCACATTTTGGTATCTTTCCATAGTGTATATAGTAATGCAAATTCCTTTGTTGGTATAGAACCCATTTATGGTTCCTCCGATGGCTATGTGTCTAGCCTCATGTTGTGACACTTTCCTTCACGATCCCTGAGTTCCAGCCAAGTTAAAACCACCTGTCAGTCTTCAAAAATACTACCTTTTTTCATGCCTACCCCAACTGCATAGTGTGAGCCTGATCCATCAAAAATAAGCTAAAGCCTTACCTGATGAGGCCAGTGATGTTATGTGGCTCCTAAAAAAAGTAAGGGCATGGGGGCTAGAAGGATTGGGGCTGGAATCCAGATTCCACTGGATTGGCAGCATGAGCATGAAGGAATTACTTAAGCCTTAACTATCAGAATCCTTACTGGAAAAATAGGATAACCATGATATCTACATCACAAAGATGTTGAAAAAACTAAAGAGTAAATGTATATAAAACTTCTACATAGGATCTACAAAGCTTCTACCAGTGCTTGGCAGTGGTAAGAACTCGAAGTATTAGGTGTTAAAATATTATTAGCAGTAATTTTTAACCACCTTTCCCTGCCTCCCTCAAGTCCAAATGAGTAGTCAGCCATATTCCTAGACATTTGCTTGCTGTAATTGTTTGAATGTCTGTCTCTTCTAACAGGGTCTGTAGGACCTGTGTGTCTCACATGGAAGGTTCAAGATCAGTCTTCAAATGATTTAATGAAGAAAAGAAACCTTCACTCTACTGCTCCTGGGAATGTAGAATGGGGTACATTCTTTTTTCCACACCTGTTTCAACTCAGGAAGGATTCTATATGAAAGTTTGTAGCACATTATTAATCTCATTTTTATTTGAAAATGGGCTTTAATTTTTTTCAAGAATATGTGAAGGACATGCTTCACTGATTTGAATCACATACACTGCACTCTGTAAAATAATTAATTTTATGGCACATTTTAGTAAATTACCCAGCATCTTGGTAGTGCAAGTGATGGTGTTACTGTTTTTGCTAGTCGTCTTCTCGAATCTTCCTTCCTGTTACTTAAAACTACATTCTTCTTAAAACCTCTGTTTGCTTTAGCTCATCTTGCCTCTCTCTTATGTTTTAGTCAAGTGCGATGAGGTCTTTAGAAGAAGACACAAGTGACCCTGAGAAGGCATACACAGAGCCACTCTTTGGAAGTGTCTAGTCCACCACCTTGAGACAAAAGTCGACATTTACTTTTCACTTCATTTCAGTTCCTTAGTATATAATTTTACAGGTAATAAAAAATAAATTTTCATTGTATAAAAGTGACCACACAGAGACTGAATCTCCCCTGGCCTCCCAGCTCCTTTTCTGGGCTGAATTAGAGCATGTATAAGGGTATATGTATGCATTTATGTATTTTTAACAATATTTTTGTACTGAATTCATAGTTCTTTTTAAGAGCATTGGGTTTTTAATCCTTAACCATATCCATTGGAGAGCTTTCCATGTCAGTGTATAGACGTCGTAATGTTTACAATTTTGCACAGTATTCTGTTATAGAGCTATACTGTGATTTTTTAAACCAATCCATCGGCTACTTATTTAGATGACTTCCACTTTTACATCGTTGCCATGGTGCTGTACTAACACCTGTATATATGTCTCCTTGTATACATGGATTTATATTTCTCTGGGAGTAGATAAGGAGAAGTGGATTCGCTGTGTCATAGTGCTTGGACTTGGATAAAACGTAATTTTATTGAATTGTTTTTTCAATAAGAATACAATCTTACTGTATAAAATTCAGAAGTTGTATATGGCTATTTACCTTCCTAAGCCTGTCCTCTGGTTACATAGTCCCCTCCCGGGAAGTGTTACTATTTTTTTTGTATGCCCTTCAAAAGATACTTTTTCCCATATTCAAGTAAATAAATAAATAAATGTGTTTATACTTATGTGTATATTACATAAGCAAAAGGGTGTGTAGCTGTGTTGGCAGATCTACAATTCCTTATCTGCCCCTCTGAAAAATCTCTGTTTACAGTCATGTGCTATCTGACTTGACAGGAATTTTCAAATATTTTACCACCAATATAACAATATATTTGATTAAGGGGTGCTGCTTCAGGCTGTACAAGGGGTATAAACTCAATAATGTATTTTTTTCAATCAAAAATATTCTGAATTCTAAAACCACCTGGCCTCAAGGATTGCAGATAAGACATTACAGACCTGGATTTATTCTTTCTAATTCTTTGACCCCTTTGATTCCAGAAATCTTAATAAATTTAACAATATGCTCTCTGTTGTTTATCACTATATTTAGAAATATTTTCATATTTCACAAAATAATATGTATATTTTACATGTAATTTATCTTAGGAATATTTTCATATACCATTGTAATACATTCTCAGTGTTTTTTTTTAAAGATTTTATTTATTTGTTATTTGACAGAGAGCAAGAGAGCACAAGCAGGGGGAGTAGTAGAAGCAGAGGGAAGCAGACTTCCCACTGAGCAGGGAGCCCGACACAGGGCTTGATCCCAGGACTCTGGGATCATGATCTGAGCTGAAGGCAGACGCTTAACCATCTAAGCCACCCAGGTGCCCCATCTCAGTGTTTTTAATAGATATTTATTACTTCATTGTATGCATATACCATAATTTGTTTAATGAGCCCCTTATTTTTTTTACATGACTTTAATTTTTTTATTTTTTCAGCATAACAATATTCATTATTTTTGCACCACACCCAGTGCTCCATGCAATCCGTGCCCTCTACAATACCCACCACCTGGTGCCCCCAACCTCCCACCCCCCACCCCTTCAAAATTCTCAGATCGTTTTTCAGAGTCCATAGTCTCTCATGGTTCACCTCCCCTTCCAATTTCCCTCAACTCCCTTCTCCTCTCCATCTCCCCTTGTCCTCCATGATGAGCCCCTTATTTGATGGTCATTTAGCTGACAAAAAAATACTACAATGAATAAAGTGCTGAGACAAAGTACATATGCATCTATATTCTTATAGATACTACCAAACTATCTTCCATACAATTATGGGGGGTTAGAGATGGCTTCAAAGTCTCTGTCAATTCCACATCAAGAGGTTGAGTCAGTACTCCCTGCCTTGGAGTTTGGGCTGGCCCTAGTGAATACTTTTTGATGACTACAATGTCTTGGAAGCAATACTGTGTACTTTCTGAGACAGAGTTTAAGAGATCTGCAGCTTTTGCTTTTTCAAGCTTGAAATGCTCACTCGTGTGGAACCTTGGCAATAAGGAGTGCAGGCCATATGGAGGAGAACCAAAGTACTCTGGTCAAGAGCCCCAGAAGATCTAACATGCAGCCAGAACCAGCCAAGTCAATCAGCCTTCTTGGATGTTTCCAGCCTAGTCAACCCTCCAGATAAACCGCCCTACCAAGCCTAGTCAACCCAGAGTATCACGAGAGGTAATAAATGGCAGTAATTTTAAGCCATTAAGTTTGAGAGTGATTTTTAAATGCAATAATTAATACATTAAAATATTATCTCAGCATAATTTCCACTCTCATTTTTATGATGAATAGAGTTGGGCATATTTTCATATTTAGTTATTTTGAATGACCTTATAGCAAAAATTTGAGCCACTAACTGGTCTGATGGCTATAGGTATCTCCCTTTCCCCCTCCTGATCAAGTATACCTCAGTGATTCCTGGGAGTCCCCTGAAGAGGGCTCCCATACAAACCTGTGAACTCCCAGAGAGTCTCACTGTTACCACCACAGTGACTTTTCATCCCACACAGACCCAGACCTTCTTTAGCTAGTTACAAATTAAGGTCTCCATGCTTATCTAGCTGATAGCACACACAGCACTGGAAAGTCTTGGTGGAGAGTGGTTTGTACCAACAGCTTCAGGGCTCCAATTCTTCCAGTCATGAAGTCCCTGCAGCATTTAGAGTTCACTGTGGATTAGTTCAACATTCTCACTTTAGATATGAGAAAACTTCTAGAAAGTCTGGGATATTGATTCAGGGTTACAACGGAAGTCCATGGAAATTTTAGACTTAGGGTGAAGGTCTTGACTGTAATTCAATACTCAATATATCAACTGCCTATATTTTTGAGTAAATTTTTCTACATTTTAATCTTTGTTCTGTCATACAATTTCTGCTGTATTCTATGTTTTGTAACAGTTGGCACTTTTTTGGTTGCATGTGACAGAAACTCAACTCTGACTAGCTTAAGCACAACAGACATTTATTGGCTCTAGTACCTGAAAAGTCCATGCATGGTGGGACTCAAAAGCCCAAAATGTATTGTCAGGGCTCTGTTTGTTTTCATCTCTCGGTTTTGCAATTAGCTTTTGGCTGCATTCCCAGGCAGGCTCTTTCTATGAAGTACAAAGAAAGCTACTAAGAGCTTTAGTTTTGCATGGTCTTTTTACTTTATGATCCAGAGGAATGTATCTCCTGATGTCCTGTTTGGGTCATGTAACCTTCCATGAATCAAATACTGTAGCTAGGGGGATGAAATCCTCTTTCTGGATCTGTATTATGAGCCTAGCCTTGGGACCTGGGGTAGGAGAAAGGCAATATCAGCCTCATATAATTTATTTTGAGTCCACTGGATAATTATAGCATGGGGCAGGCATAGTGTCCAAATAACAGGGTGTTAAGTAGACAAACACGATGTGCCCGCTACATGTGTTAGTATTTATTTAGTCTTTATTCTACTAAATATGGCAAAACCTTGTACTTAGTTGAGCGTTCTTATACTTCTTTGGGCAAGATTTCCAAACTAAAGGTTTAGAAGGCAATTTAATTAACAGTTCACATACAGAATGGTCTCTGCCCTTTTTTTAATCTATTTGAGAATTTTCTAGAAGTGAAAAAAATATGATCTTTTAGAGTGGCTTTTTTCTCAGTATACTTTTGAGAGTCAAACCTATTGTTGCTTGTATGTATAGCTTGTTCCTTGTATGTGTAGTCTGTTGTATGTGCAAAAGTATTGCACTGTATGGAAACACCACAATTTGTTTATGTATTCACCAGCTGAGAACGATTTGGATCATTTTCAACCTTTGGATGTTATGAAGAAAGTGCTACAATTTTTTGAACAGGACGTATTTTCATTCCTCTCAGGTAAGTATTTAGAAATGGGATTTTTGAACAGTAAGTTAAATATAGATTTAATTTTATGAGACACTGCCAAACTTTTTTGTAAAGTGGCTGTACCATGTTGCATTCCCACTACTAATATATGAGGGTTCCACTTGCTCTATATCTTTGTCAACACTTTGTATTATCAGACTTTTTAATTTTAGCCACTCTAGTGGGTGTGTACGGATATTGCATTATTTTAATTTTTCATTGCCTTAGTTAGTCCTAAAGAAATTATTTCTCTTGTCTAATGATATGAGCATATTTTAGTGGCTTATTGGCTATATATCTCCTTCGATGAAGTGTCTGTTAAAATCTTCTGTTTCTTTTTAAATCAGGTTGTTTGCCTTCCTATTATTGAATTGAGAGAGTTCTTTATGTATTACCACATCATTCTTTCAATTCATGGGGGAGTGGCATATTGAAGCCATTTAGGTTTAAGATAAAGTAACAGAAAGTGATGGATTATATATATTCTTGTTCTCTGTTGAGGGAAATCTTATTTTCCTCTTCCTTCATAATACCATATAGAGGCAGCTCCCTTAGAATTACCTCTCTGCCTCTTGCCCCACACCTGCATGGTGGTGGGGGGCAGCAGATCAGGAGGGGTAAAATGAGAGAGCTATTTGGTTGGTGAGTTTGAAAGAAGTTCTGAGCATGCTCAGTTAAGTCCCTTGATGTTATGGGACCTGTTGTGTCCAGAGAACGTGTCTTTTGTGCTCCTCCCCACTGCAATAGTGTCATAGTCTATGGTTTTCTTTTCTAGCCATTGTCTGTGCCTAAGAAGTTTCATTCAATCCAGAAGGTTTTAAAAAGTCTATTTGGTCCTCATACTAAGTTTTATTTTTTTAAAAAATCACCTTTTTCAGTAACATAAGCATGAGATTGACTATCCCATTATCTTTGTCATATAACATTACCCAATCAAGGTAGGGACTATCCTATCATATTCACAGGTCCCAGCGATACTCAGGGAAGGAGTTTCCGTAGGTCAGGTAGACCAGGGAAAGGGCCATCTTAGAATTCTGCCTGTCTCAGTACCTTATACCATGAGAGTACAAAACTGTCTGTACCCAGAACAGGGAGGCACATGGAAAGAATCTGTTCTTAGGGGATTTTACGTGCATCAGATGGTGAATTCTTTTAAGGACCCCAAGGTAAATCAGACCCCACTTCAGCTACTGATTTTGGAAATCATCAAAAACTTACATATCAAAACAGTAACAGAAGACTTCTTTTAGGACTTAATCTCCAATATAATCAACACATCATTTACTTATGACACATGTAAATTACATTACACATATATACTACATATACACATATAGCCATCAATGACCTCTAATAATGTTTGCTTCCTTTCCAAATATTTTTAAAAAGATTTTATTTATTTATTTGAGAGAGAGCAAGAGTGAGAGAGATCACAGAGGGAGAGAAAGGGGGAAAAGCAGACTTACCACTGAGCAGGGAACTTGATGCTTGGCTCGATCTCAGGACCCTGAGATCATGACCCGAGTGGATGCTTAACCTATGGAGCCACCTAGGTACCACCCTTTCACAATATTTTTGATGTCCCTGCCCTGACATTTCTATTTTATGTCTTCTATTCTCCATTTCTGTCTCATAGGAATCTTGTAGTATTTCCCCTGGTACTTCTGGAATCTATTTTTGTACCAAATCACCCAAGATGAATAATTCCTGAGAGTCCATGTGTTCAACCCAGAACTTGGCAGATCTTTAGGAAACAGATCACAAAACACTACTGAAGTCTAAACTGAAAATCAAATTTCTTCCAGAATGATTACTCACCATCTGGCTAAATGTGGGCACCTGCCGACCAGAGGTTCTCAAGTGAAGGTTCCCATGCAGCTTCCCTGTAGGTTTCTGTCAGTTTTGTGAAAATGAGCTCCAATCACTTCCTTGGGAGTGACCATACATCCTAGTGTTATCAAAAGAGTCTCAGTTTACACCTGTTGTCCTGCAAGAATCATTCATCTTGCACTCTCTATTCTCAGAAGTGTTTCTGTTTGGACAATGAATGATGTGATCGCTCTATGTTGTATTGCAGAAGACTTTCCAAATTAAAACAGAACTTACACACACACATTCAAAAATAACTGTTTTGGGTATTTATTAGTAAATTCAAACCCAGTCTGTGTTGCAGAAATTCCCATTAATTAAAACTTATTAAATAATCATTCCATACTTGCCATCTTCTGTACTCTGTGGATTTTATGTATTCTGTGGGTTTTATTTTCATAGTGAACACTAAAATTTTTTTAGTTGGAAAAATCAAAAGCCTACAAATAAGTATTTCTGTATATCCAAATTAAGATAATCAAGTAATATTTTCTGAAACCAATGAATGTATCTATCTATATTTTTTATGTATGTTGCTAGAGACTCACTCTCCAATTCTATTACATTGTGCAAGACAGGAAATGCTACACCATGGCCTGGGATTCTAAAGATAATTAGGGATCAAAATAAAATTCAGAGAAAGAGATAGGGGATTGTGGAGAGAATGCACTGAGGAAGTAAGTCTATGTGCCTAGCAGGCCAAAGGACATGTGCATATCTAGGTCAAAGAAAACTGTGAGTCCAGGGCTGATGCAAAGATGAGTAAGATACTTTTAAAACTGTCTATGTGGAGAGGTCCCTCAAGTACCTGAAGTAAAAAATAAGGTAAAGAACCAATGGCCAAGAATCTGGAAATAACATGGATAATAAAGGAAATCAAGTAAATCTAATAGCTAAAGCGTGCTTTAGACCAAGTTTAACTATTATTTCCCTCCCACTCTGGTAGAAGACAATTCCTGATTTGGATAGGACTAACTACCTGCTAGAAATGCTAAGTGAAGCTGGATGACATAGTTTGAGATGTTGGATCAGGAGCTAGACACCTTTTTTACCAGACACAGTGTCTGGGAATTTTGTTTCATTTGTGGGGTATGCTTTCCACAGATATTTGAGTACTTGTTATGTTTCAGGCATTGTGTTAAGTGTTGGATGCAAAATGGGGAAGAACAGAAAAAAAAAAAAAAAAAAGATCGTGACAACAAAAGGGAAGATGGCTGCCCTTAAGGAACTGATTCCCGTCCTTTAATTTCTGGTTTCATTCTGGTGCTATACCCACTTCAATTGTTACTGTGTTAATTGAGTAGACACAATATCCTTCTTATCATTTACATGTCCAGTTAAGTTTTTAGCAATAAATTTTGTGCAGCTGATATAGTTTGGCTACTCTCTTTGGTGCTGGGGCCCATGCTTGTGTGTAATTACTATAAGCTAAAGCTCTGAAATATTCTTTCAAGCAGATTCTAAATATAAGCATAATTCTATGTTATTTGGTGAAAATGTCCATTTTCTCGAGCTTTTTTTTTTTTTCCAAAAAGCTCCAGACAATTACACATTCATTACTCTCCTTAAATGCTATCAGTTACATAGCCTCCACATAGTATTTCAACATGAGGTTAATTGCAGCTAAAGAAAAGTTTATGATTAGTCCAGACAGGTATTTTTCTTCATTGTCTAATACCATAAATCCATTAAATTCCTATCCATCTTGTCATCCTCTCCTTGAAGACTTGGTTATATGACCTGCAATACTAGTTCAGTTTCGTGATTATAATTGTGATTGGCAGAGAGCTTTCAGAGTTGCAATAAATTTTGCCACAGGCAGAGAGGGATTTTGTACCAACCCAATTCCATTGCAAAATCTGAATTTTTAACTATCTTATTACTGGTGAACAGGATCATTGGGAAGAAAGAACGAGAGCAGTCTTCTGGGGTTTAGTAATTGCAGTAATTTGCTTTGGAGGATGAAATTTAAAGTAGCTTACAGAAATATGGCTTTTCTTTTTATTATTAGTGACAAAAGCATACCACCCTACCTTTAACCCCATTTTCTGGAATTATCCTGTATCCTTAATTTTTGTTTTGTGGTTTTCATAGCCTACAAATAATCCTGGGATATGGGAGACATGGCAGAGCTGTTGTCATTGAATGGGAAAACACATTTTCCTCTGCAATTTTTTTCTCTCTGGGAAAAAAGGGAAAATTTCAGGGACTCTCCAGTGTATGTGTATATGTGTGTGCGCACGCGTGTGTGTATAAACAAGTAGCCCATATGTCCATGATACATGTATTCCTCCTTGAAATTTCAGTTGTTGACATGCTGGAAAAATTGGGTACGTAAATTATTTCTGCCCCCAGGCACTTTAACTTGAACGGGCAGCACTTACTCAGCTGACCATCATAGGTCTCCCTGTCCTTGGCAGCATTACAGGGGTAATATTTTTTAACATGGTTGAACAGCTCTTGAAAATTTCTCCAATGTATTAAGCATGAACAAGCCTTTCTTCAACATCAGGCTTGCATGTCTTTCCTCCACATTTATTTCTCTACAACAAACATATTTATTGGGGTCATTATGAGAAAAATCTCCCTCTCCATAAATGTTTGTCTTCCCCTTTGTCCCTTTTATAGGATCATGAAGAAATGATGGAGAGTCTTGTTGGGTTGGTGTGTGTGTGCGTGTGTGCATGTGCACATGTGCACGCTTCTGAAGGGGAGCTCCCTTTCACTGAATTATCTCCATGAAGTCTTCTTTAAAAAGCCAGACACTAGGTTTGGGTAGTTTTCTTTGGGATGAGAAATGGATTAAGTAAGAAACTAGGTGTAAATAGAAAACAGATATTTTCTGTATCAGCATTTTCCAAATGATTTCTTGTTCTAATGTGTTAACTGATCACCCTCTGGCCATATAGCCATATAAAATCAGTTTACATTGTGGAATTTAGGTAAACAACTGCTCAGCTCTTAGTTAATTTTCAGAATCTCTATGATTGGAGACACAATTGAGAGAAAAGTAATGAAATTGTCTTACAAGCATCGAGAGCAGTGGTCTCTTGTCCTGGACAATATTGCCAAGATGGCTTGATATGTCTGTTGTCACAACTTCTTGGCTCATAATTAAAATAAAAATTCAGGGTACATCTGAATCCTATTTGTACAAATAGCTATCATTTAAGATTCTGTGGAATCTAGGTTGAGAGCTGGATAACATAAGGATGTATTTTCTCTGATGCCTTAAAGAGGGAATGAAGAAAGCTATAGCTTAAAATCATCCCAACAAATCCCTGTCCCCACTTTGGCCAGCCTGGACTCCATTCCTCTTCTAAAGTACTTGTTTACTACTTGTTGGTAGCCAGGGAGTAAGGCATGGGATAGGCTTTTCTATATTAACTTCTATATAAGTTCTTATTTCTTAAGAACTTAATATAGAAAATCAAGATTTCATGCAATTCCTAATTAGTCTATTTGGGAGCTGGGCCAGTTGGGTCAGAGAACAAAAGTACATTGTTATGGTTATGATTTTCCAGGTGAATTTGGGGCACACTTCCTCCTCAAATACTCATGTTTACAATCACATTCCATCAGATTCAGTTAGGGAGCAGAAAATTTGAGTGCGTTTCTTGGGGGACATTTCTCAGAAAGCCAGTGACCTGACTAACCCTCGAATTGGCAGACTCTGTGAAAGCCATGGAGACCAAATGACCCACTTCTGTCTTCAAAGCAAGGCTGAGGGAAGATGGGAACAGAGATCAATCCTGGGCTCTAGCTGCTGCTGCTGCCTCATGGGCAGGTCTATTTCTAGGGAAATTTAGAAGGTTCTATTTTTAATCCTTTCACCTTTAATGTATAACTACACCATTGCATTTGAAGACATGAGATCAGATTCTGAGTTCTAAAGAGAGCCTTTCTATAAAAAAAAAATTTAAAACAGGTTGAACGTGGGCACATATCCTAGAGTGTTTTCTGTTTTCTAAGACTAACAGCCACCACAAGAGATTTTAGGGTGGGAAATTTGTTTATGAATGTGTTTTCTACCATCTTTTAAAACTTTAACTTTTTAAAAAGTGAGGGAAAATTTTTATATGTGAAGTGCATAGATCTTAAGTGTGCAGTTCAATGACATGACAAATATTTGCACTCACATAACCAACAGCCAACTCAATATAGAAAACATTTTCTTTAACCCAGAAAACTCCCTTGTGCTCCCTTCCAATCTTTCCCCACCATCAGCAACCACTTCTTTAATTTCTGTCACTATGGATTACTTTTTCCCTTTTCTTGAACTTCACATAAATGTAATCACATAGTCTATACCCTTGTGTCTGACTTGTTTTGCTCAACAGAGAGTTCTAAAGATTTATTTATGTTGTTGACTATGTCAGCAGTTCATACTCTCTTAAGATTAAGTAGTATTGCATTACATAAATATAATACAATTTGGTTTATTCCCTCTCCTATTGATGGACCTTTGGTTTCTGTACAATGTTTATCTATTATTTAAAAAGCTACTAAATATATTCTTGTAAAAGTCTTTTTGTGAACATGTGTCTTCATTTATCTTTAGTACATATCTAGGAATGGAAATTCTAGGCGATTGAGGATAGGTAAACCATTAAGTTCTTAGGAAGCTCTTGGACAGTTTTCTTTTTCTTTTTCTTTTTTTTTGGACAGTTTTCTGGAGTGGTTGTACCAGCTGCTCCGGCTGTTCCATGACCTTTACAATATTTGGCATTCTCACCCTTTTTATTTCTAGCTATTAGTCTCAATGTGAAGTGATGAGGCATTATGATTTTATTTTGAAGTTCTCTAACGATTTCTCTTCATGATTTGATGTTGATCAAAATTCCATGCGCTTCTTTGACATTCATAGAGGATTTTATGGTAGAGGGTTCAATATTTTTCGGTAGAGGGTTCAAGATTTTTCATACATTTTCATCAAGTACTTGTCCATTTATAATGGATTTGTAAGATTCCTATCTTCTAGAGAAGTCTTTTGTGGCATATGTATAATGTAAATAGTTCCTTCCACTCTGTAACTTGCTTTCTCATTTTCTCAATATGCCCTTTGAAAACAGAAGTTTTATTTTTTTAAATTTTTAAAAAGATTTTATTTATTTATTTGACAAACAGAGATCACAAGTAGGCAGAAAGGCAGGCAGAGAGAGAGGGAGAAGCAGGCTCCCCACTGAGCAGAGAGCCAAATGCAGGGCCCGATCCCAGGACCCCAGGATCATGACCTGAGCCAAAGGCAGAGGCTTTAACCCACTGAGCCACCCAGGTGCCCCAGAAGTTTTCATTTTGATGAAGAAGATTATGACTCTTCTTTTTGTAGTTAGTGCCTTTTGTGTTTTAAGTAACATTTGCCTATTTCAAGGTTAAAATTGTGTTCTGTTTTTCTCTAGAAACTTATAACTGTAGTTTTTAA
The DNA here is from genome assembly GCF_902655055.1 of Lutra lutra. Classification (NCBI taxonomy): domain Eukaryota; kingdom Metazoa; phylum Chordata; class Mammalia; order Carnivora; family Mustelidae; genus Lutra; species Lutra lutra. The sequence continues at coordinate 55,397,537 of NC_062292.1, forward strand.
TTTTAGGTGTCCACTTACCTCACACTAATTTCTTTGTATGCCATGAAATGAGTTTAGGTTCCTTTGTTTCTTCATATTGTTTCCAATTGTTTCAGTTCCATGTGTTCATAAAATTGTCTTTTCCATGTTGAATAGCCTTAACACATTTATCAAAAATCAGTTGAAAATTTATGTGAAGGTATATTTTTGGACTTTATTATGTTCCAATGATTTGTCTTCCTTTTACTAATACCATACTATCTTGATTACTATTGCTTTATAGTAAATATTGAAGTCAAATAGAATACACCTTCCAAATTTGTTCTTTCTTTTTTAGAAGAGATTTATTGAACATTTACTGTTTGCCAGGCCTAGTTGTTCTAAGTCCTTCATAGATATTATCCATTTTTGTCTTCATACCCTAATGCAGAAAACCCTAACTTGGCAAATGAAGAACATGAGACACACAATTTAAACACAGTTTACAAAGCCTGTGATTAAGTGAGGATTTGAATCCCAGCAGTTTCTTCTTCTCTTTTTAAATTTTGTGTTCAATTTATTTAAACTAAAAAACAAAAGACACAGAGTTCATCCATTTTACCCACACTTCACCACCCATGGCTCCCAAACATGGGTCTGTTCTCTGTATCGGTGAGATTTTTCATTTGTTTGTTTGTTTGTTTATTTGTTTTTCTTTTAGAAAAGGAGAGAGATAGAGAGGATGGGCAGAAGGAGAGAGAGAGAGACTCTTAAGCAGGCTCCACACGGGGATTGACCCCATGCCCCTGAGATCATGACCTGAGCAGAAATCAAGAGTTGGTCACTCAACTGAGTGAACCACCCAAGCACCCCTGTTTGTTTTTACATTTGTCTTTTTGTTGACTTATTTCATTTAGCATCATGCCCTTGAAGTTCATTTTTATTGTGGCAAATGGCAAGAGTTTGTTTTTTTCTGTAGCTAAATAATATTCTGTCATATATATATATGTATATATATATATATATATATATATATATATATACATACACACATACATACATATACACACATACATACACACATGTACATATAATTTCTATATCTATTCATCCATCAATGCACAGTTAGGTTGTTTCCATAACTTGGCTATTGCAAAGAATGATGCAATGGACGTGGGGGTGCTGATATCTCTTTGACTTAGTGTTTTCATTTTCTTTGGATAAATACCCAGAAGTGGAATTGGCAGCATATATGATAATTCTATTTTTAATTTTTTGAAGAACTGTTTTCCATAGTGGTTTGCACTAATTTCCATTCCCATCAACAGCATACAAGGCTCACTTTTCTCCACATGCTCACCAATACTTGTTATTTTTTGTCTTTTTTATAATAACAATTCTAACAGGTGTAAGGTGATATTTCACTGTGGTTTTGATATTCAGTTCCCTGATCATTAATGACGTTGACCTTTCTTAATGATATCAGGCACCTTTATGCCTCGGTTGTCCATCCAAATGTTTTGTTTGGAAAACTGTTTGTTTAGGTCCTTTCTTTATAATGATAACAAAAGGATTTAATAGCTATTTTGTTTAAAGATAACTCAAAATTGATTTAATATTAATGCAGAACTATTGAAAATTGGATATATAAAATCTGGTGTATTGATACAATGGAATATTCTGCATCCATCAACAGTAAAATATGCCTGTATACCTGAGAAATATTCATAATATAGTAGATGAAAAAAAATTGAAGTAAGTTTTGTTAACAAAAATTATTAATATACTTTTACCTGAATCTTGTGGTTAAAATAAGGTCCTATTTCTTTTAATAGTTAAAGATAAATTAAATAGTTAAATTGGTGCCATACTGAGCGGGAGAATGAAGAGAGAAAAAGAAGGAGGTTGATAGGGAAGGGCATGAAATATCCTTTTAGGATATTGGAAATGTTTTATATCTTGATTTGAAAGGTGATTGCATAGTTTATACTTAACTAAAACTCAGTAAATGGTACACTTAAGATTAGTGTACCTTACCCACTTTACTGTATTTAAACTTTACCAATAAAATGTTTAAAAATTGATATGCCTTTAATGACCATCTTGTCACCAAAAAGTCTCCTATTCTTCCTGGTCACTCAGGCTTGGATTACACCATCCTGCAGAGTATTTATATAATTGAGTCCCAATAGTTCACCTTTGGAGTGAGAATTCAATATCCACTTTGAGTTTGGAGAAAAGCCATCCCATCATCAGAAGCTGGTTGCTTCACAGTGGGTTATTGAATTGCAGTAATAGACTGAATGCCTACGAAAGAGGAATCCAGAGATATTTGCTGGTCACCACTATTCTTGCTAAAATCCCTTCTAAAAATGTTCATCACCATGCATAGAAGAAAATCCAACCCAACATCATGACTACCAAACTATATAAGACCTGACCTTTCCCTTCCTCCCCGACTTCTCGTCCCACTGCCGGCCACCATTCCACTTGTTCAACCTGCTCCAGCCACATGGCCCTCATTTCTGTATTTGAACTTTTCAGTTCTGGTCCAGTCTCAGGAACATTGCATGAAATTGCTCTCCCAGTTAGAACATTTCCCCACTCCCCCAAGTCCCATCATGGCTGTCTTCTTTTCAATGTTATCCAACTCAGGTACTACTCTTACTTTCTCAAAGAAGACTATCCTGACAGACGTAGCTAAAGCAACCTCCTCCACACCCACTTAAATCTCTTCATATTATCCTATTTTATCTTTAACTTGCAGACAAACACGTAAGACTATTTTTATACTTATTTATATGTATTATTGGGGAGAGAATATCTCTCCCCTAAAATCTCTCTGTTTCTTAAGGGGAAAGTCTCTGTCTTGTTCAATGCCATATCCCAGTTACTAGTGTTTAGAACCTAGCAGTGTTCGGTAAATATTTTGACTGATTTTGTGATTAATTTGTTGTGAATAATCATCACCACTCAGTGTATTACAACTAAATCTTTACAAAAAAGCCAATCCTCATTTAAACACATAGGAAGTTGGAGGGAAGAATTGAAGAACCTGCAGTTACTGCCACATAGTATGAGTATTAAAAACAGATTCTCACTGTCATAGGTCATCCCTATCCACTGTTATTATAATATTTTTACTGTCTAGCACTAATATTTCAGTGTGTTTATGTGTGTGTAGTAGGGAGAAAGTAATAGTGGCAAGTCAAGTCATGCATTTGCATGTTATCTTCAGCTATGATTACCACTACCCACCTGTGTACCAGAGTTCCCAACATTGCTCATATTCGTAACTTTTATTTATTTTATTTTTTGAAAGTAGGCTTCCTGCCCAGCATGGAGCCCAATCCAGGGTTTGAACTCACAACCTTGAGATCAAGACCTGAACTGAGATGAAGAGTCAGACACAACCAACAGAGCCACCCAGGCACCCCATGGCTTTTAATTCAAAAGCATACTCGTGCTTGATCTGCTGGATTAAGAAATTTTACTAGCCATAGTGATGTACTATGCCCAGAAATTACCCTTCCCCAAAACAACTTAGGTCTTGAAATGAAACCATTTTGTTTCCCTTTGCTAGCTATTTTGGTTCTCTTTTCTGCCCAGTAAGTCTCACTCAAAAGGGACTATATCAGTGATTCAATCTGGTGTTGTTGTTTTTTTTTTAATACACAGAAAAGAAATTCTCTCTTTATATAAGGATGTGTCATCATTGCAGAAAGATACCACTGTGTAAGTTTTAATAAATTTCCTTGACAAGGAATAAGGTAGAAAACAAAGATTTGGGAGACTGAGGAGGTAGGAAAAATTTTGGATTGTTGTGTTTTAGTCAACCATAATAAAAAAATTTTCCCTTGTTCTTGCAATACGAGGACAAAAGTTCAAATTAATGAAGCCCTGAATAAAATGACAGCATTTTCAGATATGCCTTCACATTCCACTAGCGAAGTAAAGAAATCCTGAAGTGAATCTTGTTGCTCTGTATAGTGGAGCTGATATTCCTTAATGTTAAAAAGTTAAAAAAAAAAAAAGAAAGAAAGAAAGAAAAGAAAAGAAAAAGAAAAGGAAAAAAAAAAAAGAAAAAACCCTGTTGAGGTATGCCAGCCAGGATGAACTGGTGACTTATTTGGAACACTAAGTGAATTATTTGGAACGCCACCATTCCTGTGGCTTTCCTTTCCACTTCCATTCATTATAGTACATTTTCACGGCTCAATTTCCAGACCAATTATAATTTTCTCTTTTTATTTGTTCTTCTTTATTGCCATCCGGGACAGAAAAAAGAGAACATTGGTGACAGTCATTTCATTTATGAAAGGCTTTCAACATTCCTGAGTAGAATGCTCTTCAGCAAGTCAACTTGCCAGTGACATACTATAAAATCAGTAGAATCTTCACAGCAATGGAGACATTCTCACTAATGGAAATATACCAATGCAAGATGACTCTCTGAACAAAGGACATGAGGTCTCCTTCCGGTGGAAGACTTAGACCTAGTGTGCTCTTTTTAAGATTTTCATCATTGACTTGGAGAACGGAGCATGCTCCTGGATGTTATGGGAATTCAAAATTCAAAAATTCAAAATTCAAAATCACCTATGTTTTTAGCACATAGTTAAAAATAATAGTTCAAACATCAGGTTTTTTAGTACTGTTTGAATGTCTGAATTAGATAGTAGTATGGTTAATCATATTGAATTTGTCCTAAAAGAGACCTGAAATGTTTACATATGTATAGTCAATTCAGTGATCACAGGTAAGTAGGGTGTGAATAAGGTGAGAGTTCAGAATCATAAAATTGAGATCAAGTGCAACGGTGGTACAGAAAAGAAACTATCCACACAGGGCTGGAAAGGGAGGGATCACGGTCACTACCAAGCAAATATTGAGATTATAACTTTTAATGATGTGATAAAAACAGAGTACATTCACGTTTGGAAGTCTGTTCAAAATGTTGTATTTTCATTGTCAGAGATGCTGCCTGCTATCTGAGAAGCTGTGTCTAGTCATTTCCAGGATGTTTATATCCTTTTCCTAAAGCATGGACTGCTTGATTCCTTCACCTCTAAGTTTTGTCCTGTCCCAGGTTTTTTAGGACAATCCTCACGTCTCATGAGGAGACATGTCTCATATTACCTAATATCCCATCCCTAAAAGTGAGAAAAGTCAGATAAGGTTCCAGATCTTGGGCTGGAGCCAAGGGTTAGTTTGTGATGGGCTGGTCAGGGCAAGAATATCCAAGATGGGAAAGTACGAAGAAGATCCAGTGGAAGAGTCCTAGCCTTGAATAGAGAATTGAAATGCAGAGAGAGCAGCAAGATCATAAATGAGATGTAGATACAAGAGATGGGCACTGGTGGGCTTGAATGACAAAAAGAGTCAAGGAGGTTTTGACTACTGTCTCATCACTTTCATGAGTACATGGTGGAGAGGTATATTTTGCCTTCTTAAAAACCAAGAAAGACCATGTCTGAAATTCACCATCGTCAGTCTTTCTGTCAAGCCTGACTCTCACCTGTGATTCACCTAATTATGTAACTGAGCATCTCGTTCTTCCTGACTTCAGTCCTGCTCTTAATTTCAGGTTGGTATTTGGGAACTTGCTAGCAGATTCTTCCCCATCTACCTTCCTTAGGTCTGCCTGGTCTCTCCATTGTTATCTGTCATCTCTTTGACCTTCCTTGGTTAGATGTTTTTCTCATCCAGGGCTTATCATCTGTATCTGCCCCCTTCAGACATCATGGCCTTCCTGCTGAAGGAGACACTTTAAAATGCTTTCTCAGAAGCATACATTTAAGGCAAAGTAGATGTTCGCCCTCTGATATAGAAAGTGCCAGAGCCTCCTTGAAATATTTCTTACCAAATTGGCAAACGATGCCTAGAAATGTGGGGGGGGGGGGCAGACATATTTGAATGTATCCATTCAAATATAATTCCCATGACAGCAGTAATTATTATCGGGTCTTTGTGCTTTGTACTTTGGTGGGCTTGGGGGACCCAAGAGAGAAATTTTCATGGAGGAGAGATGGAAAGGGAAAAGCAATCCTGGTTACCTAATGTCAATATTACAGAGAAAATTTAAAAACAAAACAAAACAAAACAAACAACCCCCAAAACCCAGAAGATGATTTACTGTTTTGCTTAAGACTGGTTCTGAATGTTTTAGTTGATTTGACTGGAGCAGCTGACCACAGAAAACCAAGAAACCAGCAAAGAGACCGAGAACTATACTCTGCATGGATAGTCTCATGCAATGCTCTAGACAATAAAACACATCCCTTATTCTCTACCAGTTGTTCTAAAATCATTATTAAAATATTTCTCAGTCCACCATCCACCAGTGTTATTTCTCTACCTCAACCCCTCCTTACCCCCAGCACCACTGCTTTTTCTTGTTGCACACTTATCAGGACTGTCAGCTAATGTTATGTTGCATCAGACCAAGCTATGGCACAGTATTTCATTATGAATTTTTGTTTTTTGCTTTCATTACAGCCCTTGAAGAGCTAGATGGTAGAAAGACTCAGAAGGACAGATTTTAAGATGGTGGGCCGAAACATCGAGACCAATTAAAATAGAAAGGTCACAGAGTTTAGGTACATTTGCCAGATAGGTATTTTGAGCAGTCTTACAAGGAGATTGGAGGTAAATTTTGTGGATACTGGGTATTTTAAACTGATTTGAGAGTCTACTTCTAGGTTTTACAGAGCTACCTATTTTGAATAATTATACTCCAATAAGAATAAGATACTTTTGGTACTCAAAACACATAATATTCTCTCTCATCTCCTCTTTTATGTGTATTTTTTTCTGTAGCTCCCTTTCCCCTAGCATGTTAGTCTCTTTCTATTTATTCTACCTAACCTAGCAATTGACTTAGTACTTAATCAATGTGTAGTTGTGATTTCCAATTAGAGAGTCATCCTTGAACTCCCAAGACTGGGTTGGGAATCCTTCATATGACCCATAACACCCTATTCTTGCTCCTAAGATGGCATGTACACATTGTAATGTTACTATCTTTTTACCTGCCCAGCTCTCCAGTGAAACCAAAACCATTTTTTGGGGGGGGGGGTCTGTTTCTGTGTCTCATTCACCATAAGACCCCTTTTGCTGAGTACCATGCTTACAACATAGGAAAGACTCAGAAATATTTGAACCATCTCTGCCATGTCCAAGATCTATAACCAAGTGTCTTCCTTACCTTTCTTTTCTGTGCCAATCTTAGAAGTCAGGGAGCATTATTTATAAAACTGTGCGTTAATTTCAGTAGAAATGCTTATTGTAACATTCATGGTCTTATTTTCAAAGATGTCCAAGAACTTAAAGCCAGTGAACAGAGAGAGTACATTCTTATGAGAATAGTGAACTTGGGGCTGGTGAGTTGAATTTGAGGAAGTAACTAGCACTATTGCTGTCACCTCCAAAGGAGTAGAGTAAATTCAGTTCTATCCAAAAAGTCCAACCTGGAGGAAGGGTTAGCATATAGCTCTATCACCATGGTTCTAGGAAGTTTTATTAGATTGGAATAAACTTCAAAGAAGTAATAAGGTCTATTTTTTGAGAGAGAAGAATGAAGCAGGAGCTGGGCAGGGGACCAGGTCTCCAGACAAATGTGTCAAGGAGTATTAAGAAACTGGAACACAGCCCAAAACCCCATATAGAAATTCTATTAAGTGGCTTAGGCCCACAGTGTGAGATGGAGATGGAAGCTGCAGCTTTGTTAGCATGTGGACACCCAGAGACTCACACTGGGCACACTAGACACCATTCAAAAGGCAGTAGTCAAATGGTAGTCTTCCTAGTACACCCAGGAAAGGACCAACAGGTGCTAATTCTGCAAAAACTATTATAACAGGGCCTTTGGGAAGAACCTCTTTCTCATAAGCTCAAAGATTGTACCAAAATGAAATTCAAATTCAAATTGCTTTCCAGCAAGTGACTCTGTTACCAGCACACATACCAAAGAAGTTTGAGGATAGTTTCTGAACATCCCAGTATACGGAGTTGAAGTGAAGTCACTTTTTTGGCCATTTAAAAATCAAACCAGTTTGAAAGCGTCAACTCTTGGATCGTCCATGATCCAACCTGCTCCACAGATACAAAATTACACACCAAAATGGCCATAAAAACCTTGAGCCAAAAGGAGTAGGCCAAGTTCATAAAATTGTTGAGCTTGTTTTTTTTTACAGACGATATTTTAAAAAATCACAATTGAGAAGAGGGAAATGTTTTCTGCACTGAACCACAACAGAAGTCTCAGTGCAATATGGGTTATTGAAGCACGACTTTGCCTTTGCACCTTTGTATTGTTTTATATTTTTCTGTTTTTGTCTCTGTCTCCCTGATCGATTATGATTTCCTGTGGGAACGAATTTTGTATTTTTGGTTCATGGTGGCCCACATTCAGTCGGTGTGATACAGACCAAGAGCTGACCCCAAAACTGGTTTTCCTTTCTTTGGCCACATACCAAGATTTCAGCTATCTGTAATTTATCAGTACTTTTTTTTTTTTTTTAATTTTAGTTTCAGCAAAGGTAACATATAGTGTTGTATTAGTTTCAGGTGTACAATATAGTGATTTGACAGTTCTATACATTACTCTGTGCTCATCATAAGTGTACTCTTAATCCCCTTTACCTATTTCACCCATCCCCCCTCCATTCACCTCCCTTCTGGTGACCACCAGTTTGTTCTCTATAGTTAACGGCCTGTTTTTTAGTTAGTCCCTTTTTTCTTCATTCGTTTTATTTCTTAAATTCCACATCTGAGTGAAATCATACGGTATTTGTCTTTCTCTGACTAGCTTATTTCGCTTAGCAGTAGACTCTCTAGATCTATCCATGCTGTTGCAAATGGCAAGATTTCATTCTTTTTTATGGCTGAATAATAGTTTGTGTGTGTGTGTGTGTGTGTGTGTGTGTGTGTGTGTGTGTGTGTGTGTGTGACATCTTTATTCATTCGTCTATCAATGGACGCTTGGGCTGCTTCCAAAGTTTGGCTATTGTAAATAATGCTGCTATAAACATAGGGTTGTACATATCCCTTCAAATTAGTATTTCATACTCTTTGGGTAAATACCCAGTAGTGTGATTATGGGATCATATGGTAGTTCTATTTTTAATTCTTTGAGGAGGCTTCATACTGTCTTCTACAGTGGCTGCACCAGTTTGCATTCCCACCATCAGTATGTGAGGATTGCCACATCCTTGCCACACCTGTTGTTTCTTGATTTTTTTATATTAGCCATTCTGGCGGGTGTGAGGAGATAGCTCATTGTGGTTTTGATTTCCATTTCCCTGGTGAGGAATGATACTGAGCATCTTTTCATGTGACTGTTGGCCATCTGTTTGCCTTCTTTGGGAGAAACGTCTGTTCATGTTTTCTGCCCATTTTTAATTAGATTACTCGATAAAAAACCAGAAAGGGTGTTGAGTTGTATTAAGTTTTTATATATTTTGGATACTAACCCTTCATCAGATATGCCATTTGCAAATATCCTCTTCCATTTAGTGGGTTGTCCTTCAGTTTTGTTGGTTGTTTCCTTTGCTGTGCTGAAGCTTTTTATTTTGATGTAATCCCAATAGTTTGTTTTTGCTTTTTCTTCCCTGGCCTCAGGAGACATATCTAGAAAGATGTTGCTATGGCCATGTCAAAGAAATTACTGTGTGTGCTCTCTTCTATGATTTTTATGGTTTCAGGTCTCACATTTAGGTCTTCAATTCGTTTTGAATTTATTTTTATGTATGGTGTGAGAAGGTGTCCCAGTTTCATTCTTTTGCATGTGGCTGTCCAGTTTCCCCAACACCATTTGTTGAAGAGACTGTCTCTTTCCTACTGCATATTCTTGCCTCTTTTGTTGAAGATTAATTGACCATATAATCATGGGTTTATTTCTGGGCTCTCTATTCTGTTCCATTGATCTATGTGTCTATTTTTGTGTATTTGGCAGTACTCTTAAGTCACACATAAATATGCCTTAACTTAGTGCTTTGGTCTCAAGACAGAAAAACCAAGCTTCATCCATTGTATTATACACAAATGACATAGACAAAACCTGGCAAATTCTCAGGGACTTGGATTGATATGGTGTCACCACTATAAACCTAAGCCAATCACAATCACTTTATGAATACATTCAGACTATTTTTCTAGCAGTTTACATGAATAATGTTTTAGAATTTATTTTCTTAGTAGGAAATTATATTTTTAGAAGGGTTATGATGTACAGTATGGGGATTCTAATAATGGGCTCATATGAGTAAAAATGTGTTTTCTCTTAGGAAAGACACAGTAGGGTACTACTATACCCTACCTCCAGGCAAGCATATTTTCCAGTCTTTTCTCTCTCTTCTGCTTCTGCCTCTGTTTCTTTATACACATTATTTCTCCTTCCAAAAATACATACTAGCTCATATTCTTTATCTTAAAAATTCTACTCAACATTTATTTTGGGGTAGTAAGAATGTTCTAGTCTAGGAAGTGCATATTTATTAGCATAAATCACATTTGATCTTTCCATTTGTTGAGAGTCTTCTAGACCTGGGTATATATAAAGGTCCTTGTGGTGAGATCACTTTGTTTGGAAATTGTAAAAATAATTTGAAAACCAGCAGCAAACTTTCCAAGTACCAGAAAATATCTGATTCAGCGATTGAAATAAATGATGACATTAATGTAAAAGTCTATTTTTCTTTAGTCCAAACAATTAACTTAATTAACAAACACTTATTGAGTTGACATAGTAAGTTCAAAAATAATGACAATAATAAAAAAGCTTTTATTTAGTTTCAAATCAATGATATTAATTTAATTGGTTCTAAAACCATTATTTCTGAACTCAATACTTAAAAATTAACTTCATAATTTTTAAGTCGTAAATAAATCTTCTGTGTTTTTAAGCAATAAATAAAGCTTCTGTACTTTCATAGGTCATGTCTCTTAATTTGCAAATGAGCCATTTTCTGTCTTTTGATTATTGCTTATACCCAGGTTAAATTACATTGCAACAAATTGCATTGCAATGAAATCTCCCTTTAGAACCAGAGAATTTTAACTCTTATTTCCCCCTATTTCAAATAATAATTGTTGCAACAAAATTCAAATACAAGAAAAGTTTGACTGATCCCTTGAGATTTTTGAAAAAGTTGTTTACCTGCCCTTCTTTATAGCTTTTCCGAAAGCTATTGTAAGAAAAATTCTTGTGCTAAAGGCATTGTGCATATATATGTGGAGAGGAGTGAATTCAAGCCAGTTCTCTAGAAAGTATAAAATGATTAGGTTTGTGATTTATTTAAATTAAATATAGATAAAACTTCAAACACACATTTACTCTTCTCTTTTTTATTTGGATTTTTGTTTAGTAAGAAAATAGGCATGACACAAATATGGTAGATGGATTGCTGTTTGTGAGATGTGTAATTGTCTTGAACTACCTACCAGTGCTTCTAGGATCCCAACCCTATGGAAAGTCTCTTATTATTGGTGAGAAGAGCATTGAATGATTGAAGTCTCCATGCATCTTCTGTTCTAGCAGACACTATCTTGGCACTTTGGAATCACCCAAGTCTTTCTACAGTGGATCACATGATCAGACATCCATACACATTGTCTATGGAAAGATAACAATGATTAAACACAGCCTGTTGGTTATTACAAGATGACTTAAGAAGATAAATAATTGTTAACAATAATCTAAATAATTTTTTCAGTAGATCTAATTATATTACCTGTGTTTATTTTAAGCATGGAATTAAAGTATTGGTGCTGGTCAATAATCAAATTGATAAAAATACTGGCATTGAGCACAGTGACTTTTTCTCATAAGTATGTGATGAATTCAGCATTTCTTGTATAGACGTAAAACCACTAGCACATCATGGTGAGGGAGGCTGGATGGGTACATGCTCCATATTTCCATTTTGTCCAAGGAAGTGGATGGCAGGGTGTCAGCCTAAAGTATGTTAGAAAGCTCAAGGAGACAGAGATTTGGGGAGTAATCTCTGATCAAAATAAGAGAAGAACTGCCCAAGTGCAAGAAAAAAAGTTTGCTATGTTTTGAGCCCACCTAATATTGAAAAACCATAAATTTAGATGCAATACTGAAATTCTATAAATTTTTAAACATCTATTATATGCTTGGTTGTTCTAGGCTATGGTGACTCAGTCAAGCTCTCCTGGAGTTTGCCTTCCAGATGGATGATGGTTATGTGATTTTCTGTAGGATGAGAATAAGGAAGGCTGGTTGCTTAGTTGCAGCAGGGGAATCTGAGGGGAAAGTATGGAAGAGGGGAGGGAGTTAGTTTATTTCATTGCAGGAAACATTTATGGAGCACCTCTAACATCCCGGCTACTCTAGCACCTGCTAGAGAGTCAAGAATCAAAAAGTAAAGTCTCTCTTCCAGAAGAGCTTCTAAGTTTACTGGGGAAGACAGATATGTGAGCAGATCTTATCACTAGCATGTGGTCAGTACTGTGATGGGCAGGAGAGTAGCGTGTGAAGGGGAGAAGGCCCTTAGCTCAGCAGGGAAAAGGCCTGAGGAAAGTGTCAGAGATGAATTTGAAGTTAGAGGGTGTGTGAGCCAAACGGTCAGACTGTCTGGCAAGACCCTAAAACATAAGCAGCCTTGTGTGATGTTTTCAGGGATTTGTAAGGGAGTTGATAATCCTCCCGTAGAGAGGATGAGGCAGGCAGTGCCTGGTGGGGAGGCTGGAGGCGGAACCTGGGGACCACAGAGCGCGATGGTGGTAGAAAACACACCAGCTGGTCAATTACAGGGTCCAAACTGGACAACACCCTTCTGAAGCCCAGAGGGTTCTAAAAGATTGTAAAATAATGAAGGCAAAAGAGAAGGAGAAGCAAAAGAGCTGCGAGGAGAGTATATAATAATCTGAATGAGGTGTATGAGTTTACGAAGTCTGACATGGAGTTGCTCTAGATGAAGAGAATGTCCAGAATGTGACCTTGACTCTAAGGATCTCTAAGGGACTGGAAACCCAGGAAGTCCAAGAAATCTCTCGCTGGCTGTTTCATTAGTGTGCACATTGTAATGCCTACGAATGATGTCAGGAGGTGGAGGTAAAGAGGAAAGATGAGGTAATAATTGGGAGATCCATGCATTATAGTTCTAGGAGGGAGGAGGCTTGGCTTACCTAGATGCCACTGACCGTAAAAGCAGAGAATTACGTGTGAGAGATTTTTGCAGATCCCATAAGACCCTAAGACACCCAAGGCCCTTGGAAGGCAGCTGGGTAACATCCTAGTCACCAAAAAGAGACACACTCCTGAAGCTCTAATAGATTTCTGAGTTAAGGACATTATGGTTCTTAGTCGTATCTGGATGTTTGCCTTGTCCACACAGACAGTACCAGCGTAAATGAATTCTATAAGCTTGCACAAGAAACCAATGCTTGATCCAGGACCAGAGTGAAAAGACTTTGCCTGTATAGTTTTAACACGAGACTTCACTGTGTTTTTTGAAAATTAGATTTCTTGCCCAGACAATGTTTTTTCAATAACAAATTATTCCTTTTAATACAAAAGTACTGGTGAAAGTTATTTTCTTGGAATTACAATTACGCAACCTAATGAAGCCTTGCTGGTAAATGGAAGAACTCTCCGGGCCCGTGCATTTTCCCTGGGCTGCTCACACTAATGTCACGTGCTGGGAGAGTTCCGAGCCCCCAGCATTAATGCTTCTCTAGCCAGTTCATCCAAAATTCCGTTTTTGGATGCAGCCTGATTTTTTCCCCCCTTAAATTTGGTAAAGTTTATTTTACTCATTGGTTTGTTTGTTTTTGATAAAGCTTATTTTAATACCTTTATCCAATGGAACTTTTTGCTCAGTGTGGAACCAACCTCCACATCTGGAACAAATGCTTCAGTACCAAACATCTGGCTGGCTCAAAAGCAGCCAACACATTCCATCGGCTGCAAAGATTCTAAATATTGACGGCTCATCTTTGTATGGGTAATGGTTGATTTCCATTTTAATTCGAATACTTTGATGTCCTATAATTCCCTATTTTCTTTTCTCAGTCCTTCCAAATGGAGCTGATTCCCACTGTCCAGAAAGTTTTCAGAAACGCTCTTGACTTGGGTCTGTCGGGTACAGACTTCTGTTCTTCCCAGAACTCCTGCCTGCAGGTGCATGCGAAAGGGACTCAGTTACCTCCTGATGGGCTTTCCCTAGTCCACTGTTGTCTTTCTGGAAGGCATTGACTGGTGTTCACATGCACCTGACAGTGTTTGTAGATCGTGCCTCTATCAGTCTGTGGAGGTTGTCCAGACAGTGCGGCTGTGCCTCGTGTGATTTCCGTGTGATGCTGGCCTCACTCCTGCTGGCAAACGTCATGGTTCTACGTGCTTGTGTTTTTGCACAATGTGATTGTCCTCGTTATCCTATTTAATCCTCAAAACATCCATCTGAGGCAGAAGGGGGCACTTTTCTCCCAGTTTTACCCATGCGGAGATGGTTATGCACAGAGATGAAATAATTTTCTCGGGCTTCCAGACCACTTGGGCAGAGCTGAGACTAATAGTCTTGGAGGAATTGAATGTGCAACGTACCTCCTCTCCTATATGATACAACAAAGGTAAAAATCCAGTTCACATAGTCATCTAATACATGTCTGGTTGGTTTTATAACCGATTTTGGTCCATTATCTTGTTGAGTCTTTTAGGACTGATAAAAAACTGAAATGTTGGTGTTTGTCCAAAGCTCTTTACCTTTGATCTGGAATCTGGCAAAGAAGACATATCTTTCTAAGCTTGTCTTTATGCTTTGTAAAATGAAGCATGTTTCATTTTATTTCTGAAAGGGAACAGAGGCAATAAAAGAAGATTTTAGAGCCTCTATGGATCAGGGTGTGGTGACTTTTTTTTCGATAATCAACACTTGTCAAAGGGTCATGAAAATTCAGCGACCCTCATGTTCATTTTTCAGATTCTGCTTCAAGAGACATAAAATACTCATATTTATACTCTTTTTTTTTCTTTTTCTGTAAAATGGCATCTCCCTCTTTCAGAGATACCTGAGAGGATATTCAGGGAGAAATATATGACGACAAACCAATTGAACACCCACGCTCTTGTCTTCATGACCTACTTCAGACTCTCTCCCAACAGGTTATGCAACAGAGTTACCACATAGATAGTGAAGTTATCAAAGTTAAAGAAGAAGTGATTTTTTAAAAAAATTTCTCTCTCTCTAACCCTAGCCATAGACAAAATTCACTTTGTACTTCCCTTATTTTTTCATTTTTTTTCAGACTTTCCTCTAAATTGTCATTTATTGCTAGCTGTGGCAAATTTGTTATTCCTTGTTAAGAATCAACTTTATCGAACTGGAAATCTCATCCTCTTACTATTTATTAATATAGTTTTAGAGGAATCCTCCCATTTTGGTTGGTGGCTGCTCTGTTGGGTTTAAATGTGATGTACTTGTTGACTGTTTAGTCCCATGAGGACGGTGCTGAGACAGACTTACCCAGGCATCCTTTGAACACAGAAATGAAAATCAATAAACAATTTCAACTTCTTCGAGGAGAATTTTTCTTCTCTAATGAATATACAAGCTTGGTTACAGCTTAATTCAAAGATTGAATTTAGTGAGTGTTTTTTAATGCACCATAAGCATGACAAACACAGGCTGTAAACGACATGCCCCACGGGGAGACTTAATGTTGAAAAAAAGTCATCATACTCTCCCATTCTAAACCCACATCAAAATGAGACAACTCAACTGTAATAACAACTGTAATAATATTTACTTGAACCAGTCTTGAGAAATGGTCCAGTGAGTGCCCAGTGATAAAATTTGTGCTGTCTATACACAAAGAACCTTGAAAACAAATACATATACAAAGAAAAAAAGAGCCAAATTAAATCAAACGAGTACATATTTTATCAGTTAGGATTATTTTATACATCAAATGACAGAAAACTCAACTCTGGTTTTGATTGAGTCTTGATGCAGGGACTCATGTGGTGTTATTAAGACTCTCTCCTTTGCTTCCCAGCGTTCTCTCTCCTGTGGTGTTCCCTCATCCTTATTCTCCACTTTGAAGCAAGGCACTCCCACATGACAGCAAAATGGCTTCCAAGGAAAGCTTTTTTCACACAAGAGTTGAAATGAAGCCCAGGTCCTCTCTCTGGCTGGCTTGATGAGAGTCATATGTTCATTCCCATCTCTGCATCCAGAGGGATGGGATGTCTTCCTGGACATATGGCCATCAGAGTTCATCTTTTGACATTGAGAGTAGTATCAATGACCGACAAGTCTAGAAGCATTTGTTAGCGGTGATTTCTCAGAAGAAGTTTGAGTTATTATTTTATCGGAAGTGTGGTCAGAGACTGCTATATGACCAAAACCACGAATACAGGCAAGTAAAACAGATTGGAGGAATGGTTGAATAAATTACTTAGTTAATGGTGCTATTAGAACCCATCCGTAAAAGTGTGGTAGTAAGTTGAGCTGTACCCATGATTTATCACCAGTAGCTTGTAATATTAAACATACATGTTAATGGACAGTGACATTTTTAAAATATGTAAGAACAAAGGTACATCTCTATAAACACCAAGCCAATATCATAATGGAACTAACTGCTTTAACAGTAAAGTCTATTATTAAATACCTATGAAAAATAAGATTTTGTACTTCTTATTGAAGTGACTCCAGAGACTTATTTTCTCTTGATTGTTATCATTAAGCTTCTGAGTTTTCTACATGGTGTAACGGTATACACGGTGGGGCCTTCAAAGAGAAAAAAAAGTTACATTGTATATTCTCCACCCCCGTAATTTTCTCTGATAAAAGAGAAAGGGCGGGCAGAGAGAGGAAACTGTAGGACTGACCTCTCTTTTATCTTGTGTAAATCAAGAAAGCAATCCTTCTGCTGGTTTATGATAAGGCCTGCTGAAAAATCCACAAATGAGAGAATTCAGTTATTTAATGATGGCTGATCATTTTTGGGTTTACGGGTAGACACAAACCACATGTCTTCCTGAGCCTGGTGAGAAGAACACGGATTTTTGTATTCTATGCCGTATTCTCTCTTGGGCTCACATGTACTGTTGGTATCAGCAGTGGTTTTACCATATGCCCACAAATTCTTCACTGCTCCCTCGTCTAAATGTTGGAGCCTAATCGCCATCCGATTACGGTTGCATACGGTTGGCCTTATTGACTCACTTCGAATGAATAGCACGTGACAAAAGTGATGGCATCCCTGTCTTAGGTTATTAAAGGAATTATAGCTTTTTCCTTCAGTTCACTTTTTCCTTTGGACCACTCGAGGTGGGGGCAGCCAGTGGCCCTATGGTGAGGATACTTCAGTAGCATGGTAAGAACCCTTGTGACAAGGAATAAGACCCCCTGCCTAACATCAGCAAGAAACTGAGCCTTCCAGGAGTGCCTGGGTGGCTCAGTCTGTAAGGCATCTGGCTCTTAATTTTGGCCCAGGTCATGATCTCAGGGTTGTGAGATTGAGCCCCGCGACTCACTCTGTGCTCAGTGGGGGTCTGCTGGAGATTCTGTCTCTCTCCCTTTGCCTCTGCCCCTCCCCACATTCTTTCTTCTTCTCTTTCTCTCTTTCTCTCTTTCTCTCTCTCTAAAATAAATAAAAAAATCTTTTTTAAAAAAGGAAATTGAGGCCTCTAGCCCACAGCGCTATGAGCGAGCCGTATTGGAAGTGGGCATTCTAGCCTCAGCCAAATTTCTTTTTTCTTTTTTAAAATTTATTTATTATCTTGGGGCACCTGGGTGACTCAGTCGGTTAAGCATCTGCCTTCTGCTCAGGTTGTGATCCTGGGACCCTGGGATCGAACCCCATTTCCGGCTCCCTGCCCGGCAAGGAGTCTGCTTCTCCCTCTCCCTCTGCCTGCTGCTCCCCCTTCTTGTGCACGTGTTCTCTCTCTATCAATAGATAAATAAAATCTTTAAAAAAATTTATTCATTTATCTTAGAGAAAGAGAGAGCACAGATGGGAGGGACAGAGGAAGAGGGACAGAGGATCTTAAGCATACTCCAGACTCAGCACGGAGGCCAACCCAGGGTTCGTCTCACAACCCTGAGATCACAACCTGATCTGAAACCAAGTCAGACACATAACTGACTAGGCCAATCAGGCACCCCCAAGCTTTCTTTTTTTTTTTTTTTTTTTAATATTTTATTTATTTATTTGACAGAGACACAGCGAGAGAGGGAACACAAGCAGCGGGAGTGGGAGAGGGAGAAGCAGGCTTCCAACTCAGCCCGATGTGGGGCTCGATCCCAGGACCCTGGGATCATGACCTGAGCTGAAGGCAGATGCTTAGCAACTGAGCCACCCAGGTGTCCCCCAAGCTTTCTTTTTACTGTAACTTCAGCCTTTACCTTGAGCTCAGCTGCATGAAAGACCCTGAACCAGAACCATTTGGCTAAGCTCTTCTCAGATTCATACAGAAAATGTGTGAGATAATTAGCATTTGCTGTTTAAGCCTTTAAATTTGGAGGTAATTGGTGAAGCAGCCGTAGATACGTAATTCAGTGCCCAATCTTATTTCCCATTGCTCGTCAAGATGCGAACTCTCCTGACATGTATCAGCCAATAAGTTACCCAGTAAAGCAGTCAGCCAACTGAGTATGTATTCACTATTCACTCTTTCCCTGCCCAGCATAATCTCATATTTAACCTCAGTATCTTCCTGTCTCATCTTGCTTTCTTTACATATGTGGTGATTTTTTTAGTCAGAGGCACACAGTTGAGCACATAAAATCATTTTAATTGACTTATATATGTTATATTTGGCCAACTTCCCAAAAGGCAGAGGTCTTCATATTTTAAAATATTTCTGAATGCCTTCCTGGACTCAAAAAATCTTAATTAATTAAAGTAGCAAATTAGTTCCTTCAAACTGCTTGATCCCCAGGAAAATTAAAGATATGTCTCTGTTTGTTTTGGGGCAAGTGGTGTAATTTTAGGCAGAGAACAGTCTGTTTTGCCCGTATGTGCCACTTCCCACCTTATTCTTGTCTAAAGTAGGGGTCAGCAAACTGTTTCTGTAAAGGGCCAAAGAGTAAATATTTTTGGTTTTGCAGGCCAGATGCAACCACCTAACTTTGTTATTACACGGGAAAAGCAGTGATAGACAATAAGTAAATGAGTGGTTATGACTGTGTTGCAATAAAACTTTATTTACAAAAACAGGTGACAGGAGAGTTTGGGCTTACGGGCTGTAGACCCAAAATAGGACCCAAGCCCTAGGGTATTTGCCACCATTACCACATCATTGTAAGAATCACCTGGAAAGCCTGTTTTAAAATAAACACATGTGCCTGCAAATGTGTTTTAAATAAACACCTCTGTTGTTCCATGTAATCTGACAAATTTGGAAAACCTAAAGAAAAGAATCAAACTTCCTGATTCCTTCCTACCAGGGGATACTTTCCTCTGTGAGATGTGTGAGAGACAGTGAGGCTGAAATCAAAAATCATGTGGATTCCTTTGATTTTGTAAGGCCACATACCTCATCTAAGGACTGAATTCAGAGACATAACATGAAATTAGGTGTAGGGCAGGAGCAATGAAATCTGACTTAAGTTCAGCCAGAGAGGTGGCTCATACCGGCAGTGCTGTGCTGGGATTTCAAATGTGTGACTTATATGTTAAAAATAAAATTTTAATTGTGGTTTTGGAATGGGTTTCCTATGTACACTCTGGGTCCCTGTCCTAGTCTGTATCAATTAGTTATATGTATCTCATGGTTGTCTTTCCATTCCTTTCTGAATGAGAATTTTATGTTATATTTTCAATAAATATGATCAAAGAGAAAAACTAACCCTATTAATTGCCCCTAATTTTCCACATAAATATTCAGATATAACATATCATAAATTGTGGAGAGCATGATTTTGTTCAACCTTGACGCTACTAACATTTTAGAACACATTCATTGTGGGGGACTGTCCTGTGCATGTCGTAGGCTGGTGATCATCATTCATTGCTTCTATCTGCTAGATTCTGAAAGCACTCTCAAGTTATGAGAATCAAAAGTGTCTCCAGACATTGTCCAATGTCCTCTGGATTGGGGAGCAAAATTGCACCTGGTTGAGGAGCTTTGACAGGAAGAGCCCCAAGCCAAGTGGAGAATATGGATAGTTTTTCAATCTCATATTAAGTCAAATTTTCCTGAAATGGGTAGATAAGGAAAAGAAGGGTTCATTCAGGCTATAATTATTCATGTAATTGACACGGTTCTCCTCTTTGTTTTCCATGTATGAACACAAACAGTGATACTTAGCTCTCCAGGGAACTGTGTAGGGAATCAATTCTATAGGAACACCTGGGGACCATCATTTGTGGGATCCCTCAGTAATGATTTTCTAACACCCAGATGTTAGGAAAACCTTTTCAACACACTGACCCAGACTCACTGCATTTTAACAAATCTATACCCAGAGAATGCCAGGGAGTATGAGCGAGAACCAGGCAGCATACACCATCTGGTGTTTTAAAAAATGTATACCACAAGCACAACGAAGAATTTATTTTTAGGGTATTTATGAATGGTCTTATTTTGAATGAAACAGTAGAAGCCCAAGCCCCAAATAAATGAACTAGCTTAAAATTTTCTCTTAAATTGAATTTACTGACATTATTTCATAATAACGAGATTTTAGAATACAGTGTAAAGTATTGTTTTGGTTGAATTGTTTCTACCTCTCCCCTGCCAAATTCATATGTGGAAGCTCTAGCCCCCAGATTTTAAAATGCAATCATGTTTGGAGATCAGGTCTTTAAAGAGATAATTAAGTAAGGCCATTAGGGTGGGCCCCAATTTAATATGACTCATGTCCTTAGAAGAGGAGATCTGGACACAGACATGTGCACACATGGGACAAACCACGTGAAGATACAGTGAGAAGGTAGTCACCTACAAACCAGGGAGAGAGGCCTCACAAGAAAGCAAACTTGGTACCATCTTGGTCTTAGACTTCTAGCCTCCAGAAATGTGAGAAAATAAATATCTGCTGTGTAAGCCACTCAGCCCATGGTATTTTGTGATGGTGGCTCTAGCAAAGTAATATGGGTCATTGTATCTGTTCCCTCATGCCACATATGACCTATATGAATGGGATCATTATGATAGGAAAATGACCAAGTCCCTAAAATTATCCCTTCTAACTCTCCACTCAAGTCAAGACCATAAGTCAGCAGCATATCACATTTCTGAAGCAATGGCAGAGTTTAGTAATATCACTAAAAAACAGAAGGATATAGGCATGGTGGTTCTCATCTATCCATTGAACTCACCTGTTTGGCCTCAACAAAACCTAATAGATTTTAGCAGATGGTGGTGAATGTCTGCAAACTTTACTAGTTCTTAGACTCAGTTGTACACAGCCTCTTGTACTTGCTTTGCAGGGATTGATTTGATAAATTCTTTCCTCTTAAAATTGTAACAGGGAGGATCAAAAGCACTTTCTCTTTACATGGCAGGGACAGGACCATACCTACATTATCTTGTCCATGAGCTTGGTTAACATTCCTGCCTCTTGACATAATGTAATCCATGAGGCCTCCATCATCTTTATATTGCATAAAATTTTGCACTAGTCTACTCTATTGATGATAACATGTTAACTGGCCTTGAAGAACAAGAAATGTCAGGTACACTATAGTCTTGGCAAGACCTCTGAACGCCACAGAGAAAACCATAAAGATTCGTGGACCAACCATACTGCTGAAGATTTTAGGAGTTTAGTGGCCTTGTGCATGCTGGGATATCCTGTCTGAGATAAAGAGCAAATTGTTGTACCTTGTCCTATCCACCATTGGGAAAGAAGCTCAATATCTGTTGGATCCCTCTGAATTCTGGAAGAAATGTTGTGCTGCATTTGGGAATACTACGAACAATTTGTGACATTTCCTGGTCATGAATGAAGCTCAGAGCAAGGGGGAGGTCTGCACAGTCCAGGCTGTGGACAAAGCTTCTCTGATGCTTTGGGTATAGCAGCAAATCCTATGGGGCTACAACTTTCTGTGACAGATACTATGGCTGTGTTGCATTCCTGGCAAACCCCTACAGAAAAGCCAGAGTTCAGAACCTTAGGGAACTAGGATAAGATGATGGTGTATGGGGCAGAGTTCTAGTCTATGTTTGCAAACAGCTCCTGATTTACTGCTTAGCCATGGCAGACACTGAGCATCTCTTCACACACCCACACACTCTTTCACCTGAGCTACCCACCACAAACGCCACATTACTAGACTCATGTATATGTTTGAGTGGACAGGGCAACTAGTCATTAGGAAATGGCAGAGATGCATGCCAGGAGCAGCTCAAACAGGTGCAGAAAACACAAATAAATTACCTGGATAGATGGACCAGATGTCCTTATCACCCATCTGTGCTGTTTTACACAACACTTCTTTCAATCCATACCACGGCCTCACTGGAGGTTAGTACATGTGTGTTGGGGGTGGGGGGTGGTTTTCCCGTGGTCAACCAACAGAAGAGAAAAGGACATAGATGTAGTTTATAGACGGATTGGTGCAGTGTTGGCTTTAATTGGAGATGGACCCCTGCAGCATTACAGTTCTACCCGAGAGTGCCCTGGAGGACAGCAGTGAAGGGAAATCCAGTAGGTGGAGCTTTGAGATGTACATTTAGTTGTGCATCTTGTATAAAAGGGGGTGATCTGAAGCCCAAAACACAGATATGTACTAATTCCTAGACACAAGCAAATGATTTAGGGATCACTGGTCAGGGCCCAAAAAGAATAATACTGGAAGAGGGGCGCCTGGGTGGCTCCATGGGTTAAGCCGCTGCCTTTGGCTCAGGTCATGATCTCAGAGTCCTGGGATCGAGCCCCGCATCGGGCTCTCTGCTCAGCAGGGAGCCTGCTTCCTTCGCTCTCTCTGCCTGCCTCTCTGCCTGCTTGTGATCTCTCTGTCAAATAAATAAATAAATAAATCTTAAAAAAAAAAAAAAAGAATAATACTGGAAGACCAGGAACAGAGAAGCCTAGGGAAGCGCTATGAGATTGGACATACAGGGGTGGACCCCAAAGATCTTTGTGAAGATCTTTGTGTCTTAGTTTGGTGCCCCACCAAAGAACATCTCTACTGCAGTAGATTCTCATCATCCTGCCAGGTAGACAGAATAATCTTTCCCAGAGTTATCAGCCAGGAGTTCTTAGTAATCACTTCAGTGCAATGGGCCCATGAACATAGTGGCCATGGTGGCAAGGATGCAGGTTATTCTGGCCTCAGTCTGGGTTTCCGTTCACTAAGATTCCTCTCACTGCTGACACTGCTGAGCGCCCACCTTGCTGGCAACAGACAACGATGCTGAGTCCCCTGGTATTGCCCAATGACAAACCAATCACCTGGGAGTAGGTGAAAGGTAGCTCTGCCCTTCTGCTTGAAAAGGCAGACATTTATTGTTCCTCAAACTGATACACAATCTGAATCTGGGTTTTCTTTCTTTGCCCTCAGTACATCTGCCATTCAAACACACATGGAATCTGAGGGCTTCCAGAATGACAGCCATCAGTATGATAGCCCATACACTAAGCCTCAGACTAAAGGACCACTTTTGTTACAAAGTTGTGATAATGGGCTCATGATCATGGGATTCACTGGTTTTACCATGTACCCCATTATCCAAAAGTAGTCAGCTGTTGAAGGCTTAGCTAAGGTGCAGTTGGGAAATATCTTATGGGTGTGGAGTGCCATCTTCTAGTATGAAGCACTTTCACTGAACTGAAGGGTGGTATATGGATTGTCTCCAATAATTCAAACACAGAAATTTGGGAACCAAACAATGGATATTGGAATGGAGCCTCCCAACGGTCACACTCAGTGACCCCCTTGTGGGATGTATTGTCTCACAGGCCTACAGCCTCAGGCTCTACCAGAGTAGATATCTCATTGTCATGGGTGGAACACTTCCTGCAGAGGGACCAGGAAGGATTCCCTTGCACTGGAAGCTTTCACTAGCACTTGGCCACTTTGGCCTTCTCAGGCCAGCACAACAGCAGAGTTGCTAGAATAATTGTAGCTGATTATCATGAAGAGCAATTGACCCTGATTACCATGAGAAGTTTGGCTTGCTACGAACAACATCATTAGACAGGGAGGATTGGTACATCTGGATCCCAGGAGAATCATTTTTTTAAAATTTCCAGACCCATTTTTTAATGGACAATTATAGCAATTGCCTCCCGATAATGAAGAGCAAGTAATGTCTTAGACTCCTAGGGGATATCCTAGAATATCCCCTAGGATAAAGGTCTAGGTCACTGCATCAGGCCTTTAGTCTTTCATGACTTTGAGTGGGTTATCATCTTTTTTTTCTTTCTTTTCTTTTCTTAAAGATTTCATTTATTTATTTGACAGACAGAGATCACAAGTAGGCAGAGAGGCAGGCAGAGAGAGAAGAGGGAGCAGGCTCCCCACTGAGCAGAGAGCCTGATACGGGGCTCGATCCCAGGATGCTGGGATCATGACCTGAGACAAAGGCAGAGGCTTTAACCCACTGAGCCACCCAAGTACCCATCGGTTATCATCTCGAAGGGGGCTAAGAAACTGGGCTTGTGACTCTCCTCTCAGAAAGAAATAAGGGGGGGGGGCTCCTGGGTGGCTTAGTGGGTTAAAGCCTCTGCCTTCAGCTCAGGTCATGATCCCAGGGTCCTGGGATCAAGACTCGCATCAGGCTCTCTGCTCAGCGGGGAGCCTGCTTCCCCCTCTCTCTCTCTGCCTGCCTCTCTGCCTACTTGTGATCTCTCTCTGTCAAATAAATAAATAAAATCTTAAAAAAAAAAGAAAGAAAGAAGGGCATCTTGTTCACACACACACAGACAGAGACACAGATGCAAACACACTCACACATGCATGTATGTGTGCACACATACTGGATGTTCCATATTGTAGTATGGGAATTCGGTATGAACTGAGAGGGTATTAGTGTGTCTGAATGGCACAAAACTTAACTGTATTAAGCATCTCTTACCTGCTTCCTCAGATCTCTCAGCCTTACCTGCTTCAGAGAACATCAGCGACTTGTTCTGCCTGAGCCATCACTTTGGCCTAAATCTGTGGTTCAGTCACCTGAGCCCTACCAACCGCACTCTCAGAGTTTCTGACTTCTTTGACTTCCAAACTGGATAAAATACCACATCACAGAGTGAGGAATCTGGATTCCCAAGAAGTTGCCAAAGGGCCTCATTCTATGCCCAGAAGTGGAAAGCAGTTACCTCCCTATGAGGTGAAATTTAACGGATGCCAGGAGATGAGAAGAAACCAACTAGATCAATTCCTTTTCTCTCAAAGGAATTTATTGTAAGCGTGGTTTCTGGTTAGTTAGCCTGTGGGAATAGATCCTATTCTGCTTTGTCAGTGATACAATGGAGCTTGCTCCCACCATTTTGTGAGAGCGATTTGTATGCCTCTCATTCTAACTATGCATTCAGTGATGTCATACTGGTAGCTAAAATCAGTTAAAGCAGGAGTATTTATGCCACAGAAACTAGACAACCCTAGAAATCAGGGCTTTTCCACCACTGAGAGCTGGTTGTTAAATATTTACTCCACCCACCACTGAGTCTAATGGACATACCTGCTGAATGACTTGGAGGGGGGTCTCTTGGCGGCTCATCATGAAGCCAGGAGCATAACTGTGACGTGTCACCTCGCATTGTTACCCACTTTTTCCCTGCTCAGTTTTCCTCCAGCTTTACTCTCAGTAGCATCGTGCATCACTTCCCAGATAAATCATTGGCATTTAATCTGTTTAGGCTCTGTTTACTGGGAAACACTGAGACAGGAATTAGGTGGAGTCGAATGAAAACATTTCAGATCTTGTTAACACAGGCTGTTGTGGAACCCGTGTACACACTGTGGAAACTTTCTCTAGCAGCTATGTGCCAACCTGGGAGTCTGAATGAAGATGGTTGGCAGGACTGACTCAGGTCTGGATAACTGAGAGATGGTCCCGCATGAAAGAGAGCCTGCGTTGTCCAGTTGGGGTGGATGGTCTGGATTTTCCACCCTGCGTACAGGGTGAGATATGGGAGAAGGCAAAGAACTGGAGGCTGAGAACAAAACTCACCAAAGGTATTGAGGAGAGCAAAAATCTTATTTAATAGACAGTGAAGGAATCAGAAACTTCTTGGAAAATAAAGTTTGCTGAGTATTTCTCCAAAACATATCAAAACATATGTATAGGTAAGACTACTTATATTAGTCTACCATTTTCTTTTATACTTTTTCTGCTCTGGCCCCGAGGACTTCTTGCTGTTCCTTAGATAAGCTAATCTCATTCTGCCTCATGTGCCTGGTAGGTTCTATGCCCAGACATTTATATGGCTTTTCATGTCAATTATATCAAGTTGCAGCTCAAATATCATCTCCTCAGAAAGATTGTCTGAAATTACCCTACATGGATTATCCCAGTTCTCTCCATTCACTTACCCAGCTTTATTCCCCTTTATGACCCTTACCACAGTTCAGCATTATTTTATTTAGCTGTTTTGACATTTGTTTATTGCCTGTCTTCCTGATTAGAACATGTACCCTATGAAGGCAGAAATGGTCTTAGCTTTTAATCTCCAGACTTTTAATAGTGCCAAGTACATGGTAGATCCTCTGTGAATATTTGCAGAGTAAATGAATAATTGAGTATTATTAACTATTAATTAAATTACATGTAATTAAATAATCTTTTTTTTTTTTTTTAAAGTAGGCTCCATGCCCAGCATGGAGCCCAATGTGGGGCTTGAATTCACTGCCCCGAGATCAAGACCTGAGCTGACATCAAAAGTCAGATGCTTAACAGCTGTGCCACTCAGGTTCCCCCAAATAATCAAATTTAAAAAAAAATTAGAAATGATTAATTCATCGAAGGCCCTGTGTGTGCCTAATTCTCTGCTAGGTAGGGAGACTGTGGTGTTTAAGACTTAATTCCAACTTCTGAACAGCTTGCAGTTTCTTTGAGGTGAGAAGGCATGGGCACACACAACACCTGAGCACTGAGGTTTAGTACATGGTACTTGTCAACCTGATGATGAGTCTTTTTTTTTTTTTTTAAGATTTTATTTATGTGACAGACAGAGATCACAAGTAGGCAGAGAGAGAGGGCAAAGCAGGCTTTCTGCTGAGCAGAGAGCCCGATGTGGGGCTCAATCCCAGGTCCCTGAGATCATGACCTGAGCTGAAGGCAGAGGTTTAACCCACTGAACCACCCAGGCACCCCTGATGATGAGTCTTATATTTGACAAGTGTGATAAGAGTTCAGAGGAGAGAGAACCCAGTGCACTGGAGCAGCTAGAGGGTTTTGGAAGAGGTAGGGTTTAATCACGACCATGAGCATTGGTTTGATATGGGGGGTAAAGGATAGAAACACTATTGTTTTGGTTCCCCTCTCATGACCTTACAGTGCTGAACGTACCGTACTGATATTCAAGCAAGCAACCCATTAAAAACCCCAAATAGTCATCTGTCAAATTACTGTGCCTACACGACACATGCTCATAGAAAAAAGTCATCTAAGAGATAAGACACATATATAAGTTAAATACTTAAACAGCTCTCCGTTAAATTTTTAACTCTGTTGCATTGAGATGAATAAGTATTGATTGGTTTAAGTGAAATAAGGAACACTCGATCAAGTGCTGAGCTGTATCTCTGGACCACTTGAGGAAGGAAAAAACAAGATGGATTCCATTTGTCAGGGCCTGACGGATGTCCAGTCCAATGTCCTCAGTTGGTGTCAGCCTCTGATAAAAATGAAGCCAGTTGATTTATTCAAGTGTTTTTTCACTGTGACTATTTGACAAAAACCCATTTAAATTGCCCTCATCAATTGTACTCTTTTATCCTGGTTTCAGTTCTTACTTGTGCTGTGTTATCTTCTCAACCCTAGCATACATTTTCTTTGCTTTAACTTTAAATTTTTAAATCCAAAAAATTTCATGCACTCTAAGATTATTCATTTATCCTGGTTTTGAAAACTAATAATTCAGAAAAATAAATCTAGCCCTCCTACACCAAAACATTAGCTACCAGCTCCTAAGGGTTTAAGCAGTTATAGATGGAAGTTTATAGATGGCATCCCGCACATAATCCTTTTCTCCCCCTTGAGCTGATTCACTGATGTGTTAAGACCAGGAGCTTTCTCCTCCTTGCAGAATCAGTCCTCATCAGAAACTCCCAAAGGAACATTGTTGTTCTTAGTGACATTAGAATGGGAGCTAGAAAGGTCCTTTCTTTTCTTTTCTTTTTTAAGATTTTATTTATTTATTTGACAGACAGAGATCACAAGTAGGTAGAGAGGCAGGCAGAGAGAAAGGAGGAAGCAGGCTCCTTGCTGAGCAGAGAGCCTGATGCGGGGCTCGATCCCAGGACCCTGGGATCACGACCCGAGTCAAAGGCAGAGGCTTTAACCCACTGAGCCACCCAAGCACCCAGGTCCTTTATTTCTAAAACTTTTTTTTTTTCTTATCCCATAAACATCTGACATATTAGTAACTCTGCACAGGACAGTAGTGTAACATCAACTTAGACATTAAAGGGTCTGTGTTTTCTTCTCCCATAGAAAAGGAAGGGGAGTTCAGCTCCTACTAATATTCACCAAGGTCATTGTGGAAATTATTCAGAGGTGAGACATTCTGAAAGGATAATGCAGTTTTCTCTTTTTGGGTTAGGAAAATGTCATAAAGGTATTCAATAGTGTTTTCCAGAAATATGATGATGTGAAGAGTTGTTCCAAGAGCAACAAAGAGCCAAGTAAGACTAGGGAAGGCAAATCATGGTAAACTGAAGTTACTAATGAAAGAGAAGCCAATTAGGACGTTACTATTAAATATTTCAAGAAACTTGAACTTAGGACTAAAGGAAGAAAAACAGAAGAATAGATGGGTGCCGAGTGCTTATTTAAAAGGATATCAGAGGGAAGGAAGGAAGAAAGTAAGGAAGGGAGGGATCAGCAAACCTTGGAAAAATTTCCACTCATTGCTTAAAGTATAAAAATTGGTGAAAACCCAGATTTACAGCAACATGGTATATGAATCTATATCTCTGAATGATGTAATCCCATTGCTATACTCACTGAAAAAGTATTCCTACTTGAGGCCATCAGGATTAATGTTGCTCTCTTGGTAATACACCAAGAAACAGTTCAATGTCTTTTAAGACAAAGCAATATAACACTCTAAATGTACAAGCAACATTGCTCCAGGAAACACATTTGTCTGCCGGAGCCAAATAGTAATCCTAATTTAATGAACATCCCCAGTTCGCTGAGCCCATCGGGGAATGAAAGAGTCTTTCGGGAGAGCCTGAAAATGAACTGCGCCAATTGATTAGGCAGCTTTTTATTTAGGGGCAAGTTTAAGTGCCTGGAATACTTGACTGAAAGACTGGAGAGCTCTCTCAAAATGGAGGCTATTACCCAAGCTTATCCCTGCACTGGTGAAGGAAGGGGTAATAGTCATCTTTATTTTAGGTACTTGTCCTGCTTCCAGACAAGTTCCTTGTATCTTAAGATCCACCACAAGATATACTAGCCACAAGGAACAAACTCCTGTGCACAATCAAAAAAGGAACACTGTTAGGTCCATTAGTTCATTCATTCATTCATTCATTCATACCTAAGGTGTTGGAAATTCTTTTTTTTTTAATATTTTTTATTTATTTGTTTGACAGCGATCACAAGTAGGCAGAGAAGCAGGCAGAGAGAGGGAGAAGCAGGCTCCTTGCTGAGCAGAGAGCCCGATATGAGGCTTGATCCCAGAAGCCTGGGATCATGACCTGAGCCGAAGGTAGAGGCTTAACCCTCTGAGCCACCCAGGCGCCCCATGGAATTTCTTGACAGATAGTTTTTTCAAAGGGTCCTTTTATGGAGAATTGCATGCCACAAGGCAGGACCAAGAAAATTTAAAACAACTGATATTTTCTGGAATATCTTGATTTTCGTGGTAATGGCAGCTGGGGGGCTCACTGAGCAGGCATTAGTCGGGAGTTATGTCAAAGTGTCTGTCATTACTCACCACCTCTCAGACCCTAGCCTCCCTCTTCTTCTGAAGCCCATTCTCTGGTAGTGGCTGCTAGTTTTAACAAGGGAGACCACGTTCTCTTTCAGAACTGTTAAGCGGTACCGGCCCAGTCTAAGGAGACAGGTTTTGCAGTCGGACTGCTCAGGACTATTCTGCACTCTGTTCTCCTTGGATAAAACATTTACTGTTCTTTAAGATTTGGTGTCTCCTTTTCTACAGGACTCTCTGGAGGTGGCCAGCATTCCCTTTCACCTTAGAATTTTTGCAATGGAAGTGGTGCCCTTTCTTTTCCACTTCGGGGGCATATATGATTTCCGTGTTTGTATATTTGTGTTGTCTGTCGATGAGGCCGGATACTGGGGAGGACACATATGTATTGCGTGCCAGGATGTCGAGAGTGCCCAGATCTATCTGGCAACTTTTCCAGTGTTTAGGAGCTGGTACCTTCTTCACATGATGCCAAATGTTCCTGAACAACAGCTAAAAATGAGATCTCAATTCATAAGCTTCTCTGAATTGGAAGCGAAGATCACAATTGCATGTTTATTTCTTCCAAGTCTCCTAAGAAATCATCTGTAGCGTGGTATGGGATGTGCATTGTTACAGTAATTGGGGGTGGGGTGAGTTGTTCATATAACACGAACAGGGGCAGAAACCATATAAATCGTTATGAAAATTTCTTCCTGGAAACTGGACTTGTGATATTTTATTGCCTGCTCCCAAGATGCCAGTAAGCATCATGAGATCAATAAAATTCCCAAAGATTCAATGAGCCAAACTGGTCTCTGTCCTCACTACATTATCCTGGATCCCAAGGAGGCTATGGTGCTGAGTGGGGGGTTCCGGTAACTCTAACTGCCATTTACTTATGATTACACATCATCTGTGAACATCCTGATGCAGAGGGAAGAAGGGGACAATACAAGGAATGCATAGAATTTACTTCTTTAATACCCAGTGTATGACACTTCTCTGGTTGCTGTAACAAATGACCATAAACTTGAGGAATGAAAGCAACAGGAATATATTCTTTCATGGATCTGGAGTCCAGAAGTCCGAAATCAAGATGCCATCAGGGCCCCTCCCTCTGGGGGATCTAGGAGAGAAGTTCTTCCAGCTCTTGGTGCTTGTTGACATTGTGCGTGGAGACACCACTCCAGCCTCTGCCTCTGTTGTCACCTGCTTCCTCCTCTGCTACCCCTGTCATCTCTGCTTCTGTCTCTTGTAAGAATACTGGTCATTGGGTTTAGGGCCACCCCCAAGGAGTCTGGATGATCTCATCTCAAGACCCTGAACTTAATTACATCTGCAAAGACCCTTTGTCCAAACGGTAACATGTCCATGTTTTGAAGATATAGACATGGACCTATCTTTTGGGATCACCATTAAGCTCACTATGAATCCCAGGTGTCAGGTTCTCTTCTGAGCTTAATGTATATTATCTTCGAATTTCAGAAATTTAACTCTATGATAACTGTTAGCAGCTGGCCACGTTACTGTAGACAGGTCGTTAACCTGTTTGGGTGGTAGCTTCCTCATTTGTAAAATG
Organism: Lutra lutra; assembly: GCF_902655055.1. Lineage (NCBI taxonomy): Eukaryota > Metazoa > Chordata > Mammalia > Carnivora > Mustelidae > Lutra > Lutra lutra. Next base: position 55,429,088 of record NC_062292.1, read on the forward strand.
AGGAAGGTGGATTAGCTACTTTCTGTTGTTTCTTCCAGGCTTTACTTTAATGATTCCAGAGAGAGGGTAGACCCCTTCTAGAAGGGGGGCACCAGAGGAGGCTTTATTCGATAGTCCACACAATGTGAAAGGTGTCTCCTGGAGAGGTGTGATGTGCTTCCCACCTTGGGGATCAATGTTAGCAAGAAACCCTCCTAGCTACTCTTCTCCCCATGTCCCATGTGTATACATAAGACTTCAAACATCTCCCTCACCGCCTAAATACGACCTGAACCCACTTCAGACATGCCCCCATGACCTTAATATGACCTGACCACTTGCACTTTGTTTTAATGCTCTTTACTCTCTTATGTTTCTGGCAAAATAGCTCAGAGCAAACTACCCATCTTGAATTGTATTTATATATTTTATTCTATATTGTATTTCTATAGCAGCAAAACTACATCTATAAAACTTTCTGTAATGACCAACACAACATCGGAGAAAATGATATCATCATAATAATAATTGGTATCTAATGTCCCGTTAAAGGAATCGGAATAATACATAAGGTTATACAGAGCCTTGATTTGGGAAGACTTAAAATTTTAATTTTGTTCAGTTCTGCCTATGCCCCGATCACCCACAATCTTCCAGGCGTTGTACTAGGACTATAGATGGATATAAGACCCTGTCCTTCCTCTTACACACTCGCCTTCTACAGGAGGCAAAAAGATAAAACTTGTGTCCAAGCACTGGCACTCAAGTATGTGAAGCTGAAGGAAGTTCTCACGAAAAAAAAATAATAATAACAAATTGGATCAGGGCTAAGACTGGGGAGAAGGAGCAAAAGTCAGAGCCAAAGCTTGTTGGCTTCATTACTAAATCATGAGAAAGTGAATGCCAATCGCCCTGCCACTTAAGGCCCAGAGGATACAGCGACTCGTGACCATCAGGGAATTAATGGTGCATTTAAATTGTTCTCTCCAGAGGTTATATACGCACTGAGGCACGGTGGAGGTCAGAGCCGCGTGGCCCCTAATGGCAAACCTCAAAATGCCCCTGCATTTTTCTGAAAGGAGGAGAGATGACATCCAAAGAAGTTGTGGCAAATACTCAAATGAGACATCCCAACTCCAAGAAGGCCTCAGGTTCCATGAGACCCACCAGTGGCTTCTAGAAATGTGTCCAGAGGAAATCTGTCACCTGGTCAGATGGAGGTTTGGTGAACATGCGCTTTGGTTCACTGAACTCTCCCCTGCAAGGAAGGAATGAGTTGCCATTCCAACAACAACGGGGGGAGCTGGGATACTGTGCAGAGTGCTGAATGTCTCCACCAAACATCAGGGTGAGCTGTGAACTTGGCAAACTCCTATTCATTCCCACTCAGCAAGTCTCTCCAATTCCCCAGCAGTCAGTGTGACGTGGTTGGCAGCTGGCTCATGAGAGACAGAAATACATAATCGGTTGAGATAAGCAACCGATTTTCTAAGCCTTAGTAAAGAGATTTGCGTTAGACACAATGCTGCCCAGGTTCAGCCTTAAGGAGACTGACAACAACTTCCCTTCTGGAAATGGAAGGAACCCCTGGAAGCAGCTCGTGTGGAGGAAAGGCAGTAAGGCCCAAGTGCATTTGCAACATCCACGATTTATCTAGTCATCATGAGACACAGGCTGTTTCAGGGAAAGTTTGACATGGAGAGAATTGCTCACAGCAGCCCAGGAACATGGCAAATCAAGGAGCCACAGGTGCATAATAAAAGAAATCTATAGTCATGCTGGCTGCCGACCTCAAAAAGTGTCACAAAATGTCAATGCACTGCAAAGCCTAAATATTTGGAATAACCTTCAGATGGCACACGGAGATGTTTAGGGTCTGGGACTAGCTCAAAAATTCATAGTTCCCTGCTCCTAATGACATTTTTTCCCCCCTCCAATAACTGTTAGTGACCGGGAAATAGAAACAGTAATAGCAGTAGTAATATATTAGTTTTAGTCAACTCGGGCTTCTATAACAAAAGACCATAGACTGAGTGGCTTAAACAACAGATATTTATTTCTTACAGTTCCGGAGGCTGAGAAGTCCAAAATTAAGGTATGGGTAGATGTAGTCCTTGATGAGGGCTCTTTTCCCAACTTGGCAGTTGGCTGCCTTCTTGCATCCTCACATGGCAGAGAGAGAGAGATAGATCTGGTCTCTTCCTCTTCCTATAAGGGCACTAATCCCATCTTGGAGGCCTCCCCATCAAGACCTCATCTAATCACGTCGCAAAGAAACAATCTCCAAATACTATCACACTGGGGATTAGGGCTTTGATATACAAAACTGGGGGGGGGATACAAGTATTCAGTCAATAATAATTAATAATAAACAGATGCTATTCCTGCTCTAGTGAAGCTGACAGTCTAGAGTTATAGATACTGATCAAATTGTCATTCACAAATACGTGAAGTTACAGTCGTGCTAAGTTTTAAAAAGAACAAGGGCATGAGGCCATAAGGCCACATAATGGGGGGATTTGCCCAATGTGAGGTCAAAGATACTCCTATCAGAAGGTGACAACAGAGATGGAGTTGAAGGACAAAGAGGTGCTTACTAGTGGTGTCAAACATAGAATACACATAGATGCCAAGAGAAGGAGAGACAGACAGTATCCAAGGGACCTGTGCGGTCCAGGAAGAGTGTGTGTGTGTGTGTGTGTGTGTGTGTGTGTGTGTGTGTTATTTTAAGGAAGGGACTTGAATGAATAGAAGTACCAAGCTGGGCTTCACACAGCTACGTGATGAGTATAACTCCCATGGGCTTTCTAATTCTTCACATTAAAGTTGAAAAGATTCTTCCTCAGTGTTGAGGAAATTATGGAAATATTCTTTCTCTATTTTATTGAGGCCGGTCCTATCTCTGTTTTCATGTAAGGTCCACATCCACCCCTCTCTACCTCATGCCCTTTCCCAAGCTCCTCTCCCACCCCCTTTCTACAGTGCTTAGTGCATTGATTCCTAAAAACTGAATTCCCATTCTGTGGTCGAGTCTGTGATTGTGTCTCCACTTCTGGTCCTTATTTTCTGAATTAAAGATATTTTAGGATTTTTCTATTAAAAATTCACTGTAATAATCACAGAAGTATTAGCAGAAATTAGACAAATGTTCTATTAGAAGACAAACTACCTCCTTGTGAAAGAATTTCTTTGTAAATAACATTAACATGTTGGCTATTTTTTTGTATTTTACCTTTTGAGAACAACTCAGAAAGGGTCATAGCTTAATAATATTCCTGTGGCCAAATTAAGCAATGAGTTCTATGAAATGTACATACTTAAAAAAAAGAAGTCTTCTTAACTTGAAGACAAGGAGTCTTACCAATTAGTCTTCTAAAAAAATTCCATTAGATCATTTGTCACATATACTCAACCTTCCAAAGGATTTTCTGGATGGACCATCAGTATGCCAGGCACTGAGTGAGATAAAGAAGATCAAAAGAAGCATAAGACAGAACCTGAGAGCATGTAATCTAGACAGAGAAGAAAAATCAAGACTTATTTATTCATAAATATTTTTGAGCACCTATTAAGTGTCATTGATGAACTAGGAATAAATCCTCCCTGCCTTTGCAGAGATTAGAGTCCAGCCAAAGCAACATACTCAGAAAAAGAGAAAGACAAAAGCTTCTAAACATGACTCCTAGCCAACTTCAACATTTTATGCTAACACAAACATAGGGACAGAAAGAATAGTATGATGACTTTGTCATCCTATAGACAAACTTATTATATAGACTTAATTTATTTAAAACCAAATTCCTCACAAGATACTACTGAAGTCAAAACTTTATAGAGAGATGTAGAACCAGAATATGATTGTCAGAACATCCAACATAAATGACTCAATAAGTATATATCAGTGTTTAGGAAATTCGTGTGGTCTATTACTGGGAATCTCCTCATCAACTAATAAGTCTCTTCCTTACAATAATTACATATAAAGGTGCTGACTGATGAATGAGATAAATTATTAAAGACTGGACTGTGTCCTTCCAAAATTCATACAGTGAAGTTCTTACACTCAATGTTGACTATATTTGGAGACACGACTTTTATCGAGGAAATTCAGGTTGAGCAGGACTATAAGGGAGACGCCCTAATCCAAAAGGACTGGGGGTCTTTGGGAAGAAGAAGAGATGCCAGTGCTCTGTGTATGCATCGAGCAAAGGCCATGTGAAGACACAGTGAGAAGGTGACCATCTGCAAGCCAGGAAGAAAGCTCTCACAAGAAACTGTATTGGCTGACATCTTGATCTCAGATTTTTGTCCTCAGAACTGTGAGAAATACATTGCTGATGTTTAAGCCACTGAGCCTGTTGTAGTCTGTGATGGCAGACTCACAGAAAAATAAACTAATAATTATTGAGTTCCTGTTATGTACCAGAATCTGTGCATCTTAACAATCAGTATTTATAGAATACTTACAAATCAAAATATTCTTAGGACATTGCCTTCTTTTGCATAGTTCAAGGTGGCTTGCCACCATGTCCACATCGCAACTACAAGATGAGAAGAGGAAAGGGAACAACCCTTCTCTTGAAGTCTCCACCAGGAAAGTGCACATTATATTTACTTGCATCCTGTGAGGAGAACATAATCACATAGCTACCCTCAACTACAAAGGAAGTTGAGAAATGCAGTCTTTATTTTCTTTCCAAATCAGAAGTTCTATTACTATGAAAGAAGGAAAGAATGCATATTGAGTGACACCAATCATTCTTTCCTATACCCACACCGTCACATGGACTTAGACATTCCTGAGGAAAATATTTAATGTTTACAACCCTGCTGCTAGGCTTCACCTTAGGGTCCTCTGATTAAGCCTTTGGATAATGTTACCACTTAGTTGGGGCTCATAATTTCTATATGTCTTAGTTACTGACTCTTACTGCAATGAAGCCAGCACATCCTTTTGTTGATTAACCCCAGTTGTTTATTGTCCTTATAATGGAAGAAACACAAATTTTCCTCATAGCCATAAAAGCAAAGTGATTTGCTTAAGGCTTCACATAGGTAGTAAATAGAATAACTGGGATATGAATCAAGATTTTGGCATTCCAAGTGCAGTTTTGTTCCCACTTAACTACCAGATGATTTAAAAGTGCCTCCTAAAACACTCTAAGATTTACAAACGAACTAGTCTCTACATAATAGAAGATATAGGTAGACAAGTTGGATGGGGAAGACCAACCTGAATGAATAGGAAGAAATTTTTGTGTTTTATTATTTCTTTTTTCTTAAATAATTTGGTTTCTGATCACTAATATTCCATGATGTGAATGTATCATGTCTTACTAAATCCCCTGTTACTGTCTATTTAGATTGTTTTCATTCTTTCTCACTACTGTTATAAACCACACTGCATTAAACCTAACGGTGTATAAATATTTATATAGGGTGGAGAGTTCAAAAGTTTTTCAACACATTTTTAAAGTATATTGACTGTCTTTGGCAATATTGCCAAGCTTCTGTCCAAAAAGACTTACTGATATTTACTTCCATCAACAATACATGGCAATAAGGATTGAAGTCTTAGACTGGGTTCTCCGGAAGCAGACCTGATAGGAAGATCCTGGTGTAAGTGATTGATTCAGCAAGTGCTTCCAGGGGAGGTCAGTCAGAAAGTGATCAACAGAACAGGGAAAGGAAGGAAGCCAGATGTGCTGTCAGGCAAAGTGCTACAGAGCTTAGGCTTCAACACAATCCCTTGGGAGAATTCTCAAGAATAAAGTAAGCCTCAGGATTGTCCCAAATGGAGACAAGGAAGCTGGACTTTCACATTCCAATGTCTGTTAGTCATTTGTCACAGGTCAGTTTGGGGAAAGCACACGGAAGTCTGGGCTCCAGGGTGGCTCAGTCAGTTAAACATCTGCCTTCCACTCAGGTCATGATCCCAGGGTCCTGGAATGGAACCTTGCATTGGGCTCCCTGCTCAGCAGCGAATCTGCTTCTCTCTCTTCCTTCTGCAACTCCCTCTGCTCAAGCTCTCTCTTGCTCTCTTCTTAAATAAACAAACTCTTAAAAAAAAAATCAAGCACACAGAAGTCATTGGTAGAGGCACTGTTTGTTATATACAGAAAGTATCCTAAGAAACATGAGAGGATCTGAGCAAAGCATTAATATCTTCTGTTACAGTCTACCCCTTGCCCTGCTCAACCCTCTCACATTTCCTATTCATTCCATTCTAGTAAAAATTCTTGAAGGTGACAGTGACTCAAAATTTCTGAGCAAAGATTGTAAGTTTGAGAGTTAGTTGAACAAGCTACAGTCTCTAGGGTTCCAGTTGTTCCCAAAGTGATGGCATCTTATTATCTCCCTCTTCTACCACCTATTCTAGATTTTTCTCATCCACTACTGAAATTAACCATAATGTGAAGCACTACTGTCCAGCACATTCTTCGTTGCCTTAGTGAAGGAACTTCCCTCTAAGCCTTATGCGGAATGGTGATGCTATACCTCTAAATCTTTTGATCCTTTTCTCAATACTCTGCCAGGTCATTATTTGTTCCAAACTTCTAGGAGCTATTCCACTGGCATATTGGAACCAGCTCCAGGTGTTCGTGCCAGAGTGTTAAATACTGAGTCACAGGAAAGAGTCCCTGTAATAATAAACTCTCCCTTATCCACCATATTGGTCTGGCCTCTTCAATATCTACTTCAAGGCATTCTTCTCCTAGAAACCTGAGAATACATATTACCCATGTCCTACAGATCTTTTAGCAAATAAGTTCTTCTTCCATTAATAAAACACAAATTTCCTCAGTTAAGTCATGTTGAGGCTAGTTATTTATCTACTGGTAGGAAGAAAGGTCAGGAAGAAAGGTAAGGGGAGATCACAAGGGTAGCAGATATTATTTTTCAATGCATCTGTCTTGTTCAAGACTTTCAATAATCTCCAAGCATGAAGGGGAAGCTTATCCTCTAGACAGAAGAGCTGGCAATATTGCAGGTCCAGAGGATTCAGTAGACTCTAGAGCATATCCACTCAGATGTACCTATCTTGAATTTCATTGTTCCTCTCCTTCCTTATTAGGGCTCTGATTTTGGTGTCGGGTATTTGCTAGGGTCCTTAAGTTCAGTCTTTTCTTAAATTTTATTACTCCTTTAATAGAGCCCAGTGCCTGGTCTTCAGCATTCTCTTTCTTCTGCCTGAAAGATGTGAAGGCCTCTTTAAGCACTCTTAAAGGACACCTGGGTGACTCAGTGGGTTAAGCGTCTGCCTTTGGCTCAGGTCATGATCCTAGGGTCCTGGAATAGGGTCCCATGTTGGGTTCCCTGCTTAGCAGGGAGTCAGATTCTCTGCCCCTTCTCTGGCTCATGCATTCTCTCTCTCAAATAAATGAAATCTTTTTAAAAAATAAAGACTCTTAAAGTTCTTCTGGCTTTCCTACTGTATCTTAAGTTGGTAATTGACTGCCCTCATCCTATATTCGTCTCTCTTTGATGCATTAACAACAGTCAACAAACCATCAACCACTTTCACAGTTCTCGTAATCACAATTTTTCTCATATCTTTTTAAATGAAAGTGATGCTGTATGAATCAGAGCCTCCTTGCCCTCTGTATGCCAGTCTAAACTAAAATAGGTGAAAATCTTAGTAACTGCATGCTAATGCCAAGAAGATACTAGTCCACCTAGCACCAATAAAAGGGCCTTTGTTTTCAAGTGGCCATTGATTAGCTAATTCCAGAGTCTGGTCCCCAGAGTCTGGTATGTTGGACCACTGTTGGTACCAGCCATCTTAGGGGAATTCTGCAGAAGCGGTCCCTGAGATGAGGGTTTGTATGCAAACAATTTAAAAAAATGCTCCCAGGAAGACTAGTAAAAAAGCAGGGAAGACAGGACAAGAAAAGGAGGAAAAAATATAACTATTTGAATTTTACCATTGCTTGATGTAAGGAGACAGTAAATACTGCCTAAAGATATAAGATTTATTGTATTTTATACATTTTAGCTGTAAATTATATCACTAGAAGATTGAAAATAGAATACAGACACGCAGGGGGAAACGTATTAAAAAAGAGCATAGAAAACATAGAAACACAATGAAAGATTTGAAAAGGGATAAAAATAACAGAAATGTAACATAAAACTGAAAAGGATATTTCATATCAATAAATCTAAATGGTATATGATTTCCTATTAAAAGATAAAGGCTCTCTGGGGCATCTGGGTGGCTTAGTGTGTTAAAGCCTCTGCCTTCAGCTCAGGTCATGATCCCAGGGTCCTGGGATAGAGCCCCGAATTGGGCTCTCTGCTCAGCGGGGAGCCTGCTTCCTCCTCTCTGCCTGCCTTTCAGCCTACTTGTGATCTCTGTCTGTCAAATAAATAAATAAAATCTTTTAAAAAAAATAGATAAAGGCTCTCAAATTGTACCCAATGTAAAATCCAACCATATAACATATAAACACACACTTATAACAGTTTGACAAAAAAAAAAAAAACATTGAAAATGAAAGAATTTAAGTACACCTGGGTGGCTCAATTGGTTAAGTGACCCTTGATTTCTGCTCAGGTCATGATCTCAGGGTCTTAAAGTCAAGCTCTGTTTTGGGATCCACACTCAGTGGGGATTCTGCTAGAGGATTCGCTTTCTTCCTCTGCCCCTTCCCCTACTCCTATGCTCTCTCTGTCTGTCTCTCTTTTTAAAATGAATAAATGAATATTTTAAAAGAAAAAG